>NC_060087.1:69656842-70281842 GCF_922984935.1 Meles meles
TATACACACACATATATATATATAAAACCCAATTAAATATGGGCAAAGGGATTAAGCAGACATTTATCCAAAGAAGATATATAAATGGCCAATAGGTATATAAAAAGGTTAACATCATTAATCATCACCAAATGCAAATCAGAGCCATCACAATAAGCTCTTGTTACCCATATTAAGATAGTCACTATTACAAAGAAGAAAGAAAATAATAGGCGTTTGTGAGTATGTGGAGAAATTGCAACTCTTTTGCTCTATTGTTTATAATGTAAAATGTTGCAGGCAGTATGGAAGAAAGAATAGGGATTCCTCAGAATATTAGAAGCAGAATTACTATATGATCCAACTATTCCACTCCTGGGTATTTATCCAAAAGATTTGAAAATAAAATCTTAAATAGATATTTGCATTCTCATGTTCATTGCAGCATTATTTACAATATATGAGAGGTAGAAACAACCTAGTGTTCACCAACAAATTAATGAAAAAACACACATAAAATGAAATACTCAGCCAAAAAGAAATATTCCACAACATAGATGGAACTTGAGGGCCTTATTCTATTTCACATAGGCCAGTCACCGAAGGACAAATACTACATGATTCCACATATGTAAAATATTTAAAGTAACAAAACTCAGTGCAGCAGAAAGTAAAGCTGTGATTGTCAATGGCTGGGTAAATAGGTAAATACTGAAAAATGTTTTTCAATACATACAGTGTTTCAGTCATGCAAAATGAAAATCTAGACATCTCCTTTAAAACAATGTGTGAATTATTAAAAATACTTTACTGTATTATTAAAATTTTAAGAGGGTAAGTCTCATGTTGTCTTTTTTTACTATATCATAATAAAAATTTAAAAATTAATAATAATGATAATAAAAGACTGAGAGAGTAGATGCAGTTAAAGGAGGTAAGGTAAATAAGAGTAGAGGTTCTTGTGGGATTCAGGAATAGTGCAGAAGACATAAATGAGGTAAGACAAAACAAGGAAGTTGAATAAAGAATATGTAGGACCAGGATAATGTGTAGTTATACAGAAAGTGAAAGGATAGGTTTTTGAAGGTGAAATATGTACAGCTTAGATTCCAGAGTATTGGAATGATAGCATCAGTCTTATAAGGAACCTCATCTTGGTACTTCAAAAGGACAGAGATAGAACAAAAATAAAGTTAATATGCACTATACATATAGCTGTCCAGTTTTCCCAGCACCATTTATTGAAGAGACTGTCTCTTTTCCATTGTATATTTTTTCCTGTTTTGTCAAAGATTATTTGACCATAGAGTTGAGGGTCCATATCTGGGCTCTCCACTCTGTTCCACTGGTCTATGTGTCTGTTTTTATGCCAGTACCATGCTGTCTTGGTGATCACAGCTTTGTAGTAAAGCTTGAAATCAGGTAATGTGATGCCGCCAGTTTTGTTTTTTTGTTTTTCAACATTTCCTTAGCAATTCGGGTCTCTTCTGAATCCATACAAATTTTAGGATTATTTGCTCCAGCTCTTTGAAAAATACCGGTAGAATTTTGATCGGAATGGCATTAAAAGTATAGATTGCTCTAGGCAGTATAGACATTTTAACAATGTTTATTCTTCTGATCCAAAACATATCAAAAAATGGGCAGAAGATATGAACAGACACTTCTTCAATGAGGACATACAAATAGCTATCAGACACATGAAAAAATGCTCATCATCACTAGCCATCAGGGAGATTCAAATTAAAACAACATTGAGATACCACCTGACACCAGTTAGAATGGCCATAATTAGCAAGACAGGAAACAACGTGTGTTGGAGAGGATGTGGGGAAAGGGGAACCCTCTTACACTGTTGGTGGGAATGCAAGTTGGTGCAGCCACTTTGGAGAACAGTGTGGAGATTCCTCAAGAAATTAAAAATAGAGCTCCCCTGTGACCCTGCAATTGCACTGCTGGGTATTTACCCCAAAGATACAGATGTAGTGGAAAGAAGAGCCATCTGTACCTCAATGTTTATAGCAGCAATGGCCACAGTCGCCAAACTGTGGAAAGAACCAAGATGCCCTTCAATGGATGAAGGGATAAAGAAGATGTGTTCCAGATACACGATGGAGTATTATGCCTCCATCAGAAAGGATGAATACCCAACTTTTGTAGCAACATGGAGGGGACTGAAAGAGATTATGCTGAGTGAAATAAATCAAGCAGAGAAAGTCGAGTATCATATGGTTTCACTTATTTGTGGAGCATAACAAAAAACATGGAGGACATGGGAAGATGGATAGGAGAAGGGAGTTGAGAGAAATTGGAAGGGGAGATGAACCATGAGAGACTATGGACTCTGAAAAACAACCTGAGGGTTTTGAAGGTGCGGGGGGTGGGAGGTTGGGGAAGCAGGTGGTGGGTAATAGGGCACATATTGCATGGAGCACTTGGTGTGGTGCAAAAACAATGAATACTGTTATGCTGAAAATAAACAAATAAAAAAATAATAATAAAAAGTAGCATGTGATTGTACAGTGAAAATTAAACCTTGCCTGGGGAGGGTTCCCTAGTTTAGATTCATATGAAGTTTAATTATTATATTTATATAAGAGCAGTCTAATTTTCAATAATCAGAGGATTGCATGGTGTCAATATTCAGAGTAATATCAAAATTCTTACAAAATCAAATTTTCTTCTTTTATGGAAAGTTTTAATTTACCAAGTCATTAATGAAAGCCTTATCATAACTTAAGTAGAAAAAAAAGTTAATATGCACTCTTAGTACATAGATATTTGAATGTAGGTTATGCATATAATGTTTGGGAGGTGACAAGTAGCATTTGAACAGTGACTTTAAGGGAATTTTAAAATTGTGTCACAGGGTTCTGTCATCATTTCCGTAGTATTTAACATTCTTTTTAAAGACTTCAAAACAAATAAATCTGAGAACAACAGGGAGCTAATGGGTCCTAAGTGTTATTCTGAAAGTCATGTCTGTTAATAAACTCAACCAGATTGAATAGATAGTTAGATTACATATATATCACTTTTAATTATATTATATGAGCACATCTGAGAATAATATATTTAAGCTGTTATTTTGACCAAATATATGTAGATATATGTGATAAGATGGTCTGATAGGTTAAAAAAACAGTCTATAAAAATGTATATATGTCATGATGGGGTACATAAAATCCCACTGCCTTCATTGCATAATCTTGGAGAAAGTCCCACACACTAATATTCATTTCTACATTTTGTGTCCACTGTTGCTTCTTTCACAGAAGGATGTCATGCAACCTTGCCCACTCATTCAGTGGAAACTGCTTCTATTTTTCCCATTTCTGCTTGCAGACTGATATATGAGAAGAGGTGTGATCTATAATCCAAACAGAAAAACAACTTTTCTATCTTTGGAACTAATTGCACACAACATTGGTAGAAAACTTTTTGTAAATACTTTCTAAGTTATGGGACTTGATATAGGAATCTATTTTCTTCTTCAGACTAATCATAGAGAGAGGTGAATAAATTGTTCTGAAAGCAAAAATAGATGAAATATTTATTAAAAAACTGACATGTTATGAACTGTTACATGAAAGTAGGTTAGCCTTGTGTTAAAATTTCACTCGCTTGGGGTGCTTGGGTGGCTCGGTCAGTCAAGCATCTGCTTTTGGCTCAGGTTATGATCTCAGGGTCCTGGGATAAAGCCCTGCATTGGGCTCCCTGCCCAGTAGGAAGTCTGCTCCTCCCTCTTTCTGTTCATGCTCTCACTGTCTCTCTTATGTAAATAAATAAAATCTTGAAAGATTTTTTTTCATTTGCTTAATCTAAATTGAAGACATTAACCTAAGAATGACAGCAAATCCTAAAAAAAAAAAAAAAAAAAAAAACAGAAAACAACTATACAACTATACAGCAACAATATGCCAAATCCTAAACCTATCCATTTGAGGGTTTCTTAGCTTTTATTAAGAAGGATTTGTTTTGACAACTGTGCTAAATGCTCCCAGAGAAATCTTACTCACTTATTACTCCTGATTCAACTATCTGGCAATCCCAGAGGTGTGTAGAGGAAATGACTCAAAAAAAAAAAAATTAAAATCTGGATTCAGCAAGACACTTCAATATTTCCATGAAGTTCCTCAATTGTATTATAAATTTTGTTCATATGTGTGTATTCACATTTTTTCCTGGGAAAAGGCCTTGGAATTTATAAGAATATTGAAGAGGTAGATGATATCTTCATCCCTTCTCCCTCATGAAAAGTTCAAAAGAATAGTTGTTCTAAACATACTGGATCTTACTAGTTTCTGTTCTATTGATGTTTAGTACTCAAAACTCCCTGACCCCAAACTTCATCATATGGTAGCAAGGGTTGGTGATTTAAGAAAATGATAATTTTGATGCACATAATTAGTGTATTCTTAGTATTTTTATGAAGGGTTCAGAGTCCATTTTCAAATTATAGATGTGCATTTTTATGAAAGATTTTTGATAATTGGTATCATATTCTTTGTAAGTTTTTTTTTCATATTACATGGTGTCATTTTGATAGGCAGAAATATAGTGCTTCTAGTGATGGGGAAAAAAAAGTTGCCATATAGTGCTTTGGGATCCCAGTGTGACTTTTTTTTTTTGCTTTAATTCCATTTTTATTTTTATTTTAGAACTCACAAGGGAATTTTTAAAATCATTTTAAACATATAATATATTATTGTTTCAGGGGTACAGGTCTGTGATTCATCAATCTCATACAATACACAGTGCTCACCACAACACATACCCTCCCCAATGACCATCACCCAGCCACCCCATCCCTCCCACACCCCTCCCACCCAGTGTGATCTTAAGTTATAAGGATTGAGTTTGAATATTGTTTCCCTTTTCAATGTGCCTTACTTTTTGTCTAAGTGGGCATAATTTTTCTATTGTACTTAACTGTTTGGAAACTACTATGGACAAAAATAAGATAATTTGGGGGCACCTGAGTGGCTCAGAGGATTAGCTTCTGCCTTCAGTTCGGGTCATGGTCTCAGGGTCCTGGGATCAAGCCCCGCATCGGGCTCTCTGCTCAGTGGGGAGCCTGTTTCCCCCTCTCTCTCTGCCTCTCTCTCTGCCTGTCTCTCTGCCTACTTGTGATCTCTCTCTCTGTGTCAAATAAATAAATAAAATCTTAAAAAAATAAGATAATTTTAACCATTGCTATAGGAATAGCTATGGTTCCTACAAATTCTTCAACAGAGTGGGAGGAAAGAGATGATCCAAAGATCAACAATGAAGAGGAATGGAGGTCTGGAAAGTATCACACTACATTTTATTTTATAAGGAAGTTATCTAAGTTACCAAGATACATTGCTACAACCAGAAGAAATGGGACACCCTCCTCAAAAACTACACTCATTCAATAAATTTTGGCAATCAACAGGGAGACAGATACTACTAGATATCATTTATTGTTCTGGATTGAATATTTGTCACCTCAAAATGCATATATTGAAGCCCTAATATTATGATATATAGGGCTAGAACATTGGGAAGTAATTGGGTCATAAGGGTAAAGCCCACATGATGGGTCTCATAAGAATAAGTCCATAAGGGGTGCCTGGGTGGCTCAGTGGGTTAAAGCCTCTGCCTTTCGCTCAAGTCATGATCCCAGGGTCCTGGGATCGAGCCCCGCGTCGGGCTCTCTGCTTGGCAGGGAGCCTGCTTCCTCCTCTCTCTCTCTCTCTGCCTGCCTCTCTCCCTACTTATGATCTCTATCTGTCAAATAAATAAAATCTTTTAAAAAAAAAAGAATAAGTCCATAAGAAGAGAGCTAGCCTTTTCTCATCCTATTTGAGGACATAAGGATAAGTTAGCCATCCACAAGGCAAGAGGACTCTCACCAAGGGCAGGTACCATGATTTTGAACTCCCCAGCCTCCAGAACTGTGAGAAGCAAATGTTTGCTGTTTAAAGCATCCAGTCTAGGGTAATTTATTTTTTTAAGATTTTATTTATTTATTTGAGAGAGAAAGAGAGAGACGGAGGGAGAGAAAGAGAGCAAGCACAAGTAGGAAGATCAACAGGCAGAGGGGGAAGCAGGCTCTCCGCCAAGCAAGGACCCTGAGGCCTGACTCAATCCCAGGAGCCGAGGATCATGACCTGAGCTGAAGTCAGGTTTTTAACTGAGCCACCCAGGTGTCCCCAGTCTTCGGTAATTTAATTTAACAGCTCCAGCTGACTAACACAACCACCTATCTTAGGGGTGACTGGACCCTTTTCCTATACAAAGATAGGTTTTGATCCCAGCTACCTGACTATACTGGGGATACTTAATACATCCAAGAAAGAGCATTCCATCTACAGACTGCATGTCTGTAAGGCTTTAACTGGCCCTGTTATTACAGTTTCAAGTTTTATCTCAAGTAACTTTCTAAAGTCTTGTATACTTTGTTGGGTGGTTTAGGAAGAAAAATGTTGACTAGAATATTATCTTTCTCTTTTAAGTACCTGCACCTTTATGTCTACTGAAGTTACCAAGTGTTTTAGATTGTAACACTTACTGACTCATTTTTCAGACTCACTCCTCAAAAAGGTAATAATAATCATAGCCATTTTTTGCTCTCACTTGATTTTTCAGTTTAGCACAATTGAGTTCTCATGAATCTAACATAAACTTTAAATTTGGGTCCCTCATCTAAATGGGTTAATTGAGCAATTTTTAAGAGCTGCATGTTTGTGTCTCTCCCAAACTCTTACGTAGAAACTGTAATCATCAATGTGATAACATTTAGATAGTATTTAGTCCCCTCCAGTGGGATCTTTGGGAGGTATCTGGGTCAATAGGGTGGTACGATGGGATTAGTACCCTATTAAGAAGAGATAAAAGAGAGATTTCTCTCTCTCTCTCTCTTTCCCTCTCTCTCTTTCTTTGGGATGCATGAGGATACAGCAAGAAAGCAGTTGTCTACAATCCAGGGAAGAAGACCTCAACAAACACCAGATCTGCCAACACCTTGATCTTTGACTTCCCCACCCCCAGCATTGGGAAAATTAATGTTTATTGCTTAAGCCACTGAGTCTGTGGTAAGTTTGTTATAACATCTCTAATACAGCAATAAACAAAACAATACAAAACAGTAGCAAAATATAACATGCAGATTATAGTGATACTTTTCAGAAGGTTTCTGAAGTGTAACTTTCACTTGCAAATCAGTCGTGGACAGTAAAATGTAAATCTGTCCTAAATCTACCCCTCCACTGCTTTGGCACCCATTCATTACATCTATATGTATTTGTATAACTAAGTATATAATTTCATTGGTTCTTCACAAGTAGCCTGAAAAGGAGCAAAAACAAAGATTATGTTTCCTCAAGGTCAGTTTTTGGCACAGTGTCTGGAAGATTTAAAAAAGTACCCAATAAGTGTTTGATAAATTAATAATAAATAAACAGCAATATTGCTACTAGAAGTCATACTTAAGTCTTTGCACAATGATACTTTATAAGCTATAATTTTTTTAAGATTTTATTTATTTATTTGACAGAGAGAGAGAGGTCACAAGTAGGCAGAGAGGCAGGCAGAGAGAAAGGGGGAAGCAGGCTGAGCAGAGAGCTGGATGCAGGGCTTGATCCCAGGACCCTGAGATCATGACCTGAGTGGGCTTAACGCACTGAGACACCCAGCCATCATTTCTTTTTATTTTTAACTTCTTATGCAAGTCTGTCTCATCTTCTTAACTGGATGGTAAAGTAAATTTCATGAGCTTATACATGACATCTGGCTCTTTTGTACCCTCAGATTCCACTATTATGCCTTGAATAGGGTGAATACTCAATAAATCTTTGTTGATTTCCTTTAAGATAGGCTACAGAGGCAAACTACTTTGATGTAGTTTTAACTCTGAGCAGTTATAATTTGTAAAACTAAAACCAAAAAGTCAACAAGTGTATTTATGAATTAGGATTATTTGGATTCTAGATTCTAAAGAGTCAAAATTATCTCCTTTCAATAAAAAGTCAATCTCCAAAGATTTTACTCTTAAACTGGCATTGATTAACACATGTGTTACAAAATAATGCCAGAGGCAAGGCTTGTTTATGTTGTTATTGCCTGTGATTTAATAATACAATTTAGAAGTAAACTATTAATTTTAATTGTAGCACTCATTTTCTAAGTCAGGGTTTTTCCATATTGAGATACACATTTCACTGAATTTGAGTACTGATTTAGAAAAAGTATTTTTTGAACTAACTCCCTGTGTATGATGCTGATATAATAGCACAGTTAACTCCAAGAAGTGGCCTTTAATACAACCCATTACATTCAGACATTGAGACTGTTTACTGTGAATATGTATTAAGTTTCATAGTAGAGGCAAGAGCTGTTTTTCTTGATGTGAATCTTACAATAAATAGGTTGAATACAAAAAAAAATAGAGAAAATGGTGTTTTCATAACAAGCTGCCTTATAAAGTAATTCATATGTAAAAAAGCAACTGTTGTGGCAAAGAGCATGCTTTCTATTTTATCCTCTTCAATCATAAGAAGGAGAAAAAAATCCTTATTGTATATAAAACCTTGTGCACTTTGACATAAGTCCTTCCAGCCATGCTCTTTTTGATCGAAGCAAACTTAAACCATATTCCATTTCACAAGAGCAAAATGTGCTGAACATGTGGTTTTTAAAATAGAATCATGTGCATCTACTATTCATCATGAAGATCCTTTCTGAGAAACATCTCTAGGGAAAGTTCATTACCAAAGCCAGGGAGCACAGGAAAACCATGAAACAGACTGAGATCAAGCATTCCTTAAAGTGGATGGCCCAGGCAGAGGCATAAATGACATTTACTATGCACACTCAGGAGCTCCTGTTGAGTGCTCTATTTGGTAACCCGGATAAGGATGCTTGTTTAGTGGATAAAAGTGTAATTTTAGAAATTGACAGGAACTCTTGTGCTCTGGCACCTATATTCTTAGCTAGAGATGGTGGAAGGGGTATTAAACAAGCACACATTTCAAATTTTATTCTATTTTGCTTTCTTACAGATTTCTGGTTTCAAAAGGGCCATTTATAAACCTGGAGATTTTAGGATGTATTGACAACACTCAGTCACCATAACAGTATAGTTCAAATTCTATCTTTCTATTGCTAAAATATTTTTTAATCTGTCAATATAAACTGAGGGACAAATTGACATTATCTTTACTATAACAGTTGGTGTGAATTAGCATATGAATAGGTATTTTTGTTATAGAATTTATCAATAATACAATTTATATCTAAATTAAATACTGTGAACTTTGAAAGCAGTCAGCAGAGTAAATCAACAGTGATTATTAGCACTTCAAGAATATCATCCTTACCAGCCTGAAAAGAAAAAAAAAAAAAGAGGTCAGGCTGTGAATTTTGACCCAAGAATATAATAATGTCTTCCTAGATCTCATTATGCCTTATGTCCATTTAGGCCATCTGGGGCCCAGAATGATGAAAGAGTGGTGGAAATTTATGAGCCCCTGGATCTAGCAATAGCCTTTTGGATGCTGGCTTGGATTAGTAGATTTACAGCTAATCCAAACACCGTGAGGCAAATTCTGCTTGACACATCTGCACTATGAGACTCTGAAAATTGTAGAAAGTCAGGCTTTTAAAGAGCTGACAGCAACCTTTATACTCCAGGCGTAGGCTGCATGTGGTTCGCCATCAAGTGCAGTTCTTCATATCTGCATTCCCTTCACATTTGCAATGGCAGCCCCTGCCACCCACCCCCACTCCATGGTAATGGCCATTGTCAGCCACAAACTTAAATTTGTTTTTTGTTCTTTTCTAGACCAAGCAAATTTTGAGTCATTTTTTCCCTAAAATATACATGATTTGAGAAAGAGAGATAGGGTATTTATACTCCATTTCAACCAAAGAAGCCGTCTGAAAACAGTTTTAATTTATTTTCTGCTAAATCACAGATTCAGCTACAAATTTGTATCCAGGGAGCCATTATATAATTTGGGGATTCTCACTGGAATTTTTAAATGTTTTTCAAATTAGGGAGTCTGTAATATCGAAACACAAGTGGTTGTATTTTCATCTGTGGTATAAGGTACATTTTACCTAATATAATCATGACGAGACATCTGAGCAGAAATCATATCAGCAAGCATTAGACATAACATATAAAATAACCCAGAATTTATATGTATCATTTAAACCTGGATGATACTAATTCTAGCAAATACAACCCGGACTACTACTTATCTGAACAAAGGAATTTCATACTAATATTAATAAAACTATTATTTTCTAACCTCCTACTATGTGCCATGATATTTTTGATCCTCACAAAACAGAATGAGGTCAATATTCTTCTCTCCATTTTACACATAAATGAGACTCAGAAGAAATAAGTGATTTATCCAGGACCCAAAGTAGAGCCAAAATTTAATACATGATATCTCCATTTCTAAAATTCTCAATTTTTGATGATGACACAATTATGGACTAAATTGTATCTCCCCTAGGCCAAAAAAAAAGTATGCTAAAATCCTAATCCTAATTGGATAGTTTCCATCAATGTACAGAAGTTCTTTTATTTTTATGTAGTCCCAATACTTCATTTTTGCTTTTGTTTCTCTTGCCTCAGGACACATATCTAGTAAATTGTCGCTATAGTCAGTGTCAAAGAGATTACTACCTGTGTTCTCTTCTAGGACATTTTTTTTAATTGTGTTATGTTAGTCACCATAAAATACATCATTAGTTTTTGATGCAGTGTTCCAGGTTTCATTGCTTATGAATAACACTCAGTGCTCCATGCAATATGTGCCTTCCTTAATACCCACCACCAGGCTTACCCATCTGCTCACCCACCTCCCCCTTAAAATCCTCACCTTATTACTTAGAGTTCATTGTCTCTTGTGGTTTGTCTCCCCCTCTGATTCCCCACCTTCATTTTTCTTTTCCTTCTCTTATGTCCTCTATGTTATTCCTTATGTTCCACAAGTAAGTGAAACTATATGATAATTGAAATTCTTTGCTTGACTTACTTCACTTAGCATAGTCTCCTCCAGTCCCATCCATGTCGATACAAAATTTCAGTATTCATCCTTTCTGATGCCTGAGTAATATTCCATTGTATATGTGGACCACATTTCTTTTTATCCATTTGTCTGTTGAAGGGCATCTCATCTCTTTCCACAGTTTGATTATTGTGGATATTGCTGCTATGAACATTGGGGTACATATGAGCCTTCTTTTCACTACATCTGTATCTTTGTGGTAAATACCCAGTGGTGCAATTGCTGGGTCATAGCGTAGCTCTATTTTTAACTTTTTGAGGAATCTCCACACTGTTTTACAAAGTGGCTACACCAACTTGCATTCCCACCAACAGTGTAAGAGGGTTCCCTTTCTATACAACCTCTCCAACATTTGTTGTTTCTTGCCTTGTTAATTTTTGCCATTCTAACTGGTGTAAGGTAATAAATACCTCAGTGTGGTTTTGATTTGAATTTCCCTGATGGCTAATGATGAAGAACATTTTTTCATGTGTCTGTTAGCTATTTATATGTCTTCATTGGAGAAGTGTCTGTTCATGTCTTCTGCCCATTCTTTGATGGGATTATCTGTTTTGTGTGTGTTGGGTTTGAGGAGTTCTTTACAGATCTTGGATATCAGCCTTTTGTAGTGCCATTTATGAATATCTTCTCCCATTCCGTGGGTTGCCCTTTTGTTTTGTTGACTGTTTCCTTGGCTGTGCAGAAGCTTTTTATCTTGATGAAGTACCAAAAGTTCATTTTTGATTGTTTCTTTTGACTTTGGAGATGTGTCTTGAAAGAAATTGCTGTGGCTGATGTTGAAGAGGTTACTGCCTGTGTTCTCCTCTAGGATTTTGATGGATTCCTGTCTCTTCTAGGATTTTTATGCTTTCTGGTCTAACATTAGGTCTTTGATCCATTTCAAATTTACATTTGTGTATGAAAGTGGTCCAGTTTCATTATTTTTCATGTGGCTGTCCAGATTTTCAACATCTTTTGTTGAAGAGACTATGTTTGTTTGTCTCCCCTGCCCCCACAATTGGATATACTTTCCTGCTTTGTTGGAGATTAATTGACCATAGAGTTCTGGGTTCATTTCTGGGCTTTCTATTTTGTTTTGTTGATTTGTGTGTCCATTTTTGTATCAGTATATACTGTCTTGATCACTACAGCTTTGAATATAAAGTCTGGAATTGTGATCCCTCCAGGTTTAGTTTTTTTTTTAATTAATTTATTTATTTTTATTTGCTTATTTACAGCATAACAGTGTTCATTGTTTTGGCATCACACCCAGTGCTCCATGCAGTACGTGCCCTCCCTATTACCCACCACCTGGTGGGAGGTTGAGGAACCAGGTTTAGTTTTCTTTTTCAAGATTGCTTTGGCTATTTAGGGTCTTCTGTGGTTCCAAACAAATTTTAGGTTTGTTTGTTCTAGCTGTGTGAAAAAATGCTGGTGGTATTTTGATAAGGATGGCATCAAACTTGTAGCTTGCTTTGGGTAGTATAGATATGTTAACAATATTTGTTCTTCCAAACCACAAACATGCAATGTCTTTCCATTTCTTTGTGTCATCTTCAATATCTTTCATCAGTGTCTTACAGTTTTCAGATTATAGGTTTTTCACATCTTTGGTGAGGTTTATTCCTAGGTATATTACTGTTTTTGATGGAATTATAAGTGGGTTCATTCCTAAATTTCTCTTTCTACTGCTTCATTATTGATGTATAGAAATCCAATAAATTTATGTATGTTGATTCTGTATCCTACAACTTTACTGAATTTGTTTATGACTACTAGCAGATTTTTTGGTGGCATTTTTGAGGGGTTTTCTATATAGAGAATCATGTCATCTGCAAATAATAAAAGTTTGACTTCTTCCTTGCTGATTAGATGCATTTTATTTCTTTTTGTTGTCTGATTGCTGTGGCTAGGACTTCCTATAATGTGTGGAATAAAAGTAGTAAGATTGGACATCCTTCTTTTGTCCTGGACCATAAAGGAGGAAGTCTCAATTTTTCTCCATTGAGGATGTTAATATCTGTTGGGTTTTCATATATAATGTTGTTATATAATGTTCATATATAATGCTTCATATATAATGTTTCATTTTAATGTTGAGGTATGCTCCCTGTAAACTGACTTTGTTGAAGGTTTTTATCATGAATGAATGTTCTACTGTGTCAAATGCTATTTCTGCATGTATTGAGATGATCATAGGGTTCTTATCCTTTCTTTTAATTTTTTAATTTTTATTTTTAAAATGTTTAAATTTTAATCAGTGTGATATATCACATTAATTGATTTGTGAGTATTGAACTGCACTTGCAAAACAGGAATAAATCACACTTGAGGATGGTGAATGATTTTTTTAATGCTTTGTTTGATTTGGTTGGCAATTTTTTTGAGTATTTTTGAATCTGTGTTCATCAGAGATATTGCCTTTTATTGTGTATTTTATTGTATCTTTTATTGTGTAGTTGTCTTTTATTGTGGTGTCTTTATTTGGTTTTGGTATCATGGTAATGCTGGCCTCAGAATGAATATGGACGTTTTCCTTCCATTTCTATTTTTTTGGAATAGTTGAGAAGAACAGGAACTAACTCTTCTTTATATGTTTGTCAGAATTCACCTGTGAAGCCATCTGGCCATGGTTTTTTGTTTGCTTGGAGTTTTTTGATTTCTCAACCTATTTCTTTGCTGGTTATCTGTGTGTTAAAATTCTCCATTTCTTGCTTATACAATTTTGGCACTTTACATGTTTATAGGAATTTATCTACTTCTTCTAGGTTGTCTTTATGTTGGTATATAAATTGTCATAATATTCTAATTGTTTATATTTCTGTGATGTTGATTGCTATTTCTGCTCTCTCACTTGTGATTTTATTTATTTGGGTCTTCATCTTTTATTTTTGATAAATCTGGCTAGAGGTTTATCCATTTCATTGATTTTTCCAAGAACCAGCTCCCAGTTCCATTGATCAGTTCTATTGTTTTATTTTATTAAGTTTTTACTTAAATTCCAATTAGTTGACATACAGTGTAATATTAGTTTCAAGTGCAGAATTTTGTGATTAATCACTTAAATACAACACCCAGCGTTCACCACAAGTGGCCTCCTTAATACCCATCACCCATTTAACTCATCCCTCACCCCCCTTCTCTCCAGCAACATTCAGTTTTTCTCTATAGTTAAGAGTTTGTTTTATAATATGTGTCTCTCTTTTTCCCACTAATTTCATCTGTTTTGTTTCTTTTATTCCACATATGAATGAAATCATATATTTGTCTTTCCCTGACTGATTTATTTCACATAGCATATTGCACTCTAGCTCCATCCACATTGTGGCAAATGGCAAAATTTCTTTCTTTTTTTTCATGTAAAGAAACATTTATTTGAAGTTTAACATAACATCATGCAAATAAAATTTATATAAACACATATTCACATTGAGTCATAAAACAACAAATGACAAAGTAAAAACAAAGAAAATTAATTGGCTGCTATATACAGTTGGACAGAGTTTTGTACACTAGAATGTCTTTTACAAAATAATCACCTTTGATCAACAGAAAAGCAATATTTAATGTTGTCCTATAGGATGGATTAACTTTAGCAATCCCCTCCTGTTTTTTCCAACATCCTCCTTTAGTATGGCTGGTGATTGTTTTGGTGATTGTCAACCCCTTGACACGCCTTGCTGTAAGTGCTCTGTTGGCCAGTGTAGTCTGCATATCCTGGTCCATATCCATAGTTTCCATAATTATAACTAGTATAATTGTAGCCACCATAGCCACTATAATTTTGATCACCACCATATGCGCTACTGTAATTTTCATATCCTTGATCATAATACTTATGAAGTGTTTGGTTCCAGTTTTGGCCATGACCTTGTCCACAACCCCTAGTACCATCTCATCCACCAGCTGAAGCACGATTTCCTCCTTTTTGTTGTTGCTGTTGATGCCATATATTCTTTATCCATTCATTAGATGCTAGACATTTAGGCTCTTCCCATAATGTGGCTATTGTAGATAATGCTGCTGTAACATCAGGGTTTATATATATCCCTTTGAGTCAGTATTTTTGTATCCTTTGGGTAAATACCTAGTAGCATAATCGCTCAGTCATAAGGTAGTTCTATTTATAACTTTTTGTGGAACCTCCATACTATTTTCCAGAGTGGCTGCACCAGTTTGCATTCCCATCAACAGAGCAAGAGGGTTGCTATTTCTCCAAATTTTTGCCAACATTTGTTGTTTCTTGGGTTGTTAATTGTAGCCATTCTGAAAGGTTTGAGGTGATAGTTCAGTATAGTTTTGAATTTTATTTCCCTGATAATCAGTGATGTTGAGCATTTTTAAAGGTATTATTTATTTGTCAGAGATAGAGACAGCAAAAGCTGGGAAGTGGCAGGCAGAAGGAAAGGGAGAAGCAGACTCCCCACTGAGCTGGGAGCTTGATGCGGGGTCAGTCCCAGGACCCAGGGATCATGATCTGAGCTGAATGCAGATGCTTAATGGACTGAACCACCCAGGAATCCCAAACATCCTTTCATGTCATTTTTCATTTGTATGTCTTCTTTGGAAAAATGTCTATTCATATCTTCTGCCCATTTCTTTTTTTTTTTTTAATTTTTTCAGCGAAACAGTATTCATTGTTTTTGCACAACACCCAGTGCTCCATGCAAAACGTGCCCTCCCTATTACCCACCACCCGTTCCCCAACCTCCCACCCCTGACCCTTCAAAACCGTCAGGTTGTTTTTCAGAGTCCATAGTCTCTTATGGTTTGCCTCCCCTCCCCAATGTCCATAGCCCCATCCCCCTCTCCCAATCCCACCTCCCACCAGCAACCCCCAGTTTGTTTTGTGAGATTAAGAGTCATTTATGGTTTGTCTCCCTCCCAATCCCATCTTGTTTCATTTATTCTTCTCCTATCCCTCTAACCCCCCATGTTGCTTCTCCATGTCCTCATATCAGGGAGATCATATGATAGTTGTCTTTCTCCGATTGACTTATTTCACTAAGCATGATACGCTCTAGTTCCATCCACGTCGTCGCAAATGGCAAGATTTCATTTCTTTTGATGGCTGCATAGTATTCCATTGTGTATATATACCACTTCTTCTTTATCCATTCATCTGTTGATGGACATCTAGGTTCTTTCCATAGTTTGGCTATTGTAGACATTGCTGCTATAAACATTCGGGTACACGTGCCCCTTCGGATCACTATGTTTGTATCTTTAGGGTAAATACCCAGTAGTGCAATTGCTGGGTCATAGGGTAGTTCTATTTTCAACATTTTGAGGAACCTCCATGCTGTTTTCCAGAGTGGTTGCACCAGCTTGCATTCCCACCAACAGTGGAGGAGGGCTCCCCTTTCTCCGCATCCTCGCCAGCATCTGTCATTTCCTGACTTGTTAATTTTAGCCATTCTGACTGGTGTGAGGTGATATCTCATTGTGGTTTTGATTTGTATTTCCCTGATGCCGAGTGACGTGGAGCACTTTTTCATGTGTCTGTTGGCCATCTGGATGTCTTCTTTGCAGAAATGTCTGTTCATGTGCTCTGCCCATTTCTTGAGTGGATTGTTTGTTCTTTGGGTGTTGAGTTTGCTAAGTTCCTTATAGATTTTGGATACTAGCCCTTTATCTGATATGTCGTTTGCAAATATCTTCTCCCATTCTGTCAGTTCTCTTTTGGTTTTGTTAACTGTTTCCTTTGCTGTGCATAAGCTTTTGATCTTGATGAAGTCCCAATAGTTCATTTTTTCCCTTGCTTCCCTTGCCTTTGCCGTTGTTTCTAGGAAGATGTTGCTATGGCTGAGGTCGAAGAGGTTGCTGCCTGCATTCTCCTCAAGAATTTTGATGGATTCCTTTCTCACATTGAGGTCCTTCATCCATTTGGAGTCTGTTTTCATGTGTGGTGTAAGGAAGTGGTCCAATTTCATTTTTCTGCATGTGGCTGTCCAATTTTCCCAGCACCATTTATTGAAGAGGCTGTCTTTTTTCCATTGGACATTCTTTCCTGCTTTGTCGAAGATTAGTTGACCATAGAGTTGAGGGTCGATTTCTGGGCTCTCTATTCTGTTCCACTGATCTATGTGTCTGTTTTTGTGCCAGCACCATGTTGTCTTGATGATGACAGCTTTGTAATAGAGCTTGAAGTCCGGAATTGTGATACCACCAACTTTGGCTTTCTTTTTCAATATTCCTTTGGTTATTCGAGGTCTTTTCTGGTTCCATATAAATTTGAGGATTATTTGTTCCATTTCTTTGAAAAAAAAATGGATGGTATTTTGATAGGGATTGCATTAAATGTGTAGCTTGCTTTAGGTAGCATGGACATTTTCACAATATTTATTCTTCCAATCCAGGAGCATGGAACATTTTTCCATTTCTTTGTGTCTTCCTCAATTTCTTTCATGAGTACTTAATAATTTTCTGTGTATAGATTCTTAGCCTCTTTGGTTAGGTTTATTCCTAGGTATCTTATAGTTTTGGGTACAATTGTAAATGGGATTGACTCCTTAATCTCTCTTTCTTCTGTCTTGCTGTTGGTGTACAGAAATGTAACTGATTTCTGTGCATTGATTTTATATCCTGACACTTTACTGAATTCCTGGACAAGTTCTAGCAGTTTTGGAGTGGAGTCTTTTGGCTTTTCCACATATAGTATCATGTCATCTGCGAAGAGTGATAGTTTGACTTCTTCTTTACCAATTTGGATGCCTTTAATTTCTTTTTGTTGTCTGATTGCTGAGGCTAGGACTTCTAGTACTATGTTGAATAGCAGTGGTGTTAATGGACATCCCTGCCGTGTTCCTGACCTTAGCGGAAAAGCTTTCAGTTTTTCTCCATTGAGAATGATATTTGCGGTGGGTTTTTCATAGATGGCTTTGATAATATTGAGGTATGTGCCCTCTATCCCTACACTTTGAAGAGTTTTGATCAGGCAGGGATGCTGTACTTTGTCAAATGCTTGTTCAGCATCTATTGAGAGTATCATATGGTTCTTGTTCTTTCTTTTATTAATGTGTTCTATCACATTGATTGATTTGCAGATGTTGAACCAATCCTGCAGCACTGGAATAAATCCCACTTGATCGTGGTGAATAATCCTTTTAATGTCCTGTTGAATCCTATTGGCTAGTATTTTGGCGAGAATTTTTGCGTCTGTGTTCATCACGGATATTGGTCTGTAATTCTCTTTTTTTTATGGGATCCTTGTCTGGTTTTGGGATCAAGGTGATGCTGGCCTCATAGAATGAGTTTGGAAGTTTTCCTTCCATTTCTATTTTTTCGAACAGTTTCAGGAGAATAGGAATGAGTTCTTCTTTAAATGTTTGGTAGAATTCCCCTGGGAAGCCGTCTGCCTCTGGGCTTTTGTTTGTTTGGAGATTTTTGATGACTGTTTCAATCTCCTTACTGGTTATGGGCCTGTTCAGGTTTTCTATTTCTTCCTGGTTCAGTTATGGTACTTTATATGTCTCTAGGAATGCATCCATTTCTTCCAGATTGTCAAATTTGTTGGCGTAGAGTTGCTCATAGTATGTTCTTATAATTGTCTGTATTTCTTTGGTGTTAGTTGTGATCTCTCCTCTTTCATTCATGATTTTATTTATTTGGGTCCTTTCTCTTTTCTTTTTGATGAGTCTGGCCAGGGTTTTATCAATCTTATTGATTCTTTCAAAGAACCAGCTCCTAGTTTCATTGATTTCTTCTATTGTTTTTTTGGATTCTATTTCATTGATTTCTGCTCTGATCTTTATGATTTCTCTTCTCCTGCTGGGTTTAGGGTTTCTT
This sequence comes from Meles meles, assembly GCF_922984935.1. Lineage (NCBI taxonomy): Eukaryota > Metazoa > Chordata > Mammalia > Carnivora > Mustelidae > Meles > Meles meles. Next base: position 69,675,640 of record NC_060087.1, read on the forward strand.
TCTTGTTCTTTCTCCAGCTCCTTTACGTGTAGGGTTAGGTTGTGTACTTGAGACCTTTCTTGTTTCTTGAGAAAGGCTTGTACCGCTATATATTTTCCTCTCAGGACTGCCTTTGCTGTGTCCCACAGATTTTGAACTGTTGTGTTTTCATTATCATTTGTTTCCATGAATGTTTTCAATTCTTCTTTAATTTCCTGGTTGACCCATTCATTCTTTAGAAGGATGCTGTTTAATCTCCATGTATTTGGGTTCTTTCCAGCTTTCCTCTTGTGATTGAGTTCTAGCTTCAGAGCATTGTGGTCTGAAAATATGCAGGGAATGATCCCAATCTTTTGATACCGGTTGAGACCTGTTTTGTGACCCAGGATGTGATCTATTCTGGAGAAGGTTCCATGTGCACTAGAGAAGAATGTGTATTCTGTTGCTTTGGGATGAAATGTTCTGAATATATCTGTGATATCCATCTGGTCCAGTGTGTCATTTAAGGCCTTTATTTCCTTGTTGATCTTTTGCTTGGATGATCTGTCCATTTCAGTGAGGGGAGTGTTCAAGTCCCCTACTATTATTGTATTATTATTGATGTGTTTCTTTGATTTTGTTATTAATTGGTTGATATAGTTGGCCGCTCCCACGTTAGGGGCATAGATATTTAAAATGGTTAGATCTTCTTTTTGGACAGACACTTTGAGTAGGATATAGTGTCCTTCCTCCTCTCTTATTATAGTCTTTGGCTTAAAATCTAATTGATCTGATATAAGGATTGCCACCCCAGCTTTCTTCTGATGCCCATTAGCATGGTAAATTCTTTTCCACCCCCTCACTTTAAATCTGGAGGTGTCTTCGCGTCTAAAATGAGTTTCTTGTAGGCAACATATAGATGGGTTTTGTTTTTTTATCCATTCTGATACCCTGTGCCTTTTGATTGGGGCATTTAGCCCATTAACATTCAGGGTAACTATTGAGAAATATGAATTTAGTGCCATTATTAGCCTGTAAGGTGACTGTTACTGTATATTGTCTCTGTACCTTTCTGATCTACTACTTTTAGGCTCTCTCTTTGCTTAGAGGACCCCTTTCAATATTTCCTGTAGAGCTGGTTTGGTGTTTGCAAATTCTTTCAGTTTTTGTTTGTCCTGGAAGTTTTTTATCTCTCCTTCTATTTTCCATGATAGCCTAGCTGGATAGAGTATTCTTGGTTGCATGTTTTTCTCGTTTAGTGCTCTGCATATATCATGCCAGCTCTTCCTGGCCTGCCAGGTCTCTGTGGATAAGTCTGCTGCCAATCTAATAATTTTACCATTGTATGTTACAGACTTCTTTTCTCGGGCTGCTTTCAGGATTTTCTCTTTGTCACTAAGACTTGTAAATTTTACTATTAGGTGACGGGGTGTGGACCTATTCTTGTTGACTTTGAGGGGGGTTCTCTGCATCTCCTGGATTTTGATGCTTGTTCCCTTTGCCATATTAGGGAAATTCTCTCCAATAATTCTCTCCAATAGACCTTGTGCTCCCCTCTCTGTTTCTTCTTCTTCTGGAATCCCAATTATTCTAATGTTGTTTCGTCTTATGGTGTCACTTATCTCTCGAATTCTCCCCTCATGGTCCAGTAGCTGTTTGTCCCTCTTTTGTTCAGCTTCTTTATTCTCTGTCATTTGGTCTTCTATATCACTAATTCTTTCTTCTGCCTCATTTATCCTAGCAGTGAGAGCCTCCATTTTTGATTGCACCTCATTAATAGCTTTTTTGATTTCAACTTGGTTAGATTTTAGTTCTTTAATTTCTCCAGAAAGGGCTTTAATATCTCCAGAAAGGGTTTCTCTAATATCTTCCATGCCTTTTTCGAGCCCGGCTAGAATGTTCAGAATCGTCATTCTGAACTCTTGATCTGACATATTACCAATGTCTGTGTTGATTAGGTCCCTAGCCTTTGGTACTGTCTTTTGTTATTTTGTTTGTGGTGATTTTTTCCGCCTTGTCATTTTGTCCAGACAAGAGGATATGAAGGAGCAAATTAAATACTAAAAGGGTGGCAAAGACCCCAGAAAAATGCGCTGTAACTAAATGAGAAGAGACCCCAAATTGTGGGGAGGGGAAGGGGATAAAAAGAGGTTCAGAAAAAAAAAGAAAAAAAAATTAAAAAATAAAACAAAGAAAAAATATATATATTTAGATAAACTAGTCAAAAAACGTTAAAAAAGAAAAAGGTAAAAGGTTGTTAAAAATTTAGTAGAAGAAGAAAAAAGAAAAAAAAATGAAAAAAGAAAAGTAAAAAAATTGAAGTAGCCGCAAGACTAAAGAATCATGGGGAGAAAGCCATGAGTTCCGTGCTTTGCTTTCTCCTCCTCTGGAATTGCGCTGCTGTCTTAGGAATTGAACCTACTATTCCTTGATAGATGAACTTCGTCCTGGCTGGATATTTTGTTGATCTTCTGGGGTAGGGGCCTGTTGTAGTGACTCTCAAGTGTTTTGCCCGAGGCGGGATTGCACCGCCCTTACTGGCGGCCGGACTAAGTAATTGGCTGGGGTTCGCTTTTGGGAGCTTCTGTTCCCTGAACGCTTTCCGTAGAGTTCCGGAGGACGGGAATGAAAATGGCGGCCTCCTAGTCTCCGGCCCAGAGGAGCCGAGAGCCTGGGGCCCCACTCCTCAGTGCGCCCCCAGAGGACAGCACCCAATCACTCCCGTATCCCCAGCCTCTAGCCACGCTCCGAGCTCACCCAGCCCACGACCAGTTCAAGGTAACCCCGAGCTGAGAGTTCAGTCCTCAGCTCTGTCTCTGTAGCCGGCTTCTCCGTTCTAATACCTGCGAGCTCTGCGACACTCCGACACCCCTGATCCTTCTGTGACCCTGTGGGACCTGGGGCCACGCTGACCCCGCATGGGCTTCACCCTGGTTTAGCCTCTAGAGCAATGTCCCTCAGTGGAACAGACTTTTAAAAGTCCTGATTTTGTGCTCCATTCCTCCGCTGCTTGCCGGGAGCTGGCCCCTCCCCCGCGGTCTATCTTCCCGTCATTTTAGATTCACTTCTCCGCCAGTCCTACCTTTCAGAAAGTGGTTGATTTTCTGTTTCTAGAGTTGCTGTTCTTCTTCTCTTCGATCTCCTGTTGGATTTGTAGGTGTTTGCAATGTTTAGATAAGCTATCGAGCTGATCTCCTGCTACCTGATGTAGTCTCAGCCTGCTACTTCTCCGCCATCTTGACTCCTTCCCCTCTTCTGCCCATTTCTTAACTGGATTATTTGTTTTAGGGGGGTTGAGTTTGATTTTTTTAAAAAATATTTTTTGGTGGGCACCTGGATGGCTCAGTGGATTAAGCTGCTGCCTTCGGCTCAGGTCATGATCTCAGGGTCCTGGGATTGAGCCCCACATTGGGCTCTCTGCTCCACAGGGAGCCTGCTTCCTCCTCTCTCTGCCTGCCTCTCTGCCTACTTGTTATCTCTCTCTCTGTCAAATAAATAAAATCTTAAAAAAATAAATTTTTTGGATAGTAATCCTTTTTTAGGTATGTCACTCACAAATATTTTCCACCATACCATAGGTTGCCTTTTAGTGTTGCTGATTTTCGCTTTGCAAAATCTTTTTATCTTGATGAAGTCCCAGTAGTTTATATTTCCTTTTGTGTCCCTTGCCTCAGGAGACATATCTAGTAACAAGTTGCTACAGCCAATGTCAAAGTGCTTACTGCCTGTGATCTCCTCTAGGATTTTGATGGTTTCTAGTCTCACATTGAGGTTTTTCATCCATTTTGAATTTATTATTGTATACAGTATAAGAAAGTGTCTAGTTTCATTCTTTTGCATGTTAGTTGCCAAATATTAATTGACCATAACAACATAGGTACACTTCTGGATTTTATATTCTATTCCATTGATCTATATATCTGTTTTTGTGACAGTACTGAACTGTCTCACTACAGCTTTATAATATAAGTTGAGGTCTAGAATTGTGTTGCGTCCAGCTTTGCTTTTTTTTAATTATGTTCAAATAGCCCATGTATAGTACATCATTAGCTTTTTGATGTAGTGTTCAATGATTCATTAGTTGCATATAACACTCAGTGCTCATTACAACACATGACCTTCTTAATACCCACCACACTGTTACTCCATCCCCCACCCCCCTCTCCTCTGAAAACTTCAGTTTGTTTCCCAGGTCATAGTCTCTCATGGTTCACTTCCTTCTCTGATTTTTCTCACTGCAGATTTCCCTCCTTTCCCCTGTGGTCCTCCATGCTATTGCTTATGTTTCACATATGAGTGAAACAGTATGATAATTGCCTTTCTCTGCTTGACTTATTTCACTTAGTATAATCCCTTCCAATTCCATTCATGTCAATACAAATGGTGGGTAGTCATCCTTTCTGATGGCGGAATAATATTCCGTTGGGTATATGTACCACATCTTCTTTATCCATTCATCTTTTGAAGAGCATCTCAGCTCCTTCCACAGTTTGACTATTGTGTACATTGCTGCTATGAACATTGGGTGTATATGCCCTTCTTTTCATTATATCTGTAACTTTGGGATAAATACCCAGTAGTGCAATTGGTGGGTTGTAGGGTAGCTCTACTTTTAACATCTTGAAGAACACCCATACTGTCAGAGGTGGTACTAAGAAGGAAATACACAGCCTTCCAAGACTCGCAGAAAATTAGAAAAATCCCAAATGCACAAACTAAACTTACGCCTAATGGAAATCGAGAAAGAACAGCAAATAAAACCAAAACTAAGTGGGAGAACATAAATAATAAAAATTAAAGCAGAGATCAATGAAATACAAACCAGAGAAACAGTAAAACAGGACAACAAAACTAGAAGCTGGTTCTTTGAAAGAATTAATAAGATCAATAAACCTATGGTCAAACTTATCCAAAAGAAAAGAGAAAAGGGAGTGCATGTGTGGCTTAGTGGGCTCAGCCTCTGCCTTTGGCTCAGGTCATGACCTCAGGGTCCTGAGATCGAGTCCTGCATTGGGTTCTCTGCTCAGCAGGGAGCCTGCTATCCACCCTGCCCCTTGTCTGCCTCTCTGCCTACTTGTGATCTCTCTCTCTGTCAAATAAATAAATAAAATCTTAAAAAAAAAGAAAAGAGAAAGTACCCAAGTTAATGAAATCATGGATGAAAGGGGGTAGATCATTACTAACACCAAGGAAATAAAAACAACTATTAGAAATTATTACGACCAACTATATGCCAACAAATTAAGCAACCTGGAAGAAATGGCCACTTTCCTGGAAACTTATAAACTACCAAGACTGAAACAAACAGGAAGAAGTAGACAACCTGAATAGACAACCAACCAGTAATGAAATTGAAGTGATAATAACCCCCCCAACCAAAAAAAAAGTCCAGGGCCAGACAACTTCCCAGGGGAATTTTACCAAATATTTGAAGAAGAAATAATGCCTATTCTACTGAAAGTTTTATAAAAAATAGAAAATAAGGAAAACTTCAAATTTCCATCTATGAGGCGAGCATTACCCTGATCCCAAAACCTGGCTAAGACCCCATCAAAAAAGAGAATTACAGACCAAAGTCTCTGATGAACATGGATGCCAAAACACTCAACAAGATACTCTCCAATAGGAACAGTATATTAAAAGGATTATTCACCACAACAAAGTGACATTTATTCCTGGGATGCAAGAGTGGTTCAGCATTAACAAATCAATCAATGTGATAGAACACATTAGTAAAAGACAAGACAAGAGCCATATGATCCTCTCAATTGATGCAGAATAAACATTTGACAAAATACAGCATACATTCCTGATTAAAACTCTTCAGAGTGTAGGGATATATTTCATAAAAAGAAATCTATGAAAAGTCCATAGTAAATATCATTATCAATGGGAAAAAGCTGAGAGCTTTCCCCTTAAGATCAGGAACATAACAGTGATGCCCACTGTCACCACTATCCTTAAACATGGTGCTAGAAATCCTAGCACCAGCAATCAGACAACAAAAATAAATAAAAGTTGCTCAATTGACAAAGAAGTCAAACTCTCCCTCTTCATAGATGACATGATACTTTATATGGAAAACTCAAAAGACTCCACCCCTAAATTATTAGAACTCATACAACAATTCAGCAATGTGGCAGGATAAAATATCAACACACAGAAATCAGTTGTTTTTCTATACACTAACAATGTAACTGTAGAAAGAGAAATTAAGGAATAGATTGCATTTACAATAACAAAAATAAATAAATAAATAAATAAATAAATAAATAAGATACTTAGGGATAAACCTAACCAAAGAGGTAAAGGATCTGTACTCTGAAAACTATAGAACATTTACGAAAGAAATTAAAGAGGACACAAACACACACATACACAAATATAGAAAAACTGTCCATAGTCATAAATTAGAAGAACAAATATTGTTGAAATGTCTATCCTGCCTAGAGCAATCTATACTTTCAATGCCATCCCTATTAAAATACCATTGGCATTTTTCTAGGAGCTGGAGAACATAATCGTAAAATTTGTATGGAACCAGAAAAGACCAAGAATCGCCAAGAGAATGTTGAAAAAGAAAAACAAAGCTGGAACATCACGTTGTGTTACTATAGCTTTGCTTTTTTTTTTTTTCAAGATTGTCTTGGCTATTTGGGTTCATTTGTGCTTCCATACAAATTTTAGGATTGTTTGTTTTAGCATTGTGAAAGGTCCTGCTGGTATTTTCATAAGCATGGCATTAAATGTTACATTCCCTTTTGTATTACAGACATTTTAATAATATTTGTTCTTCCAATTTATGAATATGGAAAGTTTTTCTATCTTTATGTATGTATGTGTTTGTGTTCTTTTCAATTTCTTTCATAAGTGTTCTATAGTTTCCAGAGTACATATTATCTCTTTGGTTAGGTTTATTCCTAGGTATCCTATGGCTTTTGGTGTAATTGTAAATGGGGTCAATTCCTCGGTATCCTATGGCTTTCGGTGTAATTGTAAATGGGGTCAATTCCTTTCTTTGTCTTTCTTCTGTCTCATTGTTACCGTATAGAAATACAACTGACTTCTGTGCATTGATTTTTTTTTTTATTCTAAAGATTTATTTATTTGACAGACAGAGATCACAAGTAGGCAGAGAGGCAGGCAGAGAGAGGGGAAGGGAAGCAGGCTCCCCACTGAGCAGAGAGCCTGAAGCTGGGCTCGATCCCAGGATCCATGACCTGAGCCTAACGCAGAGGCTTTAACCCACTGAGCCACCCAGGTGCCCCCAGCGGTCACTTCTCTAGTGCTTTGAGGCTCCATAGCTTTTTTATGGTTATTCTTACTGCCTCTGAGCAGTGAGGTCACCCATTTCAGAGGTGAGGAAACGGAGGCTGCAGGCAGCCCATGGGGTGAGTGCATTGATTTTATATCCTGCAACTTTGCTGAATTCCCATATAAGTTCTAGCAATTTCTTGGGTGGAGTCTTTTGTGTTTACAACATAGAGCATCATGTTACCTGTGAAGAGTGAAAGTTTGACTCCTTCTTTGTTAATTTGGATCCATTTTATTACCTTTTTATTTTCTGGTTGCTGTGGCTAGTGCTTCCAGTACTATGTTCCACATCACTGATGAAAGTGGACATTGCTATCATGCTCCTGATCTTAGGGAAAGAGCTCTCAGGTTTTCCCTATTAAGGATGACTATGAAAAACTATGGTTTTTCATATATTGCTTTTATGATATTGAGGAATGTTCCCTCTATCCCTACACTGCAGATAGTATTTATTTATTTATTTATTTACTCAAGAAAGGTTGTTATATTTTTGTCAAATGATTTTTCTGCATTTGTTGACAGGGTCATATGGTCCTTGTCCTTTCTTTTGTATTAATGAGATGTATCATGTTGAGTGATTTGTGAATATTGAACCAAACTTCCAAACCATGAATAAATCCCCCTGGATCATGGTGCATTATTCTTTTAATGTACTGTTGGAATTGATTTCTTATTTTTTTTGTGGGTAATTTTTCATTCATTTTTCATCAGGGATATTGACTTCTTGTTCTCTTCTTTAGTGGAGACTTGTTCTATTTTTTAGGGGAATCTGTGTGCTTTTGGACTCAGCATAATGCTGACCTCCTTGAATGAGACTGGAGTTTTCCTTTCAACTCTAATTTTTTGAATAGTTTGAGAAGAACAGGTATTAATGCTTCTTTAAATATTTGGCAGAATGTCTCTGTGAAGACATTTGCCCTAGTCTTTTGTTTGTTGGGAGATTTTTTTATTATTTTTTTTCAATTTCCTTTATAGTTATCAATCTGTTCATGTTTTCCTTCTCTTGCTTTTACAGTATTGGTAATTTATATGTTCCTAGGAATTTATCAATTTCTTCTAGGTTGTCCAATATGTTGACATATGATTTTTCATAATGTTCTTACTGTTTGTATTTCTGCTATGCTCTTATCTCTCTTCTTCCATTTTTTATTTATTTGTGTCCTTTCTCCTTTCTTTTTGAGAAGTCTGGCAAATACTTGCCATTTTTATTAATGTTTTAAAACAACTAGCTTCTGGTTCCATTGAGAAGTTCTACTGTTTTTGTTGTTGTTGTTGTTTTAAGTCTCTACATCAGTTATTTCTGTCCTAGTCTTTATTACTTTCTCCCTTCTGCTCACTTTAAGCTTCTTTTGTTGTTATCATTCTAGCTTCATTAGGTGTAAGTTTAGGTTGCTTATTTATAAGATTTCTTTGTCTCCTGAGGTAGACCTGTATTACTATATAGTTCTTCCTTATGACTGCTTTTGCGACATCCCGAAAGTTTTGGACCATTGTGTTTTCCCTTTCATTTTTTTCCACATATTTTTTATTTTTTTCTTTAATTTCTTGTGTGACACATTAATTCTTTAGTAAGATGGACTTTAACCTCCAAATGTTTGTGGTCTTTCCGTGTGTGTGTGTGTGTGTGCGTGTGTGTGTGTGTGTGTGTGTTTGTGTGTGAATGACTTCATGTTTCATAGCATTGTGGTCAGAAAATATGCATGGTACTGTACTTGTTGTGGCTTGATTTATGACCTAGTATGCAGTGTATTCTGGAGAATGTCTCATGTGCACTTGAAAATAATGTGTATTCTGCTGCTTTGGGATGAAATATTCTGAATATATCTTTGAGGTCCATCTGCTCCAGTGTGTCACTCAAAGCCATTGTTTCCTTGTTGATTTTCTTCTTAGGTGATCTTCCCATTGATGTGAGTGTGATGTTTATTACTGATTATTACCAATGTGCTCCTTTATGTTTGTTATTAATTGTTTATATTGTTGGGTGCTTCCATGTTAGATGCATAAATATTTACAACTGTTAGATCTTCTTAGTGGGTTGTCCCCTTTATTATGATATAGTGCTTCATCTCATTAATTTATGCATGTAAAATCCCAAGTAGATGGATTCACTGATTTTTTTAAGGGATTCTTAATGTCTTGTTCCCTCATTGTCTGTATATGGTACAAGTTGTTTGAAGCTGCAGTAAGATTCCCAGCTATCTTTTGTTTTCAGCAGCTACCAGCCTTCTAAAGTATGCCAAGACCAGTGTTTTGAGTTAGTCAACACAGAAACCTGCCCATTTGTCAGCTCCCTGAAAATGCATAATGTTGGATGCAAGTTTCACTCTTTTCTTTCCATTCTGAGGACAGGTCCTAAAACTGTATTTCCCCTGACTGATATGCCATGTCTTGTAGGCCAGCAGTAAGCCACCTACCTCTCTTTTGTCCTACACGTCTCCTTGACTTCTAGAGTATACTGAATCCCATTAGCATTCTGAGATAAGCTAGACAAAAACAATTACCTCAGGCACCTTCCTGAAGAGCTAGTAGGTTAAATGTATGCTTCAACTCTTTCCCTCCCCTGAGAGAAAAGCAGTAGTGGTTGTGGGATTTCTTCCCCTCAGCTGGAGAAGGAACTACCGTGAGTGATCTTGCATTCACCCAAGTCATTGCCATTGTTCTCAATGGCCCCAAATATGACACCTTCTCTTACCAGCACTTAGACCCAAACAAGACAAAAATCAGTCCCTAAGATATCTGGGCATAGGATGTATGTTTCAGTGTTCTCTTTCTATCTCCAAGGAGAATTTTGCAGCTTGGAGTTTCCCCTTCATCATGTCATGCTAAACCAGAAGTAGGAATCATGGTATGTGAGTTATCATCAGGTTTGATGCCCTTTTTTTGTGCTTTATTGAAGTGCAGGAAATTGTGAACTGATTCTACACTTCTTAAAAAGGGAATTGTTCTGTGTACTGTTGTTGAATCAGTATTTCTGTGGCAGGAAGGAGCTTCTAGGTTTCCAATTCTGCCATCTTGCTGACATTACCCTTCCAAAATAGTTCTCTCATTTTTATTGTCACTTTCTTCATTATCTTCATTAGATTCTTGGACCTATCATTAAAACCAAACCTCATAACTTCCTAGAATCTTTCTCCCCCTCTCACAGTTGTCTGGCAAAATGCAATCCTAGTTAAATTTGACTTCCTTACTATATAACTCCTCCTAAGCAACTCCATGAGGATGGAGGGAAATATGCAACTATGTTGACAAGTCTCACAATTAATTTATGTCAAAAAACCTGAAGGGGGTTTGTACAATGTTAAGTGATCTTAGTCCAGGAGTTGGCAAACATTTTTCAAGCTCCAAATAGTAAAGATTATAGGGTGTGTGAGCCATGATGACCCACTGAAAATATTCAACTTTGTTATTATAAAGCAGCCATAGACAATATGTGAAAATAATGAGCAGCTCTGTGTTCCAGAAAAAAAAAAATCATAAAAAGAGTCCACAGTCAGATTTGCCCCATAGATCATAATTTTCTGACACCTGCCCTAGTCAATTTACTCTCCTTATTGCCAGAGATGACTATTTCACATGCTTTTTCCATTATCAACTCTTCAACTTCTCATTCTCTCTTCCCCACTCTAAGATAATTTTTTAAAATCTTATTTAGATGATAGTAGACATCAGATGAGCAGTTTTCAAGAGAGGAAGTGGCACCAGAGAAGCAGTACCCTAGGCTCACTTCATCCCACAAACATACCTAGATTGCTATAAAAACATCCTAAATACTTTAGAAATCAATCTGAAAATGGTCAGAACAAGCTCTACAACTAAAAGGAGAGAAGAGACCACATCAAAGAAGGTAAGAAGTATAGAGAAAAGGTTTAAGGGAGAAACAGATCTCTAGAGCTGCAGAGAGAAGGGAGTCATGGTTGTAAACATGTGCAAGAGAGATAGGAGCACACAGGAAAACACACAAGGGGAATGTTTCCCCAAATTCATTGGCTTTTAAAATGATAGGTGATGAATTTAGTGAATCTTTGCAGCCAGCAGGGTAAAAACTTAGAGATTTAAGTTAGTTTGGCTGGGATAGAGTGTGGAGGGTATTGGGGGTGCTCCTGGAGAGAAGGCAGGCAAATAACCCAGGGACATACGGCTTGGAAACAGTGATCTGAAGAATGTCTGGGGCACACAGTGGAGAGAATGTTTGCCCTTCTCAGAGTGCATCCCTGAGAGGAAGAATTCAGAGACCCCTCTCCAGAAACAATGAAGCTGGCCAGCACCATTTATCTTTGTGCAGCTCAGTTAAACACAGGGGCGCCTATAGGAAGCAATATAGCACCATCACTAGCTGCCTAACTTGCTTATACCAAGTCCCACCCTGCTGAACTCTGATGGGACTGCCCTTCTCAGTCATGCTTGCCTGAGTCCCAGTGCAGTGGGACCCTTCCCCCAAAGACCAATACAAACAGTTGCCCATACCATATCTCAGGACAAAAGAGTTCCACAGGATCTCACTTCTGGTGGAGTTGGTGTTCAGGTATCATTTCACAAGGTTTCACAAGAAGACTAGATCACACTTAGATAAAACTCACCACATTCAAGCCAGGGATGAAATAGTGCACAAGACAGACAAGGATAGCCTCTACAGATGACTAGCCTGAATACAACCTAGCCAAAATACAACCACAGAACACACACAGCACACAGGAGATAATCCCCAAAGCACCAGGACCTGGAAACATGACCTCTTCTTCAGAAGATCATTATTTTCAGAAGTAGGAGACATAACTGTTTTTTCTGACATACAGAAGAAGGCAGAAAGTTAGACAAAATACCAAAGCAGGGAAATTTATTCCAAATGAAATGACAAGAAAAGGCTATGACCAGAAATGTAAGTGCAACAGATATAAGTTAAATGTCTGATGGTGAATCTAAAGCAAGAATCACAAGTATACTCAGTAGAATGAAAAAAAATAATATAAGGGGTGCCTGTGTGGTGCAGTCTGTTAAGTGGCTAACTCTGGGTTTTGGCTCAGGTCTTGATCTTAGGGTCATAAGGTTGAGTCTTGTGTTGGGCTCTGCACTCAGCACAGATCTGTTTAAGATTCTCTTTCCATGTGCCACCACCTGCCCCTATATTTAATATAAAAATTTTTAATCTTAAAATAAAGGGAAGACATAGTGAGAATCTTACACAGAGATAAAAGGACTATACCACAGAGATAAAAGGGCTAAAAATGAATCAGAGATGAAGAGTGCACTAAATGAGACTAGAAACAGGCTTGATGCAATGAACCCCAGGATGGAAGAAGCAGAGAAATTAATTAATTAATTAATTAGACCTAGAAGACAAAATAATGGAAATTAATAAACCTGAATTTAACAGAAAAATAATTATATTATATGAGAAAAGACTTAGGGAACTCATATATACCATCAAACTTAATAACATTCATATTATAGGAGTCTCAGAGAAGAAAAGAGAGAAAACAGGGCAGAAAATTTATTTGACAAAATAATAGCTGAAAGGTTCCCTAATCTGGGGAAGGAAACAGACATCCAGATCCAGGAGGCACACAGAACTCCTATCAAAATAATAATTTTAAAAAGCAGGGGCACCTGGGTGGCTCAGTGGGTTAAAGCCTCTGCCTTCAGCTCAGGTCGTGATCCCAGGGTCCTGGGATTGAGCCCCACATGGGGCTTTCTGCTCAGCAGGGAGCCTACTCCCCCCTCCCCACCTGCCTCTCTGCCTACTTGTGATCTCTGTCCAATAGATAAATAAAATCTTTTAAAAAAGCAGATGCACACTAATACATAGAAAATTAAATTTGCAAATATAGTGATTAAGAAAAATTTCTAAAACCAGCAAGACAAAAGAAGTCCTTCACTTACAAGAGAAAATCCATAAAGCTAGCTGGAGATTAAAAAAAAAAGAGGTAAGACAAAAGGGAGTGGCACAAAATATTGAAAGTGCTGAATGGGAAAAGTTTGCAGCCAAAAATACACTATCCAGCAAGGTTATCGTTAAGAATGTAAGGAGAGATAAAGAGTCCCCAGACAAACAAAAACTAAAGTAGATAATGGCTACCAAAAAAACACTGAAAGGAATATTAAAGGGGACATTTTGAATGCAAAGAAGAGATCAAAATTGACAAATACAAGAACAGAAATTCTCCAGAAACATGACAAAACAAGTGATAAAAGGACAATAAATCCATACATATCAATAATTACTTTGAAAGTAAATGGACTAAATGCTCTTATCAAAAGACATATGGTGACAGAGTGGATTAAAAAAAAAAACAAGATGTGTATCTATATGTTGCCTTCAGAACACTCATTTGAAACGTAAGGACACTTGCAGATCAAAAATGAGACAATGACTAAACATTTTTCACACAGATGGATGTCAAAAGAAAGCCATCTGTGTGAAAAACACTTATCAAACAAACTTGACTTTAAAACAAGAAGTGTTTATAAGAGACTCATTTTAGACCCGAAGACACCTCCAGATTGAAAATGAAGGGTTGGAAAACCATTTATCATGCTAATGTATATCAAAAGAAATCTGGAGGGGCGCCTGGGTGGCTCAGTGGGTTAAAGCCTCTGCCTTCTGCTCAGGTCATGATCCCAGAGTCCTCAGATCCAGTCCAGCATCGGGGTCTCTGCTCAGCAGGGAGCCTGCTTCCCCTCCTCTCTCTCTGCGGTCCTCTCTGCCTACTTGTGATCTCTGTCTGTCAAATAAATAAATAAAATATTAAAAAAAAGAAATCTGGAGTGGCAATACTTATATCAGAAAAATTAGACTTTAAACCAAAGACTGTAATAAGAAATGGGGAAGGGAGCTATGTCATAATAGCAGGGACAATCCAACAATAATATATAAAATTGTAAATTATCATACACCTAACATGGGAGCACCCAAATACATAAAACAATTAATGACAAACATAAAGGAATTAATTGCTCATAACACAATAATGGTAGGAGATTTTTAAATACTACTTGCATTAATAAAGAAATTATGTAAACAAAATAAAGAAGGAAACAGTGGCTTTGAATGATACCTTGGACCAAATGGACTGAACAGGTACACTCAGAATACTGTATCCTAAAACAGCAGAATATACATTATTTTCTAGTTCCACATGGAACATTCTTCAGAATAGAGTACATATTAGGTCACATAGCAAGGCTCAACAAATAAAAAAATAAGTCATACCATGCAACATTTCTGACCACAACACTATGACACTAGAAGTTGATCACAAGATAAAATCTGGAAAGAGAAAAAAATACATAGAAGTCAAATGATATGCTACTAAACAATGAATGGGTCAACCAGGAAATCAATGAAGAAACTTAACAGCATGTGAAAACAAAAGAAAACTAAAACACAACAGTACATGGCATTTAAGAAAGCACATGATATGATGAGCACTGGGTGTTATACCAAACTAATCAATCATTGAACATTGTATCAAAAACTAATTATGTACTAAAATTGTTTTAATTTGATTTTTTCAGCTTTACTGAAATAAAACTCAAATATAGCATTGAAAAAAAAAAAGAAAGAAAGAGAAAACACAACAGTATAAAACCTTTCAAATGTAACAAAGAGGTCCTAAAAGAGAATTATGTAAAAATATAGGCTTACCTCAAGAAACAAAAAAATCTTCAAAAAAACAACTTAATCTTAAACCTAAAGGAAATACAAAAAGAATAACAAATGAAGCCAAGAGCTAGCAGAAAAAGAGAGATATCAAAGGTTAGAGAAGAAAAAAATAATGCAGAAACTAAGAAACAATAGAACAGATCAATGAAATCGGGAGCTGATTCTTTGAAAAAATTAATAAAATTGAAAAATTTCTGGCCAAACTCATCAAAAAGAAATGAGAAAAAACTCAAATGGATAAAACCACAAATAAGAGAAGAAAAATAACCATCAACACCACAAAAATACAAATAATTAAAACAAAATATGAAAATCTATATGCAAGAAATTGGAAAAAGTAGAAGAAATGGATAAATACTTACAAATAAACTATGAAAACTGAAACAGGAAGATCAAAAAATTGAACAAACCAAACAACAAACAAACAAATTTAATCAGAAACAAACAAGCAAACAAACAAAAAAACAGCCAACAAATGAAAATTCAGGACCAAAAATCTTCATGGAAAAATTCTACAAAACATTAAAAAAAGAGTTAATGCCCACTCTTCTGAAACTATTCCAAAAAATTAAAAAAAGGTGGAAAAATTCCAAATCCATTCTATCAGGACAGCATTACCCTGATACCAAGACCAGATCAAGGCACAACTATAAATGAAACCTACATGCCAATATCACTGATGAACATACATGCACAAATTCTAAGTAAAATACTAACAAACCAAGTCCAACAATATATTTTAAAAAAATCATTCAACACAATACAGTGGGATTTATGCCAGGGTTGCAAGAGTGGTATATTCACAAATCAATCAAAATGACACATCACATTAATAAAAGAAAGAAGCATGTGATCATTTCAATAGATGTAGAAAAAATATTTAAGGGGTGCCTGGGTGGCTCAGTTTGTTAAGCATCTGCCTTCAGCTCAGGTCGTAATCTAAGAGTCCTGGGATTAAGTCCTACATTGCACTCCCTGTTCCACAGGGAGCCTGCTCCTCCCTCTCCCTCTCTTTTTCTCTCTCTCTGTCTCACATGAATAAATAAATAAAATATTAAAAAGAAAAAGGAAAAGAAAAGGGATTTGACACAGTACAACATACATTCATGATGAAAATCCTGAACAAAGTAGGTTTAGGGTAACATACGTCAACATAATGAGGTCCACATATGAATAGCACAATTAATATCATCCATTATGGAAACAAACAACTGACAGCATTACCTCTATGATCAGAAACAAGACAAGGATGTCCCCTCTCACCATTTCTATGCAAGACAGTATGGGTGTCCGACCTACAGCAATCAGTCAAGAAAAAGAAATAAAAGGCAACCAAATTGGCAAGGAAGAAGAGATACTTTAATTTTTTGCATAGAAAACCTGGAAGTCTCAATGAAAAAAAAAAAAAGATAGAACTGATAAATAAATTTGGTAACATCATGGGATACAAAATCAAAGAGAAAGAGAAACTAAGGAATCAATCCCTTTTATAATTACACCAAATAGAATAAGATACCTAGTAATAAACATAACCAAAGAGGTGAAAGAATTAAACTCTGAAAACTATAAAACACCCATAAAATAAACTGAAGATGACACAAAGAAATGGAGATACATTCCATGCTCACGGATTGAAAGAACAACTATTCTTTTTTTTTTATTTTTTGAAGGTTTTTTTCAAAGGATTTTTTATTTTATTTATTTATTGGACAGACAGAGATCACAAGTAGGCAGAGAGGCAGGCAGAGAGAGAGGAAGAAGCAGGCTCCCTGCTGAGCAGAGACCCCCGATGCGGGACTGGATCCGAGGACTCTGGGATCATGATCTGAGCAGAAGGCAGAGTCTTTAACCCACTGAGCCACCCAGGTGCCCGAAAGAACAACTATTCTTAAAATGTCTATGTTATTCAAAACAAGCTACACAATTAATGCAGCCCTAACAAAATACCAACTGCATTTTTCACAGAGCTACAACAAACCAAATTTTATATGGAACCACAAAAGACCCTAAATAACAAAAGCAACCTTGAAAAAGAAAAGCAAACCTGAAGTGATCACAATTTCTGACTTCAAATTATAATAGAAATCTGTAGAAATCAAAACAGTATGCTACTGGCACAAAATAGACACATAGAGCAATAGAACAGAACAGAAAACCCAGAAATGAGCCCACAACTGTATGACCAATAAATGTATGACAAACCAAGAAAGAATATCCAGTGGGAAAAGTCTGTTCAACAAATGATGTTGGGAAAACTGGACAACAACATGCAAAGGATGAAACTGGACCACTTTGTTACATCATACACACACACAAAATCTACATAGGATGAAAGACCTAAATGTTAGACATGAAACCATTATAAGCCTAGAAGAGAACAAAGACAGTAATCTCTTTGACATTGGCCATAGCAAATTCCTTCTAGGTATGTCTCCTGAGGGAACAGAAACAAAAGCAAATATAAAGTATTGGGACTTCACTAAAATAAAGTTTTTGTACAACAAAAGAAGCAATCAACAAAACTAAAAGGCCACCTACAATGTATATGTGTATATATATGTATATATACAAACACATAATGTGAACACCATGAAACAGTATGTTTATATTTGTGAAACTAATATGAATTTATTATTCATAGATTTAACCACTTATTTTTATTGAGATATAATTTATTGAAATATAATTTATGTATAACAAATACATGAGGCAAGATGTTTTCAAATGACATATCTAGTAAAGGGTTAGTATCCAAAATATATAAAGAACATATAAAACTCAACACCCAAAAAGCAAATAATCCAACTAAAAAGACAGGTATTAAGTAGGGAAAGTGTTGTGATGAGCACTGGGTGTTATACACAACTAATGAATCATTGAACACTACATCCAAAATGAATGATGTACTATATGTCAACTAACTGAACATAATAAACATAAATAAATAAAATTAATAAAAGTGAACAGATATAGAGATTCTCCATCCCCCACCTCTAAACTCCTATCAGGTGCCTAAAATCAGACCCTCTCCAAGAACTCAACTGTCATAAATCTTCTTCCAAGGAGATTCTTAACCAGGAAAGTTTGACTGTTAACACCAGGACAAGAGCTCACTTATAAAGACATAGTCACAAATATATTCTGTTCCACTTATTTTCCTAAGGACCCATTTATCTTTCATAAAAGTCATTTGTTTTCCCATAAGTGCTTTTTCCCCATCTTCCCCTTCCCTATTAAAATGGTATATAAGCCCCAAATTCTAACTGGCCCTTTCAGTCATATATTTCTCTGTGCTCCTATATATTGCATGAATTAAAAATTTGTCTTTTCTCCTGTTAATTTTTTTTAATTGGGCAGAGGATATGAATAGACATTTTCTTTTCCAGAGAAGAGATACAGATGGCCAACAGACACATGAGAAGATACTCAACATCACTTATCATCGGGAAATTCAAATCAAAACTGCAATGAGACATCACTTCATACCTGTCAAAATGGCTAAAATCAACAAGAAAAACAGCAGGTTTTAGCTAGGGGGTTGAGAAAGGGGAAACCTCTTGCTCTGTTGGTGGGAATGCAAACTTGTGAAGCCAATTTGGAAGAATACTGAGGTTCCTCAAAAGTTTAACATAGAACTATTCTAAAATCCAGAAATTGCACTACTAGATATTTACCCAGATAATACAGAAGTAGTAATTCAAAGGGGTATATGCACCTCATTTTTTAAGCAATATTATCTACAATAGCTACATTATAGAAACAGCCCAAGTGTCCACTGACTGATGAATGGATAAAGAAGTGGCGTACATACACATATACACACACACCCAGTGGAATATTAGTCAACCATAGAAAATAATGAAATCTTTCCATTTACAGATTGACATGGGTTGAGCTACAGAGTGTTATTCCAAGCAAAATAGGTCAGTCATAGAAAGACGAATACCACATTATCTCACTCATATGTGAAATTTAAGAAAGAAAAAAAAAGAGAAAGGGGGAAAAAGAGAGAGGGAGGCAAACCATGAAACAGACCCTTAACTATAGAATAAACTTATGGTTACCAGAGGGAAGATGGGTGGGATGATGGGTTAAAAAGGTTATGGGAATTAAGAAGTTCACTTGCTGGGATGAGCACTTGGTGTTGTATGGAAGTTTTGAATTACTATGTTGTACACCTGCAAATAATACTACAATGTATGCTGAAATTTGAATATAAATTTTAAAAGAGGAAACAAACTGTGCGTTGCTGGTTGGGGATGGGGTAACTGGATGATGAGTATTAAGGAAAGCACATGATGTAATGTGCACTGGGAATTATATGCAACTGATGAATCACTAAACTCTACCTCTGAACCTAATAATATATTATATGTTAATCAATTGAATTTAAATAAAATATAAAAATAAGAAAGTATAATAGTGATTACTAAGGGGTAGAAGTAGACAAAGTGGGGAGATGTCATTAAGTGGTACGAATTTGCAACTAAAAGTATAAATAATTTCTAGAGTTGTAAAACACAACATAGTGAATTTAGTCAACAATACTGTATTACCTTTTCAAAATTGCTGAGAGACTAGATCTTAAAAAAATGAAATGATAGTTATGTCTCACAATAAAAGTGTTAGGTAAAGTTATAGTGATAATCATATTGCAATATGTAAATTATCAAATCAACCGCACTGCACTTTAAATTTATACAATGTTATACATAATTTATATCTCAATAAAAATAAGTGGTTAAATCTTTAAATAATAAATTCATATTAGTTTTACAAAATTTACAAAAATAAACATACTGTTTCATGGTGTTCACATATATATGTTTGTATATATACATAGATATACAGACATACATATAATTAAGTTTTTAATAATGATAGCACAACAGATAAAAAAAGTAAATGAATTAAAATTCTATATAGTCTTTCCCATTTTTTAAAAAATGATAGATGTGCTGACTTCTTTGTTTCAATTCAATGATGCATGAAATAATATTTAGAACAATCTCTAATGAGTAATCTGAAGAACATATAACTAGTAATATAATAGAAAAGAAATCGGGGATTATAATAAGAAATTTAGTTAATCCAAATGAGGGCAAAAAAATAAAATAAAAAGGTGGAAGTAGGGGAAAAACACAAATAGGACAAATAGTAAATAGTGCATAAAAGGAAGAGAGTTCAGACTGCATAAAAATCCACATAAAACCTAACAATACAGGGGTGCCTGGCTGGCTTATTTGAAAGAGCATATAACTTGATCTTGGGTCATGAGTTAGAGCCCCATGTTTAGTATAGAGATTACTAAAAATATGAATAAATAAAGTTTAAAAATCCCACAATATATGCTGCTTACTGAGATGCATCCTAAATAACAGGATGCAGAAAATTTGAAAATAATGTCTGAAAAAATATATACTATGCAATCACTTGCTGAAAGAAAGCTGGACTCATTATACTCCACAATAAACAATAAACTTATACTTTAGAAGCATAACAAGAGACAAAATTAAATACTTTATAAAGTTAAATGGATCAATTAGGAAGGTAAAATAATTCTAAATGTGAATGACTCAATAGTATGTCTTCAAGATCTCTAAAATAATAGTTGTGAAAATTTAAATAGAATTTATTTGTTTTTTAAAGATTGTATTTATTTGACAGGCAGAGATCACAAGTAGGCAGAAAGGCAAGCAGAGAAAGAGAGACGGAGGGAGCAGGCTTCCCGCTGAGCAGAGAGATCAACGTGGGGCTCAATCCCAGGACCCTGAGACCATGACCTGAGCCGAAGTCAGAGGCCCAACCTCCCACCCAGGTGCCCCTTAAATAGAATTTAAAAAGAGAAATATATAAATAGATTTCAATACATTTCTCTCAGTAAACGGCAGAATAGGAGGATCCTAAGCTCATCTCATCCCATGTACACAACTAGATAACACTTATATCAATGCAAATAATCTAGAAAATGACGTGAAGACTGGGAGAAAAAGCTCCACAATTAAAGGCAAGGAAGAGCCCATAATGAAGGAGTTAGGAAGGGTGAAGACATGGTCCAAGAGTGAAACAAACCATGGCTGTCTGCAGTGGGGAGGGAGCTGGTGGCAAGGAGAATGGTGGAAGATAGACTTTTACACCAGGGATCCCACATATGAGGAGAAGGAGGACAAATCCCTGTAATATTTGCCTCTGAAAGGGAGAAGGGCCACATTTCATGAGTTCTTAAATCCAGTGGAACCTAAAGCCTGAAGGTTTAAAAATCAGCAGGCTTGGCTTTTGGAGAGCCCAGATGACATTAGGAAGCAGAGCTCAGATGGCATTAGGAAGCAGTGCTTAGGTTGTTCAGTCATTTAAGCATCTGACTCTTGATCTCAGCTCAAGGCTTGATCTCGGGGTAATGTATGCAAACCCCACATTGGGCTTCATGATGGGTATAGAGGCTACTTTGAAAAAAATATATAGTTGAGGGGTGCCTGGGTGCCTCAGTGGGTTAAAGCCTCTGCCTTTGGCTCAGGTCATGCTCCCAGGGTCCTGGGATCGAGTCCCACACTGGGCTCTCTGCTCAGCAGGGAGCATGCTTCCTCCTTTCTCTCTATCTGCCTCTCTGCCTGCTTGTGATCTCTGTCAAATAAATAAATAAAATCTTTAGGAAAAAAAAAGAAAAAAAAATCAGGAACAGATGGGAGGAAGAGTTATTTGCTCATCTCAGAGCATGATCCAGAGAAACATGGATCACAGGGAGACACCTCAAGGAACAAAGGAGCTGGCAGGTACCATTTCCCTCCCCCATCCCCCATCATAAACAATGACCACGTCCTAGAACCAGTGCAGGGGCAACTTTCCTTGCCTAACTTGCTACATCAAGATCACCCAACAAGCTTCAGCTGATACACCCTTCCCAGTCAAGCTCCATTCATTGTTGTGAAAGCCCCTCCCCAGAAGACTGGCACAAATCTTGTTAAAACCACATCACCTGGGTGCACCTGGGTGGCTCAGGTGGTTAAAGCCTCTGCCTTTGGCTCAGGTCATGAGCCCCACATCAGGCTCCCTGCTCAATAGGGAGCCTGCTTCTCCCTCTCCCACTCCCCCTGCTTGTGCACCCTCTCTCTCTTTGTGGAATAAATCTTAAAAAAATAACAAAACAAAACAAACAAAGAAACAAAAAAATCACCTGGACCTCAGTTCACGCAGTGGCAAGAGGAGGTCTCATTTTGGAAGCAGACCAAGGCACACCTTGCTGCCCAAAATAGGCAAAAAGAGCCTGACAGACAAATGGACAAATTCAAGGAATTCAAGGAATTTCTCAAAAGAGAAAGGGGCAGAGACTCAAAAGCAAAACACACACAAGACACATAGGAAAAACACCCTGAAGTGCCAGGCCCTGTGTAAAAAGGGACACTGAACTGAAGAGCACTATAGGACCTCATCTTCATAAAGCTATTATCATTAATAGTGAGAGAAGTAGCTGACTTTCCTAACACAGAGAAACAGACACAGTAAGTCTGACAAAATTCAGAGATGTGAAACATCGCCCAAATGAAAGTACCAAACCACAGCAAAGAGACCAAAGTGAATTGGTTGTAGGTAATATGCCTGACATTGAATTCAAAGTAGTGATTATAACGATATGCCGGACTTAAGAAAATAGTGGAGGACATCATTGAGACTCTTAACACAGATCTAAAAAAGAAACAGTCAAATATCAAGAACACAATAAATGAAACTAAAAATATACTCACTAGAATAAATAGTGGGCTACATAAAGCAGAGAAATTAATCAATGACATGGCAGGCAAGGTAATGGAAAGTAACCAAGCTGAGCAAAGGAGAGGGAAAAAAATATACAGATTGAGGGTGGTCTTAGGGAACTCAGTGATTTCATAAAGTGTAATAACATTTACATTACAGGGATCTCAGAAGAAGAATGGAGAAAAGGGGGCAAAAATGTATTCAAAAAAGTAATAGCTGAAAACTTCCCTAATCTGGGTAAGGAGATATCCAGATAAAGGGGACACAATAAGCCCCCAAAAATTCAACCCAAGGAGGTCCACACCAAGACACATAGTAATTAAAATGACAAACAGGCATGATTTTTTTTTCAAAAGCAGCAAGAGAATTTGTTTAAATTTTTTTAAAATTATAATTTTTTAATTTTTTAAAAGCAGCAAGGGAAGAGTTACATACAAGTGGACAACCCATTAGGCTAACAGTTAATTATTCCGTAGAAATTTTGAAGGGCAGAATGCAACGGCATGGCATATTCAAAGGGCTGAAAGCAAAAAATCTGCAGCCAACAATACTCTATCCAACAATGATATCATTTAGAATTGAAGAGGAGATAAAGAGTTTCTCAGACAAACAGAAACTCAAAGAGATCAAGACCACTAAATTAGCCTTACAAGGAATATTAAAGGGGATTCCTTGAGTGGAAAGGAAAACTGTGAGAGTATGATAATTAAGAAACACAAATGGAGCAAAAATAAATATTTCTTAAAAATCAGTCAAGGGATTCATAAAATAAAAAGATGCAAAATATGACACTGTATACCTAAAATATTAGTGGGAAAGGAGTAAAGAATGGGTTTGAAAATAAGTGAGCATCAACTTAACATAGACTGCCATATACAGAAGATGTTATATACAAATCAAGTGGTAATGACAAATCAAATACCAGCAGTAGCTATGTAAAATATATATATATATATATATATATATATATAGAGAGAGAGAGAGAGAGAGAGAGAGAGAGAGAGAGAAAGAGAGAGAGAGAGAGAAAGAGAGAGAAAGGGATCTAGGTATGTCACTGCTGGGAATGGCCAGCAAACCCTGTACCTACAGATGAAATATTATTCAAACCTTTGCTGTGAAAGAGAGGAGAGGGCAAGGAGGTCAAAGCTCAGAAACAAAGACCCTTTGCTTTCCTTTGCTCCCGTTTTTATTGGTCCTTCAGGATAATTACAAATCCTGTCACTGTTTCTCAAGCAGGTGATGTGTGACAAGGAGTCTTACTGAAACTAGGAGGATCTGTCTGTGGGAAATATAAGATATGCTAATCTGCATGTTCTACTAAACATAGCCTAAAGGACAATGCATACATATCTTATATCACAGGATGGCTGTTTGGGCTAAGAAAGCTTCTGGAAGGCAACTCCCCATGGCATTCCAACAGCAGAGTGGTCACACAGGCCTTGGCATTCCAAAGGCCTATGCCCCTCTCCAAAATTTTCCTTTGCCCTCAGCAGCCTCCTTGTTACATTTTAGCAAGACAGGTATTATGTCTGATTTCATGCTCTCCATTAACCCCAATATGTCACTAAAGAAAGCCAAAAAATCATGAGAAAGAGGAAGAGAGGAAAAGATCAGAGAAAATCTCCAGAAACAATCACCAGGAGTGCCTGGATGGTTCAGTTGGTTAAGCATCTGCCTCTGGCTCAGATCATGATCTTGGGGTCCTGGGATAGAGCTCCACATCACACTCCCTGCTCAGCAAGGAATCTGCTTCTCCCCCTCCCTCCGCCTCTCTCCCCTGCCCATTCTCTCTCTCTCTCTCAAATAAATAAACAAAATATTTTTTAATTCACAAAGTGAGTAACAAAATGGCAATAAATGCATGCCTATCAATAATAACTTAGAATGCAAATGGACTAAACACTTCAATGAAAGACATAAGGTGAAAGAGTGGGTAAAAACAAGCAAACAATTAAACAAACAAACAAAAATACAAGACATATCCATAAACTGCCTACAAGAAGTTCACTTCAGACCAAAGACATCTGCAGATTGAAAGTGAGGGGATGGAGAAATATTTATCATCCAAATGGTTGCCAAATGAAAACTGGAGAAGACTTACTTATATCAGACAAAATAGACTTTAAAACAAAGACTGTAAAAAGAGACAAAAAGGATACTATATAATAATAAAGGTGACAATAAGATATAGCAATTATAAATATGTATGCACCCAACATGGGAACACCCAAATATATAAAAGTTAAGAACAAACATAAAATAATAATCAATATTAATACAATAGAAGTAGGGAACTTTAACACCCCACTTACATCTATGGGTAGATCCTCTAAACATAAAATCAACAAAAACCAGTGGCTTTGAATGACACACTGAAATAGATAGTTTTAACTAATATTTTCACATCATTCCATCCTAAAACAGCAGAATACAGATTCTTTCCATGTGCATATGGAACATTCTCCAAAATTGATCATAATATAGGCCACAAAACAAGTCTTAACATATATTTAAAAAAAATCAAAGTCATAACGTATCTTTTCTGAACACAATGCTATGAAACTAGAAGTCAACCATAAGAAAAGTATGAATAAGAGCACAAATACATGGAAGTTAAATAACATGTTCATAAATAATGAATGGACAAAAGAAGGATTAAGGTAGAAATAAAAAAATTGCATAAAAAAAAGAAAATAAACACAACTATTCATAATCCTTGAGATGCAGCAAAAGTAGTTCTAAGTGGGAATTTTATAGCAATATAGGCCTACCTCAAGAAGCAAGAAAAACCTCAAATAAATAATCTAAACTTGCATCTAAAATAGCTAAAAAAAATGGAGGAACAAATAAAACCCAAATCCAGCAAAGTGAAGGAAATAGTAAAGATTAGAGCAGAAATAAACAGTACAGAAATGAAAAACAAAATAGAAAAGATCAATGAGACCAGGAGCTGCTTCTTTGCAAAGATCAACAAAACTGATAAACCTCTAGCAGGACTCATACAGAGAGAGAGAGAGAGAGAGAGAGAGAGAGAGACGATGCAAATAAACTTACTAATGAAAGAAGAGAAATAATGACCAACAGCACAGAAATGCAAACAATAGTAATAGAATATTATGAAAACCTATATGACAATAAATTGGAAAAGTTAGAAGAAATGGATAAATTTCTAGAAACAACCTACCAAAACTAAAGTAGAAAAAAACAGAAATTTGAACAGTCTAATTACCAGCTATTGAAATTGAATCAATAAACAACCCCCACAAAACAAAAGTCCAGGACCATACTTATTCATATGAAAATTCTACCAAATATTTAAAGAATTAATATCTATTCCCAAATTATTCCAAAAAAACAAAGATGAAAGGAAACCTCTGAACTTATTCTATGAGGTCAATATCACCTTGATACCAAAACCAGATATAGACACCATGCAAAAAAAAGAGACCTGCAGTCCAATATCTCTCATGAATAGAGATACAAAAGTCCGCAACAAAATATTAGCAAACTGAATCCAAAAATACATTAAAAAATCAACATCTGTCATTTCCTGACTTGCTAATTTTAGCCATTCTGACTGGTGTGAGGTGATATCTCATTGTGGTTTTGATTTGTATTTCCCTGATGCCGAGTGATGTGGAGCACTTTTTCATGTGTCTGTTGGCCATCTAGATGTCTTCTTTGCAGAAATGTCTGTTCATGTCCTCTGTCCATTTCTTGATTGGATTGTTTGTTCTTTGGGTGTTGAGTTTGCTAAGTTCCTTATAGATTTTGGATACTAGCCCTTTATCTGATATGTCGTTTGCAAATATCTTCTCCCATTCTGTCAGTTGTCTTTTGGTTTTGTTAACTGTTTCCTTTGCTGTGCAAAGGCTTTTGATCTTGATGAAGTCCCAATAGTTCATTTTTGCCCTTGCTTCCCTTGCCTTTGCTGATGTTCCTAGGAAGATGTTGCTGCGGCTGAGGTCAAAGAGGTTGCTGCCTGTGTTCTCCAAAAGGATTTTGATGGATTCCTTTCTCACATTGAGGTCCTTCATCCATTTTGAGTCTATTTTCATGTGTGGTGTAAGGAAGTGGTCCAATATCATTTTTCTGCATGTGGCTGTCCAATTTTCCCAGCACCATTTATTGAAGAGGCTGTCTTTTTTCCATTGGACATTCTTTCCTGCTTTGTCGAAGATTAGTTGACCATAGAGTTGAGGGTCGATTTCTTGGCTCCCAATTCTGTTCCATTGATCTATGTGTCTGTTTTTGTGCCAGTACCATGCTGTCTTGATGATGACAGCTTTGTAATAGAGCTTGAAGACCGGAATTGTGATGCCACCCACTTTGGCTTTCTTTTTCAATATTCCTTTGGCTATTGGAGGTATTTTCTGGTTCCATATAAATTTTAGGATTATTTGTTCCATTTCTTTGAAAAAAAATGGATGGTATTTTGATAGGGATTGCATTAAATGTGTAGCTTGCTTTAGGTAGCATGGACATTTTCACAATATTTATTCTTCCAATCCAGGAGCATGGAACATTTTTCCATTTCTTTGTGTCTTCCTCAATTTCTTTCATGAGTACTTAATAATTTTCTGTGTATAGATTCTTAGCCTCTTTGGTTAGGTTTATTCCTAGGTATCTTATAGTTTTGGGTGCAATTGTAAATGGGATTGACTCCTTAATTTCTCTTTCTTCTGTCTTGTTGGTGTACAGAAATGCAACTGATTTCTGAGCATTGATTTTATATCCTGACACTTTACTGAATTCCTGTACAAGTTCTAGCAGTTTTGGAGTGGAGTCTTTTGGGTTTTCCACATATAGTATCATATCATCTGCGAAGAGTGATAGTTTGACTTCTTCTTTGCTGATTTGGATGCCTTTAATTTCTTTTTGTTGTCTGATTGCTGAGGCTAGGACTTCTAGGACTATGTTGAATAGCAGTGGTGATAATGGACATCCCTGCCGTGTTCCTGACCTTAGCGGAAAAGCTTTCAGTTTTTCTCCATTGAGAATGATATTTGTGGTGGGTTTTTCATAGATGGCTTTGATAATATTGAGGTATGTGCCCTCTATCCCTACACTTTGAAGAGTTTTGATCAGAAAGGGATGCTGTACTATGTCAAACGCTTTTTCAGCATCTATTGAGAATATCATATGGTTCTTGTTCTTTCTTTTATTAATGTGTTGTATCACATTGATTGATTTGCGATGCTGAACCAGCGCTGCAGCCCTGGAATAAATCCCACTTGATCGTGGTGCATAATCCTTTTAATGTACTATCCTTTTAATGTACTAATCCTTTTAATATCCTATTGGCTGGTAGTTTGGTGAGAATTTTTGCATCTGTGTTCATCAAGGATATTGGTCTGTAGTTCTCTTTTTTGGTGGGATCCTTGTCTGGTTTTGGGATCAAGGAGATGCTGGCCTCATAAAATGAGTTTGGAAGTTTTCCTTCCATTTCTATTTTTTGGAATATCTGGCGAGGATGTGGAGAAAGGGGAAGGCTCCTACACTGTTGGTGGGAATGCAAGCTGGTGCAACCACTCTGGAAAACAGCATGGAGGTTCCTTAAAATGTTAAAAATAGAACTACCCTATGACCCAGCAATTGCACTACTGGGTATTTACCCTAAAGATACAAACATAGTGATCCGAAGGGGTATGTGTACCCGAATGTTTATAGCAACAATGTCTACAATAGCCAAGCTATGGAAAGAACCTAGTTGTCCATCAAGAGATGAATGGATAAAGAAGGTGTGGTATATATACACAATGGAATACTATGCAGCCATCAAAAGAAATGAAATCTTGCCATTTGTGACGACGTGGATGGAACTAGAGGGTATCATGCTTAGCGAAATAAGTCAACCAGAGAAAGACAACTATCATATGATCTCCCTGATATGAGGATGTGGAGATGCAACATGGGGAGTTAGGGGGATAGGAGAAGAATAAATGAAACAAGATGGGATCGGGAGGGAGACAAACCATAAATGACTCTTAATCTCACAAAACAAACTGGGGGTTGCTGGGGGGAGGTGGTGTTGGGAGAGGGGGAGGGGGTTATGGACATTGGGGAGGGTATGTGCTATGGTGAGTGCTGTGAAGTGTGTAAAACTGGCGATTCACAGACCTGTACCTCTGGGGATAAAAATACATTATATGTTTATAAAAAATTAAAAAAAGAAAGTATGACTACCCAACTTTTGTAGCAACCTGGACGGGACTGGAAGTGATTTTGCTGAGTGAAATAAGTCAAGCAGAGAGAGTTAAGTATCATATGGTTTCACTTATTTGTGGAGCATAACAAATGACATGGAGGACATTGGGAGATGGAGAGGAGAAGGAAGTTGAGGGAAATTGGAAGGGGAGGCGAACCATAAGAGACTATGGACTCTGAAAAACAACCTGAGGGTTTTGAAGGCATGGGGGTGGGAGTTTGGGGGAACCAGGTGGTGGGTAATAGAAAGGGCATGTATTGCATGGAGCACTGGGTGTTGTGCAAAACAATGAATACTGTTACACTGAAAAAAATAAATAAATAAGAATTAAAATGTCAATCACCAGGATCAAGAGTATTTTAATCCTGGATTGTAAGAGTTGTTCAATATTTGAAAAAATCAACATATGTCACATCCATAACAAAGAGAATAAAAACCACACAATCATTTCAATAGATGCAGAAAGAGTGTTTCACAAAGAACAACATGCCTTCAAGATAAGAACTCTCGGCAAAGTAGGTCTGGAGGAAACATATTTCATTATCATAAAATCCTTATATGAAAAACCCACAGGCAACATCATACTCATGATGAAGAACTGAGAGATTGTCTCCTAAGTTCAAGAACAAGAAAAGAACGTCCACTCAGCACTTACTCAACATAGTATTGGAAGTCCTATCCACAGCAGTTAGAAAATATAAATGAAAGGCATCCAAAACAGCAACGGAGAAGTAAAACTCTCACTATATGGAGATGGCATGACACTATATACAGAAAACCCTAAAAACTCTACCAAAAAATGTTTTGAATTCAGTAAACTCATAGGATACAAAATGAGTGTACAGAAGTTTGCTGCATTAATATAAGCTAAAAATCAATCAAGAGAAAGTAAAATTAAGAAAAGAATCCCAATTACTAATGTACCAAAACAATAAAATATCTAGGAATAAACCTTATTACATAGGTTAAAGACTTGTAATCTGAAAACTATAAAACACTGTTAAAAGAAATTCAAGATGAAACAAAGAAATGGGAAGGTATTCTGTTCTCATGGGTTAGAAGAACAAAATTGTCAAAATGTCTACAGTGCCCCAAATAGTATACACAGTTAATGTAATCCCTAACAAAATACCAACAATATTTTTTCACAGAACTAGCAAAAAAGACATTCTAAAATTTGTGTGGAACCAAAAAGAACTTGAATAGCCAAAGCAATCTTTAAAAAGAGAAAGAAACTGAAGGTATCATAGTTCCAGATTTTGAATTATATTCCAAAGCATTGGTAAATAAAACAATGTGTACTGACTTAAAAATAGACACATGAATCAATGGAATAGGACAGATTATCCAGAAGTAAACCCACAATTATATGGTCAATTGATCTTAGAGAAAGGAGAAATGAATATACAAAAGTAAAAAGATAGTCTTTTCAGCAAATGGTGTTGGAAAAACTGGACAGTTACTGCAAAAGAATAATGCCGAATCAGTTTCTTAGATCATACAGAAAAATAAAGTCAAAATAGATTAGGGACTTAAATGTGACACTTGAAACCACTAAAAAACTCTTGAAGAGAGAACAGGCAGTAATCTCTCTGACGTCAGCCATAAGAACATGTTTCTAGATATGTATCATGAGGGAAGGGAAAGAAACAGAAATAAATTATTGGACCTACTTTAAAATAAAAGTTTCTGCATAGAAACGGAAACAATCTACAAAACTGAGGGCAACATACTGAGTGGGAGAAGATATGTGCAAATGACATATCTGACAAAGGGATAGTATACAAAATAAAGAACTGATACAACTCAATTTGCAAAAAAAAAATAATCCAATTAAAAATAGGACAGAAGGCATGAACATTTCTCTGAAGAAGATATACAAATGGCCAAGAAACACATGAAAAATTGCTCAACATCATTTGGTACCAGGGAAATACAAATCAAAACCAGCTTCCATTGGCCAGAATGGCTAAAATTAACAACTCAAGAGCAACGGATGTTGATGAGAATGTGGAGAAAGGTGAACCCTGTTACACTGTTGGTGGGAACGTAAACTGCTGCAGCCACTCGAAAACAGTATCAATGTTCCTCAAAAAGTTAAAAATAGAACTACCTACAACCCAGCAATTTCACTTCTAGGCATTTATTTAAATAATAAAAAAATAGTGATTTCAAGGGGCATATGCTCTTCAATATTCATAGCAGCAATATCTACAATAGCAAAATTAGGGAAAGAGCCCAGATGTCCATCAACAGGTGGAAGGATAAAGATGTGATTATATATATGGAATATTATCCAGCCATCAGAAAGGATGACTACTTACCATTTACACTGACATTGGTGGAATTGGAGGGTATTATGCTGAGGAAATAAATCAATCAGAGAAAGACAATTATCATATGGTTTCACTCATATGTGGAATATAAGAAACAGCACAAAAGATCCAAGAGGAAGAGAGGGAAAACTGAATAAGCAGTCATCAGAGAAGGAGACAAGCCATAAGAGACTCTTAATTATGGGAAGCAAACTGAGGGTTGCAGGAGGTGAGTTTGGTAGGGGGATGGGGTAATTGTGTGATGGGCATTAAAGAGGGCACCTGATGTGATAAGCACTGGGTGTTAAATGCAATTGATGAAATATAGAACTCTACATTAAAAACAAGAAGAAGAAGAAGAAGAAGAAGAAGAAGAAGAAGAAGAAGAAGAAGAAGAAGAAGAAGAAGAAGAAGAAGGAAGAAGAAGAAGACATACAGATGGCCAACAGACACATGAAAAGATGCTCCACTTCAGTCACCATCAGGGAAAGGCAAATCAAAAATACGATGAGATATTACTTCACACCTGTCAAAATGGCTAAAAATCAAGTGTTAGCAAGGACGTGGAGAAAAACAAATCCTCTTGCACTGTTGTTAAAAATGCAAATTAGTGGGCACCTGGGTGTCTCAGTGGGTTAAGCCTCTGCCTTCAGCTCAGGTCATGATCACGGGGTCCTGGGATCAAGCCCACATGGGGCTCTCTGCTCAGCAGGGAGAATGCTTCCCCATCCCTTTCTGCCTGCTGCTCTGCCTACTTGTGATCTCTCTCCCTCTGTCAAATAAATAAATAAAATCCTTAAAAAATTGTTTTAAAAAATGCAAAATAGTGCATCCACAGTGGAAAACAGTAAGGAGTTTTCTCAAAAAAATAAAACTAGATCTAACCTATGAGTCATGATTCACACTACTGGGTATTTACTCCAAATATACAAAACACTAATTCAAAGGGATACATACACCTAACACTTATTACAGCACTATTTATAGCAGTGAAACTATAGAAGCAGCCCAAGTGTCCATCAATAGATGATGTATATATATAACTTATTGATCTAATTAACATATTGATAATACAGCATACATTATATATTGCAATATATATAGTAAATAATACATTATATATAATGTATATAAATAGACATCATTTGCATATCTATATATGAATATAAGTATGCATTAATATATAATATATTGCATAAATCAATGCACATTATACATTACTATATATTGCATATAATAAATGTACATTATATTTTATATATAAATAATATATAATAAATTTACATATTATTTTATTTTATTTATATATATTTATATATGAATATATAATATTGCATGCATAATTATATATATAATTTTATAATTGACATAACTTTATAAAACTCATATCTTAATAAAATATTTGTTATTTTTACATATTTCTATTTATGTATATATATAAATATTTTGTATATTTATTAAAATTATATATATATATGAATATGAATATTTGTCATCCATAAAGGAATGAAATCTTGCCATTTACAAAGACAGGAGTGGAAAAAGACAATATAACGCTACCTGAAATAAGTCAGTTAGAGAAAGACAAATATTATGATTTCACTCATGTGGAATTTAAGAAGCAAAACACATAAGCAAAGAAAATAAAGACAAGAGAGACAAACCAAGAACCAGACTATTAACTGTAGAGACCAAACTGATGGTTACCAGAGAGGGGGGGGGAGAGTAGGGACAATAAGGGATGGGAATTAAAAGAGCACTTATCATGATGAAAAAATCAAATGACAAAAATTAAAAACTAAATTAGCTGTTCTTAACTGAATGAAGTTGCATTATGTATAATGTGTCTTTCAAGTAACATCTTCCTTCAGTAAGATGAGTTTCTACACATACATGTAGAAGCATATGGAAAGAGACATATGCTTTACTAATCAAAACCATATTGTATATAAACCGTCTTTAAGTAACATCTTCTTTCATTAATACATATGGGTTGTAAACTATGTGTAGAAGAATGTGGGAAGAACCCTGTGTTTAACTCATTAAAACTACATTGTGTATAATGCATCTTTCAAATCACTTTTTTTTAGGATGTAATGTTTTGTAAACGTATATGTGGAAAGATGTGAGGATAACTACTTTTAACTCATTAAAACAACAGGGTATATTTTTTAAAAAATAAAAAATAACACATTTCTATCTGTGACTGATAAAACAATCAGACCAAAAATCTATAAGTACATAGAAGAATTGAATTATATGGTTAAAAAAAAAGTAGGTTATATATAATTAATTCTGCACTCATCAACTGCAAAATGTGATCATATTCTGGATATTAAAGAAAATATTCACCAATTTCAATGTATAGAGATCATACAACATGTGTCCTCTAACTACAGAACAATAAGCTAGGAATCAATAAGAAAAAAATAGAAAATCCCCCTATCACTGTACATGAGGCAATATACTTATTTTTTAAATTTTATTATTTTTTTTATTTGTTTATAAACAGCATAACAGTGTTCATTGTTTTGGCATCACACCCAGTGCTCCATGCAGTACGTGCCCACCCTATTACCCACCACCTGGTTCCTCAACCTCCCACCCCCCCACCCCTTCAAAACCCTCTGGTTGTTTTTCAGAATCTAAGGTCTCTCATGGTTCATCTCCCCTTCCAGTTTCCCTCAACTCCCTCTCCTCTCCATCTCCCCATGTCCTCCATGTTATTTGTTATGCTCCACAAATAAGTGAGACCATACGATACTTGACTCTCTCTGCTTGACTTATTTCGCTCAGCATAATTTCTTCTAGTCCCGTCCATGTTGCTACAAAAGTTGGGTATTCATCCTTTCAGATGGAGGCATAATACTCCATTGTGTATATGGACCACATCTTCCTTATCCATTCATCCGTTGAAGGGCATCTTGGTTCTTTCCACAGTTTGGCGACCGTAGACATTGCTGCAATAAACATTGGGGTAGAGATGGCCCTTCTTTTCACTACATCTGTATCTTTGGGGTAAATACCCAGCAGTGCAATTGCAGGGTCATAGGGACAGGCTCTTCAATAAATGGTGGTGGGAAAACTGGACAGCGACATGTAGAAAATGAAACTCAACCATTCTCTTACACCATACACAAAGATAAACTCAAAATGGATAAAAGACCTCAACGTGAGACAGGAATCCATAAGAATACTAGAGGAGAACATAGGTAGTAACCCCTTCGATATCAGCCACAGCAACTTCTTTCAAGATATGTCTCCAAAGGCCAAGGAAACAAAAGCGAAAATGAACTTTGGGGACTTCATCAAGATCAAAAGCTTCTGCACAGCAAAGGAAACAGTCAACAAAACAAAAAGGCAACCCACGGAATGGGAGAAGATATTTGCAAATGACAGTACAGACAGAAGGTTGATATCCAGGATCTATAAAGAACTTCTCAAACTCAACACACACAAAACAGATAATCATATCAGAAAATGGGCAGAAGATATGAACAGACACTTCTCCAACGAAGACATACAAATAGCTATCAGACACATGAAAGAATGTTCATCATCACTAGCCATCAGGGAGATTCAAATTAAAACAACATTGAGATACCACCTGACACCAGTTAGAATGGCCAAAATTAGCAAGACAGGAAACAACGTGTGTTGGAGAGGATGTGGAGAAAGGGGAACCCTCTTACACTTTTGGTGGGAATGCAAGTTAGTGCAGCCACTTTGGAGAACAGTATGTAGATTCCTCAAGAA
Source organism: Meles meles (assembly GCF_922984935.1). Taxonomy (NCBI): domain Eukaryota; kingdom Metazoa; phylum Chordata; class Mammalia; order Carnivora; family Mustelidae; genus Meles; species Meles meles. The sequence continues at coordinate 69,710,600 of NC_060087.1, forward strand.
ATTAAGAATAGAGCTTCCCTATGACCCTGCAATTGCACTGATGGGTATTTACCCCAAAGATACAGATGTAGTGAAAAGAAGGGCCATCTCTACCCCAATGTTTATTGCAGCAATGGCTACGGTCGCCAAACTGTGGAAAGAACCAAGATGCCCTTCAACGGATGAATGGATAAGGAAGATGTGCTCCATATATACAATGGAGTATTATGCCTCCATCAGAAAGGATGAATACCCAACTTTTGTAGCAACATGGATGGGACTGGAAGAAATTATGCTGAGCGAAATAAGTCAAGCAGAGAGAGTCAAGTATCATATGGTCTCATTTATTTGTGGAGCATAACAAATAACATGGAGGACATGGGGAGATGGAGAGGAGAGGGAGTTGAGGGAAACTGGAAGGGGGGATGAACCATGAGAGACTATGGACTCTGAAAAACAACCAGAGGGTTTTGAAGGGGCGGGGGGGTGAGAGGTTGAGGAACCAGGTGGTGGGTAATAGGGAGGGCACGTACTGCATGGAGCACTGGGTGTGATGCCAAAACAATGAACACTGTTATGCTGTAAATAAACAAATAATAAATTAAATAAATAAATAAATAAATAAATAAATAAATAAAAATATTTACATGCATTACCTCAGGGTTTGTCAGTGCTGGCTACCCATTAGAATCACATGGAAAGCTTTTATAAAGTGACATTCACACTCCATCTAGTCTAAATAAAAATCTCTGCAAATGGGTAGTAGTCATCAACACTTTTGTAAAAGGCACTTAGGAGGTCTTTTATGCAACCTGGGTAAAGAACAATTGCATTATAATATTTAATAATTACATCAATCCTTTGAGGTATTGCTATTATCAATGGTTCCATTTTCATACGAGAAAATGGATATAAAAAGAGGTTAAAGGCTCATAGTCATAAAGCTAGATAAGACAACTGTTATTACTTCTACCACAGGTATTGAGAAATACTATGGTTTCTCCATTCTCTGACAGCCATGTTGTACTGGAATGGCCGCTAGGAGCTGCTCTTCTCAGTCACAAGGGAATTCCCTGAATGACACCTAAAACTTCTCTGAAGTCTATGACAAAGGCCAGAATTTTACTTAAATTAAGCGATACCACACATCATACCATGAAAAAAATTCCCACAAGTTCAATGAATTTTTCCTGGCTATGTTCCCTGGTTTAACTATACACTTCCACATTTGCTGCCTATATAGCATTAAAATGTTTTGATGTGAAAATGATATGAAACATTTTATATGTTTGAGGGCACAGACTACATGTTACTTGTTTCAGTATCCCCAGGAGTTCACTCAGAGCTCGCCACATAGCAGGTGTTTAGTAATGGTGAATGATTGAATGAATTAATAGCTGGATGAAGAGAGAACTTACATAATTATCAGTGGCATCTGTCTGGACACTTCCAATACATTTCCCTCCTTATCCCTGATAAAGGCCAAATAAGTCAGCTCCATGATTTTTTCTCAAGCTGAGAGTAAGGGAGTATTGTGTTGAAGGGCAAAGTTGATACAGATCTCAAGTTAGGAATGTTTCCTAAACTTCTTCAGTTGGCTACTGGTTTCCCATAATGTATAACATTTATTTGGTACTTACTATGTGCCAGGATACTTTTATCTAACTTCAGCCTCAAAACAACTCCCATAAAGTAGATAGTATTAATATCCTTATTTTATAGATGAGAAAACTGAGTTTAAAAGAGGTTAAATGATTTGTGTAATATTACCTAATGGTAGAGCCAAATTCAGTTCCATTGGAGCATTATTATAAGATGTAATCATTAGGCTACATTTCTTCTCAAATAATAATAATAATAATAATAATAATAATAATAATACCGAAAGCTAAGATATCCTGAGCACTCATTTAGCAGATATTCCAAGTGTTTCACATACATAATTTCATTCACTTCTTAAAAAAACAATTGTGAGGGGTGCCTGGGTGGCTCAGTGGGTTGGGCCTCTGCCTTAGTCTCTGATCATGGCCCTGGGGTCCTGGGATCGAGCACTGCATTGGGCTCTCTGCTCATCAGGGAGCCTGCTCCCCACCCCCCCGCCTTCCTCTTTGCCTACTTGTGACCTCTCTGTCAAATAAATAAATAAAATGTTTTAAAAATTTTGAGTGTAAGTATTACTATTATCCCCAGTTTTGGGGCGCCTGGGTGGCTCAGTGGTTTAAGCCGCTGCCTTCGGCTCGGGTCAGAGAGGCCTTTTTAAACTCACACTCAGCCCTCATCATTGTTACTTTATTCTCTCATAGATATAAACACTTGCACATTTTCTTTAAAAGATGTAAAACAATTTAAAATGATTAATTTACATTAACTGGGTGACTCTTTTTTAACTGTTTGGCCCCTCTATTGGAGAGTAATTTCCAAGAACGTAGGTATCAGATATTTTAATTATTATGTTATATATAATACCTAATACAAAGAAAGCAGCTAGAAAATATATGCTGAAGGAATAAATAAAACTAGACCTTGAACCATTGATTCCTGATTACTGGACATAATTTGTTAACTAAAATTTCTTTGTAAATTATTTTCTCAGCTTATGACTACCTCTCAAGATGATGGGTCTCATAAAATTTATTATATGAGGTAAAATAATATTTACTTTCATTATCCTTAAATATCTATTTTTCAAACAGTAAGGGAAACCTTTCATTCCACTGTAGCAGAATTTGGTTTGGGAAATCTGTTTTGTTTTGTTTTGTTTTGTTTTTCTGCTTTTGTGGGTATGCAAATTTTGATCACTTTCCTTATTATCACTCATTTTTCTAGGTTGAAGAATCACAATTTGTTTAATTTGATCTCTCTGTTTAAGGTCAACTCCCCAAATCTTCTGTTTCTTTGATCTTTTTACAGCAGTATTTTATATGGTCATAATAAATGACTAAATATGTACATTGACTTTCCAAGAGAGGGTATCAACAGTAGAATCCTTAGACAATAGTGAAGAATAAGAACAAAATTAAACATAATAAAAGCACTTTGACCAGAGAATACATATTGATTTGTAGGATATGTATGGTTTTGATTAGAGTACCTTTCAGAGTGATGCTATGTGAATTATCAAAACAACTTTAAAAGTGTGCTTTTCACCCAATTGTTACATCATACCTCAGAAATCCATCATTTTCTTCATTTGAATAGTTTGGAATTTATCAATAAACTCTTCGTTGATTGCAGTTTACTTATTTCCCTTTACAAAATATGTTGGTGGGAATGCAAGTTGGTGCAGCCACTTTGGAAAACAGTGTAGAGATTCCTTAAGAAATTAAAAATAGAGCTACTCTATGACCCTGCAATTGCACTACTGAATATTTACCCCAAAGATACAGATGTAGTGAAAAGAAGGGACATCTGTGCCCAGTGTTCATAGCAGCAACGGCTACAGTTGCCAAACTGTGGAAAGAGTGAAGATGCCCTTCAACAGATGAATGGTTAAAGAAGATATGGTCCAGTGGAATATTATGCCTCCATCAGAAAGGATGAATACCCAACTTTTGTATCACCATGGGCGGGACTGGAGGAGATTATGCTGAGTAAAATCAGTCAAGGAGATAGAGTCATTTACTTGTGGACCAAAATATGTTTAATAAGAATTTATAAAGGGCATATAAACATACTCCATTAAGAACAAGAAGATTCAGGTCATCACATTTTAAAACAGAAAAGGTCAGTTTAGTTGGAATTACTATTTCCTGATGTTTCAGAAGGATATGTTTAAACTAAGATGACATTGACAAATTGCTAGTTTATTTAAATGGTGTAATGCTATCTACCGGTAGTTCTACAATTTGCATTTTTTAAGCAGCTGACATGACCAACTAATGCAAGCAAATTAGCCTCCTGGGTGCTAGTTGTATTCTATAGGCAATTAAATATCATAATCTAGCATTATTTGATATATAAATTCTACTACCTAATACATTTTATTGAATTTGAATTGTAAAAGTATAATGCTTATCATTGTTGAGCTCAGGGGTAATCATTTCTTTAAATGACATACTTAAAATACATTTAAAGTTCAAACCAGAAAAAAAGTTTAAGCAACATAATGACACCCCTAGAAGTAATCAAAATACTTTTCACCGCTTCAAAAGAGTTTTCTTCTAAGGCTCCAATTTGAGTCCTTGGACATCACGGGAAGCAAGGTAAACAAAAGCAAAAATGAACTATTGGGACTGGATCAAGATTAAAAAGCTTCTGCACAGTGAAGGAAACAGTCAACAAAACTAAAAGTCAGCTTATAGAATGGGAGAAGATATCTGCAAACAACTATCTGAGAAAGAGCTAGTATACAAAATCTATAAAGAACTTTCCAAACTCAACACCACCCAAAAATAATCCAGTTAAGAAATAGAAGACATGAATAGATATTTTCCCAAAGAAGACATCCAGATTGCTGACAGACACATGAAAAGATGCTCCACATCACTCATCATCAGGGAAATACAAATCAAAACCATGATGAGATACCACCTCTCACTTGTCAGAATGGCCAAAATTAACAACACAAGAAACAACAGGTGTTGGCGAGGATGTGGAGAAAGGATAACCCTCTTGCAGTGTTGGTAGGAATGCAAACTGGTACAGGCACTTTTGAGAACAGTTTGGAGGTTCCTCAAAAAGTTAAAAATAAAACTACCCTATGATTCCTACCACCCAGCATTTGCACTACTAGGTATTAGCCAAAGGATACAAAAATGCAGAATCAAAGGAGGACATACACCCTAATGTTTATAGCAATATTATCAATGATAGCCAAACTGGCTATGGAGAGAGCCCAAATGTTCATTGACTGATGAATGGATAAAGAATATGTGAATATATATATATATATATATATATATATATATATATATATATATATGAATATCTGTGTGTGTGTGTATATATACACACGTACACACATTGGAATATTATGCAGCCATCAAAAAGAACAAAATCTTGCCATTGGTAATGATGTGGGTGGAGCTAGGGTGTATTTTGCTAAGTGAAATAAGTCTCTAGGAGAAACACAAATACCATATGAAATCACCCATATATAGAATTAAAGAAGGTAAACAGATGAACATATGGGAAGGGGAAAAAAGAGAGGTAAATAAGTCATAAATACATTTTTTTCAAAATTTTTATTTATTTATTTGAAAGAGAGAGTGAGAGAGAGAGAAAACATGAGCAGGGGAAGGAGCAGAGGGAGAAGCCAGGTCCCTACTGAGCAGGGAGCCCAAAACTGCACTGGAGCCCAAAACAGCACTGGATCCCAGGACACTAGGATCATAATGTGAGCCAAAGGCAGGCCCTTAGCCAATTAAGCCACCCAGGCACCCCAGTCATACGTGACTCTTAATGACAGAGAACAAACTGAGGGTTGATGGAGGGAGGTGGGTGGGGGACAGCCTAGATGAGAGATGGGTATTAAAGAGGACACTTGTGATGAGCACTTGGTGTTGTATGTAAGTGAAGAATCACTGAATTCTACTCCAGAAACCAGTATTTCACTGTATGATAACTAATAAAATTTAAATTTAAAAAATGAGTCCTTGATCTCATTTTGCTAAGGTTTTTTAAAAGATTTTATTTATTTACTTGAGAGAGAGAGAGATAAAGGGAGAGGGTGAGCACTCCCATGAGTGGGGGTTGGGGGGAGGCAGGGCAGAGAGACAGGGAAAAGTAGACTCCTTGCTGAGCAGGGAGCCTGGCATGGGGCTTGATCCCAGGACCCTGAGATCATGACCTGAGCTGAAGGCAGACACTTAGCCACTGAGTCACCCAGGAGCCACATGATTACACTATTTTTGTTTGTTTTCCTAGTTACTATCTTACAAAGTCAGTAAATTTAATTCTAAGAAGCAAATAAGTAAGCTAAAAAGAAGCCAAGAATGATACCCATACTTTACTTGAAAAGATTATCTCAAATGGGACAAAATTTATTTCTGTAGGGCAAGCTAAATTAACCAAATCAATCTATATGTATGTATTTTTCATTCCTAAATGTCAAAAGATCAATTGCCAAGAGTATCTTGTGTACTGAAAGGTCAGTTATATTTAGTCATTAGGTTACCTAATAATTAGTATTATAGCAATCGGTCCCAGTTATACCCAGCTGCTCTGTGATCAACCTACATGTGACTGATTGAAACAATGATGATAAGGATAATGATGAAAGCCTGAAAATCAGTTTTACAAAGGCTCAGATTATAAAATAATTTACACAACCATGACTCATCTATGGAATACATGGCTTTTAACAAGGCTGTTAAAGTCTCTAGAGAAACAGCTTATTAGGAAAGAAATTTCTTTATGAGAAAAGAAAGTTTAAGTTTATTGATACAAATATAACAATGGGAATATACATGCCATTTGAACATGTTTTTGTTCTTGAAAGTATATTTTCTTGTAGAAAATAATGGGATTATTGATAAATGAAAATATTTTTATTTATTTTAATAGAGATTAAGTGTAGGTAGTTTCTACTACTGAAATTATATGTTATTGTATTTTTCAGTATGCTTGAATGCTATTGGATTTTATTCCTTCTACTCTTCCATAATCATTCAAATTTGTTTTAATCTGTAATTTAATTCAGCAGTTATTAAACACATATTATGTGAAAATAATGGCATTAGGACTCATATAGGGAGGAAAACGTCCCAAATTTCTTCCAACAAGAATTTATAAACATGTGGGAGGTGGAAATGTGTATGTACATATTTATGTAATACTTCAATGTATAGCTATCTTAAATATTAAATGAATAGCCAAAATTTTTTATTATTAATTGCTGATAGCTTACTATGTACCAAAGACATTGCTAAGACTTTTATTTTTTTTATTTATTTTTTTTTAATCAGACAGGAGCGGCTGGGGTGTTGCAAGTCCCGGCCACGCAGAGACGTTAATCACGCATCATGCGAGCTCCAATCATCATGTTCCGATCTGCCCTCCCGAAGGAGGAACAGGTAAGGATTATCCTACCTGACGATGAAGACTTTTAGATAAATTTCCCCATTTTGTCCTTACAATTACTTGTAGGTCATATTCTAATTTTAAGAAGAAACTAAGAAAAGTTATATCCACATTTCAGTTATACTCTGTGATCATAAAAGCAAAGGAGGGATGTGATATCAATCAAGTATGTAAAAATTGTCAATTTTGAAATGGGCCTCAAATAAACCATTTTATTTCTCTACAGGAGGATATTGTTAGGATGGGCATTCAAAGAAAAGAAAATAGGTTTTTCAAAATTCATAAACCAAAAATATTTACAGTTTTTTTAAAGAATGTTAAATGTAAGTAGACTATAGTAACTAAGAGTGTGGGTTCTGGCATAAAATTCTTGGATTCAAAATCTTATTAGCTGTATGACCTTGGGCAATTTACTTAACTTCTCTGTGTTATATTTGACTCATCTGTAAATGAAACTTGCTGTTGTACCTTCCATTTACAGTTTTTCTTTTTTATAATTGAATGAGAGTAGTGACTAACATAACACAATAAAAAAGAGTTAAATGAGAGAATTCGTATTAAATGATTAGACTAGGCCTGCGACATAATAAGCAATCAATGTATCATTTTATTATTATCAATAGTACTGATTACCCTAAGGGGACTGGTGCAATAATGTAACACAATTACACTAAACTTCAGAAATATAATTTCTTTTGTACTCCATCTAGTGCATAACACAGAGCTGACAAAGCCCACATTGACCCCTTTTCCTTTGAACCCATATTACTTCAGTTTTCCATATAAGATACCCAATAAATACTTCATTTTTTCAATGGCTATTTTATTTAACAGGGTCATATCTTCTTTGAACTCTTATTTTAGGAATTAGCTGGACCATTGTTAAGGCTTAACACATTATAGTTACTTTTTTTTTTTTTTTTTACTTTGTGCATAGCTTATTATTTCAAAGAGACTTCAAACTCCTAGAGAATAGGAAATATGTGTTATGTAACTGTGCATTCCCTCCAGCACCCAGTGTGTTATGTAGTCACACTGAATTCTTTTAAAAGAATTTATTTATTCATCTGATAGAGAGAAAGATAAAGCAAGAGAGGGAACACAAACAGGGAGAGTGGAAGAAGGAGAAATAGGTTCCAAGCTGAGCAGGGAGCCTGATGTGGGGCTCGATCCCAGTACCCTGAGATCATGACCTGAGCCAAAGGCAGGTGCTTAACAACTGAGTCACCCAGGCACCCCACCCACAGTGAATTCTTAAGAAAGCTAGCTTCTCCCTCCCCTCCCCCAGAAAAGAAAGCTAGTTTCCCATGGGTATGCTACATAGTTTTTTGAAAATATGGATTACATACCTTCTACATACACATAAGACAGTATGGTTTTTTCATATATAATCAATTTTCACAACAATTCTGTTAACAATTATAAAGATATAGATGAGGGCAATGGATAAATAAATTGGATTAAACTTAAGAAATGAAAAAGATAATTGTAATGGAATCAGGAGAATCATCTGAAATAATTCTATGCTCATATATTGAAAGGTCAGGAAAGGAAAATTCTAGTTGAGATAGTTTACATTAATCCTTCCTTTATTAAGTGGATAATCTCACCCAATTATTCTCATTTTGTTCTTTTAAAAATCTTGGATAGTGCACTTTATATCACTGTACAGTGTCCAACTTCCTAGAACTTTATGAACATCCATTAACTAGCCCATATTATTAACCCATTAAAACAATATTAGTGCTTCTTAATATTATATATCCAGCCAAGACTGTCTTTGTCAATGTTGATCTTTTGTGCATTATCTATCTTTGTTCTTCCCAGTTTTTTTTCCCTAACACCAAATAGTATGTTTAGTCTTCTCAGAGTTTGATTATTTCTTTTAATAGTTATTAACTAATTCCACTAATATGTTAGTTCTAGTCTTTAGCCAAAATCTTTTTATCTTATTTATATAACCCTCTACATGAGCACTTCCATTTTTACTCTAGGGGTCTTTGTATCTTAACAAAGTAACCTGAATGATTTTAGGAGTCTTATACAATCAAGTCGCCCAAGTGATGACAGTGCTGTGTTCTTTGGACATGATCCTTGTGGGCAGAGGACAAGTATACCATGCCGAGAATTCCATAAGCCTCACATTGTATTTCATAAACAGTCACTTTTCTTTTCTTTTTCTTTTTTTAAGATTTTATTTATTTGAGAGAGACAGTGAGAGAGAGCACGAGTGAGGAGAAGGTGAGAGAGAAAAGCAGACTCCCCATGGAGCTGGGAGCCCAATGTAGAACCTGATCCCAGGACTCCGGTAACATGACGTGAGCTGAAGGCAGTCCCTTAACCGACCGAGAACCCAGGCACCCAAACAGTCACTTTTCCAATGATTTGTTTCACTTCCCACCTTGTCCAGCATTTCTTTCCTTTTGTAAGGTTTCCATGCTCTTCATTGCTACCCTCCAACACTGTCTAGTTCACTCTTGGACTCCTTCCATATTTGTCCCTCATTAATTTTTTGTTTATATTACTAATCACTCTTTTTCATCTATTTATCTATCAATGTTATTTCCTCTTGTGCATTTGTCATGATTAATATAATCTCTCTTATCAACTTATTTCTTTTTTGAATGGCAACCCTTAGATTAGTACCATAGTTTAGTTGTTGGATCTTATTTCACTGATGTTCCACATTCTGCATCAAAATTTACCTTTGATGATTACTTCATATGCAAGTTCCATTGGTGGTAAGGTCTTAGTAAATTAGTTAGGTGAGACTTATTTAATGGCACTGTAAGAAACTGTGATAATCCACTTCATCATTAAAGCAAGGAGAACACTTAAAAAAAATCATATTAACTGTTTCATAACTTGGGAAATTAATAAAAGGCTTGAAACAATCCAAAGAGAATTTACACAAGAAAAACCACCCAGTATCAGGAATAAACACTCTTTTCAGCTCAGAAAGAGTCTTGAAAACCAGCAGCCTCTCAAACATAATGATGTATTGGCCAAACTAATAACTATTCAATTAGCTATTTAGCAATCATCAAAGAGGGGCAGACCAAAGTTGGAGTGCCTTAAAATGTCTCATCCTCAGAGAATTGCCTCTATTTGACTTCTCTGGAAGTTCCTTACAAAAGCCCCATATACAGGGCTTGTAATTATTTGAACTGACTTACAGCCCTCTCAATTAACAAAGCTTTACCAGGGTATTTATTAAATTGAACCAGTTGTAATTACTTAACATTGCAGCTTCCAGAGACAACAATGTAAGTTGTGACAAGTGCCTATGAGGAAACTATGTTAAATGAAGAAATAATATAGTTTTAAGAATCTAGAAGATAACAAACATGCAAAGGGTTATACAAATGTCCAGGAAAGACATGAGAAGGCCCTATTTTCTCACTCCTGGTTGACTTTGAGATCCTGTCCAAGCGCTAAGACTAGGGTTGGGTTATCTACTCCCTGAGCATTGAAGTCATGCTCAACACACATGAAGTCCTTGGAAAAGGATATATTTTTTTTTTATTTCAAGTCATTGTAAAGTCATTAGCTGACCACTCAACTAACCATGCACATATTTGCATCACCAAACAAGTAAAAACCAACAATGACACCAACAAAACATCAATTATAGCAAATGGGGTGGGGGAAATCTCATTTCCAAAGTTGCTATGTTATGCTATTTTCATTGCCAACTTTTCAAAATAAGTTACAACATACACACACACAAACACACACACACACAGGGGAGAAGATCAATAAAAACTCACAGAGGAAGACCGTATGTTGGATTTATTTGATACAAATTTTATTTTTAAAAGATATATTGATATTAAGAGTCATTTATGGTTTGTCTCCCTCCCAATCCCATCTTGTTTCATTTATTCTTCACCATAAATGACTCTTAATCTCACAAAACAAACTGGGGGTTGCTGGGGGGAGGTGGGATTGGGAGAGGTGGAGGGGGCTATGGACATTGGGGAGGGGAGGCGAACCATAAGAGACTATGGACTCTGAAAAACAACCTGAGGGTTTTGAAGGGTCAGGGGTGGGAGGTTGGGGGAATAGGTGGTGGGGAATAGGGAGGGCACGTTTTGCATGGAGCACTGGGTGTTGTGCAAAAACAATGAATACTGTTATGCTGAAAAAAAAAATAAAATGGGAAAAAAAGAAACTAAAAAAAAGATATATTGATAAATTGATTTGAGAGAGAGAGATAAAGTAGGGGGAGGGCAAAGGAGAGGAGAGAAAGTATCTCAAGCAGACTCCCAAGTAAGCATGGAGTCTGATATGGGGCTCAATCTCATGACCCTGAGATCATGACCTGACCTGAAACCAAGAGTTGGACATTTAACCAACTGAGCCGCCCAGCACCCCCTCCATTTGATGCAAATTTTAAATCAACTATTATAAATATGTCAAAAGAAGAAAACTACAGAAAATTATATCAAAAGGATTAAAGAAAATAAAGGTGTTCAGTGGAGACTCTGCTTGAGATCCTCTCTCCCTCTTCTCCTCCTCTCAAAAGAAAGAAAGAAAGAAAAGAAGAAAGAAAGAAAGAAAATCTTTAAGAATTAAAGAAAATTTATGAATGGAATATTTCCCCAGATACACAATGCCACTAAAAATGTAGAAATTATATTTTAAAAAGGACCAATTATTAATCTCTGTTATTTAAAATAACAATAACTGAAATGAAAAATTCTCTAGAAAGGATCAATAGATTTTTACTATTATGAAGAAAGAATCAGTGAAGTTTTAAATAGATCAATTGAAATAGTCCAGTCTGAAAAAAAAAAGAAGTAAATTAATCAGATTATCAAAGATCTGTGTGGGATACTACCAAGCATACTAACACATTTATAATGGGAGTCCCAGTCAGAAAGGAGAGAAAAGAATATTTGGGGGGGGGGGGTTGAAAACTTCCAAATTTGATGAAAAACATTAATCCGCATATTTAAGATGTTCAGTGATCTTGAAGTAGAATAAATTCAAAAGTAATTCATACCTAAACACATAATCAAGCTCTCCAAAGCCAACAATAAAGAATCTTGAAAGCAACAATACAGAACTGATTCATCACATATATGCAGTTCTCAATAAGATTAACTATTGATTTCTCATCAGAAACCATGGAAACCAGATGTTGGTTGATTGACACATTTAAAGTTAGGAAAGGTAAAAACTATTGACCAGTAGATCTATCCTTCAAAAATGAGGGAGAAATTAAGACAACACTGTAAACACAAAATAATGCAGCAATGCAAGAATAAAAGAAAAACAACAACAACAACAAAAAGATATAAGGCACACAGAAAACAAATAACAAAATGACAGATAATCTCTACTTTCTCTATAATTACATTAAGTGTAAATGGATTAAAGCTCCTAATAAAAAGGCAGAGATTAAAATAACGGATTAAAATATCTAACTCTATGCTTTCTACAGGAGGCACTCTAGATTCAAAGACACAAATAAGTTGAAAGTAAAAGAATTAAAAAATTATACAGTGAAAATAGTAACCAAAACAAAAGCCGAAGTGGCCAACTAATATCAGACAAAATAGACTTTAAGACAGAAATGTGTTATTAGGAAAAGGAAGAACATTTTATACTAACAAAAGGGTCAGTCCCTCAGGAAGATACTCAATTATAAAGATATATGTGCCAGCACACCTGAAGCAAAAAAAAAAAAAAAAAAGTCAGAATTAAGTGGAAGAATAGACAATTTAATAGTGAAACTGATCTCTTAGAATTCCTGAAAAAAGTTCTTGGGTAAACAGGAAAGGAACAAAAAGTATCTGGTATTCTAGATACTAGATATCTAGATACTAGCTATCAGAAGGAATTAGAAAGGCTGACTCTGAAGGAAGGCACATCTGAACAGCCTGCAGAAGCGTCAGGCAAAGAGGCTTAACAACAGTAGGCAATACAGCAAGTCTTCCATTGTAGTAGTTGCCAAAGGTAGCTACTTAAGAATCTTGATCTCTACTTGAGAGAAGATTGATTTCCTTTTAATCTAGTATCCCAGTCTTCATTGTTATTCATGGAAATAAATTGGTTTTTCATTACAAAAAAAAAAAAAAAAGTGGGGTGCCTGCGTGGCTCAGTTGGTTAAGCGTCTGCCTTCAGCTCAGGTCTTGATCTCAGGGTCCTGGAATGGAGCCTTATGTCAGGTTCCCTGCTCAACAAGGAGCCTGCTTTTTCTTCTGCCTGCTGATTCCTCTGCTTGTGCTCTCTCCTCTTTTTTTTTTCTCTTTGACAAATAAATAAATAAAATCTTTAAAAAATTAAGACTTCAAAACCCAGCTTTCAATAATAGTATGACAAGGTGGAAAATGAAGAAGAAAATGTATATGGAACAGAAAATTATCTTAATATACTACATCCTAGATAAAATTTCAAGGTTTTGTCAGGATTTAAGTAAAATACATTGACTTTTTATGTGGGTACTTCAGGAAATAGAACAAATACTGTGAGAGATATGTTTCCTCTTAATTAGATTTGCCACACTTTAGGCTATTTTTTAGTCTTTTCTTCCACTGTTCCTTTATAATACTCTACTATAGTCAAACTTGACAACTTTTTATACCTCAAACCAACCCCTACATTTTCTACTACATTTCTTGGTTTATACTAAACCCATTACTTGGTCGACTTTCCATTCCAAGAATTACTGTTGATAGAATAACATGTTTCCAGGAGTAATTCAAAACCATCTCATGCAAATGTCTCTCCATGTTTCTCAATGAGGTAGTTGTGGAATCAAAGAACTCCTCAAACTCAACACACACAAAACAGATAATCATATCGAAAAATGGGCAGAAGATATGAACAGACACTTCTCCAATGAAGACATACAAATGGCTATCAGACACATGAAAAAATGCTCATCATCACTAGCCATCAGGGAGATTCAAATTAAAACAACATTGAGATATCACCTTTCACCAGTTAGAATGGCCAAAATTAGCAAGACAGGAAACAACGTGTGTGGAGAGGCTGTGGAGAAAGGGGAACCCTCTTACACGGTTGGTGGGAATGCAAGTTGGTGCAGCCACTTTGGAGAACAGTGTGGAGATTCCTCAAGAAATTAAAAATAGGGCTTCCCTATGACCCTGCAATTGCACTGCTGGGTATTTACCCCAAAGATACAGGTGTAGTGAAAAGAAGAGCCATCTGTACCCCAATGTTTATAGCAGCAATGGCCATGGTCGCCAAACTGTGGAAAGAAACAAGATGCCCTTCAGCAGATGAATGGATAAGAAAGATGTGGTCCATATACACGATGGAGTATTATGCCTCCATCAGAAAGGATGAATACCCAACTTTTGTAGCAACATGGACGGGACTGGAAGAGATTATGCTGAGCAAAATAAGTCAAGCAGAGAGAGTCAAGTATCATATGGTTTCACCTATTTGTGGAGCATAACAAAAAACATGGAGGACATGGGGAGATGGAGAGGAGAAGGGAGATGAGAGAAATTGGAAGGGGAGATGAACCATGAAAGAATATGGACTCCGAAAATCAACCTGAGGGTTTTGAAGGGGCAGGGGGTGGAAGGTTGGGGGAGCAGGTGGTGGGTAATAGAAAGGGCACGTATTGCATGGAGCACTCGGTGTGGTGCAAAAACAATGAATTCTGTTACGCTGAAAATAAACAAATAAAATGTTTGTGGTAAAATTGTAGGTAAAATTTTTCTTCCTTTTTATTTTTTTAAGTCTGCATTTATTTATTTGATGGAAATAGAGAGAGCAAGGGAGCACACGGAGTGAGAAGGAACTGAGTCCTGCTGAGCAGAGAGCCTGAGCAAGACCCTGAGATCATGATCTGAGCAGAAGGCAGACACTTAACCAACTGAGCCACCCAGGGGCCCCTGTTCTTCCTTTGTAAATGTTAATTAAGTATATTAAAACTTTTCTGAAATTGCTACATAGTGATTATAAATAAACAGCGGATAATGATTTTTAAGTATATAATAGGGAAAAGATTTTTGCCTTTTTGTCTTCCCTCTTTTTATTACTTTCTTCATTTTACCCTCCTCCTTACATTTTTCCTTCCTTCATTTTTGCTTCTTTCTTGTTATTAGTGAATGTTTGTTAAATATCTATGAAATACTCACTGATGTGCTAGATGGAAGGTAAGGATAAGATACATGGTAGGCACGGAAGTAATAGAGGGAGACAAATGGAGAACTCCAAAGTACAGGATATTAAAAACTATCTTAGGAAAGCAAATATTCTTTGAATTGACCATTCTCTCACCATTTTGTACATTGGAAAATCAGAACCTCAGGTTACAACTATAAGAAACATCTACAAATCTAGGAAGTAATTTATAAACCTACTTTGGATACAATAAGCATGATGGACTTAGCTTACTTCTTTGGAAAGGGCACGTATTGTACAGAGCCCTGGGTGTGGTGCAAAAACAATGACTCTTGGAACACTGAACAAATGAAATAAAATTTTAAAAAGGTGATTATGTATTTACCTTTCTGTAAGACACTTCACCTACCAAGTACTGAAGACATGGAAGAGAACTCTTTAGGCAATTTATCAGACTGAACACACAGAAGCAGTTTTCATAATTATCTCTATATCAATTATCTATAGGTTTTGATAACTTCCTCCATGTGCAAAGCAGAGATCTCACCTTATTGCATTCCAGGTATATGCATCTCAAATGGGCTTACCAAGTTCTACTCATAGATGGGAAAGAGCAACCCATGCATTTAAATATAATTAAGTTATAGCTATAAAGACATTTACAAAGGAAGGTGCAAAAAGTTCTGTAGCTCAAGGTAGCAATAGGTTAAGCACTACTATTTACATGCATTTTTATGAAACTATTAATTCATTCAACTTTTTTACTCATTAAAAACAAAAGTACATAGCATAAAAACTGTCACCATTTCCTTGGTCTAAAACAGAGATTAACTCAGATCCTTTTAAAAATATACACTCAAAGGGAGACAAGATGTCAGGGAAGTAGGAGGAGGTGCCATTTTAAACTGTACACTAAAGTGAGCTGATTACCTACCAAAGAACTCTGATCACCCATGAAATCACCCTGAGATTAGAATTATACATTTCTGGATTTCTATGGGGGCAAAAGATGCCAGTGGGCAGGTAAAGTGGAGTGGGAACATTGGACTGATATGAGAAGATAAACAAAAGGGGGAGGGAGCCACCAGAAGTGTCCCATTGGAAAGTAATACCACAATATGAGAGTGCCCTGCAATTGGGGACCAGCATTAACTTGGAGTCTAGTTGAAAACACTCAAAAAGAGCAAAGGATCGTGTGTATGTGTGTGTGTGGGGGGGAGTTGTGGGAATTGGGTGGTTAGGGACAGGGGCTTAAGTCTAGTGATCCAGGACAGCCACCCCTGGCACTGAGCCAGAGAGAGTGCAGCAAAGAAGCCAGGTCTTGGTCCCTGAGCCACCAGCCTGCCTGAGAGCATCTGGGTGGCAGCTCCCCTGAGGGGCAGGGAGCCTCACCACCCAGCAGAACCACAGCCTTTTGCACTCTCCACGCACCAGGCTACCAGAGTCTGAATCATGCCCCACACCCTCCCCAGAGAGAGGTGCATGCATGCACTAGCCAGTGCTCTTTAAGACCCCGGAGAGTCTGAGCACTCCCAGCCCAGGCCAGCATGAAAATCTCAGTGCACTGTCACTGCTTGGGACCTCTCTCACGGTCTGCAGCTGCCCAGACAGTAACAGCTATCATAGTTTTGGGTATAAGCGGGAGTTCCTAAACCCCAGGGACCCTGACTGAGAACATGCTCTGCCATTGGCTGAAGGGGAATTTATGTGCTCTGGAGCACCCAGAGGGGAACAGATTGAGCCTTCTCTCTGAAAAGGAGGTCTGGGTGCAGTTTGCTTTCTTCTAAACCTCTAAAAAACATCAAAAGGCGCCAAGGGGAGAGAAAACAAATGAACAAACAAACAAATAAACCTTCAGAGAAAAAAAGCCTGAAAAACCGGTTTCCTCAGAGCCCAGCACCTTGATGGGGTCAGGAGGACTTAAATCCAGCAACACTCCATATTCTTTCATGGTTCATCTCCCCTTCCAATTTCTCTCAACTCCCTTCTCCTCTCCATCTTCCCATGTCCTCCATGTTTTTTGTTAGCTCCACAAATAAGTGAGACCATATGATACTTGACTCTCTCTGCTTGACTTATTTCACTCAGCATAATCTCTTCCAGTCTCGTCCATGTTGCTACAAAAGTTGGGTATTCGTCCTTTCTGATGGAGGCATAATACTCCATTGTGTATATCTTCCTTATCCATTCCTTATCCATTCATCCATTGAAGGGCCTCTTGGTTCTTTCCACAGTTTGGCGACCATGGCCATTGCTGCTATAAACATTGGGGTACAGATGGCTCTTCTTTTCACTACATCTGTATCTTTGGGGTAAATACCCATCAGTGCAATTGCAGGGTCATAGGGAAGCTCTATTCTTAATTTCCTGAGGAATCTCCACACTGTTCTCCAAAGTGGATGCACTAACTTGCATTCCCACCAACAGTGTAAGAGGGTTCCCCTTTCTCCACATCCTCTCCAACACACGTTGTTTCCTGTCTTGCTAATTTTGGCCATTCTAACTGGTGTCAGGTGGTATCTCAATGGGGTTTTAATTTGAATCTCCCTGATGGCTAGTGATGATGAACATTTTTTCATGTGTCTGATAGCCATTTGTATGTCTTCATTGGATAAGTGTCTGTTCAAATCTTCTGCCCATTTTTTGATATGATTATCTGTTTTGTGTGTGTTGAGTTTGAGAACTTCTTTATAGATCCTGGATATCAATCTTTTGTCTGTACTGTCATTTGCAAATATCTTCTCCCATTCCGTGGGTTGCCTTTTTGTTTTGTTGACTGTTTCCTTTGCTGTGCAGAAGCTTTTGATCTTGATGAAGTCCCCAAAGTTCATTTTCGCTTTTGTTTCCTTTGCCATTGGAGATATATCTTGAAAGAAGTTGCTGTGGCTGATATCGAAGAGGTACTGCCTATGTTCTCCTCTAGGATTCTGATGGATTCCTGTCTCACATTGAGGTATTTTATCCATTTTGAGTTTATCTTTGTGTATGGTGTAAGAGAATGGTCGAGTTTCATTCTTCTACATATCGCTGTCCAGTTTTCCCAGCACCATTTATTGAAGAGACTGTCTTTTTTCCATTGTATATTTTTTCCTGTTTTGTCAAAGATTATTTGACCATAGAGTTGAGGGTCCATATCTGGGCTCTCCACTCTATTCCACTGGTCAATGTGTCTGTTTTTATGCCAGTACCTTGCTGTCTTGATGATCACAGCTTTGTAGTAAAACTTGAAATCGGGTAACGTGATGCTGCCAGTTTTGTTTTTGTTTTTCAACATTTCCTTAGCAATTCGGGGTCTCTTCTGATTCCATACAAATTTTAGGATTATTTGCTCCAGCTCTTTGAAAAATACTGGTGGAATTTTGATTGGAATGGCATTAAAAGTATAGATTGCTCTAGGCAGTATAGACTTTTAAACAATGTTTATTCTTCCAATCCAAGAGCATGGAACTGTCTTCCATCTTTTTGTGTCTTCTTCAATTTCTTTCATGAGTGTTCTGTGGTTCCTCGAGTACAGGTCCTTTACCTCTTTGGTTAGGTTTATTCCCAGGTATCTTGTGTTTCTTGGTGCTATAGTGAATGGAATCAGTTCTTTAATTTTCCTTTCTGTATTTTCATTGTTAGTGTATAAGAAAGCCACTGATTTCTGTACATTGACTTTGTATCCTGCCACGTTACTGAATTGCTGTATGAGTTCTAGTAGTTTGGGGGTGGAGTCTTTGGGGTTTTCCATATAAAGAATCATGTCATCTGCGAAGAACGAGAGTTTGACTTCTTCTTTGCCAATTTGGATACCTTTTATTTCTCTTTGTTGTCTGATTACCGTTGCTAGGACTTCTAATACTATGTTGAACAAGAGTGGTGAGAGTGGGCATCCTTGTCGTGTTCCTGATCTCAATGGGAAGGCTGCAAGCTTTATCCCATTGAGGATGATATTTGCTGTGGGTCTTTCATAGATAGATTTTAGGAAGTTCAGGAATGTTCCTTCTATCCCTATACTTTGAAGCGTTTTCATCAGGAACGGATGCTGGATTTTGTCAAATGCTTTTTCTGCATCAGTTGAGAGGACCATGTGGTTCTTCTCTCTTCTCTTATTGATGTGTTCTATCACACTGATTGATTTGCGAACGTTGAACCAACCTTGTAACCCAGGGATGAATCCCACCTGGTCATGGTGGATAATCTTTTAATGTGCTGCTGGATCCTGTTTGCTAGGATCTTGTTGAGAATCTTAGCATCTATATTCATCAGTGATATTGGTCCAATACTCTCCTTTTTGGTAGGGTCCTTGCCTGGTTTGGGGATCAGGGTAATGCTGGCTTCATTAAAAGAGTCTGGAAATTTTTCTTCTGCTTCAATTTTTTGGAACAGCTTCAGGAGAATTGGTGTTATTTTTGTCGGCCTTTTTTTTCTCTGTTTTTGTTTTTATACTTCATAAATCTTACCTTGTGGCCCATTTGGGCTGGGCCTTCTCTTAAATTTTATCTTTTCTTTTTTTCCTGTCTCTCTCTCTCTCTCTTTTTTTTTTTTTTTTGTTTCTTCTTTCTTTTGTGTGGGGACTCTGGATTGCTCAGGAGCGTTCCAGATACACCTTGCCTGCACCACAGTCGATACATTCAACTACACATTCGTTCAGCCATCTCTCAACAAAATGACAAGGAGGAGGAATGCCCAATAGAAGAAAAATTCAGAGACTGGGATTTCTGAATCAGAGCTATTGGATATGGACATAGACAGTGTGTCAGAAAGGGAATTCAGGCTAAAAATTATCCAGGCAATAGCTAGATTGGAGAAAGCCATGGATGACAAAATTGAATTGATTAGGGCAGAAGTGATAGCCACCAGGGATGATGCTCCCAATGTTCTCAATGAGTTCCAATCTAATCTAAATTCTCTAAAAGCTATGGCAACTGAGACAGAAGATAGAATTAGTGATCTAGAGGACAAAGAGAGAAAAAGGATCAGGAGGAAGCCTGGAAAAAAACAGCTTAGAAAGCACAAAAAGAGAATTAGGGAAATAAATGAAGCCATGAAACGTTCCAGTGTCAGAATTATTGGAATCCCTGAGGGAAAGGAGAAAGAAAGAAGACTAGAAGATATAGTTGAACAAATTCTCCATGAAAAGTTTTGCAATCTGGGGAATGGAACCAGCATTCGTGTACTACAGGCAGAACGGTATCCCCCCAGGATCATAGAATCTAGAAAGACCTCAAGACACCTGATAGTGTCAGGTGCCTGGGTGGCTCAGTGAGTTAAAGCCTCCACCTTCGGCTCAGGTCAAGATCCCAGGGTACTGGGATCGAGCCCCACATTGGGCTCTCTGCTCAGCAGGGAGCCTGCTTTCCTTCCTCTCTCTCTGCCTGCCTCTTCGCCTGCTTGTGATCTCTGTCTGTCGAATAAATAAATAAAATCTTAAAAAAAAGACACCTGATAGTGAAAATGATGAATCATAATTGTAGACAGGAGCTCTTGAAAGCAGCTAGGGGAAGGAAATTCCTTATGTATAGAGGAAAGCCCATTAGAATAATGTCAGACCTGGCCACCGATACCTGGCATGCCAGAAAGGGCTGGCAAGATGTATTCAGGTTCATACAAAATGTATGTATTCATGTATTCATTTCATACAAAATGAAAAGAACATGCAGCCAAGAATACTTTATCCAGCAAGACTGACTGCCACTTTTGTTTTTGTTTTTCAACATTTCCTTCAACATATTCAAAATGGATGGGAAAATCAAGAGCTTCTAAGACTGGCAAGGTTAAAAAGAGTATGTGACCACCAAGCAGACACTGCAGGAAACATTAAGGGGGGTTCTATAAAAGAGGAAAAATCCTAAGAATATCATTGAACATAAATATATGGAGACAATCTATAGAAACAAAGACTTCACAGGTAACATGATGTCATGTCGTGTCCGCATGACAAACAGCAAGGGGAAAAGAAAGGGGAAAAAGAGGGAGAGTCCCGGGGGAAAGGGAATGCGAAGAACACGCGAGGGACACCAGGCCGATTGACGCAAGTGACAAAGTTCTTTATTAAGCACATACTCTTATAATCTGTTTCATAAGTGATTACCATAGCATATTTTTGTTTCATAAGTGATTACCACAGCATTTTTGCGCAAAGACGAGACATGTCTCATGTACAGGATGTGTCAGTCATAATTATAGAAAATGCAGCTGCAGGGTAGACCACAAGGTCCGCTTTCGGAATGACAGCAGAACATGGGAGAATAATCTTAAGGCAAACAACAGGGCCTTAATGAGCCCAGGGGATTAGCCATGAGTGCCCTCCGACCGAGGCCCAGGGAGCCTTTGCTACCACCTGCTCAACTCGCTCTAGGAGAGCCGCTCACAACATCTCCCCCTTTTTGTTTTAATTGCCAAAAGTGTAGGTGGGCATTAACACGTTGCAAGAAATGTTTCCATACATTGTAGAAACAACACCATATAGCAAATAAAATTCCTAGTAAGATTATTAGTCCCAGAAGATACCAAAAGGTATGTTGCAGCATGTTACCTGGGTTAAAACCCTGCATAGTATGCAATATAGAACGAGCAAGGTCAGAGGGGTTAGCAATGTCAAGGTGGGCATGCCCAATGGCAGATATACACTTTTGGAGTTTGAGAAGGTCAAGGCTAACATTTGCATCATGCCATATGCCTTTAAGATGATTTTGGATTTTGGGCCAAGAATAATTCGTCGCAGGTAACGGTGTGACACAAATATGTTGAAATGCACCATGACATATTAAAGACATTTGTGTTTTTAATATTGATAGTTGCGAACCTAAGAACTCCACTGCTTCCTCTAGACCATCTAAGCGGGCTAAGATTTTTTGGTCTATATTTTGTTGTATATGTAGAGCGGCTGAAACATTTTTGGACAGCTGATTAACATGGGTAGCAGTATGGATGGTATTACTGAGGGCCACAGTAGAAACTGTGGCTGAGGCAATTAGAGATATCAGAGCAGTAACACCAGCTATAGCAAGCCCAATAAATCTCTTAGGTCTACGCAAATGGTTTTCTAATTCCACAGCGAATTGATAGCCATAATTAGCATACCAGGGGCCTTCGATTTCAACAGGGAGAAGAACAAAAGGTGGCTGCATTACCAGGAACACATGTACGGGAGATCGAGGCCAGCGCATGGCATCTATAGGAATACAATTGGTTAGTCTGCACCTAGGACAATGGATATCATACATGGTTGTATCATTAACCCTCACGGATGCAACAACCCCTACCCCCACGACTAGCAGAAATGGACGCGGGACACAAGCACGAAGTGTTAGTTGGCCCGATACAAGATCTTGGTTTCGCATGGGCCCCATGGCAGCGACAAGTTTCCAAAGTTCAGGATGAAACATACCCTGGGGGGTGGACAGCATAGACCCAGGGAGCTGACCAAAATTTACTTCTCGAGGTCCAGTCAGACGCAAAGGAACATGGGGGATGCTCATTTCTTCTTTCTTCCTTTTGGACCAGTCTGTAAGAGGAAAGTCGATGCCAGTGGGAGCAAAGAGCAACGGTTCCTCCTGGACACACTCAGTCCACAAACTGTCGGATCTCTTCCAGGCATAGGTAGTTGCACAAGGGGGATGTCCCAGGGGACGCATTCCGAATTTCTGAGTGGTGACTGGGGTTGTGGGCACAACTTCGAGAATACTCCAGGGCGTAGCAGGTCCCTTCGGCGTGCAGGGGACATACCCGGGAGTGCCAGGATCCCTAAATAAAGCTCGAGGATATTTAGCAGTAGATACACATTCGTAAATGGGGTTATCATCGGTAAAGAACTGGAAACAAATGGGGGGGTGGTGGCTCGAGCTTGCCAATCAAAAGGGTGAGCCACCGTTTCTCCGACATTATAATCATTAAGGCCTCCAAATCCCCAAGTGAAATTAGTATGCACTCGAGGTGTAGGATCATTCCAAGTAACAGGCTGAACAAGAGGGGGATCAGGTAAGTATGCCCAGTAAGGGGCTGCTTCGGTGCTTGCAGTGATCAATGCCATGAAGGCCAAGAAAAGCATAGTAGGGGTACAGGGCTGATTCTGTTCTTTTAACAGAGTTACAGCCTTCTGGGACACAGCCTTAACCTGGCCCCAAGACAACATAGATTGGGGGAGAGACCGTTGGCACGGACGCGCCTTCAATGAGAGCCGCCGCATCCTCTTCCTCAGATGGGATAAGTCGGACCCATCGGTCGGGGATCCACTGCGGCGTTTCCTCATCCTGTGGAAAAATACAGGCATACCCTCGTCCCCAACGAAGAATCGGGTCGGGGCCTTTCCATACTTTTAATAAAGGGTCTCTCCATTTTGCCCAAGACAGAGGAGAAGAATCAGGATGCCAGAAGCGCTCAGCAGCAGTGCGGCCAACAGGATCAACATTTAAAAAATTAAGAACAAATAGAGCGAGTGATAAATGCATGTGTGGGGAATACTTAACTCTACTGGACAGGAGAGCCCCCTTTTTTAGTTTAATGAGGGTATTTTTCAAAGTAGCGTGAGCACGTTCCACAATAGCCTGTCCAGTAGAGTTATAAGGGATACCTGTAATATGTTGGATATGCAGCGTAGCACAAAAGGAGGCAAATGCTTTGGAAGTATAGGCGGAACCATTGTCTGTTTTAAGTGCTTTGGGTCGTCCTAGAAAAGAAAAGGCAGTAAATAGATGATTCTGTACATCAGTAAAGGATTCTCCAGAATGTGCAGAAGCTAGAATATAACCCAAAAAGGTATCAACAGAAACATGAATGTATGAAAGTTTACCAAAAGGTTTATATTGTGTAACATCCATTTGCCACAAAGAGTTAGGCAATAATCCTCTAGGATTAGTGCCATAAGACAGAACTGGAAAATGCTGGGGACAATGGGGACATGATTTAACTATTTGTCGCGCTTGTTCTCTAGTAATCTTGAATTCTCGTCGTAGGGCAGCAGCATTTTGATGGAAATTGGAGTGGCTAGTTTTAGCAAGCTCTAAATTAGAATAATAGACAAAATGAGTCAAAGAATCGGCTATGGCATTTCCTTCTGTTAGGGGGCCTGAAAGATTTGTGTGCGCTCGAATATGACTGATAAAAACAGGCTCATTTTGCTGCAAAAGAAGCTGTTTGATAGAGGTAAATAAATGAAATAGTTCCTCATCAGAGGTAAGAATAAAGGAATGTTCGAGTTGAGGAATAGCCTTAGCTACATATTGACTATCTGTATATAAATTAAAGGAGAATGGGTAGAGATGAAAGGCATAGTGGCAGGCTTTAAGTTCTGCTCTTTGTACGGACGATGTACTATAAGAAAATCTGGAAGTTGTTTTGTGTAATGGAGAATGGAGATAAATTCCAATATGGCCATCTTTATCAGCATCGATAAAAACATTGGGGGCGTCGGGAATGGGCTCAGGCAGAATAATCCTAGGAAAGAATAACGCATGATTATTTAGGAATTGTAACAGTTTTTCAGAAGGCAAATGAAAACGTATCTGACCTGTAAAAGAAGAAAGGGCCAATTGCCAGTAAGTGTTGAAGTGTAATAAGGAAGAAAATTGATCTTGTGTAAACATTGGTAAAATAGCAAAGGTTGGGTCTCGTCCAAGTATCTGGTGACAGCGGGTCCTTCCTTTTAGAAATAATTGTGCAAGAGTATCAACATGGGGATTAATACCATGTAAGGAATACAGTGGGGGGTGGAGCCACTCTATCACTCCATGAGTCTGCCATAGCAATCCTGCAGGCAATTGTTGAGGGAATAATAAGATCAGATAGAGAGGTTCTGTAGGGGAAACATATGTAGTAAAAGCATTATTAATAGCAGTCTCAACCTGGGTAAGAGCAGCACGAGCCTCATCAGTCAAGGCCCGGGGTGAAGTAGGGCTAGAATCTCCTTTCAGTATAGAAAACAATGGCAAAAGTTGGTCAGAAGTAATAGATAAAGAAGGTCTTAACCAATTAATATCTCCCAACAACTTCTGAAAGTCATTTAGAGTTTTCAACTGATGTGTCCGTAATTGAATTTTGGCTGGTCTTAAAGATTTTTGTTGTAAAATATATCCCAGATATTCAAAGGGAGGATATTTCTGAATTTTTTCGGGGGCTATTTTAAGATTATAGTCCTCTAACAATTGAAGGAGGACAGCAAAAGCTTGTTGCAATAAATCCTCAGTTTCAGAAGCAAGTAAAATGTCGTCCATATAATGAATACAATATATATATGCGGGAATAATTCTCGGAATTTTCTTAGGGGTCGTGCAACAAATTCCTGGCATAGTATTGGACTATTAGCCATTCCCTGAGGAAGGACTGTCCATTGAAATCGAGAAGCAGGCTCCTGAAGATTAATAAAAGGTAAAGTAAATGCAAATTTGTCTGAATCCCCTGGCGCGAGAGGTATGGTGAAAAAACAGTCCTTTAAATCAAGGGCCAAGAGCTTAAAATTAAGAGGGATAGCGGAAGGTGATGGTAAACCTGATTGTAACGCTCCCATAGGCTCCATTACTTTATTTATGGCTCTCAAGTCTTGTAATAACCGCCATTTTCCAGACTTCTTTTTTATGACAAAAATAGGAGAGTTCCATGGACTCGTGGAGTACACAAGATGACCAAGTTCCAATTGTTCCTTCACCAAAAGGGTAGCTGCCTCTAATTTTTCTTTAGTTAAGGGCCACTGATCTACCCACACTGGAGTGGTGGTATTCCACTTTAGAGGCAAAGCGTGAATAGTCAGTGGCCCTGATGGAAACCCAAACCTGCTCTCCCTGGGTTAGGCTTAGGATTTAGGGGTTCAGGATTGCCTTGGCTTGATTTCCCAAGTCCTTGGCCTTGGCGGTATTCTTGATTTTCCATCATTATCCAAGCAATGGAAGCCTCAGAATTAGCATTCTTAGGAGGCGCATTTAAAGTCAAGCCCATAGTGGCCAAAACATCTCGTCCCCACAAGTTAAGGTCAATATCAAGAATAAAAGGTTGAAAAGTTCCAGAATGTCCTTCAGATGTTTTCCAAGGTAGAATATTGGAACTTATTTTAGGAGAAACAGCATGACCCACACCTTTAACAGGGACATCTGAGCCCTGAGAGGGCCAAAACATCGGCCATTCCCTTGAAGAAATTACAGAAACATCGGCTCCGGTGTCTACAAGGCCTTTAAAGGGTCTTCCATGTATAAACATGGTCAAATAAGGTTTTTCAGAAGAGACGGCTTTCATCCAATAAGCATCAGTGGACCCAAATCCCGCTGCTCCTCGAACTCCCTTAACTGCGGGGTTATTAGTAGAGGAGCGGGGCAACAAGATCAACTGGGCAATGGGAATTTTTGGTTGTAAGGTAATCGTGCCAGAAGACAACGAAACCATGATTTTAATTTCACCAGTATAGTCCTCATCAACAACCCCTGGGTGAACAATTAATCCTTTCAGGACCCAGCTGGATCGACTCAAAAGCAGTCCCCAGGTCCCAGGGGGAAGCGGTCCCCATATGCCAGTATATATAGCCTTTGGAGGTTGACCAGCTTCCAGGTAGACAGGAGTATCGGGGGCTAGATCTAGCCCTGCGCTGGAGGGGGTACCGCGGAGTAACTTGTCAATTCTGGGGAGATCGACAGTGTTAGCTCAGATGGGTTCATGGGTTGTGCTGCCATTATTTGTTGGGGCCGCAGCTGGCCCCTCTTCCCGTTTCCCGGGAGAATATTTCCAAATTGATCTGTTTTAGACTTACATTCATTTGCCCAGTGATATCCTCTTTGGCAACGGGGACAAATATTAGTAGGAAAACCGGACTTTAGTCCCTTCTCAGTAGAAACATTTTTCTTATCTTGGCAGCGTGCCCAGAAATGTCCGGGCTTTCCACATTGGAAACAGACTGGATCTGAGGAGTCCCGCTGCTTCTGCAGCCTACGTTGCATTTCTTGGGGGTGGATGCCCTTCATAATAGCTGCAAGTGTAACCCCTTGAATATAAGAGGGTCCAATCTCTGCGCATAACTTTATATAGTCTTCTAAAGTCCCAGTTTTCCTCCAAGGCCTAATAGCAGTTTGACAAGCCGAATTAGCATTTTCATAGGCCAATTGTTTCACAATAAGAGTTCCTGCTTCCCCATCTACCACAAGACGACTCACGGCTTTTAACAGGCGAGAAACAAAATCCTGGTAAGGCTCGTCAGGACCTTGTCTACTCTTAGAAAGTTCTTCAGTTCTCGACCCCGAAGTAGGTAACCTTTTCCATGCTTTTAATGCACATTCGTTAATTTGAGAGTAAGCCAATTCGGGGTAATCTATTTGCGTGCCTACATCAAAATAATGACCCCCGCCAACCAACATATC
Organism: Meles meles; assembly: GCF_922984935.1. Classification (NCBI taxonomy): domain Eukaryota; kingdom Metazoa; phylum Chordata; class Mammalia; order Carnivora; family Mustelidae; genus Meles; species Meles meles. The sequence continues at coordinate 69,738,025 of NC_060087.1, forward strand.
ATATGAAATGGGCACATTAGTTCGCCTGTTATATATGGCAAGTTCATTAGCTCTATCAGCATATTCAGCCTTCCAGAGCAAAAAATCTCCCCCAGAGAGACAAGCTTGAGCAATTACCTTCCAGTCACCAGGGCATAAAGCCTCCCTTCCTAGATTATCCAACAGAGACAAAGTAAAAGGAGCAGTAGGTCCATACTGGGCAGTGGCAGACTTAATTTCTTTTAGGACCTTAAAATTTAGTGAGGAATATATCCTTTGCCCCTGATTTCCTGTAGTAACAGGATAAGCGGAAAATTCTGTGAGATCTTCTCCATGTTGCTGAGCCTGATACAAAGCACGTTGCAGGGGCGTAACTCCAATAGCCGAGAGGGTGGGGGGCTGCCCCTCCAAATCTGAGCGAATCATTGGAAAAACTTTCTTGGGAGCCGGCAGAGGGGGTCTATTCGGCGGAAGAAGATTAAAATGTCTTTTCTTCCAATCCGCATTGTGTTCGGGATCAGAATTGAGGGGATTCCCCTTAGGAGGGGAAAGGGTAAGACCCTCCAACGGGATATTATCATTCTCATCGTTCCCATTATGTAAAAAAGAGCGCAAAGGTTGAGGAGACGATGAGAGATTATAAACATTATTGTCATTACCAGCATTACCATCATTATTATCATCCAAATAAACATCATTGTCCCCGAACTCATCCCCTCCTGATAGAACAGCAGGAGGAGGAGGAGGAGGAAAATCATCCGTAGGATGTCCCAAATGGGAGCCAGAACGAGAAGAGCCAGAAGAAATAGACATAGGGGACCCCCTAAATAGGAGAGGTGGAGGCTCCACGTAATCAGGGTCCTCAGACAAATATTCACCTGCTTGGATAGGAGCTAAGCTACCGGGAGACGAGCCGGGTTTCGGAGAAACCAGAACTATACTATGAGCAGGGTCCAACAGATCACAGATAATGGACCAGGTAGTCATAGTTCGAGGGGGCACCGCGTCGGCACCTCGGGCAAAGATCTGATTTTTAATTTCTTGCCCGACACGGCGCCAATGTTCAAGATCTACACTCCCCTCCTTAGGGAACCAGGGACAGAAATCATGTATCACCTTAAAAAGTCCCTCAAGTTCCTTTTTAGAAATTTTTGACCCCCTTTCTCTGAGGAGAGTCTGCAAAGTTTGCATGAAATAGGTGGACTCCGCTGATTGCGAAAGTCCCATTTTACTCGCGGCGTCCCGGACCAACCAGGTTCCCTTACCTGAATGGAAAGCAACACCTCGTTCCTGAGAGGCCCCACGTTGGGCGCCACTTGTCGTGCCCGCACGACAAACAGCAAGGGGAAAAGAAAGGGGAAAAAGAGGGAGAGTCCCCGGGGAAAGGGAATGCGAAGAACACGTGAGGGACACCAGGCCGATTGACGCAAGTGACAAAGTTCTTTATTAAGCACATACTCTTATAATCTGTTTCATAAGTGATTACCATAGCATATTTCTGTTTCATAAGTGATTACCACAGCATTTTTGCGCAAAGACGGGACATGTCTCATGTACAGGATGTGTCAGTCATAATTATAGAAAATGCAGCTGCAGGGTAGACCACAAGGTCCACTTTTGGAATGACAGCAGAACATGGGAGAATAATCTTAAGGCAAACAACAGGGCCTTAACGAGCCCAGGGGATTAGCCATGAGTGCCCTCCGACCGAGGCCCAGGGAGCCTTTGCTACCACCTGCTCAACTCGCTCTAGGAGAGCCGCTCACAACAATGTCAATTAAAAATGTATCTATCAATAATCACTCTCAACGTGAATGGCATAAATGTGCCCATAAAAAGACACAGGGTAGCAGATTGGATAAAATGACAGGACCCATTCATTTATTGTCTAGAAGAGACCCATTTTGAACCTAAAGATACACCCACCTGAAAGTGAAGGGATGAAGAAGCATCTTTCATTCCAATGGACTTCAAAACAAGGCTGGGGTAGTGATTTTAAAATCTGGGGTAGATTTTAAAATCTAAAAAATTAGATTTTAAAATAAAGACTGTAGTCAGAGATACAGAAGGACACTACATAATTCTTAAGGGGACGATCCTCCATGAAGATCTTACAATTGTAGATATTTATGCCCCCAAAATGGGAGAAGCAAATTTCATAAGAAAACTGTTAATCAAGATAAAGAGTCATATCGATATGAATACATTAATAGTAGGGGATCTTAACACACCACTCTCAGTAATAGATAATCCAAGCAGAAAATCAATAAAAAAAAAGAGCATTGAATGACACATTAGACCAGATGGACCTCACGGATATATACAGAACATTCCACCCTAAAACAACAGAATAATCATTCTTCTCAAGTGCACATGAAACCTTCTCCAGAATAGACCACATACTGGGTCACAAATCAGGGCTCAACCAAAAACTGATAACAAAAGACTGAGATTATTCCGTGCATATTCTCAGATCACAATGCTTTGAAACTGGAGCTCAATCACAAGGAAAAGTTTGGAAGGAACTCAAACACCTGGAAGCTACAGACGAGCTTGTTTAAGAATGCTTGGATCAACCAGGAGATCAAAGAAGAACTTAAACAATTCATGGAAACCAATGAGAATGAAGACACTTCAGTCCAAGACCTATGGGATACTGCCAAGGGAGTCCTAAGGGGGAAATACATAGTCATCCAAGCCTCCCTCAAAAAAATAGAAAAATCCAGAATACACCAGCTTTCTCTACACCTTAAAGAACTGGAGAATCAACAACAAATTAAGCCAACCCAACACACAAGAAGAGAAATAATCAAGATTAGAGCAGAGATCAATGAGATAGAAACTAGAGATACCTTAGAATGTATCAATGAAACTAGGAGCTAGTTTTTTGAAAGAATCAATAAGATCAATGAACCATTGGCCACACTAATCCAAAAGAAAAAAGAGAAGGCTCAAATTAATAAAATTATGAATGAAAAGGGAGAGATCACAACTAACACCAAGGAAATAAAAACAATCATCAGAAAATATTATCAACAGAAATTATTATCAATTTTATGAACTTCATAAAATCTATCTATGAAAAACCCACAACAAATATCATCCTCAATGGGAAAAAGCTGACAGCCATCCCATTGAGATCAGGAACACGACAAGGATGCCCACTCTCACCACTCCTGTTCAACATAGTATAAGAAGTCCTAGCAACAGCAATCAGACAACAAAGAGAAATAAAATGTATCCAAATTGGCAATGAAGAAGTCAAAGTCTCTCTTTTCACAGATGACATGATACTTTATACGGAACACCCAAAAGACTCTGTCCCCAAACTACTAGAACTCATTCTGCAATTCAGCAATGTGGCAGGATACAAAGTCAATATACAGAAATCAGTGACTTTCTCATATGCTAACAATGAAAATACAGAAGGGAAATTAGAGAATCGATTCCATTTACTATAGCACCAAGAACCATAAGATACCTGAGAATAAACCTAATGTTGTCTCACGTTGATCGACCATTCTATTATACCGTACAAAAAGATAAACTCAGAATGGGTAAAAAACCTCAATGTGAGACAGGAATCCATCAGAATCCAAGAGGAGATCATAGGAAGGAACCTCTTTGATATCAGCCACAGCAACTTCTTTCACGATATGTCTCCAATGGCAAAGGAAACAAAAGCAAAAATGAACTTTTGGGACTTCATCAAGATCAAACCCTTCTGCCCAGCAAAGGAAACAGTCAACAAAGCAAAGAGGCAACCCACGGAATGGGAGAAGATATTTGCAAATGACAGTACAGACAAAAGGTTGATATCCAGGATCTATAAAGAACTTCTCAAACTCAACACACACAAAAAAGATAATCATATCAAAAAATGGGCAGAAGACATGAACAGACACTTTTCCAGTGAAGACATACAAATGGCTATCAGACACATGAAAAAATGTTCATCACCACTAGCCATCTGGGATATTCAAATTAAAACCACATTGAGATACCACCTGACACCAGTTAGAATGGCCAAAATTAGCAAGACAGGAAACAACGTGTGTTGGAGAGGATGTGGAGAAATGAGAACCCTCTTAAACTGTTGGTGGGAATGGAAGTGGTGCAGCCAGTTTGGAGAACAGTGTGGAGATCCCTTAAGGAATTAAAAATAGAGCTTACCTATGACCCTGCAATTACACTACTGGGTATTTACCCCAAAGATACAGATGTAGTGAAAAGAAGGGCTATCTGTACCCCGATTTTCATAACAGCAATGTCCCCTGTCACCAAACTGTGGAAAGAAACAAGATGCCCTTCAATGGACGAATGGATAAGGAAGATGTGGTCCATATACACAATGGAGTATTATGCCTCCATCAGAAAGGATGAAACCCAACTTTTGTATCAATATGGATGGGACTGGAAGAGATTATGCTGAGTGAAATAAGTCAAGCAGAGAGAGTATTATCATATGGTTTAACTTCTTTGTGGATCATAAGAAATAACACAGAGGACATGGGGAGATGGAGAGGAGAAGGAAGTTGAGGGAAATTGTAGGGGGAGTTGAACCATGAGAGACTGTACTCTGAAAAACAATCTGAGGGCTTTGATGGGACGGGGGTGGGAAGTTGGGACAGCTTAGTGGTGGTTATTGTGGAGGGCACGTATTGCATGGAGCACTGGGTGTGGTACATAAACAATGAATTCTAGTACACTGAAAAGTAATTAAAAATAAATAAATTAATAAAATACACTCAAGCTCCACGTGAGTTACTTTCTTTTTAACATTTCAAGGCCTTTGTATTACAGATCCCAATGAATATCTGTATTCCAAAGTGAAGACAAATTTAAAATTTATACATATATTCTTCTTCAGTTATTTTAAGAGTACCTGAGAATGGAGGTGGGGGACCTCCAGATAATGTTAAATGACAGACCAAAATTATACCTGAATGCAGAGAATAATCTAGGCAAGATGAGTTAGAGTTTGAAGCTTGTCTTCTTGATTCACCCCCTCTTTATTTTTTTTATTTTTTATTTTTTAAATTTTATTTTATTTTTTCAATGTCCCAAGATTCTTGGATTTTTTTTTTCTCTTTTTCTCCCACCCATCTGTTATTACAACTCTTCCTAAACATAAAGTACATTTCTTTTAGTGTCTTCTCTCCGTGTCTAAAATAATTCATTTAAGTTTATTTTAACTCTGATGCATGAAGTATCATGTTATCCTCTCAAGGTAATTTGTGTTTTAATATTTAATGTTGCAAAAACAATGCTGGAGGGGATATGAGTTGTGTTCTATCTTTGCCACTAAATTGCTTTGGGTAAGGCTCCAACTCATGTTTAAATTAAGTCCGATTGGTTATTGTCACATCTCAATGAGGGGGGAAGTATATAACAACGTGAGGGATAGTAGTTTGTAAAAATCATACAGGTAATCTGAATAAACCTCACCCCTGGGAATTGTTTCTCATTACACACACACTTCTACTTAAGAATCACTAGACTAGAAGATCTTGTAGGTGTATTTTTGTCACCAAATTCATGGCAGATAATGTATTGGAACACTCATATATTTGTGTGTTACTCAAATGCTGATTTGTGACTCAGAAAAAATGTATAAATATAAGTAAGTGTGGTATTTCTATAAGGAAAGCTTTGCATCTGCTATAATGCATAAAAAGCAGTTATTTTATTGTATGTTAACTATTAATTCAATTTATTAGCAATAACAATGAATGTTTATTATCAGTAATAAAATGCATGCCATGTATCTCACTATTCAGTGGGATAAAACAGTGAGTACGAAAACAAACAAACAACAAATCTGTACTTCCCTAAGTTATATGGTCCTAAAGTTCTTTTAATCTCTAGTGGCCACAGTTTCAAGTTTCAGAACAGATCAATAAGGGAAATATTTGGTAATAGAGAGCTCTGATGGTGTATTCTAAAACCCTCTACACTGACACCTCCTTAGTTGATATTTATATAAAGTTTTCCATGGCTGTCTTGGGATGAAGGAAGCAAAGTATGCACTTTATTAGGCACATCTGATGACCTTTTTACTTGGGTTTGAATCACAAATCTCTCATTTATTAGTTTTGTGACTGGGCAAGTCTCTATACCTTTCTTAATCCCAGTTTATTCATGGAAATAATGTAAGGATGATGATGCCCATCGCATATGGATCTGTGAAGATTAAATTAGCTATTGTATTGGAACTTGCTCCATAGACTCTAAATCTGAGGAGTTACATAGAAGAAAATGTGAGAGCTTGTCAAATAGAAAGTGGACTTTGGTTTTTTTTTTTAAGATTTTATTTGTTTATTTATTTATTTATCATAAAGACTGAGAGAGAGCACATGCAAAGGAGAGCACAAGCAAGGAGAACAGCAAGCAGAGGGAGAAACAGGCTCCCTGCTGATCAAGGATCCCAATGCTAGACTTGAACCCAGGACCCTGGGATCATGACCTGAGCTGAAGGTAGATTTTTTTAAAAAGATTTTATTTATTTATTTGACAGAGAGAGATCACAAGTAGATAGGCAGGCAGAGAGAGAGAGAGAGAGAGAGAGGGAAGCAGGCTCCCTGCTGAGCAGAGAGCCCGATGCGGGACTTGATCCCAGGACCCTGAGATCATGACCTGAGCTGAAGGCAGAGGCTTAACCCACTGAGCCACCCAGGCACCCTGAAGGTAGATTCTTAACCAACTGAGCCACCCAGGCAGCCAGGAAATTTAGATGTATATTCCAGTGAAGTAAGCACTTAGTATATCTGAGTAAGAGAAGAACTTGTTATAACTCCATGTCAGGCCAATTTTGGCATAAAAACTGATAGGAAACAACAAAGATCTCAATATGATTGCTAGTTAAATGAACTAGTTCTAAGTCAGTTGGGCTTTCCAGTAGTTTTCAGTTCTAGTTGAATATTCAAAACACTTGGGGTGTTTTTAAAAAGTATATTCATCTGGGGGCACCTGGGTGACTCAGTGGTTTAGGCCTCTGCCTTCGGCTCAGGTCATGATCTCAGGGTCCTGGGATCAAGCCCCACATCAGGCTCTCTGCTCAGTGGGGAGCCTGTTTCTCCCTCTTTCTCTGCCTGCCTCTCTGCCTACTTGTGACCTCTCTCTCTGTCAAATAAATAAATAAAATATTTTTAAAAAGGTATATTCATCTGGGGCCAATCCAGTCTAATTAAATCAGAATCTTTGGGAAGTGGTGTCTAGGCACTAATATTTTATTTTAGTTTCCTTGGGTAAATTTTATATGCAACCGTGATTGAGAGACACTGCATCGAGTAATTATGCAAAGTTGTCAAATTTGCCTTTTCACCAAGGTTCCAAATATTCTTCTCCAGGTCCTTTTTGTCACTTGGTAAACAATCAACACAACTACTTCAGAGTGAAGTGGCCTAGGAATGAATCTTGAACAGCAAAACTTCTAGCACTATAAGATCAGGCTGGGTATGAGTGCTGTTCTGGCATAGCCCTGATGCACTGCACCCTAGACTTTTGAAGGTAGGTGAATTTCCTAGTGCTCCTTAAATCTTGTCATCCAGGTATTTCACTGTCTTCTTTGTCCATGTATGTCTTTTAGACTATAAGAAAAAGAAGTATTATGTACAGTAGGTTTCCCTGATGGAAAGGAGATTATCTTCTACTGCTCAGCTGTTCCCTCTGGAGGCAGCTATAGCATTCTAATCAAACTATTTGGTATCTAGGCTGCATTGGTTCAGAGTTATAACATAGAATAGCTTGGCCTCCAGATCATGAATGATGAGGAATATAAGGTTATAATTATATAAATTGCTTTCTAAACAAGGTGGGTTTTTTCCTGAATTAATGGAATGTCCTTTTTTTGGATTTTAGTTAAACATAATGTTTTATCAATTAAAGAGAGAGATCACAGATAGGCAGAACAGCAGGTAGAGAGAGGGGGATGTAGGCTCCCTGCTGAGCAGAGAGTCCCATGTGGGACTTGATCCCAGGACCCTGAGACCATGACCTGAGCCGAAGGTGGAGGCTTAACCCACTGAGACACCCAGGCACCACTGGAATGTACTTCTTTTTTTTTTTTTTAATTGAGGGATAGTCTTTTTTTTTTAAGATTTTGTTTATTTATTTGACAGACAGAGATTACCAGTAGGCAGAGAGGCAGGCAGAGAGAGAGAGGAGGAAGCAGGCTCCCTGCTGAGCAGAGAGCCCGATGAGGGGCTCGATCCCAGAACCCTGGGATCATGACCTGAGCCAAAGGCAGAGGCTTTAACCCACTGAGCCACCCAGGTGCCCCTGGAATGTACTTCTTGATTAAAAATCTGGGCTGGACTTTCCACTTGCTTTCATTAACAGAATAAAACCAATGCAACAGTGCCATTCGAGAGCCTAAGCACTTTGCACATTTATGTTTCCTTCTTGAAATTCTGACTCTCAATGAGAACATGCTGAAGTTAGTCTGATAGAAATTGAGAGACTGCGTGAAGCAGTGCTATTTGTCCTAGATAAAGCCCAAAGGGACCAGTGAGATGACTGATGACACAAGATCAAAACCTGTACCTGATCAGGAGAATTTCTTAGCCAGTCTGTAGACCAGTGAAAAATAATAAGTTGCTGTTTTAAACCAACAAGTTCTGAAACGATGTTGTGCAATAATAGCTAAATGTTGCAATTATCCTAAGAGTGATTAAATTATAACTAAATGTTACAATTACATTAAGAATGATCAAAATCTTTAACCCAGAAAAGATATAACATGTGCAGAATAGGAATTATACAATCACTGAGATGGTTGTATTATTTCCAATTCTCTCCTCTGTTGGTGCCAGAAATGGTCACTGGATTTAACTTTACCCCTAGTCATCACACTTTTGTGACTTATTTAAAGAAAAAAAAAAGATCAACATGATAAATTGAAACTTATTTACTCAACTTCATGACCATTATAATTAGTTTTGTGGGGGAAAAATGTAATCCACTTTGCACACTACTGTATCTCTATGCTACTTGGCACATAATAGGTGTTCTATAGATTTTTTAATGCATGCATGAATAAATAATTGTAGTAACAAATATTTGATCACAGAAGTGGCAGAAGAAATTTGTAATTTTGGAATGAAGGAAAGAAAACCTGGAAAGAGTGTGATAAATTCCTGAAAATGCCTTCAGGACTGCCATATGAAAACTCATATCATTTCTTGGTTAGTAAGGAGATAATAAGTAGTAAGCTTCTTATTATTTAGATGTGTCAAGCAGAGTCTAAGTGATCATCCACTACTTCTTCTGTAGAGTGTTTTCATTGGATAAAAGATTCAGCTTTGGCAGATATTGTCTGCACAGAGTTCCTAAAAATGCCAGTCCTCAGAAACATCATAGCTAGTGCCTAGCACTTGAATGAAAATGTGTAGGATAGATTATTTGTCTTGTTTGCTGCAACATTACAAGAAGCAGTCCTATGCAGAAAATTATAGCTGTATAGGTTTTGATATAAGACTGATCTGGTTTCAGTTTCTGGTTGTGCTACTTGAAAAAAAAAAATAGCCTCAACATTATATTTAACTTCTCAGAAAATACCATATTTATAAAATAAGAATGATAGAAATGGAATCTATGATAAAGGATTTTAAATGGATAAAACATTATGTTTAACAAATAATAAGAGCTTAGCAAATATTACCTAATACCCCTATTATTACATGTATTTTGATTACCATCATAACCTAATTATTGAGAAAGATCTAGAAAAAGAACATGGTGAGCATGGAGCACTGGTTGTGGTACATAAACAATGAATCTTAAACACTGAAAAAAGATGAATTTTAAAAGAAGAACATGGTGAGAGCCAATGGGGTATTTGTTTTCCAATTTATTGGTGTCTATTCATATAAGGCACTTGCATAGCCTTTGTGGACTTGATTGTGAAACAGTTTCCCTTGAAAACCTTAGAGTTTATCATGTCTCTTATGACAATGAAACTGTATCCCTGGTACATACAGTGCTTGCCATTGCAGGCAGAAATGTCTCCATGGAAATTTCTTTTTATTTTTAGTTTATATTTTACTTTTTAAAGATTTACTTATTTATTTATATTTATCTGAAAGAGAGTGAGTGAGTGAGCACACAGAGGGAGAACAAGAAGCAGACTCTCCCCTGGGCAAGGAGCCCAGTTTAAGTACTCAATCCCAGGACCCTAGGATCATGACCTGAGTAGAAGGCAGACGCTTAACCAACTGAGCTATCCAGGTGTCCCTTGACTTTGTATTTTAATCACCCAGTGCTCATCATTACAAATGCACACCTTAATCCGCATCACCTATTTCAACCATCCCACCACAAACTTTCAGTTTAGTAACTATCAGTTTGTTCTCTATAGTTAAAGTCTGTTTCATGGATTTTCACTCTCATTTCCTTTCCCTTTGCACATTTGTTTCTTAATTCCAAATATGAGTGAAATCATATGCTATTTGTCTTCCTTTGACTAATGAATTTTGCTTAGCGTAATATATTCTACCTCCATCCATATCATTGCAGATAGCAATATTTTATCTTTTTGATGGCTGAATAATATTCCATCATGTGTGTGTATGTATATGTATATCTATCTATAAATACATCCATATACCTATCTTTCTACATATATAGATAGATATAGATATAGATATAGATCTATCTAGCTAGATAGATCTAGCTAGATATAGATATAGATCTAGATCTATAGATCTATATATAGATCTATATCTATCTATAGAGATATATAGGTATACACAAAGATGTGAGATATATATATATATACATATATCTATATATCTCTATATATCTATATCTAGATATATCTAGATCTATATATATATATATCTATATAGATAGATAGATGTATATATATAGATCTAGATATAGATATATAGAGATAGATAGATATATAGATATATGTATATATATATCACATCTTTGTTACACATTCATCAATCTATAGACACTTGGATTTCTTCCATGCTTTGGCTAATGTAAATAATGTTGCTATACACATAAGAGTGCATATATCCCTTTGAGTTAGTGTTTTTATATTCTTTGGGTTAAGTACCCAGTAGCATGATTACTGGATGGTAGGATGGTTCTAGTTTTAGCTTTTTGAGAAAACATTATACTGTTTTCTACAGTAGCTGCACCAGTTTGCATCCACACAAATAGTGTAAGAGGGTTCCTTTTTCTCCACATGCCCACCAACACCTATTGTTTCTTATGTTCTTCTTTGAAGTCATTCTGGCAGGTGAGAGTTGATACCTCATTATAGGTTTTCAAAGTTCTTTATTTGAATTCCAGTTAATTAACATGCAGTGTTATATTAATTTCAGGTATACAATATACTAATTCAATACTTCCATACATCAGTTTGTTCTCCATAATTAATAGTCTGTATTTTGGATTATCTCTCTGTCTCATATTTTTCCCTTTGCTTGTTTGTTTTGTTTCTTAAATTTGACACATGAGTGAAGTCATATTTGTCTTCCTCCTATTGAATTATTTCACTAAGCATTGTACTCTCTAGACCCATCAATTTCATTGCAAATGGCAAGACTTCATCCTCTTTTATGGCTGAGTAATATTCCACGGTGTGTGTGTGTGTGTGTGTGTGTGTGTGTGTGTGTGTGTGTGAAGATCTACGATCTTCTTTGGGTTCCCTGCTCAGGGGGGAGTCTGCTTTTCCCTCTCCCTTTGTCTGTCGCTCTGCTCATGCACTCTCTCTCTCTCGTTCTCATAAATAAATACATAAAATCTTAAAAAAATGTGCAAAGTGCATCTGGGTGGCTCAGTTGGTTAAGTATCTGTCTTTGGCTCAGGTCATGATCTCAGAGTCCTGGGATAAAACTCCGCATCAGACTCCCTGCTCTGCAGGGAGTAAGCTTCTACCTCTCCCTCTGCCTCTCTCCTTGCTTGTACTCTCTCTCTCTCTCTCTCTCAAATAAATAAAAAAAATCTATATATTCCAGATCTTCTTTATCCATTCATTAGTCAATGAACATTTGGAGTATTTCCATGATTTTTAGGCAACGCTGCTATAAACATTTGGGGTGAATGTATTTCTTAAAGTTAGTATTTTTGTTTTCCTTAGGTAAATATCTAGTAGTGCAATTACTAGAATGTAGGGTAGTTACATTTTTAACTCTTTGAGGAACCTCCATACTGTTTTCCAGAGTGGCTGCACCAGTTTACATTCCCTCCAACACTGTAAGAGAATTCCCTTTTCCCCACATCCTCACCAACATCTGTTCTTTCCTGTGTTGTTGATTTTAGTCATTTTGACAAGTGGGAAGTGGTATCTCATTGAAGCTTTGATTTGTAATGCCAAGTTATGTTGAGCATCTTTTAATGGGTCTATTAGCCTTCTTTGGAAAAAGGTCTATTCTTATTTTCTGCTCATTCCTTAACTGGATTTTTGTTTTGGGGGGTATTGAATTTGGTAAGTTCTTTTTATTTTCTGGTGCTACATATCCCCTTATCAGATATGTCATTTGCATGTATCTTCTCCCATGAAGAATGTTGGCTTTTAGTTTTGTTGTTTCTTTCACTGTGCAGAAACTTTTTATCTTCTTGAAGTCCCAATAGTTCATTTTTGCTTTGTTTCCCTTGCCTCCAGAGATGTGTCTAGCAAGACGTTGCTATGGAAGATGCCAAAAAGGTTACTGTCTGTGTTCTTCTCTAGGATTTTGATGGTTTCCTATATCACATTTAGGTCTTTCATCCTATTTGAATTTCTTTTTGTGTATGTCGAAAGAAAGTAGTCTAGTTTCATTCTTTAGCATGTTGCTGTCCAGTTTTCCCAACACTATTTGTGGAAGAGACTGTCTTTGTTCCATTAGATATTCTTTCCTGATTTGTTGAATATTAGTTGACAATATAGTTGTGGGTAAATTTCCAGGTTTTCTGTTCTTTTCCATTAATCTGTGTGTCTATTTTTGTGCCAGTACCACCCTATTTTGATCACTACAGCTATGCAATATAGCTTGAAGTCTGGAATTGTGATGCTCCAGGTTTGCTCTTCTTTTTCAAGATTGCTTTTTCCTATTGGGGTTCTTTTGTTTTTCCATACAAATTTTAGGATTTTTCTCACTTCATGAAAAAATGCTGGTGTTATTTTGCTGGGTACTGCATTGATTGTGTAGATTGCTCTGGGTACAAGTGACATTTTAACAATGTTTGTTCTTCAGACCATGAGCATGGGTCATCTTTCTTTATATGGACTATAATTTCTTTTATCAGTGTTTTGTGGTTTTTAGGATATAGGTCTTTCACCTCTTTGGGTAGGTTTTTTCCCAACTGTCTTATTATTATTGGTGCAGTTGTATATGTAATTCTTTTCTTAATTTCTTTTTCTGATGTTTCATTATTGGTGTATAGAAATGGAATAGATTTTTTTTTATCCTGTGAATTTACTGATTTGTTTATCAGTTCTAGCAAGATTTTTCTGATAAATTCTTTTGGTTTTTCTATACATAGCATCATGCCATCTGCAAGTGGTGTGTTTTATTTCTTCCTTACCAATTTTGATGCCTTTTCTTTCTTTTTTGTTGTCTGATTGCTGTGGCTAGAACCTCCAGTACTACGTTAAATAAAAGTGGTGAGAGTGGACACCTTTGTCTTGTTCCTGACTGTAGAGGAAAAGCTCTCAGTTTTAGCCCACTGAGTATGATGCTAGCTGTGGGTTTTTCACATATGACCTTCATTATGTTTATGTATATTCCTTCTAAACCTACTTTTTTGAGGGTTTTCATCAAGAATGAATGTTATACTTTGTCAAATGTATTTATTGCATCTATTGAGATGATCATATGATTTACATCCATTATTTTATTTATGTGATGCATCATATTATTTGATTTGTGAATATTGAACCACACTTGCAACCCAGGATTAAATCTCACTTGAACATGGTGAATGATTTTTTTATTATATTGGTGGATTTGGTTTGCCAGTTTTTTGTTGAAGATTTTTCATCTATATTCATCAGAAATATTGGTTTGTTGTTCTCTCTCTCTCTCTCTCTTTCTCTCTCTCTTTTTTTTTGTGGCGTCCTTTTGTGTGTGTGTGTGTGTGTGTGTGTGTGTGTGTGTGTGTGTGTGTGTTAGGCACCATACAGTAGATCATTAGTTTTTGATATAGTGCTCCATGATTCATCGTTTGTGTATAACACTTAGTCCTCCATGCAATTTGTGCCCTCCTTGATACTCATCACCAGGCTCACCCATCCCCCCAACCACCTTCCCTTCTAAAACCCTATTTTTGTTTCCCAGAGTCCATAGTCTTCAATGGTTCATCTCCCACTCTGATTTCTACCCCTTCATTTTTCCCTTCTCCTACTGCCCACCATGTTATTCCTTATGTTCCACAAATAAGTGAAACCATATGATAACTGACACTCTCTGACTTATTTCACTCAGCATAATCTCCTTCAGTCCCATCCATGTTGATGCTAAAGTTGGGTATTCATCTTTTCTGATGGGTGAGTAATATTCCATTATGTATATGGGCCACATCTTCTTAATCCATTTGTCTGTTGAAGGCCATCTTGGCTCTTTCCATATTTTGGCTCTCATTGACATTGGTGCTATGAACATTGGGGTGCATGTGACCCTCCTTTTCACTACATCTGAATCTTTGTGGTATCTTTTTAAAAGATTTTATTTATTTATTTGACAGAGAGAGAGCACAGGAAGGGAGAGGGAGGCAGAGGTACAGAGAAAAGAAGACTCCCCACTGAGCAGGGAGCCTGATGCAGGGCTCAATCCCAGCACTCTGAGATTGTGACCTGAGCAGAAGGCAGATGCTTAACCAACTGAGTCACCCAGGATTCCCTTTTGTCATGCCTTTATCTAGCCTCCGTGTCAGGGTAATGTATGTGGAAATTTTTCTTCCTTTTACATCTTTTGGAGTAGTTTGAGAATAGGTATTAACTCTTCCCTAAATGTTTGGTAGAATTCAGCTGTGAAGCCATCTGGTCCTCAACTTTTCTTTCTTGGGAGGTTTTTGATAACTGATTCAATTTCTTTGCTGGTAATTAGTCTGTTCAAATTTTCTATGTCTTCCTGTTAAGTTTTGGTAGGTGATATGTTTCCTGGAATTCTTCCATTTCTTCTAGGTTGTCCAGTTTTTTAGTGTATAGTTATCCATAATATTCTCTTAGAATTCTTTGTATTTCTGTGAGTTTTGCTGTTGTTGTTGTTTCTCCTTCTTATTTGTGGTTTTACTTATTTGGGACATTTCTCTTTTTTCTGTATAAAGCTGGCTAGCATTTTATCAATTTTATCAATTTTTCAAAGAACCAGCTCCTGGGCCCATTGATGTCCTATTATCTCTTTTGTTTCTATATCACTTATTTCTGCTCTAATCTTTATTGTTTTATTCCTTTTGCTGTTTCTGGGTTTTGTTCATTGTTTTGTTATTGTTCCCTTATTCCAGCTCTTTTACATATAAGGTTCAATTGTTTATTTGATTTTTTTTTTTTTGCTTCTTTAGGTAGGCCTGCTTTGCTATAAATGTTCCTCTTATAGGAGTGCTTTTGCTTCATCCAAAAAGTTTTTGACCATTATAGTTTCATTTTCAATCGTTCCATGTACATTTTAATGTCTTCTTTGATTTCCTGGTCATCCATTCATTGTTAGTAACATGTTATTTAACCTCCATGCATTTTTGTTCTTTCCAGATTTTTTATGGTTGACCTCTAGCTTCATTGCTTTGTGGTTAGAAAAGTTGCATGATATGACTTTGATACTTTTGACATTGTTGCTATTTTGTGATTTAATATGTGATCTATTGTGGAGATGTTCCTTGTAGACATTAAAAGAATGTGTATTCTGCTCTATTAGTGTGGAATGATCTGATTACATTGGGGAAATCCATCTGGCCCAGTGTATCTTTCAAAGTCACTCTTTCCTATTGATTTTCTGTTTAGATGATCTTTTTATAAGTGAAGTGTTACAGTCCCCTACTATTATTGTATTTTATTAATTAGTTTTCTTTTGTTTGCTATTAAGTGATGTATTTGGGTGCTCTTATGCTAGATGTATAAACATTTATAATTGTTATGTCTTATATATTTCTTATAGTGTCCTTTGACAGTTATTACAGTCTTGGTTTTTAAGTCTATTTTGTCTGATATAATTATTGCTATTCCAGCTTTCTTTTGACACTCTTTTGTGTGGTAGATATTCCACCATCCCCTCACTTTCAACTGCAGGTATTTTTAGATTGAAAATGAGTCGGGGCGCCTGGGTGGCACAGTGGTTTAAGCCTCTGCCTTCAGCTCAGGTCATGATCTCAGGGTCCTGGGGTCAAGCCCTGCATCGGGCTCTCTGCTCAGTGGGGAGCCTGTTTCTCCTTCTCTCTCTGCCTGCCTCTCTGCCTACTTGTGACCTCTCTGTCAAATAAATAAATAAAATATTTTTTAAAAAAAGAAAAAATAATAAAATGAGTCTCTTTTAAACAGCATGTAGATGCATCTTCTTTTTTATTCATTCAGTCAGCCTACGTCTTTTATTGGAGTAATTATTCTATTTATATTCAAAGTAATTATCAATAGATATGTGTTTATTGCCATTTTGTTACATGTTTTATGGTTGTTTCTGAAGACTTTCTCTGATCCTTTCTTGTCTCTCATTTTCATGGTTTGCTAGTTTTCTTTAATGGTATATTCAGATTTTATTCTCTTTATTCTTTGCATATGTATTAGTGGTTTTTGATTTGTGGTTAACATTAAATGTGTATATAACTTCTTATACATATAGTAGTCCATATTAAGCTGATGGTTATTTGAGTGTGCATCCATTATTTAGTCCTCTCTTCCCCACCTTTTATGTATATGGTGTCATATTTTACATCCTTTTATTTTGTGAGTTCCTTTACTGATTTTGACAGAAATAATGTTTTAACTGCTTTTGTGTTTCATACCTTCATAATTCATTCATAATTTCATGTTTGGTTTTTCCTTTCCACTCAAAGTGTCCTCTTTAATATTTCTTACAGGCTGGTTTAGTGCTCATAAACTCATTGAGTTTTTGTTTGTCTTGAAAACTCTACATATCCCTCCATTCAGAATGTTGCCCTTCCTGGATAGAGTTTTCTTGCCTGCAGGTGTTTCCCATTCAGTATTTTGGATATACCATGCCACTATTTTCTCACTTGGGAAGTTTTTGCTGAAAGAGCTAGTGATAATCTTAAGGGCTTTCCATTGTATGTAACTGTCTTTGTTGTTTTTCACATTTTAAAAAAAATTCATCACTCTATTTTACCGTTTTAATTATACTATATCTTGGTGTGGATCTGCTTTTGTTGACTTTGTTGGAAGTTCTTTTTTATTACTGGATCTGTATATTTATGTCCTTCCCCAGATTAGGGGAGTTTTCAACTATTATTTCTTCAATAAAATTCTCTACTCCTCTTCTTCTGAGACTCCTATAATGTGATTGTTAATTAAATTTGATGGAGTTACTGAGTTCCTAAGTCTATTGTCATTTTGCATATTTTCTTTTTCTCATTTTTTTTGTCCTAATTACTCCATTACTCTGTTTTCTAAGTCATTCATTTTTTCCTTCTGCTCCTTCCAGCCTGCTGTTTATTCCATTATACATAATTCTCATTTAATTTATTGAGCTCTTTATCTACGCTATATTATTCATCTCTGTGTTACTGGTCTCACTGATATCCCCCAGTCTTTTCCTAAGTCCAGTGAATATTCTTCTGACCATTGGTTTAAATTCACCATCAGGCATTTTTGGTTACATCAGTTTCACTTAGATTTCAAGCTATGGTCTTGTCCTGCTCTTTCTTCTGGGATAAACTCTTCTGTCTTCTCATTTTGTCTAAGTCTCTGTGCATGGTTATGTGTATTAAGAAAGTAATCTCTGTCTCCTTTTCTTAAGGGTAATGGCTTTATGAAGAAGAGTTTCTGTAGTTCCTTGCATTGTAGTATCTCCTATTCCCCAGGGCCTGGTACTTCTGTGAGTGTCTCCAGTGCAGAGTGTGTGTGCTCTGCTGTTGTGTCCTGGCTGATTGATCTTTCGGGCCCGCCATCTGCAGAGGATCTCCTTGCCTGTTGTGGACTGTGATTGGTCCCTTGCCTGAATGTGGTAAGTTTTAACTTGGTGTGCTCTGGTCGGCTTGTGAAGTGAAATATTTCTCTGAAGCCACTGGAACTGTGGCTGTGCAAAGCTCCTGGTTTGGGAGATGCAGTGTTGGCAGGGCCTTGGGTGGACTTTTGGTTGAGGGGGTACACTGTGCTGGAACTGAGGCAAGCATGACAGAGAAGGGCAGTTCTTCCAGAGAAAAAGGAGTGGGGTGGGACAGGACATTGTGTAAGCAAGTTACGTAGCCTGTGTGTGTGCTATGCTGGTTCTCACAGATGTTTTTGTGCTTATGCTGAGGGGCAGGAGAGGAAAATGGTCGCTGCCTGTTCCTTTTTCTTTCTTGGAGGGGTCTGTCCATTAATGCTGCCTATCTGGGACATGCTACAAGTTGAGCAACTATCCTCCTCACTATGTGCTCAAGGTTCTATTTATATTGCTATTTCTATACTATATGTCTGTGGACTGTTTGCCCTGCCTTTTCTCTAAGGATAGCCCCAATGTCCTCTGAGATCTCCCAGAGCCTAGGATGCTGACCTTTAAAACTCCAGGCTTTAAGCCCCACTGGTTGCAAAACCTCACAAAATCGGCACTTCTCACTTTCCAAGCCAATTGCTATGGGGAATAATTTTCCCCTTGCTCACCATTCTGTGCTAGTTTGTCTTTCACTATTCTCCACAACAAAAGTTCCGTCCCTACCACAGCAGCCATGATCCATTTTTCTCCTAGGCCACATCTAGGGCTTTCTAATTTCTTAAGTGTGGCCTCTTCTCTACCTTTAGCTGTGGAGTTTGTTCTGCTAGTCTTCAGATTGATTTCTGAGGTATTTAGGATGATTTGATGGTTATCTAGTTGTATTCATGTGAAAAAGTAAGCTTAATGTCCTTTTTTTTTCTTTTTTAAATTTTTTTTAAATTTTTTTATAAGCATATAATGTATTTTTAGCCCCAGGGGTACAGGTCTGTGAATCGCCAGGTTTACATACTTCACAGCACTCACAATAGCACATACCCTCCCCAATATCCATAACACCACCACCCTCTCCCTACCCCCCCACATGCCCCCCACCAGTTTATTTTGTGACATTAAGAGTCTCTTATGGTTTGTTTCCCTCCCAATCTCAACTTGTTTCATTTATTCTTTTCCTACCACCCAAACCCCTCACATTGCATCTCCACTTCCTAATATCAGGGAGATCATATGATTGTTGTCTTTCTCTGATTGACTTATTTCGCTAAGCATAATACACTCTAGTTCCATCCACGTCATCACAAATGGCAAGATTTCATTTTGTTGATGACTGCATAGTGTTCCATTGTGTGTGTGTGTGTGTGTGTGTGTGTGTACAACCCACATCTTCTTTATCCATTCATCTGTTACTGTACATCTAGGTTCATTTCATAGTTTGGCTATTGGACATTGGTGCTATAAACATCTGGGTGCACATGCCCCTTTGGATCCCTACTTTTGTATCTTTAGGGTAAATACCCAGTAGTGCAAATACTGCGTTGTAGGGTAGCTCTATTTTCAACTTTTTGGGAACCTCCATGCTGTTTTCCAGAGTGGTTGCACCAGCTTGCATTCCCACCAACAGTGTAGGAAGGTTCCCCTTTCTCCGTATCCTCGCCAGCATCTGTCATTTCCCAACTTACTAATTTTACCAATTCTGACTGGTGTGAGGTGGTATCTCATTGTGGTTTTGATTTGTATTTACCTGATGCCAAGAGATGTGGAGCATTTTTTCATGTGTCTGTTGACCATCTGGATGTCTTCTTTGCAGAAATGTTTGTTCATGTCCTCTGACCTTTTCTTGATTGGATTATTTGTTCTTTGGGTGTGGAGTTTGCTAAGCTCTCTATAGATTTTGGATACTAGCAATTTATCTGATATGTTGTTTGCAAATATCTTTTCCCATT
Organism: Meles meles; assembly: GCF_922984935.1. NCBI lineage: Eukaryota > Metazoa > Chordata > Mammalia > Carnivora > Mustelidae > Meles > Meles meles. The sequence goes on from NC_060087.1 coordinate 69,758,018, forward strand.
CTGTCAGTTGTCTTTTGGTTTTGTTAACTGTTTCCTTTGCTGTGCAAAAGCTTTTAATCTTGATGAAATCCCAATAGTTCATTTTTGCCCTTGCTTCCCTTGCCTTTGGTGATGTTCGTAGGAAGACATTGCTGCGGCTGAGGTCAAAGAGGTTGCTGCCTGTGTTCTCCTCAAGGATTTGGATGGATTCCTTTCTCACATTGAGGTCCTTCATCCATTTTGAGTCTATTTTCGTGTGTGCTGTAAGGAAATGGTCCAATGTCATTTTTCTGCATGTGGCTGTCCAATTTTCCCAGCACCATTTATTGAAGAGACTGTCATTTTTCCATTGGACATTCTTTCCTGCTTTGTCGAAGATTAGTTGACCATAGAGTTGAGGGTCTATTTCTGGGCTCTCTATTCTCTTCCATTGATCTATGTGTCTGTTTCTGTGCCAGTACCATGCTGTCTTGATAATGACAGCTTTGTAATAGAGCTTGAAGTCCGGAATTGTGATGCCACCAACTTTGGCTTTCTTTTTCAATATTCCTTTGGCTATTCGAGGTCTTTCCTCACGCCATATAAATTTTAAGATTATTTTTTCCATTTCTTTGAAAAAAAATGGATGGGATTTTGATAGGGATTGCATTAAATGTGTAGATTCCTTTACGTAGCATAGATGTTTTCACAATATTTGTTCTTCCAATCCAGGAGCATGGAACATTTTTCCATTTCTTTGTGCCTTCCTCAATTTCTTTCATGAGTACTTTGTAGTTTTTTGAGTATAGATTCTTTCCCTTTTTGGTTAGGTTTATTCCTAGGTATTTTATGGTTTGGGGTGCAATTGTAATTGGGATTGACTCCTAAATTTCTCTTTCTTCTGTCTTGTTGTTGGGATAAAGAAATGCAACTGATTTCTTTGCATTGATTTTTATATCCTGACACTTTAATGAATTCCTCTACAAGTTCTAGCAGTTTTGGAGTGGAGTCTTTTGGGTTTTCCACATATAGTATCATATCATATGCAAAGAGTGACAGTTTGACTTCTTCTTTGTCAATTTGGATGTCTTTAATTTCTTTTTGTTGTCTGATTGCTGAGGCTAGGCCTTCTAGTACTATGTTGAATAGCAGTGGTGATAATGGACATCCCTGCTGTGTTCCTGACCTTAGCAGAAAAGCTCTCAGTTTTTCTCTATTGAGAATGATATTTGCAGTGGGTTTTTCATAAATGGCTTTGATAATATTGAGGTTTGTGCCCTCTATCCCTACACTTTGAAGAGTTTTGATCAGGAAGGGATGCTGTACTTTGTCAAATGCTTTTTCAGCATGTATTGAGAATATCATATGGTTCTTGTTCTTTCTTTTATTAATGTATTGTATCACATTGTTTGATTTGTGGATGTTGAACCAACCTTGCAGCCCTGGAATAAATCCCACTTTGTCATGGTGCCTAATTATTTTAATGTATCGTTGGATTCTATTGGCTAGTATTTTTGTGAGAATTTTCACATCTGTGTTCATCAAGGATATTGGTCTGTAATTCTCTTTTTTGATGGGATCCTTGTCTGGTTTTGGGATCAAGGTGATGCTGGCCTCATAAAATGAGTTTGGAGGTTTTCCTTCCATTTCTATTTTTTGGAATAGTTTCAGGAGAATATGAATTAATTCTTCTTTCAATGTTTGGTAGAATTCCCCTGGGAAGCCATCTGGCCCTGGGCTTTTGTTTGTTTGGAGATTTTTGATGACTGTTTCAATCTCCTTACTGGTTATGGGTCTATGCAAGTTTTCTATTTCTTTCTGGTTCAGTTGTGGTAGTTTATATGTCTCTAGGAATGCATCCATTTCTTCCCAATTGTCAAATTTGCTGGCATATTTTTGCTCATATGTTCTTATTATTGTTTGTATTTCTTTGGTGTTGGCTGTGATCTCTCCTCTTTCATTCATGATTTTATTTATTTTGGTCCTTTCTCTTTTCTTTTTGATAAGTCGGGCCAAGGGTTTATCAATCTTATTAATTCTTTCAAAGAACCAGCTCCTCGTTACATTGATTTGTTCTTTTTTTGTTTGTTTGTTTCTATTTCATTGATTTCTGCTCTGATATTTATTATTTCTCCTCCCCTGCTTGGTTTAGGGTTTCTTTCTTGTTCTTTCTCCAGCTCCTTTAGGTTGTGTGTTTGAGACCTTTCTTGCTTCTTGAGAAAGGCTTGTATTGCTATATATGTTCCTCTCAGGACTGCCTTTGTTGTGTCCAACAGATTTTGAACCGTTTTGTTTTCATTATCATTTGTTTCCATGATTTTTTTCAATTATTCTTTAATTTCCTGGTTGCCCCATCCATTCTTTAGATGGATGATGTTTAGTCTCCATGTATTTGGGTTCTTTCCAAATTTCCTCTTGTGACTGAGTTCTAGCTTCAGAGCATTGTGGTCTGAAAATATACAGGGAATGATCCTAATCTTTTGATACCAGTTGAGATCTGATTTAAGACCCAGGATGTGATCTATTCTGGAGAGTGTTCCGTGTGCACTAGAGTGAAATGTGTATTCTGTTGCTTTGAGATGGAATGTTCTGAATATATCTGCAATGTCCATCTGGTCCAGTGTGTCATTTAAGGCCTTTATTTCCTTGTTGATCTTTTGCTTGGATGATCTGTCCATTTCAGTGAGGGGAGTGTTAAAGTCCCCTGCTATTATTGTATTATTGTTGATGTTTTTCTTTGATTTTGTTATTAATTGCTTTATATAGTTTGTTGCTCCAATGTTAGGGGCATTGATATTTAAAATTTTTTGATCTTCTTGTTGGACAGATCCTTTGAGTATGATATAGTGTCCTTCCTCCTCTCTTATTATAGTCTTTGGCTCAAAATCTAATTAATTTGATATAAGGATTGCTACTCCAGCTTTCTTCTGATGTACATTAGCATGGTAAATTGTTTTCCACCCCCTCACTTAAAATCTGGAGGTGTCTTCGGGTCTAAAATGAGTTTCTTGTAGGCAGCATATTGATGGTTTTTGGTTTTTATCTACATTCCGATACTGTGTCTTTTGATTGGGACATTTAGCCCATTTACATTCAGGGTAACTATTGAGAGATATGAGTTTAGTGCCATTGTATTGCTTGTAAGATGACTGTTACTGTATATTGCTTCTGATCCTTTCTGATCTACTACTTTTAGGGTCTGTCTTTGCTTAGAGGACCACTTCCAATATTTCCTGTAGAGCTGGTTTGGTGTTTGCAAATTCTTTCAGCTTTTGTTTGTCCTGGAATCTTTTTATCTCTACTTCTATTTTCAATGATATCCTAGCTGGATAGAGTATTCTTGGCTGCATGTTTTTCTCATTTAGTGCTCTGAATATATCATGCCAGTTCTTTCTGGCTTGCCAGGTCTCTGTGGATAAGTCCACTCTCAATCCAATGTTTTAACATTGTATATCTCAGACTTCTTAGAACCTGGGCTGCTTTCAGGATTTTCTCTTTGTCACTAAGACTTGTTAATTTTACTATTAGATGACGGGGTGTGGACCTGTTCTTAATTGATTTTGAGAGGGGTTCTCTGCACCTCCTGGATTTTGATGCTTGTTCCCTTTGCTATATTAGGGAAATTCTCTGCAATAATTCTCTCCAATATACGTTCTGCTCCCCTCTCTCTTTCTTCTTCTTCTGGGATCCCAATTACTCTAATGTTGTTTCATCTTATGGTGTCACTTATCTCTCGAATTCTCCCCTCGTGGTCCAGTCATTGTTTGTCTCTCTTTCTTAAGCTTCTTTATTCTCTGTCATTTGGTCTTCTATATCACTAATTCTTTCTTCTGCCTCATTGATCCTAGCAGTGAGAGCCTCCATTTTGATTGCACCTCATTAATAGCTTTTTTGATTTCAACTTGGTTAGATTTTAGTTCTTTTATTTCTCCAGAAAGGGCTTTAATCTCTCCAGAGAGGGTTTCTCTAATATCCTCCATGCCTTTTTTGATCCCGGCTAGAACCTTGAGAATCATCATTCTGAACTCTTGATCTGACATATTTCCAATGTCTGTATTGATTAGATCCCTAGCCTTCGGTATTGCCTCTTCTTCTTTTTTTTTTTTTTTTTTGTGGTGAGTTTTTCCACCTTGTCATTTTGTCCAAAGAAGAGTATATGAAGGAGCAAATAAAATACTAAAAGGGTGGCGAAGACTCCAGGAAAATGTACTTTAACCAAATCAGAAGAGACCCCAAATCGTGTGGGGGAGAAGGGGGATAGAAAGAAGTTCAGAAAAAAAAATTAAAAAAAGAAAACTAGCAAAAAATATAAATAGAAAAAAATATATATTATATAAACTAGTTAAAAAAGGATAAAAAAGAAAAGGGTAAAAGTTAAAAAAATAGCAGAAGAAAAAAATTAAATTAAAAAAATTAAATTAACCACAAGACTAATGAATCATGGGAAGAAAGCCATCAGTTCTGTGCTTTGCTTTCTCCTCCTCTGGAATTCCGCTGCTCTTCTTGGTAGGGGAACTTGGTCTTGGCTGGATTTCTTTTTGATCTTCTGGGGGAGGAGCCTGTTATAGTGATTCTCAAGTGTCTTTGCTTGAGGCAGAATTTCACTGCCTTTACCAGGGGCCAGGCTAAGTAATCTGCTCAGGTTTACTTTCGTGAGCTTTTGTTCCCTGAACACTTTCCGTATAGTTCTGGAGGATGGGAATGAAAATGGCAGCCTCCTAGTCTCCAGCCCAGAAGAGCTGAGAGCTCGGGGCCCCACTCTTCAGTGCATCCTCAGAGAATAGCACTCAATCGCTCTGGTCTCCCTGATCTCTGGCTGGGCTTGGAGAAAAGGGCTCAGTCTCTCCCATCTCCCTGGCCTCTGGCCACGCTCCGAGCTCACCCAGCCTGTGCCTGGTTCAAGGTAACCCCGAGTTGAGAGCTCACTCCTCAGCTCTGTCTCTGTAGTCAGCTTCCCTGCTCTAATACCTGTGAGCTCTGAGACACTCAGACACACTTGATTCTTCTGTGACACTCGGGACCTGGGTCCACACTGACGCTGCATGGGCCTCACCCCAGTTTAGCCTCTGGAGTGATGTCCCTCAGTGGTGCAGACTTTTAATAGTCCTGATTTTGTGCTCCTTTGTTCCACCACTTGCCGGGAGCCGGACCCTCCCCCCGCAGTCTATTTTCCCATCGCTTTGGATTCACTCCTCTGCAGGTCCTACCTTTCAGAAAGTGGTCGATTTTCTGTTTCTAGAATTGTTGCTCTTCTCTTCAATCTCCTGTTGGATTTGTAGATGTTTTCAATGGTTTGATAAGCTATCTAGCTGATCTTCTGCTACCTGATGTCATCTCAGCCTGCTACTCCTCTGCCATCTTGACTCCTCCCGCAGCTTAATGTCCTCTTTATCTACTGTCATCTTGAATATCCATGGGAATCTCTTTAGTCTCAACAGAAGTCAGTTTACTTTCTTCATTGATTGTGAGACAGGGATCACAGAGATAGTTAGTCTATGTTTATTTGGGTTACACAGAAGTCTAGTGCTAATTTTGGTCAACAGTGATTACTCATATCTCCAAAATTTAGGTCACCTGAGAAGTGAACATAAACAGAAAAGTCAACTATACCTCTTTCTTAGATTATATGAACAGTATACTGACACTGGGTTTTTGTTTTGATTTTTGTTTTTTTGTTTGTTTTTTAATAAGAAACTAGAAGGATTACAATTAGATTCCTGGCCTCCACTCACCTTTCTTTCTCCATTAGGAAAAATCATATAGAAAAATGTGTCAAGTGGCAATATGCCTTTGTCAAAACATGTTGTATTCCCCCCTTTTTTCTTTCTCTCACATCAAGTATTGTCTCTGTCTATGGATACTACCTCTTACTCCTACCACATTTCCATTTTATCTCACCTTGAACATTGGTAGTGATTCCTAAAAATGGGTTAAATGTACCCAGACTTCCAATGCAATAACATATATTAGGTGGCTTTTATGAGGCTTAACTCCTCTGGACTGGGGTTAATGGGCCTATGAGACATGAAGGTACCTAAGAGAGTTTTTTCAGGGACCAAAGAGGTATCTAATTTGCATGAAGATTCTGAAGTGTGTGACAGGAGGACAATGGATATATCACTAAATAGTGTCAATTCATTTATTTAAAAAATGCTGGTCTGCCCAAGTAAAATACATTTGAAGTCTTGATTCCACTTGCTTGGCCTTGACTTGTGGTCCCACAAAGCCCAGAAGAAAGTTTCTTGAATACAGAAATCCTAGAGCTTGTAGCAAGTAGGGTTAGCATAACTTGGAACTGAAATACCGGTCAGAATACCTTCAATGTCTCTTCAAAACTGTAGCAATATTCCTAGAAATCATATTCCAGGTATTGTCTTGGAGATCATCCCAGTTAGGTCATGCCTAAATATACTTTCCTAAGAGACTTCCTAAAGACCCTCCTTTCCTGCCTACCTCTAAATTTATTGCCCAATTTTCCCAATCTCTATGGGAAATAAATTATATTTATTCATCTGGATTACAGAGCTGTAATGGTGATACTCTTCAGAGAGGGGCTTATGTCATCTGTGCTTCCAGTGGTTCTGTTCAAAACCCCTCCATCTGGGGCTCTAATTAGGATGAACTGTCAGAGACTTGTTTTTCACTTATGCTTAGATGCACTACTCCTTTGCCTCTCTAAGCTCAGATTAGCCTTGCTGCATGATGTGTAGGAGTAAACAGAAGATTAATGATTAAATATCTCATTTAATCTTGCTTTTGGTAAGACAGAAGTCATAGCTATTTTCCTCTATCATGTAGAAAAGCACACTTCTGATACTTCTTGGGTCTTTAAAAACAGGGCCAAGAATAGTAGAGCAATCAAAATTCAAGAGAAATCATAAATTTCATTGGGATTTTGTATGCTATTTAATTCTTCTAACAGGGGCTGAATCCCAGGGTTGATAGAAAAGCCTGAATGTTTGTTACCAGCGTAGAGACATGGCTAATTACAAATTAGAATTCTTTCTGACTTAGGGCCAGAGACCTCTAAACTGATTTTTCATGGCTTTGCTCCATCCTACTGAGCCAAATCTGTCAGTCAACAAACTTCACTGCATTCCTATTGCATACTTTGTCTTGAATTTAGAGATAGAGAGAACTCAAAAAGAGAAGAATGAGTTGTGGCTTTTGTGAAGGTCACATCTAGGGAGTTCCTCTAGGAATGATGCAAATGGAATGACAATTCTCACTTCTATTTCCATGGAGTGCTACATTTGACAATGCTTCTCCTTATGTATAGTTACATTAGATTTTACAGAGACCCTAGAGTGGAAGCATGTACTAATTTAGTGAAGCAGGGCATGAATTAATGCTACAAAAGAATCTAACAGATTAGTGTTTTCTGATATCTCCAAATAATTTTCCCTATTATAAAGTTGGAAGAAAGCTAGTGTGACAAAACCAGTGACAGAAATGCCTGAGGTAAAATCCAGTCATTTTTTGTGCGTCCCTACCAGGTATGAGTACAGCTAGCTTCTTTAGCAATCCATAGGTAAAGGGATGTTCTCAGGATTATCTATATAATAGCTGCATCCTGACCTTCTGCACTAATCCTATTCCAAAAGATGTCAATGAGTGGCTCTTATTTTTAGTTTTAGAGCTTTGTTTTCTCCTGTATAAGTGCTGGCTACAATAAAACTCTAAAAAATAGTGAAGGTTCATATATTTCAGAAAGAAGTTGAATTTTGCCTTATAAATTTAGAAGGGTCAGTTTATTCTTTTTTTTATAAGATTTTATTTATTTATTTGACAGACAGAGATCACAAGCAGGCAGAGAGAGAGAAAAAGCAGGCTCCTCACGGAGCAGAGAGCCCAACACAGGGCTCGATCCCAGGACCCTGGGATTATGGCCTGAGCTGAAGGCAGAGGCTTTAACCCAATGAGCCACCCAGGCGCCCTGGGTCAGTTTATTGTTGATAAGGTTCAGCTTTGCACATAATTTCTTTTGATGGTTACCTATCTTACCTGATTGCACGTAGAACAGGAAAGCACTCTTTATCCCTAAATTCTTGAACTTTTATCCCCGACAAATCTTTCCTCTCTATTCTTAATATTGTAGCCTTCCTGTGTTTAAGCTTTCTCCATCACTAAACTTGGGACAGAATATGTCAGGGAAATGCAGTGAATCCATGTTGTTTGATTGAAGTAGATCAGTGGAATACAAGCGAGAACATTACAACTCAGTTTAGAAAGGTCTGTGTCTCAAGTCAGACAAAATGCCAGTTGGTAACCAGCTATGTTTCTGGGCTGATGATGAACATCGAAACTCTTTCTATCATTCCTGGGATTCAGTCCCAGTTAGAGGCATTAAGTTACACACAAACATAAATTTATCTGTGGTCCTTGTCTTTAAAGATTTCACAGACTAGCAGAAGAGAAAATGATTGTACTAAAAAATTACAGGATTAATCAACCTGACAGTTTTATCAAAAAGTCATAAACAACTCTCCGCATGGCCCAGGAAGTTAATATAAGTTATTAATAAAATAATGAGTTGTGGAGAATGGCAATTTATAAGTGAACACATCCTAACTAAAGACTTCAAATTTAAAATTATTTTTTAAGGTTTTATTTATTTATCAGATAGAGATCACAAGTAGGCAGAGAGGCAGGCAGAGAGAGAGAGGAAGAAGCAGGCTCCCCTCTGAGCAGAGACCTGGATGCAGGGCTCAATCCTAGGATGCTGGAATCATGACCTGAGCTGAAGGCAGAGGCTTTAATCCCCTGAGCCACCCAGGCACCCCTAAAGTTATTTTAATGGTATAACAATATATTTTTGTCACCTGGCTAGGATATCAGGACACTTTACCTCCCTGGAAGAAAAGAGGCTAACATTAAGTACAAGGGACAGAGATTCATGAATAGAAAAGTACAATTATGTTGATAGTTGCACTAGGTTCAATTAAACAGTGTTTTTAATAAATATATGTATTTCAAATAAATTGTGGACTGTCCAATCGTGGAAATAGCATGTAGCTGTCAAAAATTGTCTTAAAAGAATATTTAATGGTGTTCGGGAAATTCTCACAAGATGAAGATTGAAAAGGTCCTGATAAAACTCTATCCTCTATCTGTGTATCTATCTATCATCTATCTATATCTATCTATCTATCATCTATCTATATCTATCATCACAATCCGACTACATGGACACACTGATGGAAAATAACAGACTAGGGAAATATACCAAAATATTTGCATTATTTATTCAGGTAATGGGTTAGCTACACTTTTTATATTCTTCTTTATGTTCTTTCACAGTTCTGTAACAAACTATATGCTGTTGTAATCAGGAAAATTATATCTTTTTTTTTTTTTTTAAAGATTTTATTTATTTATTTGACAGAGAGAGAGATCACAAGTAGGAAGAGAGGCAGGCAGAGAGAGAGGAGGAAGCAGTCTCCCTGCAGAGCAGAGAGCCCGATGCGGGGCTCGATCCCAGGACCCTGAGACCATGACCCGAGCCGAAGGCAGCGGCTTAATCCACTGAGCCACCCAGGCGCCCCAGGAAAATTATATCTTAATGGACAAGCTAAACCTAAAGAATAAATAAAAGGATTTGAATACAAGTAGGGCAAAAGAATATATGGTAGATAAAGGCCCATCCTACCACCTCCAAATTCATTATCATCTAGGCAATTGCATAGACACAAGGCTATTTCTAGTTTAATTCTGAGCCTGTTCTAGGTAGCTTATGCAAAACTGTATGGCAACTAGCAAAACCTAAATCCAGTTTTATTTTCAAAGGGACAAACAGCTGTGTGTGTGTGTGTGTGTGTGTGTGTGTGTGTGTGTGTGTGTGTGTTTAGATTTGTCAAGGCTCTCCTTTCTCTGTGTACTTGCAAATCTTCCTTCAACTAATAAGTGCATTCTTTTTTAAAAATTTCATTTATTTATTTGATAGAGAGAGAGAGCATAGAGGGAGAAACAGAGTCCCCCTCTACAGAGAGGCCAATGCAGGGTTCAATTCCAAAACCCTGAGATCATGACCTGAGCTGAAGACAGATGCTTAACCAACTTTGCTACCCAGGTGCCCCAATAAATGTATTCTTGTAAACATATGTGTTTGTGTGTGTGTGTGTGTGTGTGTGTGTGTGCATTTGTGCATTGTAGATTGGCTTGTAGGAATATAACTTTCTTTAGTTAAGCACCTACTATGTTCCAGATACTGTACTAGTTGTTTTTCAAACAGTTTCACTCATCTATACTTGTTAAAAATTAGGTCCTGTGTTCCATATTTTATAGGTGAGAAAACCGAGATTCAATGAAGTTATATTACTTGCTCAAGGAAATTGACATGGTTCAAGAGTGGCAGAGCTGAATCTAGAATTCACCATTTTTGGTCACAGTCTGTGTTTCTTCCATCATACCCATTTGGTGTAAGGTTTGCTACCCAACCTCTGAACATTGGTTTCTTTATCTTTAGTAGGAAAAGATGACAAGATAACAATGCAGGACTTTTTCAGTTCTGACATTTATGAGTCTTTAATTACAACCAAACTCATAGAATTGTTATGAAGATTCTGTGCAATTGTCTTTAAAAAGGGGACAAAGTATGATACAAAGTCAAGGTGTTACTTTGTTAAATAAAATACCATTGTCCCATACACTCACATTACAATTTTAGACCTGCTTCATCATTCCAGTTGACAACTCTTCAACAGAAAGTTGTTCCTAAAGTTTTCTCTCTAGTTTCTTAGGCTCCAAGTTTCTATGCAAATAAGCACATGCATGCACAAATGCTTGATGTGTGTGGATGTGTGTATATTGAGATTCAGAGAACTTTAAGAAATTGAGATTTCTTTTTGTATTGTGAATGTCAGCATCTAACTGAATTTTTATATAATACTTGTTTTTGTAGGTTTTGCTGTATTTCTAAATAGTGCCTGCTTGAAGGAGCATGGAATACAAATGGAGAAATCAGCCTGAAGTAAATGAAATGTTACCTCACTCTATGAAGATTATTCAAGATGTTTTCAAAGTATTATCACTAGCCTAGTACTATGAAAAATCTACATTCACTTTGTGCTTCTGTATGGAATTTATAATGGATTTTCGTTGAGTTAATTAAAAAGGAATATCCCTTTCATAGTTATTTACTACCCTTCCCCAAATTTAGCCTTCTACAATGCAAACCAAATTGTAGAGCACCAAAAGTCTTTCACTACTGAATTTCATGTGCTAATTGGGCACAGAATACTTCCTTGCCTGTGTAAAGGGCTTACATATGTGACCTCCAACTCATTAGGTTTAAATTAAAAAAAACATGAAAATTATAAGGAGAAGACCTTCTGCATTGTGGGCTACATTTTTATTCTTAAAGAAATTATATATTTAAATATTACACAATTTACACATATTTATTTATCTAAGATATATTATGTATATATAATATTTATATATATATCATGCATTTGGTGTAAAAATATTTCACATATTTCTGGAAGAAGAGGAAGAAGGGGATATTTTTAAGGAAATCGTAGGAAAGCAATCACTTTGATATGTTCATCTATTGAAATCATGTAACAATATTTATTGTGACAGTTTTTCAAAAATCAAAGAAAGATCCTGACAAAAAGTTTCAGCATAGGCATTTGGAAGTAGGTAATCTCTGAAATAAATAGTAGGTCAAAGATAGGATGGTTGTAGCACATGTTTTATGTTAAGTTGATATGGACTTAATTAGTGATATTCCAGGCATGTTTAAATAATGTTAAATAATCTGTTGTGACGACATTGCATTCTGTTTCTCTTTTAAATCATTAACATTACAATTTTACACAAGAAAATATTTTTATTTTACTTCATTAGTCTGGTATTAGAAGCAACAACAATAGTTTAGAAGAAATAAATTCAGAAGTAAATAATTATATTCCTAGAAATAAATACAGTTGATTGAAACATGTTTAGGATTTAGAATAACATTTTTTAACTTATTGATTCAAACTGATCATATTTGTAAGAAAAATAAAGGTCTGTCCTCTTAAATGTTTCTGTTACTCCTACATGGATTGTTCTCTAGGCTAGTATCTGAAACTTTGCTACTTTCAAATAAGGAATGGTGAACTTTAGTAATATTTAGCTGGAAGACCAAATATTGGAGTCCCTTTTCTTTTGGCCATCATATAAACTATTTGACATTATTTTAATTTACAAAATTCAAGTATTGTTGAGTGAGATAACTTTGTGCAAGTCCATATTAAAAGCATGCAGACCTGTTTAAAATTGTGGAGTCTATAATAAGTAATACCCACTGAAGGTAAACATGGCCAACCTGAGTTCTTTGAGAAACGAGTCAGAGGGGAGTTATTTGCATATTGGTCTGGTATTATTGTTAGCTTCATAAACAACCCAGAAGGAATTGTGTGGCTCTATTCCATATTTTTTTTTTTTTTTTCTCATTTTATTTATTTTTTCAGCGTAACAGTATTCATTCTTTTTGCACAACACCCAGTGCTCCATGCAAAACGTGCCCTCCCCATTACCCACCACCTGTTCCCCCAACCTCCCACCCCTGACCCTTCAAAACCCTCAGGTTGCCCCAACCTCCGACCCCTGACCCTTCAAAACCCTCAGGTTGTTTTTCAGAGTCCATAGTCTCTTATGGTTCGCTTCCCCTCCCCAATGTCCATAGCCCGCTCCCCCTCCCCCAATCCCACCTCCCCGCAGCAACCCCCAGTTTGTTTTGTGAGATTAAGAGTCATTTATGGTTTGTCTCCCTCCCAATCCCATCTGTTTCATTTATTCTTCTCCTATCTCCTACCCCCCCATGTTGCTTCTCCATGTCCTCATATCAGGGAGATCATATGATAGTTGTCTTTCTCCGATTGACTTATTTCACTAAGCATGATACGCTCTAGTTCCATCCACGTCGTCGCAAATGGCAAGATTTCATTTCTTTTGATGGCTGCATAGTATTCCATTGTGTATATATACCACATCTTCTTTATCCATTCATCTGTTGATGGACATCTAGGTTCTTTCCATAGTCTGGCTATTGTAGACATTGCTGCTATAAACATTCGGGTACACGTGCCCCTTCGGATCACTATGTTTGTATCTTTAGGGTAAATACCCAGTAGTGCAATTGCTGGGTCATAGGGTAGTTCTATTTTCAACATTTTGAGGAACCTCCATGCTGTTTTCCAGAGTTAAGTCCATAATGTCTGCCAAAATAATAAATAAATAAATAAATAAATAAATAAATAAATAAATAAATAAAAATAAAAGTATTTAACATACATGGATAAGTGTAGTTATTTAATTTGGTTGGATTTTTGCCTTAATTGTATGCAAAATCCTTTGGTCTGATGAATTGGGAGAAAAACACTATAAAAAATAAAAGTTGTGTTTGCATTATTCAGCTCATTTTGGATTAAGAGCATTGCAGTTGTTCATTTTTTAGTTCCTCTGACAGCTATACAGTTTGGCTGTGCTTTGCAAATGAATACAGTGCATTTCAGAAGTCCAAAAACCACAGTTAAATGTTTCCCTAGCCATGTTGTGTTAATCATGATACCATAAATCTGCTAGTGTCAGATTCTTTTACTGTAACCCTTGTGTTACAAAATGTATTATAAATAAAAAAGTAAATATACAGGATCTACTAAACAACAACAAAAAACTTCAGTGTTTTTATTTGTTTAAACATCAATAACTTTTAAAAAATTATTTGAAAGAGGAAGCCTAACCATCCTAGTTGGATTATAAAATACATCCCAACCACTACTTTAGAAGATAAAGTACAGATGTTCTATAATAAAAGGAACTGGGAATTCACCTGGGTAATCAACTTTGTGACCTCAAAGCTGCTTCAGTGTTTACAGATATATTCATTTATGTGAGACCCACACCTGGTAGTAATGGTGAAAATGTGCTTGAATGTTTAAGATTCCATCATGTTGACATTCTCAGTAGCAAGTGTAAAAACATACCATTGGATTGAAGATAAAAGAATTGCTACAGTTGAGTTCCAGGTGTGAAAGAGATTTATGAAACTCTATTGATTATTATTTTCTTTAAGGGCTAGGATTCTTGCAGTAATTCATCTGGAAAACATAACAGCATTGCAATGATTTGCAAAAACAACTGACATATAAGAAAGCTTTGTTTCTAAGGGATTAATGGTACAGATAATTACACTTATTAACTCATGTGTCCTGTTTGTGCTTGAGGATAAGGCTAAGTGGTTGTTTCTCTACTGCATGTTCTTTGATACTTCTTACTTTTGAAATTGTTTCCATAATTGTTAGAAATAAAAGAAAGGCGGCCTTTTTTTCTATTTGTTTGCTATGTTGCTTTTTTTCTTAAGCTTAATATATGTGTCATACACACAATTATGTATACTCATAGCCCACTAGACTATGCTCTTCACAATGTATGATTATCCTGTATCTGTGTGGATTCTGACTTTGGTGGTGAAAATTATCCATTTACAGACAAATGTAAGTCTAAGTTTTTTTTTTTATAAATATAATATGTCTTATACAAAACACCCAGTGAAATCTTTTCTAACCCCAACACTATGCTATTTTTATTACACCACCCAACCTCTTAAATAAACAGAACAGTGTATTCAGTCAGTGATTATGATAATCTGCTCTAAATGAATCACCAATTTTAAGAGGTAATACAAAATTCTAAAAATGTTATGATCATAACTAATATTTTAACAACTCAGCCTTCCTCACTTTTCTCATGCAACCCCATAAATTTAGAACCTCCTCTTTCTTTCTCCATACAAATTATACCCATCAATCAGGATACTATCAAATTCCACTTATCCTTTTCATGGTTTTTGATCCTCTTGATTTAAAATACATTCCTTTTAGATAGAAAAAAGAATGATGGATCGCATGATTAGACTTAAGGAATTCAGTGACTCCACCAAATGTAATAATATTCATATCATAGAAGTCCCAGAAGAAGAAGAGAGAAAAAAGGGCAGAAGGTTTATTTTAGGAAATAATAGCTTAAAACTTCCCTAATCTGAGGAAAGAAAAAGACATCCAAATCCAGAAGTGACAGAGAACTCCCAACAAAATCAACAAAAGCAGGCCAGCACAAGACATACTGTAGCTCAATTTCCAAATTTTAGAGATAAATAAAACATCTTAAAATGAGCAAGATAAAAGAAGTGTGTAACTTACAAGGGAAGACCCATAAGGTTAGCTGCAGATCTATACATAGAAACTTAACAAGTGAGAAGAAAATGGCATAATATATTCAACGTGCCAAAGAGGGAAAATCTGCAGCCTAGAATAATCTATCCAGCAAGGTTATTATTCAGAATTGAAGGAGAGATAAGAATTTTCTCAGACAAACAAAACTAAAAGCTTTTGAGACTGCTAAAACAGCTCTGCATGAAAAATTAAAAAGGAATCTGAGTGGAAATGAAAGACCAAAAGTGACAAAGACTAGAAAGGAACAGAGAACCTTCAGAATCAATGACAAAACAAGTAATAAAATGGTACTAAATACATATCCATCAGTAATTATTCTGGTTGTAAATGGAAAAAAAATCTCCAGTCAAAAGGTATATGGTGTCAAAAAGGATGAAAAAACAAGATCCATCTATATTCTGCCTACAACTGATTCATTTTAAACCTAAGACACATGCATATTGAAAGTGAGAGGATAGAGAAATATTTATCATACAAATGGGTTTCAAAAGAAACCTAGAGTAGCAATACTTGTATGAGATAAACTAGACTTTAAACCAAAAACTATAACAAAAGATAAAGAAGGGCACTATATCAAAATAAAGGTGACTCTCCAAAAAGAAGATCTAACAATTATAAATGTTTATGCCTCCAAATTGGGAGCACCCAAATATATAAGACAATTAATAACAAATATAAATGAACTAATTGATAATAATCCAATAATAGCATGGTACTTTAACACACCACTTGCATTAATGGTTGGGTCACCTAAGAAGAAAATCAATGAGGAAACAATGGCTTTTTATGGACCAAATGGACATAAGAGATACATTTACATCATTTCATTCCAAAACAGCAGAATACACATTATTTTAGAGTGCACATTGTACAGTCTCCAGAATGGATCACACATTAGGTTAAAAATAAGACCTCAACAAGTACAAAAAGACTGAAATCAAAAACAAGACAAATACACTGGCTTATTATCTGACCACAGCACTATGAAACTTGAAGCCATCCTCAAGGAAAAATTAGAAAAGACATAGATACATGGAGGTTCAACAACATGCTACTAAATAATGAATGGGTCAACTGGGAAATTAAAGAAGAAACTAAAAAAAAAATACATGGCAACAAATGAAAAGGAAAACATGAAGGTAAAAAACCTTTGGGATGCATCAAAAGTGGTCCTAAGAGTGAAGAATATCTCAATGTACCAATACAGGCCTACATCAAGAAGTAAGAAGAATTTCGAATAAATAACCTTACATTTAAAAGGACTAGAAAAAGAAGAACAAATGAACCTTAAAGCTACCAGAAGAAGGGGAATAATAAGGATTAGACTAGAAATAAATGATATAGAAACTAGAAAAACAATAGAAGAGATCAGTGATACCAGAAGCTGATTCACTGAAAAAAGTAATAAAATTGATAAAGCTCTCACTAGTCTTATAAAAAAGAAAATAGAAAAGACACAAAAATGTAAATCATAAATGAGAGAGGAAAAATAACAACCAACAACACATAAATTTAAAAATTACAAGAGAATATTATGAAAATTTATACATCAAAAATCAGACAATCTTGAATAGATAAAATCCTAGAAACATATAAATTACCAAAACTGAAACAGGAAGAAAGAGAAAACTTGAACAGACTAATAACCTGCCAAGAAATTGAATCAGTCATCAAAATATCCCAAGAAACTAAAGTCCAGGACTAGACGGCTTCATGGGGGTAATCTACTAAATATTTAGAGGAGGGTTAACACCTACTCTTCTCAAACTATTCCAAAAACCAGAAGTGGAAGGAAAATGTCCAAATTCACTCTATGAATCCAGCATTTCTCTGACTTCAAAACCAGACAGACTTCTCTAAAAAATAAAACTATAAGCTAGTATCCATGATGAACATGGATCCAAAAATTCTCAACCAAATACTGGTAAATTCTATCCAACAGCACATTAAAATAATTATTCACCATAATCAGTTGGGAATAATTTGTGGGCTGCAGGGTGGTTTAATACTCACAAATCAATCAATGTGACATATAACACCAATAAAAGAAAGGATAAGAAGCATATGATCCTCTCAATAGATGCAGAAAAATCATTTCACAAAGCACAACATCCATTCATGATAAAAATCCTCCACAAAATAAGGATACAGGGAACATACCTCAACATCATAAAGGCCATGTAGGAAGAACCCAAAACTAATATATTTAATGAGGAAAAACTGCAAGCTTTTACCCTATAATCAGGAAAAAGACAAGAATGTCTACCCTCAACATTGTTATTTAACATAATAATATAAATAATATATATGTGTTATATATTATATATTAAATACACAAAATATAATATATTTAATTATTTAATTTAAATATATAAATATATAAATTTATTATATAAATGTTATATAATTAAATAATTATATTGAATAATTAAATTAAATAATTGTTTAATACAATTAGTTAATATTAATTAATTATATAATATATAAAAATATATATAACATATATAATATAATGGAGTGTTACTCAACTATGAAAAATAATGAAAATTTGCCGTCTGCAAAGACGTGAATAGAGCTAGAAAGTATTATACTAAGTGAAATAAGTCCATCAGGAAAGATAAATACCATATGATTTCACTAATACGTGTGATTTTAAAAAGAAAACAGGGGTGCCTGGGTGGCTCAGTGGGTTAAAGCCTTTGCCTTTGACTCAGGTCATGATCCCAGTGTCCTGGGATCAAGCCCCACATCGGGCTCTCTGCTCAGCCGGGAGCCTGCTTCCCTTCCTCTCTCTCTGCCAGCCTCTCTGCCTACTTGTGATCTCTGCCTGTCAAATAAATAAATAAAAATCTTAAAAAAAAAGGAAAGAGAAGAGATGAACATGGAGTGGGGTAAAAAAAGACAGGAAACCAGGAACTAGACTCTTAACTATACAGAACACACTGAGCATTACTGGATGGTGAGTTGTCTGGGGTAATGTTTAAATATGTGATGGGTATTAAGAGGAACTCTTGTGATGAGCACTGGGTGTTATATGTAAGTGATGAATCACAAAATTCTGCACTGAAACTAATATTACACTGTATGTTAACTAACCAGATTTTAATAAAAACTTGAAATGAAATAAAATAATTTTTCATTTAAAGATTGTCTACAGAGGAGTCAAGATGGCGGGGAAGTAGGAGGAGGCACCATTTCAACCTGTACCCTAAAGTGAGCTGATTACCTACTAAAGAACTCCGACCACCCATGAAATCAGCCTGAGATCAGAATTATACACGTCTGGATCTCTACAGGAGCAGAAGACGCCAGTGGCAGGTAAAGCAGACCAAGCATCGGACTGATATCAGAAGATAAACAAAAGGGGGAGGGAGCCACCAGAGGTGACCGATTGGAAAGTAATACCCCAACACGAGAATGCTCTGCGTCTGGGGACCAGCATTAGCTTGGAGTCTGGTTGAAAGCACTCAAAAAACAAAGAGCAAAGGATCGCGGGGGGTAATAGTGGGAACCTGGGCAGTTAGGGTCAGGGACCTAAGTCCCCAGACCCAGGACAGCCTCCCCTGGCACTGAGCCAGAGAGAGTGCGGTGGAGAAATCAGGTCTCCGTCCCTGAGCCACTAGTGCACCTGAATGCCAGAGAGGTCAGTTGCGTTTCTACACGCTAACAATGAAGCAGAATAAAGGCAAATCAAGGATTTTTCCCCATTTAAAAAATGCATCAAAACCCACAAGAGATGGGTCAAGATGGCGGGGAAGTAGGAGGAGGCACCATTTCAACCTGTACCCTAAAGTGAGCTGAATACCTACCAAAGAACTCTGACCACCCATGAAATCAGCCTGAGATCAGAATTATACATGTCTGGATCTCTACAGGAGCAGAAGACGCCAGTGGCAGGTAAAGCAGACTGGGAACGTCTGACTGATATCGGAAGATAAACAAAAGGGGGAGGGAGCCACCAGAGGTGACCAATCGGAAAGTAACACCCCAACACGAGAGTGCTCTGCGTCTGGGGACCAGCATTAACTTGGAGTCTGGTTGAAAGCACTCAAAAAACAAACAGCAAAGGATCGCGGGGGGTAATAGTGGGAACCTGGGCGGTTAGGGTCAGGGACCTAAGTCCCTGGACCCAGGACAGCCTCCCCTGGCGCGGAGCCAGAGAGAGTGCGGCGGAGAAATCAGGTCTCCATCCCTGAGTCCCCAGTGCACCTGAACACCAGTGTGCCCGAGAACCAGTGGGGTCTGGCTCCCGAGAGGGGCTGGGAGCCTGGCCAGACGGCAATCCTGAAACGCGTGCATCCCACACCCTCCCTTGGGATAGGTGCTCATAGGCGCTAGCCTGGAGCTCTGGCAGCCGGAAAAACCAGACATTCCCAGCCCGGGACAGCGGGAAAATCTCAGTGTGCGATCTCTGCTCAGAACCTCTCTGGCGGTCTGGAGATGCCTAGACAGCCACCGCTGCCCTGGTTTTGGGTACAACGAGGAGCTCCTGCATCCCCAGGGACAGTGACTCAGAACCGACTCTGCCAGCAGCTTTTGCAAAACAGTCTGAGGCTTCTCTCTGAGAGGGAGATTGGGGTGCTGTTTGCTCTCCTCTAAACCTCCAAAAACCATCAAAAGTTGTCAAGGCGAGAGAAAGCAGATGAAAGAACATAAAAACCCCCAGAGAACAAAAGGCTGAAAAAAACAGTTTCCTGAAAAAAAAAGAGCTCACCCCCTTGAGGGGAGCGGGAGGACCTAACTCAGGGAACATCATTGTCTGAAAACCCACGTGGCAGGCCCCTCCCCCAGAAAACCAACCAGGAAGGAAGAAAAAAAAAAAAAAAGACTACGAGAGAACAATCACCACTACTTCATAAATACAACTTTTATTTTTAATTCTTTACCAATATTCTGGTTCTTTTTTTTTTATACATACAGATAATTTTTAACCTATTTACCATCACACTGAGATGTCCAGTACATCAAATTCTTTAATAACCTTCTAACCTGAACTTTTTGATACATACACCCGTATTTTTCTTTTGTTTTTCTATTTTTTAATTCTTTTTTAATTTTAACTTAGTTTAGTCTAGTTTATTCTTTTTTAATTTTTATTTTCTACTATACATATAGAGTTAAACTTCAAGGTAATCCCCTTTCCCCAATCAATGCTACCCCTATAGGCAAACCAGTTTCTAATCCCCCTGTAACTTAGGAAAGTTGAGTCCCTTAACAAAAACATCAAGATACCTTCAGGAAGAATCAAAATAACCTTCCTCACCCACACTGAGAATCTATAACCATTCTCCCAATTTTTCCTTCTGTCAGTGTTTCTGTGAATTTGTGTTTGTCCTGATAATATATAAACCTTATACTTGGGGTTCTTTCTGATGAGGTTCTTCCCTTTTTTTTTTGCTTATATATACATATTTTTTTCTCTTGTCATATACTTTTATCACTCTTTTTGTCTGTCTGTTTTTGTTTGTATACTCCACAAATCTTACCTTGTGGCCCATTTGGGCTGAGCCTTCTCTTTTATCTTCCCTTTTTTTCCTATCTCTCTCTCTCTCTTTTTTTTTCCTTTTTTCTTTCCCCTTTTTTTTTTCTTTCTTCTTCTCTAGTTCTTTTTCTTTTCTTTTTTCTCTCATTTGGGTGGGGAATCCTGATTGCACAGAAGCGTTCCAGGGTGCACATTGACTGCACCACAATCGATAAGTCCAGCTGCATCTGTTTAGTCATCTCTTACCAAAATGACTAGGAGGAGGAATACCCAACAGAAGAAAAATACAGAGGATGGGCCTTCTGCAACAGAGCCAATGGCTATCGACATAGAAAATATGTCAGAAAAGGAATTCAGACTAACAATTATCCAGGCAATAGCTAGGTTGGAGAAAGCCATGGATGACCAAACAGAATTGATTAGGGCAGAACTGAAAGCCACCAGGGATGATGTTCACAATGTTAGGGCAGAACTGAAAGCTACCAGGGATGATGTTCAAAATGCTCTCAATGAGTTCCAATCCAATCTAAAATCTAAATTCTCTAAAAGCTAGGGTAACTGAGACAGAAGATAGAATTAGTGATCTGGAGGATAAACAGATAGAGAGAAAGGATCAGGAGGAAGCCTGGAACAAACAGCTCAGAAGCCACGAAAACACAATCAGGGAAATAAACGATGCCATGAAACGTTCCAATGTCAGAATTATTGGAATCCCTGAAGGGGAGGAAAAAGAAAGAAGTCTAGAAGATATAGTGGAAGAAGTTGTCTATGAAAATTTTCCCAATCTCACGAATGGAAACAACGTTCATGTACTAGAGGCAGAAAGATTTCCTCCCAAGATTTTAGATTCTGGAAAGTCCTCATGACACCTTATCGTTAGAATGGGGAATTATGTTTCAAGAGAGACCCTCTTAAAAGCAGCTAGGACAAAGAAGCTTCTTACATACAGAGGAAAGTCCATTAGAATAACGTCAGACCTTTCCACAGAGACCTGGCAAGCCAGGAAGGGCTGGCAAAATATATTCAGAGTACTAAATGAGAAGAACATGCAACCAAGAATACTCTATCCAGCAAGACTGACATTTAAAATGGATGGAGAGGGGCGCCTGGGTGGCTCAGTGGGTTAAAGCCTCTGCCTTCAGCTCAGGTCATGGTCCCAGGGTCCTGGGATCGAGCCCTGCATCAGGCTCTCTGCTTGGCAGGGAGCCTGCTTCCTCCTCTCTCTCTGCCTGCTTCTCTGCCTAGTTGTGATTTCTCTCTGTCAAAGAAATAAAAAAAAAATAAAAAAAAAATAAAATGGATGGAGAGATAAAGAGTTTCCAAGACCGGCAAGGCTTAAAAGACTATGCAACCACCAAGCCGACCAAGCCGACACTGCAGGAAATATTAAGGGGGGTCCTATAAAAGAGAAAAAATCCTAAGAATATCATTGAACAGAAATATAGGAACAATCTATAGACAGAAAGACTTCAAAGGCAACACGATGTCAATAAAAACCTATCTCTCAATAATCACTCTCAATGTGAATGGCCTAAATGCGCCCATAAAATGACACAGGGTTGCAGATTGGATAAAACGACAGGACCCATCCATATGTTGTCTACAAGAGACCCATTTTGAACCTAAGGATACACCCAGACTGAAAGTGAAGGGATGGAGAAGCATCTTTCATGCCAATGGGCCTCAAAAGAAGGCCGGAGTAGCGATTCTCATATCAGATAAATTAGATTTTAAACTAAAGACTGTAGTCAGAGATACAGAAGGACACTACATAATTCTTAAAGGGACTATCCGACAAGACGATCTAACAATTGTGAATATCTATGCCCCCAATATGGGAGCACCCAATTACATAAGAAAACTATTAATCAGGATAAAGAGTCATATTGATATGAATACAATAATAGTAGGAGATCTTAATACGCCTCTCTCAGAAATAGACAGATCATCGAAGCAGAAAATTAAAAAAGAAATAAGAGCATTGAATGAAACATTGGACCAGATGGACCTCATCGACGTACACAGAACATTCCACCATAAAACAACAGAATACTCATTCTTCTCAAGTGCACATGGAACCTTCTCCAGAATAGAACACATACTGGGTCACAAAGCAGGACTCAACCGATACCAAAAGACTGACATTATTCCCTGCATATTCTCTGATCACAATGCTTTGAAACTGGAGCTCAATCACAAGGAAAAGTTCAGAAGGAACTCAAACACCTGGAAGCTAAAGACCACCTTGCTTAAGAATGCTTGGATCAACCAGGAGATCAAAGACGAACTTAAACAATTTATGGAAACCAATGAGAATGAAGACACCTCGGTCCAAAACCTATGGGATACAGCAAAGGTGGTTCTAAGGGGGAAATACATAGCCATCCAAGCCTCCCTCAAAAACATTGAAAAATCCAGAATACACCAGCTGTCTCTACACCTTAAAGAACTGGAGAATCAACAACAAATCAAACCAACTCCACATGCAAGAAGGGAAATAATCAAGATTAGAGCAGAGATCAATGAGGTAGAAACGAGAGATACAGTAGAACGTATCAATGAAACTAGAAGCTGGTTTTTTGAAAGAATCAATAAGATCGATAAACCATTGGCCACACTAATCCAAAAGAAAAGAGAGAAAGCCCAAATTAATAAAATTATGAATGAAAAGGGAGAGATCATAACTAACACCAAGGAAATAGAAACAATCATCAGAAATTATTACCAACAGTTATATGCCAATAAGCTAAGCAACCTAGATGAAATGGATGCATTCCTGGAAAACTACAAACTCCCAAAATTGAACCAGGAAGAAATTGACAATGTGAATAGACCGATATCTAGTAATGAGATTGAAGCAGTGATCAAAAACCTCCCAAAAAACAAGAGCCCAGGACCTGACGGATTCCCTGGGGAATTCTACCAAACTTTCAAAGAAGAAATAACACCAATTCTCCTGAAGCTATTCCAAAATATTGAAGCAGAAGGAAAACTTCCAGACTCTTTTTATGAAGCCAGCATTACCCTGATCCCCAAACCAGGCAAAGACCCTACTAAAAAGGAGAATTTCAGACCAATATCACTGATGAATATGGATGCAAAGATTCTCAACAAGATCCTAGCAAACAGGATCCAGCAGCACATTAAAAAGATTATCCACCATGACCAGGTGGGATTCATCCCTGGGTTGCAAGGTTGGTTCAACATTCGCAAATCAATCACTGTGATAGAACACATCAATAAGAGAAGAGAGAAGAACCACATGGTCCTCTCAATGGATGCAGAAAAAGCATTTGGCAAAATCCAGCATCCGTTCCTGATGAAAACGCTTCAAAGTATAGGGATAGAGGGAACATTCCTGAACTTCCTAAAATCTATCTATGAAAGACCCACAGCAAATATCATCTTCAATGGAAAAAAGCTTGCAGCCTTCCCGTTGAGATCAGGAACACGACAAGGATGCCCACTCTCACCACTCTTGTTCAACATAGTATTAGAAGTTCTAGCAACAGCAATCAGACAACAAAGAGAAATAATAGGTATCCAAATTGGCAAGGAAGAAGTCAAACTCTCTCTCTTCGCAGATGACCTGATTCTTTATATGGAAAACCCCAAAGACTCCACCCCCAAACTACTAGAACTCATACAGCAATTCAGTAACGTGGCAGGATACAAAGTCAATGTACAGAAATCAGTGGCTTTCTTATACACTAACAATGAAAATACAGAAAGGGAAATTAGAGAATTCATTCCATTTACTATAGCACCAAGAACCATAAGATACCTGGGAATAAACCTAACCAAAGAAGTAAAGGACCTATACTCGAGGAACTACAGAACACTCATGAAAGAAATTGAAGAAGACACAAAAAGATGGAAGACTGTTCCATGCTCTTGGATTGGAAGAATAAACATTGTTAAAATGTCTATACTGCCTAGAGCAATCTATACTTTTAATGCCATTCCGTTCAAAATTCCACCAATATTTTTCAAAGAGCTGGAGCAAATAATCCTAAAATTTGTATGGAGCCAGAAGAGACCCTGAATTGCTAAGGAAATGTTGAAAAACAAAAACAAAACTGGCGGCATCACGTTACCCGATTTCAAGCTTTACTACAAAGCTGTGATCACCAAGACAGCGTGGTACTGGCATAAAAACAGACACATAGACCAGTGGAACAGAGTGGAGAACCCAGATATGGACCCTCAACTCTATGCTCAAATAATCTTCGACAAAACAGGAAAAAATATCCAATGGAAAAAATACAGTCTCTTCAATAAATGGTGCTGGGAAAACTGGACAGCGATATGTAGAAGAATGAAACTCGACCATTCTCTTACACCGTACACAAAGATAAACTCAAAATGGATAAAAGACCTCAACGTGAGACAAGAATCTATCAGAATCCTAGAGGAGAACATAGGCAGTAACCTCTTCGATATCAGCCACAGCAACTTCTTTCAAGATATGTCTCCAAAGGCCAAGGAAACAAAAGCAAAAATGAACTTTTGGGACTTCATCAAGATCAAAAGCTTCTGCACAGCAAAGGAAACAGTCAACAAAACAAAGAGGCAACCCACGGAATGGGAGAAGATATTTGCAAATGACAGTACAGACAAAAGGTTGATATCCAGGATCTATAAAGAACTTCTCAAACTCAACACACACAAAACAGATAATCATATCAAAAAATGGGCAGAAGATATGAACAGACACTTCTCCAACGAAGACATACAAATGGCTATCAGACACATGAAAAAATGTTCATCATCACTAGCCATCAGGGAGATTCAAATTAAAACAACATTGAGATACCACCTAACACCAGTTAGAATGGCCAAAATTAGCAAGACAGGAAACAACGTGTGTTGGAGAGGATGTGGAGAAAGGGGAACCCTCTTACACTGTTGGTGGGAATGCAAGTTAGTGCAGCCACTTTGGAGAACAGTGTGGAGATTCCTGAAGAAATTAAAAATAGAGCTTCCCTATGACCCTGCAATTGCACTGCTGGGTATTGACCCCAAAGATACAGATGTAGTGAAAAGAAGGGCCATTTGTACCCCAATGTTTATTGCAGCAATGGCTATAAATGTTCTTTCCACAGTCGCCAAACTGTGGAAAGAACCAAGATGCCCTTCAACGGATGAATGGGTAAGGAAGATGTGGTCCATATACACAATGGAGTATTATGCCTCCATCAGAAAGGACGAATACCCAACTTTTGTAGCAACATGGACGGGACTGGAAGAAATTATGCTGAGCGACACAAGTCAAGCAGAGAGAGTCAAGTATCATATGGTCTCACTTATTTGTGGAGCATAACAAATAACATGGAGGACATGGGGAGATGGAGAGGAGAGGGAGTTGAGGGAAACTGGAAGGGGAGATGAACTATGAGAGACTATGGACTCTGAAAAACAACCAGAGGGTTATGAAGGGGTGGCGGGGGGGGTGGGGGGGTGGGGTGGGAGGTTGAGGAACCAGGTGGTGGGTAATAGGGAGGGCACGTACTGCATGGAGCACTGGGTGTGATGCCAAAACAATGAACACTGTTATGCTGTAAATAAACAAATAAAAATAAATAAATTAAAAAAAAAGAATTGTCTACATCATGAACTATGTATTACCTTATCATAACTGCATTGTTAATCAGAGCTATTGATCTAAATCCTGTTTTTAACGTTTTACTTTTTTGTCTTCTTCTCCCATTATACTATAAACTCCTTTTTTAAGAAGAGGCTATTACTTACTTATGAAATTTGGTAGTGAGATTTTAACATTTAGGTAATGTTTACCATATCCAAGGCACTATGCTCAGGGTTTTCCAAGCATTAGCTCATCTTCAGAGTAAAATGTTTATTCTAATATATAAACCTCATATACTTACTGTATCATAGAGTTATTAGGTACCTGTGTCACTACGGAGTAATTTTTAAGAATCGGCATTTAAAG
Source organism: Meles meles (assembly GCF_922984935.1). NCBI lineage: Eukaryota > Metazoa > Chordata > Mammalia > Carnivora > Mustelidae > Meles > Meles meles. The sequence continues at coordinate 69,784,632 of NC_060087.1, forward strand.
GCAGACATTCCTAAAATAAAAAGCTGCTTCTGCTTCTTATCTGATCAGATAATTTACACTTAACTTATAGGTGTATTAAACTGCATAATGCATATAAAGTTTGGCAGATTGACAAAAAAATCTATGGGCTTAATAAGTAGTGGATGACAAAAATAACTATTTTTGAGCCAATGAATAAACTTGAGGCCATCACTCTGAGCATCAGTTCTCACTTTAAAGGATCATGGGTTTTTAAGATTGAGATAAAGTTCTCAACTTTATAACACATAGTTTAGTAGCTACTTGGTAAGGGTAGGAAAACATAAAGCATGCATATCAACTTTTATGTATTTTTTTGTCTCTTTCTTATTAAATTGCATATTTGAATGTGAAAAACACAAAAACAAAACTGGTTCTCCCTCAAGTAGGACATTATTGTTATCAGGAATAGTTTTTGAACTGTAATTTTAAAATGTATGTCAGATTTACAAGTACTTCTGCATTATTTCAAAACACCACACTCCCCCTATGTAATTGAGCATAGTGAACTAAACAAGGAAAGTGAAAGATACTGAAAGTAATGTATGGATGCCTTGATTACTTAACAAAAATAGTAAAAAGAATCAGCAGGCTGTTAGACTTTCAGATTCTGACAATTTTTAGTTTAACTCCTAATCTCTCCCCTCAAAAAAAATTTTTTTTCACCACAAGGCATATGGTCTATAAGACTAATGTACATTTCAGATGTGTGTGTGAGAGAGAGAGAGAGAGAGAGAAACAGAGAGAGAAGACACTTTGCTGTAGTTAACTTTACTATGTATTGCTTGGCTTTCACCTATAGGGACAAATGACACTTAAGTATTTCTTGTCACTTGACAGATCAAAGAGTAGACAAACAACACAGGGACTGAAACGTCAGATGTCAGCTTTTTCCCTTCACATGTGTATTTCAAAACAAAAACCGGGAAAAAAAATGGGCTTTCAAAGTAGGAGACTTTGTTAAGTTTCATGTGTGCTGCAGCTACCCTGGTGCAGGCTTGTATTTAGATTGGATTCAAATGCCTCACTGACAGACATAGGACAAATCCAAATAGTTTCCTCTGGATAAAGTTATTTATACTGGTGTTTGACCCACAAGGGCAACAGAGCTGTTAAGTACCCTGGGTAATACTAACAGACAGTTTGCTCCAGATCATTCAATTAAACAAACAAACAAACAAACAAAAAAACCTTTCTGATAACTTCAAAGCTTCTTTTCCCCAGCAGGCATCCTAGTTTCCAAGAAAATAGGAATTTGAAACTTATACATACCCTTTATATCAAAATGTCAGGAAATAGGACCTTAGCATTTGGTCTATGTTTTAAAGACCTTCAACAAAATTGGCCCATACCATTTTCTATTATGGTTATTGGCCAACAAGGTCACACAATGTGAAGGAAGCAGAATCATTATTACATTGTAAGGTCGGTTTTGAAAAGAATTTTGGACTCAGACTGCAGGAAAGAAGGATTTAATTTGGGCAACCATATGTGATTCATCAAGTATGAATATGCTTATGTAACATGCATTATACTGTATGTGTTCATTCCCAATCCCTTACACTTGTGGCCCAAGAAGTGTCCAAATTGTGAGAATATTTTCTCAGTTCTTGGTTTGACTTAAGTACAAATCTTGAGTTAAATGTGAGTTTAAATTTGTAATGTTTTCCTATAAGTTTCAGGAAGGGGCTGTAATTGAGTAGAGATAAGTTTGTTTTGTAATTGTTGATACAATGCGAGCTTTTAGGGGAAGGCTTTACTGAGCATAGGACATTTACAATAAATATTATTACAGCCAATATCTCAATACAAGATGTCATCCAAGACTGATGCCATTTTAAGAGAAATATTTCTCTCTTTTTTTAAGATTTTATTTATTTATTTGACAGACAGAGATCACAAGTAGGCAGAGAGGCAGGCAGAGAGAGAAGGAAGCAGACTCCATGCTGAGCAGAAAGCCTGATGCGGGGCTTGATTGCAGGACCCTGGGATCATGGCCTGAGCTGAAGGCAGAGGCTTTAACCCACTGAGTCACCCAGGTGCCCCAAGAGAAATATTTCTTTAAAATAATATTCTCTACAACAATTTGCTTGTGCATGAAAAGAATTAGCCTGTTGTAGTTGAACTGTAACACAGAACCTGTATTTCCATTCATCTCTTATCTCCTTTTATAGTAATATGACTTTTCTTATTATTCAAGTAGAAAAAAGACAGTCTTGAAATCTGAAGGACAGATCTCCCCAATACACACACTGTTTGCAAATGAACCTTTATACCATAGCATTGAATAAATGTTTTCCTTTTATGTCATACATGTGATTCAAATTCTTTGATAAAAATAAGCGTATTTTAACAGTTGTCAGTAACCATAATGAGTACTTCCTCCCTGAAGACAAACCTGTAATTTGGTAGTAGGAGATATGCTAATATTGTAAATCATGGTGTTCTTTTTGTTTACCTGTAGCAGTGATAACCTTTGAATTATAGCTATGCCATTTATCTGGATTGCTGCTCATGTTACCTTGAAAATTATTATTTATAGGCTCAAAGGAACTAAATACTAATTTGAAGCTCAATCTGAAACAAGGGGATGTTTATTCAGTGTGATAAATTGATGTTAACTTTTTTGTTGGGGTTTGGAATGTGAAGAAAGTTTATTACGTATCCAAAACAGTAGAAGAGAAGGAATTTCTTTAAATAGTCAGTGGCAGAGGAACAACTTAATTTCAAGCCCAGGGCCCTTTCTCTCCTATTTTGCAGTTGTCTGACAAGTATGCCAGAACAGTGACTGAAGGGGGGAAAACATTTCTTCTTGTTTGGGAGAATAAAATGTTACACTAATTTCTTACTTAAGGAGAGGAAGTCAAGAAAGTGCTCAACTCAAGGAGTACTCTTAAACATTTGCAACAGTAAGTTCTGCTTTTACTTCAGCACGAATTTCTAGTTTGTACCCACACAGAAAATTTAACTTCCTTTCAAAACAAACAAGCAAACAAACAAAAACAAAAGAAGATAACAGATAATAAAAATGCTACTGTGCATTTGAAGCATCCCTGAGAAAACTGGCAAAGTTAATCTTTATATAAAATTTGAGATTGTTTTTCCCTTCCCTGCCAGGACATTGGGGAAAGATTTCATATTGAAATATTTTTGAAAAGCCAGAAATAATAAAAGGAAACATTTTTCACTTTTCTCCTCCGAAGATCTAATTTAAATGACATAAAAACAAGTAGTCAGGTTTGTTGTGATAGTTTATGAATATATTTATTTTATTTCTAGTAAACTCAGAAATCTTTCATTCTACTAAAAATCATAACTAAATAACAAATCCATAGAAAGAGACAATTTATCTCATTTAGAAGAAAATATTTCTGAGTTTTTTCCTCTCAAAATTACTGCCTGGAAGAAAAAGAAAACGAGAATTAGAAGGTTAGACACCAAAATGTTAACATTGAGTACTTTAATGTACTTCTTTGTACTTGGTACTTATCTGAATTTCCTGTGTTTTCTAAATATATTAGTAGATAAGTAAAAGTTATTTTTTAATTGCTGGTCTGGTGTTATCATATACTCATTTTCTTTCTTTTTATATGTACCATTTGAACCTTTTAAAAGTTACCATTCTGATTCAAAATTGTGAGAATAGTGAGGTAAATAGATAGTAAGTGGAAGTGAAAGGTTTATTCTTCCCTAAGAAGAATACTAAAACATTTCTTGTATATCTCCAATGTACGCTATGCTAAGTGCTCTGTGAAATGTGAAGTTGAAGACAGTATAATCCCTGATCTTGAGGAAACAGAAATGCTAGAAACTTTTACATTTACTTATAATAGTCATTTATGTTGAGAAGTTGTGCAAGCTCAGTGTTTTAAGAGTAAGCTATGAATACCGGAGGAAAAAATTTGATTTCATCTTGTAAGCAAAGAGGAGATTTAAAGGTTTTAAATGAAGGATATGATCAAAATGATGACATAGAAAGATAAATTTCCTGGCCATGTTTGTAGTGGTGCATTAGACTAGGTGGGAGTCTAGAGTAAAGAGGCCACTAAGGAGGCTATTGCAAAGTGAGACACCAGATTCACAACAATACTGTCAGTGTGCAAATACAGAAAGAAAAATCAACTAGTTTCAGTATTTAGTATTGCTGTGGGGTGAGACTGGAGCAAGGAAGGTGGGGAATGTGGCTGCTGACACAGAGAATTGAAACTCTCTCTGAAGTTGTTAACTTTGAAAGACTATGAAAATATTGTCAGTTGATAAATAAAATTAAGTGCCTCCAGATGCATAGGGCTGATGATAAGTTTCAGTTTTAGTAGGGAAGTTTACAACTGAAGGAAAGGGAAACAAATTCTAGGAATTCTGTCCCTTGGCAATGTAGTTTAACGAAAAGACCCAGGCTAAGGCATTAGGAGTCTAAGGTCATATTCTTAGCCCTATCACTGGTCACTTTTCTATGCCTCCCTTTCTCTGTCCCTGGACAGAGTGTAACCATACTTCTCTCACAGGGATATTCATTGAAAGTTGGGGCAACTGATTAGGCTTCCTCAGAAGGAAGTAGACATAGAAATCGTAGCTTCATTATGTTCTTCTCAATAATAAACTTCTCAAAGGGTAACAATGGCAATGGTTGAAATATCTGAGAAGCAGTACCCAGAGGAAACAGAACAAGACTCTTTTGTGAGTGAAAAAAAAAATCCAAAACAAAGCAGGCCTTTTGAAGAGAAAAGAGAGAATAGTAAAATCAAAAGAACTCCTTAGTGCCCTATTGGTGATCTCAAGTTTAAAACAGTTAATTCATATCTGTAAGCACCTTTTTTTTCATTCCCTAACCTAGTTAGACACATAAAATACTAAAGAATGTGAAATTCATATTCAGGAGTACCTGGAGCAGGGTTTGTAAATAAAAGAGGGAAAATCTAATTGCATGATCCTTGGGAAAGGACTTTTGTAAAACCTTTTTGAAATTTTCTCCTTAATATAGTTGAGCTTACCTTGTTCTCTATTGATAATTCCATTTTATGTTTTAATTGGTACAAAGAAAAGATTAATATTTCATTTTGTAGACTATTATTTAAAACTTTCATTAAATTTCAATAAACAAAATTGTGTGGGGAATAATCTTTTTGTTTGTACAAAGATCAAAATGAGGCACTAGGATTAAATTTTTCACATTACCTTATCATAAACTTACATTCAGTTGTTGACTTTTATAAAGCAAAAATAGGCTGATAAAATTATATACTAAATCAAGAGTATAATTGTGCTCACAGATTTGACCCAAAAAATACCATTTTAAGAGAAGTGTTTGTATTTCAAAGAGATCCCTGACTATACTCACATTCTGTCTTAATTATCAAATTGCTCAGCATTGGTACAGTTTACTAAAATACAGATAAATCCTCCAGGAAAATGTGATTTCCTAATAAGAACAGTTAAATCAAAGTGATTTGAGAACATGATACAGTCTCATCCGCTTGCTTCTCATGGTGCAGAGGGGAAAATGGCAGTTGGCAACTTAAATTTTCATGACCCATTTATTAGATCACAACCCAATTTAAAACTCAAAAATAATTCCACAACATAAATTGAGTTAAACTAAAGCTTATTCACTTCAATAACCATAGGGATTGAGGGCAATATATTAAAATTGAAATGGAAAACCACCTGAAGAGTCAAGATAAGAAATTAAACCAGAAAATTTTCAGTTTAAAGCATTAAAATTAGTGTTAAGGAATATAACTTCAACAAAGGATTAAAAAGAGGAAACTACACTAATTGAAAACATTAATGCATATGAAAATGTAGATAGAAATCATGCAACAGTAAAAAGCTGTCTTTGAGTGTATCAGGGTTTTCTTTGTTTTTAATTTTTTTTTTTGTTACCATTTTTTTTGCTTATTTCTAATAAGCAAATTCATAGTCTTCCTTAAAGTAATACATACAATAAATGCAACACAGCTAGGAAAAATATAAAGATCGAAAGAAGCTTTGGGAGAACATTTAATTTTGTCCCTTTGAACTGAATTTTAGAAAGGAAAAGTCACTCAGACCACTGGTTCCATTGTTGAGGCTTATTCATAACCTAAACAGAAACACCTCCATATATGAAGGAAAAAGTCAGTCATCATATCTGTGATGATGGTGATCGTGACCAAAATAATCTTTCTAACTACCCCTCCCAAAATACGTGATTCTATTTTCCTGAGAAAATCATACACATGCATTTCAAAATAAAGATTGCTGTTGTTGTTGTTGTTTTCACAGGGAACTGGTCACAGTGAGCTCGGATTGCAGAGCTGCTTGTTTGGACAACGAGAAAAGCAGTCATAGGGACTCAGGAAGTTAGGCTCACTTCTTTTATTGACACTGTGATTTCCACATCTCAAAATAACTCTCAGGGTTCTAGTTCTTCCAATTAGCCATATTTCTAAATTATTTTCTTTCTCTGTCCTCTCACTTAGCAATCCTGCAAAATACTGAAGCAGAAAGCTTCTGATATTTTAGAAGTCTTTTATTTTTTTAATATTTTTAAAAATTTTTTTAAAGATTTTATTTATTTATTTGACAGACAGAGATCACAAGTAGGCAGAAAGGCAGGCTGAGAGAGAGAGAGAGAGAGAGAGAGAGGAGGAAGCAGGTTCCCTGCTGAGCAGAAAGCCAGATGTGGGGCTCGATCCCAGGACCCTGACATCATGACCTGTGCTAAAGGCAGAGGCTTTAACCTACTGAGCCACCAAGGCGCCCCTAGAAGTCTTTTAAATGGAAAGGATTTTTTAAGTGCTTGTGGTAACTAGTGAAATCTGGTGCTAAAGAGTATGCTTATTTTAACTAGTGGTTCAGTTCCTATGTCTGGAAAGTTGTGGATCCACATTCCTATACCCCTAAGTAGTGGGCAAGGTGGATTTATTTTAGGGGCACTTTACTTAGGCCAACAGAACATAGTCCTATTCCTCCCAGATAATTTCCCAGGACACAATGGCATTCAAAAATCCTGAGCATAAGCAGCAAAGCTTTGACAGCTGTTGTGGTTGGGATGCGTGTGTGTGTTTGTGTATTCACATGCACACAGGCATGAAGTATGGTGTGTTGAGAAAAATAGACCAGTTTCAGCTGGGAGCCAGGCATTCCTTAGGCAATAGCAAGAACCAAGGACAAAACAAGGGACACTCACTTCTTTATGCAGGCTAGGAGACTGCTGATTTATTAACAGTGTTCCAGCCAAGGGGCAGACTCAGAAGGAGAGCTACCCTATCTAGGACCTTTCTCTGGAGTCCCACAAGGAATAGGAGGTACAGGAAAGAAATACAGTGCTGCCTTAAAGAAGTGCTCAATAATAAAGTAAAAACTGTTTTTTTTTTTTTTTTGAGGCTCCTAGCCTCCCATTTATTATTTCTTGTACAGCTTCCTTCCTTTTTCCTAACCCCTTTTTTATTTCTAGCTGCTTCTCAATTAATTCCCATTAAAGGATTATCTGATGATGAGTATTTGTTAATAGGTAGGATCCTTTCAGAAGGAAATAGGAAAGTAGAGGCAATTAAGGCCTAAAATGTGTAGTTACTTGAGGACTCCCCAAAAATCACACCTCATAGACAGAGATGGCTACCTATGCAAGGTCCTACCTAAAATAATCTCTTTGAAACACAGCAGAATGCTACAGTTTGTGGGCAAAAAAGGAGATTGATAAATTCTTTCTGGCTTGAAGTAACTTGGCCACAGTCCTTAAAAAAAATAGTATATGAGCCTCCTTGGCTTACTCATAGTTTACAAAGTATTATGCATATATCCAAGGGGTTTTAGGGATGAACCTAGGGACAGTATTTTCAATGAGAGACATCATGCAAATTACACAAATTAATTTATGTCACTATCCTAGTGGTCAGGGGCTCCAGCATTCTCTTTGACATGTTTTTGACATAGTACCCAAGCAGTTGACCCAATCACTAACTTTGCATTTATATCTTCTGAACAATAGCTCCACAAAAATAAGTAAATAAATAATAAATAAATAAACAAATTAATTGATTAATTAACTGTTTTATTGGTTCTTATTTTCTGGTATTTTGGTTTTCTCTAGAATTATTGGTTAGAATTTTTCTAATTTTTCCTATTTTTGCTAAGTAAGTAGTTGGATGGCAAAAGCAGGAGTGAGTAAAAGGATATAGTAGTTCCAAACATTTTTTTCTCCAGTATGCTCAGAACTACCATTCCAAATATCTTCCAGAAATTTTCAGAGATCTGAGGAAATAGAAGTTGAGAACAAGTTATTTGGATTGTGCTTTATATGTATTTATATCTGGCTATTATTTATCATCTATTTCCATCATATAGCTGTCCTAGAGATTTTTTAAAAGAAAAACATTGAAGCCATTTTGTGTGATCTCTTTAAAGCCAGTGAAATAAATTAGTTCTGGGCTTTAAAAAGAGAAGAATCAGATCACATATGACCACATTAGAAGGTGACTGATTAGGTCATTCTTTGCTTTCCTTATAACTTACTTTTCTAATATCCAGAAGTGGAAATAAAAAAACAAGAAGACATTAGCTGAAGGCTTAAAAGCTCAGAAAATTCATATATATATGAGAAACTTCTTTGATAAAAACTCATTTCTCATATCAAACCACAGTAAAATATCAGTGTGTAGACTGGGAGGAAATGCTAAAGGAATGAAGACAACAATGACAAATGAGATGAAACCCAATAAATAAATGATTTAACTGTCATCAAAATGGATTCTGTGCTTAGGGAATATTATTTCATCCAAATAGAGGAGGCTTGGCTTGCATTTCCTCTGTTCCTATTTAGTCATTCTCTCCTTGGTTACACAAGGAGCAGTCAATCCAAATTACCCATCCTATAGGGCTCTCTCTCTGTCTCCTGCTTTTTGTTTGCCTATTCATTCCTTGAACAAAGCCCAGCCTATAGAAGGAGTGGCTTGGGGGCGCCCAGAGGCATCTCACAACAATGGCTTTGAGTCCTCCGTTTAACTCTTCAACTGATTAATATTCTGTGTAGCCAGAAGCCAGGCTGACTCAGGGCATTGGCTTAAAGAGCAGATGGATTATGGCCACTGCTCTTCAATTGATTCATTATTTAGGCCATTAATTTTCTTCTCACCAAAAACATCTGGCGTCTGATGCTTGGGGATAAACTGATATTAGCTTCAAGCTAGTTTAATAACAGGTTCATCATCTATGATTGCAGGTTAAAACCACACACAAGAGTTTAGAATGTATGCAAGTATTTCAAATGAAAAGATGTTGAATAAGCTGCTTGATCTAGAAATACTTCAGAGAAATTATTAATTTTGTTTTGCGTCTTTCAATAAAATTCCACTCACTTTTTATTTTTTACATTACTAATAATGTTAAATAAGAGAATAAGTATTAAAGAACTTTGAAAACTATAAAGTGTGACACAAATGTAAGGCTGATTTATAATTGTTATTCTTGCCTTCAATTCTTTTTAGAACAGGTGATAAGAAGGTAAATAAATGACATTGTTATTTTAGATTATAGGATTTCTAATAATGTATTGAATATATCTTATTTTTATATCCCATGATAATTCATGTTTATTACCAGATCCTCTATCCTCCAGATACTACTAAACCACATTTTGATCATTAAGCTGTCTTTCTCCAAAATAGCTAAAGAGTCCTGCTATGATTCTATTACTACTTTCTAAACTTTCTTCCTTCCTTTGAAATGAAAATTTCTCCCAGTTTGTTTATCAAAAAACAATACTGGGGAAAGGTTCTACTGTTAGTCATTCACATCTTAGTATAAATATGTTATCTCTCCTATAAACGATTTGTAGTTAAAGACCAAAATGAAAATGTAAAATAAAAGGACTCTGGCAAAGGAACTTAAAATAATAGTAAAGGTATAAAAATATAAGTGCATACGTGTGTGTATATTATTCTGTCATTGGATACTTCTTGCTATACCAGAACATACACTTACATAGATGACTGGCAATTCTGCCTATGTGCCTAGTTGCCTAGCTGCCCATACTGGCTGCAGGTAGGTGTTTGGCACCAATCTGCAAGAAGTTAAATGCCCAGATTGGTTGCCAAAAATAAACAGTTGTGTGGGTGGGCCTAGCTAGACATTCACAACAGACATCTGGCTTGGACCATCCCTGAGGGCTATAGCTTCAACATGTTTCCTCACAGCACTCCTCTGTCCCATGCAATGCCTGCTGGAAAGCTGCTCAATTGTTAATGTTTTAAGAGAGGTGAGTGAGCTTGAAGTGAACAGCCTCAGATTTATAAACAAGCACACCATCAAACTCCTATTTCAGTAGAAACTGTGAGTCAATAACAAAAGTTATTTACTAGGCTAGTAAATTCTCAAATGAGATGACTGGTTATTTTTAAGGTTCTGAATCCCAAGCACAAAAAACAAAGATATTTTAATTTAGTCAAAGGCAACTGGACTTTTTTCTCAATTCTCCTTGAACACAGAAAAGAGGGATCCCTGCCTTCCCCATCTTCCCACAGCTCTTTGCCTTCACTCTTTGCCCTATGTTTTGATATATTTCTTCTTTTCAAGGAAAAAGTGTCCCAGTGTGTACAAGCTTTTAGAATGTATGATGGAGAGTGGGGATGAGAATTGCACCTGTCTTTCAGGACTAAAGTCCAAAGACACAGTTTAGGGGCATTTTCAAGATTGGAGCAGCCAAAGTCATTTCTGAGGTACAAGTTCATTTATTGTTCATTTTGACAGTTTGATTAATTTCTTCTTAACAGGTCCTTCAGCTTTACTGCCTACCACTCAGCACCCCATTTCCACCCCACCACCACTTATGGAATTGCCAGAGCTAATGCATTGCTTTAAAGGTGTGGAGAAGAGTAATTCCTAGATTTAGAGATTTCACAAAGCAGTTCAACTCTAAGAAAAGATTACTTGACCAACACAAGGTTGAAAAGCTGCTAACTTTTCATTCTTCCAAATAACATATTTAATGTTTTCTACTTACACTGTGACTCCATAAGAAATGTTATTTTAACACCAAACAAAATGTAAGATGGACAAAATCTCAGTTAAACAAAAAAACTACTTAATGTTATAATATTACTCACTTCATTGTTCTTTTGAATATATATATACATATATATGTTCTTTTTATATATGTTCTTTTGCATATATATATATTTTTTCATTGTTAGGTCTGTTGGTGTCTAGATGGAGGACTGGCATTTGAGAAAAAACTAGTGTAGACATTATCTGGATTCTCAGTGGGCAGACGAACATAGGTCATGGAATCTATACCCATGATATTTATATTCACTGTTTGTTTAAAGATGATATACTAGCTGCTGAATTCAAAAGGACTTAACACATGAAATTGTGATGAACAAATATGGCCTTGCTCATGGATCTTTATTGACTTGTATATTTTATAATTTGAGTAGTACCATGAAAATGCCCTGTCCCTGATTACAGTGTGTCCTTATTTAAATTTTTCCATTAAGAATTCACTACTTGATGCTAAAAGCAAATATTTTCTAAAATTTCAGATATTTTCGGAAAGATAATTTTATACTATAAAGTATTATAAATTGCTTGTACTTTTATGTAAAAATCTTTCCTCCTAATAATTAGCTCTGCTAAAGACTATGAAAGAAGAAAATTTTTTAAGTTCTAAGAACAAAGTTGAAGGACTAAAGGATAATTTTGAAACACGAAGGAGAAGGGTAGAGTTCTGACCTGAATATCTTTAAAGTCTAAGTGTTCTAGGAACCTAGAAGGCACAGCATACGAGGTAGCAGAAATGGGAAAGCTGTAATCTACTTTGTAATTTTGCCAAAGGTGTTGATACTCAAGATAAAATTGTAAATTCCCCATTTTTAGAGTATTCCACTCCTTTTATTCATTCTGTCCTCCCTTACTCTTACCACAAATATTTACTGAGTATATGAGGATAATGAGTAGTACTCTTTATAGTAAAATAATAATAATAATAGTTTTCTACCTACAATATGAGTGTATACACAGCTAATTTTAAGCCTTCTTAATGAACCTTTCTGGGGACCAGCCTGCTATTGGGTATGTCAGCTCTCCAAAGTCACTAAGTACTGCTGCATCCCATGCCAGTTCTCCTTTTTATAGATACTCACACCAAGGACTTTATAACCCTGGGAGGAGGGATCTTGCTCTCAATGAATTTAACCTTCTTTATCTGGTAGACCCTCCAGTGGGACCACATATATCTGTAGCAAAGTTCAGTGAAGGCAATCTGTCTTGTATTTTGCTTTAGTTTCTTGATATTTGGTCACATATGCACATATACTACTACACTAAGATGAGGAACTAACTCCTAGGACTCCCCAAAGTCCCTTTTTCCTCCTTCCCAGATGTTTTAGAGCCAGGGGTTTGCCCTGACCCCTGGTTACCTTAGATGGTTAAGTATATTAAATTATACTATGACCCTTGTCCATATTCATTAAGTCCTAGTGAACCTTGATTTCTCTTAATATCTTATTGATTCTAATTAGTACCTAGTATATTGACATTCAATATATGCCTGGTACATATGATGAAAATGAAGTTTACATTCATAATGATCTGTTGTAATTCCTTAGGTATTTGAGATGAAAGAAAACATAATCAACCAACTACTATGTAATACAGTGGTCACATTCACAAAGTTCAAAATGAAATATTTAGCATGTGATTCCTTCATACTCTCTAGATTTTACTGAGCGGTCTGGGGGAAAAAGAAAAGAAGGCTAGTGCCTCTTCTGGCTGAAGTTGACTCTCCTGAGAATGTAGAAAATCAGAAGGATGGAGCAAACTTTAAACAATTGTCTATTTTCCAACTACTCATCAGTCCTTCACTGTCCATAAAGGGTTAAAATGAGAGGTTAATTCCAACTTCCCAAACTCAACTATGATCTGATTTTCAAAAAGCCCTCTTTCTTTTGGGCCCAAATAAAACAGGTTTTAACATTAAACTTATTAGTCAAGTTAGGGTTGTCAGATGAAACATAGGACATTCTATATTTTTATTTGCTAAATCTGGCAACCATAGAAAGGGAAAATGTGTGGCAGTATAGTATAGTGTTTAAGACAACAGGCTTCAGTGTCTGACAGACTCTGGTTCAAACCATGGCTCTGACATAGAGTAGTTAAAAACATCACTTAACTTGCCTAAGCTTCAGCATCTTCAACTGTAAATGGAGATGATAAGAATATTTAGTTCATTAGATTTTCTTAGAATATTATATCATCCATAAAAATTGACTGGCCTAAAGCTCAATAACTATTGAGTTTTGTTTTCTTTTCATTAAGTGTGCTTACCTCATAACAACTGGAACCTATAACTGTGAAGTAAACAGGTAACAAAAAAAAAAAAACTTTTAAGAAAGAATTTGATGAATGCCACTCTCTGGCAGACTCTGATAACTGTCTTTCTGAGAACAATGTCAGGAAAGCAGTGTTTGTTCAGTATTGAGAGGGGTTACCGTCAAGCATTTGAATTCACCAAGTAATTGAATATTATTAAAATAATTTACAATTACTCTGGTAGCAGGATCCATGTCTACATGAGCTTTATTTTTTTCCTAAATGGCAATGCAACTTTCCAGGAAATGTTAATTTACTCCTGTGTTTCTCAACACTCTCTTTGATGCACTCCTACATACTTGATAACTACATGTATTCATATATAACTGATAACTACAATGTCACTGTATTACTTTGCTAGAGTTCCCATAACAAAATATCACAGACCAGGTGACTTAAAAAAAATAAATGTATTTTCTCACATTTCTGAAGACTAGAAGTCCAAAATCAAGGTGTTCCCAGGTTTGATTTCTTCTGAGGCCTCTCTCTTTGTGTTGCAAGTGGCCACCTTCTCCCTGTGCCTTTTCCTCTGCGTGCACATTTCCTTCCCTCTTGTCTCCCTTTGTGTCCAAATTTCCCCTGCTTGTAAGGATAGTACTTATATTGGATTAGAAATTTCTTTAAATGTCCTTCCCACAAATACAATCACATTCTAAGGTTTGGGGGGTTAGGGCTTCAATATATGAAATTTGAGGTGTGGGGACACAGTTAAACCCATAGCAACCAAAAGTCATTGACTTACACTTACCATAGCTTGTACATTGTTCAGAAGACAAGAACATAGTTTAGATGGAGAAGGCTTTTTAGCTACTTGAAAAAAAATGTATGCTGTCTTTTCTAAGCACAGTGGTGATTATCACTGCATGAAAATATCCATTGGACTGGAAAATTAGTGTTGAATAGCCCATGCTTAATTTGTCCTAGAATGCCATTGGCCATATCATATTCCTTTTATAAAATCATTTTTCTTGTTCTATTTTATTTTAAATACACTTCTTTAGAGCAATTTTAGTTTCATAGCAAAATTGAGTGGAAAGTAGTTTCTATATAGCCCTCTCTATTACCACAAACAAAAGCTTCTCCACTATTAACATCCTTCATGAAAATGGCCTATTATATAGTATTATGTATATATTATATAGTATTATGCAGAACAGCTCCACTGTCCAAAGATCCACTGTGTTCCTCTTCTTCATCCCTCTCTCTGCTTAACCACTGACAGACACTGATCTTTTTGGTGTCTCCATAATTGTGCCTTTTCTAGAATGTTATATAGTTGAAATCATACAGTGTATAGCCTTATCAGATTGGCTTCTTTCACTTAGTAATATGCAGTTAAGTTTCCTCCATGTCTTTTCATGGCTCAATAGCTCATTCTTTTTAGCACTGATAATATTCCATTATCAGTTTATTTACCCATTCACCTACTAAATGACATCTTGTTTGTTTCCAAGTTTTAGCAGTCATAGATAAAGCTGCTATAAGCATCTGTGTCTAGGGTTTGTGTGTGCATAAATTTTCAATTTAGTGGGGTGGAAATGAAGGAAAATAATTGCTAGATTGTATGGTAAGATTTTTGTAAGAAAATGCCAAACAATCGTATTATTTATAGTTTATTTTTTTTTAAAGATTTATTTATTTGACAGATAGAGACCACAAGTAGGCAGAGAGGCAGGCAGAGAGAGAGAGAGAGAGAGGAGGAAGCTGGCTCCCAGCCAAGCAGAGAGCCCGATGTGGGGCTCGATCCCAGGACCCTGGGATCATGACCCGAGCTGAAGGCAGAGGCTTTAACCCGCTGAGCCACCCAGGCGCCCCTATAGTTTATTTTATTTTGTAAGGAAACACTGGAATATAAAGACAACATACGAAATCACAAACACCATACAGAGAATGCATCCGTAATATATATAGGTCTGGAATCTAAAATCATTGTCTAAAATTTAGACAGAGCAATAATTTATAACTGAGCATAAATAACCACAGATGGCTTTGTTAAAAAGGAACTATAATAATTTAAGTATGATGAGTCAATACAATAATATGTGTTAAAATACTTTTAAAGATTAACTTAAAATTGAATTGAAATAATTTTGTCAATTTAAATTACTCATGGGGGTGCTTGGGTGGCTCAGTGGGTTAAGCCTCTGCCTTTGGCTCAGGGCATGATCCCAGGGTCCTGGGATCAAGCCCTGCATCAGGCTCTGTGCTCAGCAAGGAACCTGCTTCCATCTCTCTATCTCTCTGCCTGCCTCTCTGCCTATCAAATAAATAAATAAAAGCTTAAAAAAATAAAAATAAATTATTCATGGATACATCTTTTTTAAAGATTTTTAAAATTTGGGGCTCCTGGGTGGCTCAGTGTGTTAAAGCTTCTGCCTTTGGCTCAAGTCATGATCCTGGGGTCCTGGGGTCCTGGGATCGAGCCACACACTGGGCTCTCCGCTCAGTGGGGAGCCTGCTTTCCTTCCTCTCTCTCTGCCTGCCTTTCTGCCTGCTTGTGATCTCTGTCTGTCAAATAAATAAATAAATTCTTTAAAAAATTTTAAAACTTATTTATTTGACAGAGAGAGAGAACACAAACAGGAGTGAGGGAGAAGAAGAAGCAGGCTCCTGGCTGAACAAAGAGCCTGATGCAGGGGTTGATCCCAGAACCCCTCGATCATCACCTGACCCAAAGGCAGAGGCTTAACCCATGGAGCCACCCAGACACCCTTCATGAATACATCTTTATTTATGTTAGCTTTAAAATCTTTGATTCTTTCCTTTTGGTCTTCACATTTTTTTTCCATTTTATTTATTTTTTCAGCGTAACAGTATTCATTGTTTTTGCACAACACCCAGTGCTCCATGCAAAACGTGCCCTCCCTATTACCCACCACCTGTTCCCCCAACCTCCCACCCCTGACCCTTCAAAACCCTCAGGTTGTTGTTCAGAGTCCATAGTCTCTTATGGTTCGCCTCCCCTTCCAAATTTTTTTTTTATAAACATATAATGTATTTTTATCCCCAGGGGTACAGGTCTGTGAATCGCCAGGTTTACACACTTCACAGCACTCACGATAGCACATACCCTCCCCAATGTCCATAGCCCCCTCCCCCTCTCCCAATCCCACCTCCCCCCAGCAACCCCCAGTTTGTTTTGTGAGATTAAGAGTCATTTATGGTTTGTCTCCCTCCCAATCCCATCTTGTTTCATTTATTCTTCACATTTTTTGATAGCTAAAGAAATGCATAGAGAAGTTAAGTCATTTCTTCCTTCATCAAAAGTCCTATTTTGAGAACAAACCAGGGCTAGAATCCAGGTTCCTTGACAAGTTAGCTCTGTCTTATTTTAAAGTTTACTGATAATTTCTCTAGTATGAGAAAAGTTGATTCATAAGAACTAAGACTCTTAGCTGATGTTCTCATTATAGGTTCATTCAACATAAGAACAGCGAGGTGTATGATTTTTTCCATGGAGACATAGCACCTGAAATAACTCAAATGTATTTCTGGAGTTTGCTTTCTTCTGGAGGAAAGATTAATTATTTTACTTAAAATACAAAGAATCAATGATACGTTATTTTGATGTGAGATCTTAATTCACTAATTTGCTTCTTTTCCATGTCAAGAACATAGAAACTTTTGGTACATAATTGTACCAAAAAACTTTTGGTACATAATTGATGCACTATGAAAAACATTAGCTTTTTTTTTTTTTTTTTTTTAAAGATTTATTTATTCGACAGATAGAGATCACAAGTAGGCAGAGAGGCAGGCAGAGAGAGAGAGAGGAGGAAGCAGGCTCCCAGCCAAGCAGAGAGCCCGATGCGGGGCTCGATCCCAGGACCCTGGGATCATGACCTGAGCTGAAGGCAGAGGCTTTAACCCGCTGAGCCACCCAGGCGCCCCAAAACATTAGCTTTTAAACTCAGTAAATGAAAGGTTTGTAGTACCAGTATTATGTGGGTTGGTTCATTTCTTTAAAACTTCAGGCCCTTCATTAGAAATCCTTATTAGAGTCACCAATAGGCAGATTGATTTCCTCAGAAGAAAATATCTAAAACAAATTGGAATTAGACCACAATGAGGAAAACGATGACAGTCCTACCATTTTCACTGTGTCAGTAAAATTGTCCACATATTAGCCTAACCAGATGATAAAACAGTTATCGTTAGTAAACTATTGTCTATGTAATATATATATAATATGCTATTCAGTGTTTATAATTAATTAGAAATGAAATGGATAAGCGTCTTCTTTTAATGCATGTAAGAAAAGACCATGAATATTGCTATTATCCTCAATGTGTTATTCTTTACTTCTTGATTTTGGGTGTGCCTTCATGCAAATGGGCACATAGTCACACACACACACACACACACACACACACACACGTTATCACTAAGATATAACCTTGAAGAAACCAGTACATCCACACACCTAGAATGCAATAGATAGAGTGACAATATTTGGTACTCTGTTGTTCATGCCTTCCTTTTGAAAACTTGAGTATGAAAACAAGTATATAAGTAAAATTTCTTGTTAGAAATTATAAATGAGAGAGTATTTTTCAGTGAGTAGGGTTTTTTGTCGAACTCCTTTTAATGTTAGGAAAGGATTCACTAGAGTAATAAAAGATATCTATCATTATGGATGGCATAGATTTGTGTTTCTTGGCTGAAACTTGGTGAAATGTCTCAATATGTTCTTAGAGAACAGCCTCAGAAATACAACTTTTCTCTTTCTCTCAAAGTGACTGAATTTGTATCGGTTATAGAAGACATAGAGCAGAAGGTAAATCCATTTTTTCTTAAGTTAAGTAATAGGATTAGAAATATTGGGGCACCTGGGTGGCTCAGTGGATTAAGCCACTGCCTTTGGCTCAGGTCATGATCTCAGGGTCCTGGGATGGAGCCCTGCATCGGGCTCTCTGCTCAGCAGGGAGCCTGCTTCCCCCCCCCCCCCCGCCCCGCCTGACTCTCTGCCTACTTGTGATCTCTCTCTCTTTCAAATAAATAAATAAAATCTTAAAAGTAAATTTTAAAAAAGAAAGAAATATTTTGTAGAGGTAATGATTGTATACATTTTTGTTGTTGTTTTACCTTGAGCCTGAACTTCAGTCTAGGTAGTATTCTATGTTCTTTGAGGCCAGTCTAAGCCAGAATGATGTAGAAGAAATTAGAGTAGAAGGCATTTGTGAGTTTTCACCCCACCTCTGAATTTCACATAACAAGTGATCTTTGGCAAGTCATTTTGATTCTGAGTTTCCTCTCATTTATACATTGGTGATAATTTCTACACCATAGAGTTATTATGAGGATATGAAGGGAAATGCAAAGCCTTAAATGTATAGACATGAAAGGTCTCAATTTTTATAACTATCAGTCCAGTTAAAAAAGTGTGAAGTGAAAAAATATTTTGATTATTCTGGCTAAATAATTAAATTAGTTTACATACTACTGAGTTTCTGAGTCTCATCTGAAGTTATTTCTCAATTAAGTAAGGATTTTACTGGAACAATTTATTTCAGACTTGTAGGTTTACAGAGAGTTGGTCTTGCTCGCCATATTGTCTTGTGGATCTAGTGGATCTCTTAGCCATCATTACCTTCTTTCTCTTTTAGTAAGCTTTGAGAATATAAATATTTGAAAGCTCCTAGAGAAAAACACACATTAGTGGAAAATGAATTAGAAAGCAAAAAGCAAAATGCATAAAATTTCTCTTTTCTAACTACCTGCTTTCTTATATTGGATTCAATATTCAATAAAGAGGGGAAAGATGAGTCTAGATCTCATCAAACCTGCTACCTGAGATCCTGGCCAATCCATAGGAAAAGTACTTTTCTTAATCCATATAAATTTATAATCCTGCAAATAATTTAATGGTTTGTATGTACATGATACACACACATTTCTCTCTCTCCTTTTTTTTTGGTTTTAATTTCAAATTCTAAATGCAGTTTAAGAGATTTAGATTAAGTTAAGAAATTATAAGGAACCTTTAAGTGAGTTAAAGGAAAAGTTGAAATTGGGCATCACTCATTAAAAAATGAGCACATTCCTCTTTTTTTCAGCTGTGGGCAAGGTCACATTAGATGAAGTGGGGGATCTAAACTTTAGAATGAGAAGCCATCTTTCTCTCTAGTAGGCTACTGCAAATCCTTCTAAAGACCAAAGATCAAATTTTAAGTTGTCTTTTCATTAGGGGCAACTTGTACTGTTTGATTTTTTCTTTGATAATAACTAGTCCTGATATCTTGACTGTGAAGGACTCTGTAAAAAATAGGAGGCTTTAACAAAGTTTCTATTAAATGAAAGAGCAATAAAGAAACAAAACCAAATGACAATAAAGCCATGAAATAGGTCTTATTTTTCACACTTCTCTCTTGTGTGCCTGTTCTACAAATGCAGTACTAAGATACAAAACAACTTATCATCAAGGAATTGTTACCTTAATTATAAAGTGAAACAACCTTGCTAATATAGTCTGAAATCCTTGTTAGTTCACACTCCAGACATGTAGTTCTGAATGGGCTCCAAATTCAAATACATAGAAAGCCTGCTACCATCTGATTATGATGTGGAGGCTTGAAACAGCCTTCGACTACACCCTACTGATTTGAGTCATCTGGTTTTATTCCTGTGTTTTATTTATTTATTTGGAACTGCAGCCTTTGCCCTTAGGGTAGAGATAAAATGTTAACACTCCTTTGGTCCCAAGCAGCATGCACTTTTGAATAGTTCGTTCATGGAGAACCATTTATTTGAGAAAGCTTTTTGTCTGATTATTGGCCTGGCCTTTAGGGCTCAGGCAGAGATGTGATGAGCCTTGCAGGAAAAATTAAAGAAGATGTAAACAGTAAATGCAGACATTTTGCAACATAGCTAAAAATAAATTGCACTACAGGCAATTATACAAGTTTTACTGGATACATTAAAAAGACATTAAATGCACAGCTGTTTTAAGTGTCTTTTAAGCTGATAAATTAACTGTCTAATAAATTGTAAGATTTGTCAGCTAATAATGCTATTTTATCTGCTTTAACATATGCCTTCCTAGTTCATGAAGCATTATTGTAAGTGCCAAAAGGAGATAATGTGCATTTTACAGTGTTATGTCTTAAGTGGAATGGATCATTGGCTATGAAGAAGTGTGTTAATAAATCTCCTAGGCTTTGTTAATTGCACTCAATGAAGTGTCACTGTTAAAACACAAAAGATGTGATAGAGAAAGCTGAACATAATGTCTTTCAGTTTTACAATTAACAGTTCACTAGGCAAATCGACCAAAATGACCATAATTTGTTGAAGCCTTATTAACTTACATTTTTCTAGTCAAGGTCATAATTGTGGATGGTTTAAAGCTATCTTTTAATGCTTATCACAAAAAGTAACCTTGCTAGAAAGAAGAAACATTTTCCTCCAAGTGGCATGAGATGCCTACCAGGTTCCAGAAAAATAAAGCAGCACTGAATCAAACAATAATCTTTTAGAATCATTCACCGTCAAGCACATTTGTTCGTCCTTGACCTGAGAAACATGCTATTTTATATTGCTTGTCCAATATAGTAAGTGAAAGAGGGTAGTGCACAAACTATGAAATTAAAAGATACTACTTCAGAGACCATTAAGTATAATCCCTTAACCTTTTTTTAAAAAAGTACTAAAATTTAAAAAAGTTTAATTTATGTGAAATTGATTTATTCTTTCTTTTTAAATTCATATGATACCAGCATATTCAATTTGAAAACTGTATGAAAATCTCTTTCTTATGAGTTTGGGAAACTTACAATGATAGTCATGTTGTTTATATATGTTGCTTTAACATATAACAAGAAGTATTTTTCTTTTTTTACTGCTGGGAATTTACTCTTGATTAATTTTTATTACCCTGCCAGTTTGCAATTCTGACCCCACAAAATCAGGAGTTGCATCTTTAATAATACTGTGGCTTCAACAATAATTTTCACAAAACGTGTAGGTAAAGCAAATGGGAAACAATGAAACTGCATACTACCTTTAAAACCAGATGGAACTTCATCTTTTGGGCCAAGTGTAACATATTTCATATGTTTGTTTTAGTATAAGATTCTCCAAAACAATTAACAACCCAAAAGCAAATTTAAGTCAATTCCAGAAATCCTGCATCAATTTCTATTCAATTTCTGACTAGTTGAGTGATCCACTAAACCCTCATTTATTTATCTATAAACTAAAATAAAAAATATCTACCTTATAAGATCATTGATGAGATCAAGAGAGAAAATTTATGTGAAATACTCTAAAAAGCCAAATTAGTATTATTTATCCTTAATTGTGTGTTAGAATATCAACTATATAATTCTTAATATTCAAAACACTTTCACATTTGGATCTCAGTTAATTCTTACAACAATCTTCTGAAGAAAGCAGGACAAGTACTTCTAAAACACAAAATCTTTTCTAATGGCTTATGAAGTATAAGGTGCTATGCTAGAGGTTGTAATTCTATAACCAAGTATGATACTGACTTCTTCTCTCTTAAGGCTCATCATCTGGTTGAGTAATCATGGTGATATTACAACAGAGGCAATTAAAACTCAAAGAAGTGAAGTTACCCTCTTTAGACTACACAGTAAGACTAGAGACAAAAAATACTTTAAGCCTTCAGATATAGTTCAGTTTTAAAAACACCTTGAAGAAGTGAAGTCTCCTAAATGTCAGTCCAGTTCTCTTTAAGTTACTCATACTGTTTTGCTTAGACCACACAGAAAATGAAAATGGAATAGATCAAATGTTAGAAACTATTGTGGGCATTCTAAATTCTTTGATGATATTTGGACTAGATGGGATGGAAGGAATAGAGTGAAAGAACTCTAAATCTTTTGTGCTCTATTCACATTTTTCTATTCTATTTTTGAGTAGAGCTGCCTCAGATAGCTTTATTTCTGGCCAGACCACCCCAAAGGAGTGGAAGTCCTAATTATCTTCACTACCAATCCTCTTTTTGATTGAGTATGAATGGGAAGATTTGATCTTAAGTGGAGATTATGCACTATGCTATGTCAGCCAGTCTTCAAATAAGCTTAAAAGAAGCTTCTTAAAGAATATACATCATCATCATTAGGGGAAAGTAGATTGGGAGTGTTTCTTTTCTTAAACTCAAAAATGTTTCAGTCACTTTTGTTTTTGAATTGCTGTTCTACTTGTGGTTAGAAACTGCAAGGAAAGAAATACTATCAGCTTGTTTATTAGTATCTTTAGTACATGTGTAGAAAAAATTTTAAGAAGTTATTCAATCTTCATGGGATTTCTTGGCTAATGATAGGTGTATACATGATTGAGAAAGTTAGAAGTATCAGAACTTCCAAAGATAGTCAAGTTAAAAAATGTATGTACCATATTCTCAATATAAGAACTATGTATTTTAGGGTGTCTGAGTGGCTCAGCTGGTTAAGTGACTGCCTTTGGCTCAAGTCATAACCCTGGAATCCCAGGATCAAATCCCACATCAGGCTCCCTGCTCAGCAAGACGTCTGCTTCTCCCTCTGACCTCCCCCCACTCTCATGCGCTCTCTATCTCACTCATTCTCTCTCTCTCTCTCAAATAAATAAATAAAATAAAATAAAAAGAATTGTGTATTTTAAACAAGATGAATTAGAAAGAAATAATCAAGACATTTAGAAAGATAGAAGGATTAAGAATAGTAAAAAGAAGGATGGAGAGGGACAAAGAATGAAAGAATGGAAGGAAAAAAGGAAGGGAAGAAAGGACGGAAAGAGGGGGAGTGAGAGAAGATGGAAGGAAGGAAGGAAGGAAGAAAGGAGGGAGGGAAGGAGGAAGAAAGAAAGAAAGGAAAGAAGGAAGGTGGGTGGAGGGAGGAAGGGTAGAAAGAAAGAAAAGAAAAAAAGAAAGAAAAGAGAGAGAAAGAGAGAGGAAGGAAGGGAGAAAAGAAGAAAGGAAAAGATAGAAAAGAAAAGAAAGGGAAAAAGGAAGGAAGAAAAAGAAAGGAAGGAAGGATGAATGGAAGAAAGATGAGCATACTATATTGAAAGATGAGCAATGCACATATTTGGAACATGCTATATATTATTCTAAGCACTTTGCTTATTTTAGCTCTTTTTTTTTAAGATTTGTTTATTTGACAGATAGAAATTACAAGTAGGCAGAGAGGCAGGCAGAGAGAGAGAGAGAGGAGGAAGCAGGTTCCCCGCTAAGCAGAGACCCTGATGTGGGGCTCGATCCCAGGACCCTGGGATCATGACCTGAGCTGAAGGCAGAGGCTTTAACCTGCTGTGCCACCCAGGCGCCCCTATTTTAGCTCTTTTAATCTTGGCAATAATCTCATGAGACTGGTTATATAAATATCTTCCATTTCACAGATGAAAATTAAAGGTACAGAGGGAAGTTAAATAACTTGATCTGGATCACACAGCTAGCAACTTTTAGAGAAAAGTTGTCTCAGTCCAGAGCTTAAGATCTTAGCCACTACAGCATATTCACTAAATAGTATACTCTTTACATGATATTCCAGGAAGAGAATAAAATAGCCTGCCTTCTCAAGTGTTCTTACAGCAGGTTCTATTTCTTGTTGCAAGAAAAGGTGAGCTAAGATCTGGGTGAGATATCAGGGCTATATTGAGTTTGTAGTTTAAATACTCATTACTCACCAAAAGATAATATATTTGTTTGTTTTTAACAACTTTCATTATTTGTTAAAGATTTATTTATTTATTTATGTTCTTCATAGACAAATTAGAATATAGATATAAAAAATTATAAAACTAAGGGTGCCCGAGTAGGTCAATTGGTTAAGCATCCTACTTTTGATTTCAGCTTATGTCATTATCTCAGTGTTGTGAGATTGATCCCTGCGTTGGACACCACACTGGGCATGGAGCCTGCTTAAGATTCTCTCTCTCCCTTGCCCTCTGCCCCTCCCTCTCTCTTTCCCACATGTCTAAAAATATTTATAAAAATAATTGAAAGGCCCATAATCCACATCCTGCCAAACATAATCTATCATCTATCATCTATCTATCTATCTATCTATCTATCTATCTATCATCTATCTATATTTACACACACATGTGCACACACGTGCCCACAAAAATCAACCATCTGCATAAAAGATGTGAAGCATAACTTAGTGGCCATACAATTAAAAAAAAACTATTTTATTTATCAATAGTAAGCACAATGTGAGGAAACAAAATTGTATGCTTTAACTCCCAAGATGCTAAATTGATCTTTAATAGAAGGAAAAGTTCCAGAAGCAAGAAGCCAAGAGGTCTGCTCTAGTTTATATTGTTCCAACTACACCTGAAAAATTATTTTTAGTTATGGACACCACATAGGGTATTGACAAACAAGCATCCATTCATAAGAAAATGTCTGGGATAGGGACAGCTGGTTGGCTCAGTTGGTTAAGCTTCTGCCTTCAGCTTGGGTCTTGATCCCAGTGCCCTGTGATTGAGTCCCACATTAGGCTCCCTGCTCAGTGGGGAGCCTGCTTCTCCCTCTGCTGCTCCCTCTCTTTGTGCTTGTACCCTCCATATCTCTGTCAAATAAATAAATAAAATCTTTTTTTTCCCAAGGTTTTTCTTTCTGATTTATTCTTTTTTTTATTTCTAAATTTAATTATTTATTTTTTCAGCATAACAGTATTCATTGTTTTTACACAACACCCAGTGCTCCATGCAATACGTGCCCTCCCTATTACCCACCAGCTGGTTCCCCCAACCTCCCACCCCCACCCCTTCAAAACCCTCAGGTTGTCTTTCAGAGTCCATAGTCTCTTATGGTTTGCCTCCCTTTCCAATTTCCCTCAACTTCCTTCTCCTCTCCATCTCCCAATGTCCTCCATGTCATTTGTTATGCTCCACAAATAAGTGAAACCATATGATACTTGACTCTCTCTGCTTGACTTATTTCACTCAGCATAATCACTTCCAGTCACATCCATGTTGCTACAAAAGTTGGGTATTCATCCTTTTTTTTTTTTTTATAAACATATAATGTATTTTTATCCCCAGGGGTACAGGTCTGTGAATCACCAGGTTTACGCACTTCACAGCACTCATATAGCACATCCAGATGGCCAACAGACACTTGAAAAAGTGCTCCACATCATTCGGCATCAGGGAAATACAAATCAAAACCACGATGAGATATCACCTCACACCAGTCAGAATGGCTAAAATTAACAAGTCAGGAAATGACAGATGCTGGCAAGGATGCGGAGAAAGGGGAACCCTCCTCCACTGTTGGTGGGAATGCAAGCTGGTGCAACCACTCTGGAAAACAGCATGGAGGTTCCTCAAAATGTTGAAAATAGAACTACCCTATGACCCAGCAATGCACTACTGGGTATTTACCCTAAAGATACAAACGTAGTGATCTGAAGGGGCATGTGTACCCGAATGTTTATAGCAGCAATGTCTACAATAGCCAAACTATGGAAAGAACCTAGATGTCCATCAACAGATGAATGGATAAAGAAGTGGTATATATACACAATGGAATACTATGCAGCCATCAAAAGAAATGAAATCTTGCCATTTGCGACAACGTGGATGGAACTAGAGGGTATCGTGCTTAGTGAAATAAGTCAATTGGAGATAGACAACTATCATATGATCTCCCTGATATGAGGACGTGGAGATGCAACATGAGGGGTCAGGGGGATCGGAGAAGAATAAATGAAACAAGATGGGATTGGGAGGGAGACAAACCATAAATGACTCTTAATCTCACAAAACAAGCTGGGGGTTGCTGGGGGAGGTGGGGTTTGGAGAGGGGGAGGGGGTTATGGACAATAAATAAAATCTTTTTAAAAAAGAAAACAAAAGAAAATATCTGGGATTGTATAGGGGTATAAAGTCATGTCAGAGTAGGAAGAATTGATAGAGCATAGAAGTTAGAATACTGAGAAGTCCAAGTACCTTCAATTTCTGTCTTCAGATAGCTGAAGAACTGTTACATGAAATAGCAATAAAGCCTGTATTACCACATAACCCAAATTAGGAGAAAATGTTTTTGAGGAGAACAAAGGTAGAATTAATTGTTTGGGAAATTAATGAGTTCTTTGTCAATGAAGGTGATCAAACAAAAATAATGCACATTCACTTGTTTAAAATGTCTCAGAAGGGATTCAAGCTTTGGAGGAAAGCATTGAAGAATCTTGCTTTGTTCAATTTGGGCTGTTATAACAAAAACACAATAGGCTGTGTGTTTAAACAGTACAAATTTATTTCTCACAATACTGGGATTATAAATCTAAGATTAAGTCTCCAGCATATTCAGTATCTAGTGGAGGCCCACTCCTCAATTCACAGATGGCACCTACTCACTTTATCCTCATATGGTGGAAAAAACAAGGAAGATTTCTGGGTCTCCTTTATAAAGACACTAACCCCATTCATGAGGGTCGTACCCTCGTGACCTAAATACCTCCCAGAGGACCCACCTCCAAATACCATCACATTGAGGATTAGGTTTCAACATAGGAAGTTTTGGGGGAAACATGCACCCATTCTATAACAGGTCCTCAAAGATCCTCCTCTACCTTTGAGTCTATATATAAGTCCTGAGCCTTAGACATTCCAAGATTTTAAAACTTGAGTGTGATCTTGGGCAAAATTGTGAAAGTTATCCATCTTATTTTTCAGTACCACTTTCTGTTGTTGGGATCTTTCACTGTTACCTTCGTGCAATAAACCTCACTTTCACCTCCTCAGGAAGCAGAAGTTCAGGTACCTGCTGGCAGGTCTCAGGCCTTGCTTTATCCCCCACTAGACTTCCCCAGCCCCACAAAGTCTTCCATTCTCTTAGGTGCTAGCAATTCAGACAGTAATCCAAGAAAAGAGGGTTATAATGGGTTAATGGCTTTATCCAAACAGATACAATATTCGTATTCCATCATGACATCTTCGATGCAAAGAATCAAAAGATGTAAGGCAGTTCAGAATGATGTCAAATACCTACAGTGATTTCAGGTCCTGAAAGAGGAATGAGGAATGCAGGTAACTTTCACAAGATGGTTGTTCTGAGAACTTTTTAAAATGTATTTTCTCTAATATACTCCTTCTATCAGTGAATCATAAGCAGAATGGAAATCCAGAGATAACATCAAAATATCTAGGGGAAGTTTGTGGGCTCTTCGTCATCAGAGATCTATAAAAAGAGCATAAATTAACCTTTCTGGGATGATAATAATACCTCTAGGTATTATACTACTCAATGCCCTTCCATACACATAATCTCATATCAGTCTTTTAAAACTGTGAAGTAGGTGAGGTGGGAATAATTATTTTAATTTTACAAACGAGAAACTTGCAGTTCAGAGTATTTAAGTAAGTGGCTTACATTACTTATGCTTAATTAGGGATAGAACCAAGATCACATATCCTGAAGTCATTGTTCAGTGATATTTCCCATGAAGATAATTTTTAATGTTACAAGTTAACATTTATTGAGTGCTTAGTATACAGTTAGCCCTCAATTAAGCAATTCACTCATATTATTTCACTGGATCCTTTGGAAAACTCTGTGATGTAGGTATTATCATGCCAGTGTTACAGACATAAAAACTGAGGTCATAGAGATTAGTGACTTGTCTCAGATTGTGTAATTAGTAAATGGCATATATAGTATTTTAAGCCAGATTTGTTTGACTATTAAGTCCATACCATTTTTTCTTTAAGGCCACTATCTGTGCATTTTACTGGTCCTAGACTAAAAGTTGTTTACTTTTTTTTTTTAGCTGTCTTTTTTTTAATTTATTTATTTTTTCAGCGTAACAGTATTCATTCTTTTTGCACAACACCCAGTGCTCCATGCAAAACGTGCCCTCCCTATTACCCACCACCTGTTCCCCCAACCTCCCACCCCTGACCCTACTTTTAAGGTGAGATTTCCAATTTGACTTTTTAATCATTTGTTAAACTCACATACAATATTAACTTCTTAGTTTTGAAACTCAGATATTAGGCACCAAAGACAGACAGCTTTAGTTTTTCAAACAGAAAATACATATGCAAAATGTAAAATTGAATATATTATTTAATATATAATTCATATAATAAAAGTCAAAGAATACAGAAGAGAATAGAATGAAAAGCAAGTTTCTCTTTCATCAGTGAGTCCCCATTCCTGAGTCCCCCAACAACCCCACCCCTCATTCTTTTTAATGTAAACTTTTTTTTAAAGATTTTTATTTATTTATTTGACACACAGAGAGAGAGATCACAAGTAGGCAAAGAAGCAGGCAGATAGAGAGAGGGAAGCAGGCTCCCTGCTGAGCAGAGAACCCAATGCGGGGCTTGATCCCAGGACCCTGAGATCATGAGCTGAGTTGAAGGCAGAAGCATAACCCACTGAGCCACCCAGGCACCCCAACCCCTCATCTTTACTGCCCTCCTTCGAAAAGCAACACTCTTATCAGTTTCTGGTTTATCTGTCCAAAGATATTTTATTGTTTTATTCCTATAACATTATGTATATATTTATGAATATGTATATATGTATAAATATAAATATGCAACTGTACATGATATATGTGAATACATGAACATCTCTATGACAAAAGGTAAAAATCTTAGAGGTGGAATTGCTGGAGCTCATGGTATGTACATTTTGTTACTTTGATAGATATTGCTAAATTCTCCTCTGAAAAAGTTGTATAAGTTTAAGTCCTACCAACAATCAGATGCCTGTTTTCCCACTGCCTTTACAACAGAGTATATAATCAAATGCTTTAAATGTTGTCAAAATTATAGGCAAAACCTAGCATCTTATAATTTTAATTTATATATATTTTCTTATTATTGATATTATGTTTCATTTCATATGTTTAAAAGCCATTTGCATTTTTCTGAGTTGTCTAGAAACAGCTCTGCTTATTTTTCTATAGGGTTGTTGGCTTTTTCTTATTGATTTTTATTTAGTTATTTTTCTTGGTAATGAAATAAAATCTTTTTCTTTCTTTCTTTATTTATTAAATTTTTATTGTGTTATGTTAGTCACCATACAATACATCATTAATTTTTGATGCAGTGTTCCAAGATTCATTGTTTATGTACAATATCCAGAGCTCCATGCAATGCAAGCCCTCTTTAATACCCACTACCAGGCTCACCCATTCCCCTCTAAAACCCTCAGTTTGTTTCTTGGAGTCTCACAGTCTCGTATGGTTCGTCTCCCCCTTTCTTATCGATTTTTAGAATTTAAGGTATAGTAAAGAAATAAGGCTTTGTCAGAGGCATATTTTATCTTCTATTTCATCTTGTCATGTGTATTTTTGTCTTTATGTATGGTACATTTTTCATTGCAACAATTTTTTAAAGGATTTTATCTATTTATTTGACAGAAAAAGACACAGCTAGAGAGGGAACACAAGCAGAGGGCATGGGAGATGTAGAAGCAGGCTTCCTGTGGAGCAGGGATCCTATGCAGAGCTTGATCCCAGGATCCTGGGATCCCGACCTGAGCTGAAGGCAGACACTTAATAACTTAGCCACCCAGGGGCTCCTCAACGCATACAATTTAAAAGGTTACAAGATCATATTTATTTAATTTTAATGTTTTTTAGGTTTTGTGTATTGCTTAAGAAGGTCTAATCTGTCTAGGATTATTTAAGTACATTCCTTATGTCTTCTAGATCTTTTATAACTGCTTTTAAAAAGCCTCGCTTGTGGATGAACTGTGAACAAAACAATCTGATTTCAGAGATATATAGATATATTATCTGAGTGATTTCAAATTTTTAGCAAATGTTTAAGAAAAATAACTATAGAAATACATGCATAATGGATTAATTTTAATTAAGTCACTTATTACTATAGATTTAGCCAAAATTTGTGTAACATAGAACCACAAGGTAGACAAAACAAACTTTGGTCAGAATCATGAATGTGGAAAGATGTGGAAACAAAGAAAATACTTCTTACATCAGATAGAGAGAAAAATTGCATATACAGCTAATGGTAAATAGATGGTCAGAAATACTGTTGAAAGATGCTCAGTATTTCTCTTTTGTGAAGTGTGTTGCATTAAGATTGGGAGAGACAATAAGCATAGAATAGTGGGATTTCTGCTATGCTCAAAATTTTCTTCCACACAGAGAAGTTCATCCTGCTGATAGAACTGTTTTCCAGAGATTAAAGAGGGGACTCTCACATTAAATTAAGCATACATGAAGCATGCATGTATTTCTCTCTGTTAAACTCTGAAGGATTTGCCTGTTGGCAGAAGTGACCTCTTATGACTTAAACAGATATCCATCTGCAATATATTGAATAAATGAGAGGCTGAAATTACTTAACCCATGCTCAATATATTTGCCAAAACAATAGGATTTGAGAAAAGTGGATGCAGCTCTATTTCCCTAGGAAATTTCAATAATCCATTCATTAGATGAATACAAAACCAATTTTAACGTAATGTAACTGGTAGACAAGAAACCAGTCTCAGGAATGTGAAGAATGTTGCTTTATTTTCACATGCTCAATGGTCTCTATAAAAGTCTTTTTTCTAAGGTGTTCAATTATACATTTTTTTCTTTACTCTTTAAATCCATGGTAGCAGTAAGTTGAAAAACTGAAATTTACCTTTATAATTTTGCCTTATCATTTCCAATAAAGATGAAGACCAGAAAATAGGAAGAATGTACTTAGCTCCATGAATGGCTAAAGTGTGCTAAAACTGAAAGAAGAATTGTTTATAAATCTGCAACCCCCTTCTCATTTTTAATAGCCTAATTCCAAACAAGATGTAAGAAAGTGGTCAGATCACATATGAACAGCAAGGAATGGGAACATCAGTGAAGAATATATGCCACAAGAAGTCTTCTTTTGTTGGGGATTGGCAAATTTTTATTTGCCAAAGTTTTATTCAGCAGGTAAGGTGTTTCTTTGCTGTCAGCCTTAGCCTCTTTAATACAGTCACTTGGACTTTCCTGTGTCATCATGCTACAAATCTCTGCTACTGTTGCTAAATTTAAAGTGTTAGTAGAAGTGAAGCCAACTTCTACTAGGACAAAAGCTGATGAATTAAAAACCTTAAATCATCACAATGTACATATATAAAAACTCAGAGCAAAAGCAACAATGCTGATTCATAGCCCCAGTTAAGGAATAAGGCCAGGAGATTTAAAATAAAATGCAGTCCCTATAACTTCTTACCTTTGTGACCTCAGAGAAACATCTACATCTTTTTGATGCTCAGTATCCTCATTTGTTGATTAGGGATACATAACTCATAGGAATATTCAGATAAATAAATTATAAGATATATAAAAATTGCCTAAATTGCTTAGTGTATAATATATATATTCAATAAATATTATTATTATTTGATTGTCTTTCCTACAATGTTGTGATGTGTACATGTCTAACCCAGTGCCTATCACACAGTGGGTACACAATAAATATTAGTCAAATCTGAAAGACATGAGGTTACCTGTTTTATACTCAAATATTAATGACATAGTAGTTTAATTTATTTGTTTTGGATGAAACAGATTATTTTTTTACTCATATTAAGGAGTAATTCTTCTTTTATTAGGACAGATTCCATTGGATAGTATAACTTAACTCAAATTCATGAGTCATTAACAGTGCATATTCTAGAAATGTAGCTGGGAAGAGATATTACTTAAGATCAAGAGTGCTTTCAAGATCAAGATTGCTTTCCTTCATCTATCAGATCCCAATGGGAGCCTAAGATCAGAAGGTAGAATCACTGTGATTAGGAATGTAGCCTTTGGATTCAAGTCCTGACTCTATCAACTTCTAGCTATGTGACCTTTAGTAAGGCACTTAATATTTCTGAGCTTCTGTTCAAACTCAATGCATGTTATTTTTATTACTGTTATTGT
The DNA here is from genome assembly GCF_922984935.1 of Meles meles. Taxonomy (NCBI): domain Eukaryota; kingdom Metazoa; phylum Chordata; class Mammalia; order Carnivora; family Mustelidae; genus Meles; species Meles meles. The sequence continues at coordinate 69,816,839 of NC_060087.1, forward strand.
TGAGATACAATATTGTCTTTAACATCACCTTTAAATAGAAGAGACAGAAATTGGCAGTATAAGCAACCACCCCAAAATAGATCCAAATGAAAGAACTCTCCAGAATCTCGATAAACTAAATAGAATACATCTCAATTAAAGCACAGATATCAAGAATTATATATTTGCATTTCTGTGTACATATAGGCAGAAATCATGGTAAATCCATTTCTTGATAGTAACTATAGGTAGAATTTGATCTAGAAATGTGAGGGCATTTTTTTTTTTTTTTTGGTGGTGGGATGAGGCAGAGGAAGAGGGAAATAGAAAATATTAAACAGGTTCCACACCCAGCATGGACCCTGATACAGGGTTCAATGTCTCAACCCTGAGATCAGGACCTGAGCTAAAATCAAGAGTCTGGTGTTTAACTGAGCCACCCAGGTGGAAGGTGAGGACACTCATAAAAGCAACAACTCCTTTGGACATTTCTAGTAATCTGAGATTCTTGTACAAATGTAGCAGGACATAATATCCAACAAAAGTACATACCAAAAGAATTCCATAATTCTGCTCTTGCTGCCTTGGCATGGTCAGAAGCTAACCATATATTTTTTTCAATTTATTTATTTATTTTCAGCGTAACAGCACTCATTGTTTTTGCACAACACCCAGTGCTCCATGCAATACGTGCCCTCCCTATTACCCACCACCTGGTTCCCCCAACCTCCCACCCCCGCCCCTTCAAAACCCTCAGGTTGATTTTTGGAGTCCATATTCTTTCATGGTTCATCTCCCCTTCCAATTTCCCTCAACTCCCTTCTCCTCTCCATCTCCCCATGTCCTCCATGTTTTTGTTATGCTCCACAAATAAGTGAAACCATATGATACTTGACTCTCTCTGCTTGACTTATTTTGCTCAGCATAATCTCTTCCAGTCCCGTTCATGTTGCTACAAAGGTTGGGTATTCATCCTTTCTGATGGAGGCATAATACTCCATCGTGTATATGGACCACATCTTCCTTATCCATTCGTCCGTTGAAGGGCATCTTGGTTCTTTCCACAGTTTGGCGACCGTGGCCATTGCTGCTATAAACATTGGGGTACAGATGGCTCTTCTTTTCACTACATCTGTATCTTTAGGGTAAATACCCAGCAGTGCAATTGCAGGGTCATAGGGAATCTCTTATACACAGCCTGGAGCTTGAACTAACAACCTCCAAGATCAAGAGACACATATTCTACTAAGCTAGCCAAGTACTTCCATATTAGAAGATATTTTACCTTTGCCACATAAACCTCCATGCCTTATACTGTGATTTTTACTATTTTCAATGCAATATTTAAATCTGTAGAATATTATATAATTTCTGCCTTCAAAATCTCCAATGTTCACAAATTATAATTTAACTTTATGGCAGCATGTTTGTCCATCTTGTTCAAATGTCTTTCAACAAAATAATATCTTGACCTAAAATGAAGAATAAGTCACTCTATATAGGAGCCTTTGTAGAAATTGGCTTGGGCAGTATTTATATGTGAATATTTTTTCTTACAGTTCTGCAAACATTTTTCTTTTTTAAATGTGATTATTTTTTGGAATGTCACTTTTATTGCATATTTCTATGCAGTTCCTTTCAATATAGAGTTACTGCTTTCCTTATTTAAAATGTTTAATCCTGTTAAATATGAAATAGTCAAACCTATCTGTTTTCTTAAAGCTCCTATTCATATTATTAGTAACAAGCAACATTACCAGACCAAGTAACAATGAATAGAGTAAATTCAAAATTCATTTCTTTTTCCACTAAAGACCACAAGTTGTTCTTCATTTAAAGATCTTTTGTTATTTCATATAATTCTTCTAGCACATTTTGTGTTTGGCCTAAATTAAATGTAATTATTTTAATAGCATTTAGTTGATATATCATCATGTGTCTAAGGATGGTTGTAAGGTCAACATTAATATATATTACCCTAAATTGAGATGATCTATCTTTGGGCAGACCCAGAAATTATCATATATAATCTCAATTGTCAAAACACACCTCTCATTATCATCAGCACAGTTGAGGCTATGTCTCCCAATAACAATTACAATATATTCAATACATATTCTGTACATAGCACAATAAAGCTTCTGTATTTTCAGCCCAAATTTTGTCTTGTGTGCTTTTTTTAACCAAACTTGTCAGCATCATTAATATAGGGTCACCCTCAAGAATGATTTAAATCCTAGCTTAAAATTGAAAATGGTTTATTTTTGACTCTCTTACAAAATCAAAACCTGTAATTTTATAATAAATGTTATTTATTCAACATAAATTTTCCCTCCTATAATCTAGTTGTGCTCAATAAAATTCACTATTAAATTTTTACATATGGTTTATTTTTGTTTACTTTTTAATCTATTAAATTAAAAATACCATTTTCAATTTTTCATCCTAGATAGTGACCATTTATTTTATTCATTTGTATCCCTTTTATAGAGTTAGACAATAGATTTCAAAATAATATCTAATAAATCTAAATTTCTGTGTTTTTCTATAGTGTGCACAGTTATGCTTGCTTAATTTTGGGCACATATTATTTTAAGAACATCATGACTACATTCTATATTTACCTTTACTTGTATTTATTGAACTATAATTATTGCTGGTTTTTTTCATTTTTCCTCTGTTCCAGAAGTTGCATGTATGCAAATACCATTTTGTTTCCACTTAACTGCAAATCTAACTGTTTCAGAGTCATAAATAACTTTATTAATCCAAGCTGATCTTACAGGTTGGTTGTAAAATGAGCAGTGACAGTGATAAAATACATAGTTTTTGAATGTAGAATACAAAATCCATTTTCTAGTTATTTCTCCACTTGAAAGAACTTCAGTGCAAAATGAATTATTAAATTCTGCTATGCTCATCCAATTGGTAAAAATATAGCATTAATTAAAATTTGATTATGCTTTGCTAGAAATATTCTCACACTGTCATAAGGATATAACAGTCATTTTTCATGACCATAATTCAATACACATAGTAAAGATTCAGAGGTTTCATCTTTCAATTTTCTGTATTTCATGAATGCAACTTTTTTTCATTTTTTAACGGGCTGGACATAGTTGCATTTGTTGCTTCTGAGTTGTGAATTTGAAATGAATAATTTTCTTTTTCTGTTCCACTGTTTTGATCAGTAATTAAATTTCCATATAAAAATGGGGATTTCATCTGACCTGTTCAAATTGTGAACTTGATGTGAATAGTATCCTGGCTCAAATTCCTTGTTTTGATAAGGAATTAACTTTACATTAAATAAAGAATATTTAATGTCCTGCCCTGTTGATGAATTTTGTGGGGCTTATGCTCAAGAGAAGTCTGTTCACTTTCATTATTTCTATTAAAAAATTAGACACACAATATCTTTCTTTTTATATTATTTGTTTTTTAATGTTCTACTTTTATACTACCTGTTTGTATTATCTGAATATTTCTTTTTTTTTTCCATTTTATTTATTTTTTCAGCGTAACAGTATTCATTCTTTTTGCACAACACCCAGTGCTCCATGCAAAACGTGCCCTCCCCATTACCCACCACCTGTTCCCCCAACCTCCCACCCCTGACCCTTCAAAACCCTCAGGTTGTTTTTTCAGAGTCCATAGTCTCTTATCTTGAGGATAAAATGATTAAAAAATACATTTGTATTCAAAGGGTACAAAATTTGAATATATTTTCAGCAGAAATGCAAATTTAACTAAATATAAAAATAAAAAATTAAAATATTTTGTTTTTACTTGTTTCCAAAGTATTCAAAATAATTTATTGAATTTAAAAGATTATGAATTATAATTAGTGAATATCAAAGTTAATAGCTTAGTTATTAAAATAAGTCTGCTATTCTTTTATTTAACTTTCTAAAATTCTAAATCTTATTAAATGATAAACTATTTCTAATATTCATTTCGTGGTTAAAATAAAGAATCAGTATTGTGCTTGATTCACATAGCTACATATATAAATATGTGAATAATGTGATTTATTCAATAGTACAAAATATTCCTAAGCTGACACATGTGCATACTGGGGGGATCATGAGTACCTCTACAATAACGGATTGGAACATGAAAGGAAACTAAAAAATGCATGTTTAGCACCACTAAGTAATGATTCTTTATTATACAAGAATCTATGCCATTGATAATACCTGAGAGGAAAGATATGACAAGTTAATTTATCATTGCACTTATGTTTGTACTTTTGCTGCCTAAATTCTCCTCACACTCCAAAGTAGTGTCTATTTCCAACACTAGTACAGTCCCTAAACCTTTATGTTATTTGAATATGTCATTATTTGGCTCAAGGATATAGTGTAAGGGATGTGAAGGAGAATTTCCCTGGGATCTCAAGAATGCTAGCTCTAAGAGCAGATTTTGGTTATTAGTTACCTTATGCCAGGGCTGAGCACTGGATCTTGAGTGATAGAAATATTCATGTATTCTTTAATAGATTTATTTTCATGTTTTGAATATGTATGAGGCTCTATAGCATAGATCCCGATGTCTAAGTATAGTACAAATGTGCCAAAGTGAAAAAAAGGTATTTACAGGATAAAAATGACAAAATCTTATGAATCGGACATTAGGAGTGAAAAACACATTGGAAATGATTTCCAGATACTTGGTTTAAGTTCCTGGATGAATTATGGTCTCATTAATCAAGATACAGAAGAGAGAACAAGTTTTGGGTAAAGACAGTGATTTTTAATATTGAACATTTTGAAGAAGAGATGACTCTGATATCAGGGTAGAAATAACCAATTTGATGTTGGAAGTACAATATAATGTTCATAAAATTTAGACTTTGATCAAAGAAATATCTTAGCTAGTCAGAGCTAGAAATGTCAATAGAGATGAAACTGGCTGACAAATTTGGGTGGTATTTTTTCCATGCATTATTACTTAAATATTAAGTTAGAAGAATAACAGGAGCAATGCACTTAATATATGAATGTGACAGTATAACATAGGAATCTGTGTTCTGTGTATTACAGTTCAAATAGTAGAAAATATATTTATCCAACTTTATATAGTAATCTATGCTTTCCCAATTTTACTTCTACACATCAGGCAAATCAACTAGCTTCTGTGAACCTGATTCTTCATCTAAAACAATAAAGTTATTATGTACCTTCTAGTTTAGACTATTTTTGCTTGAAAATAGTAGAGAACACTGGCTCTAATAGCTTGTTGATGGTATGATATGTATTATTGGACATAACACAAAATCCAGAGATAGGGTGGTTCTAGAATTAGTTCATTCAATGGCTAGGTGACTCCATGAAATACCAAGTTTCTTGCTAAAGTTTTACTCTGTCATTTCAAGCATTTAAGTTTAGGTCTCCTTAGGAGAGCAAGAGAGTTGTAGCACTTCAAGAATCTGGTACAGACATGGAAATATCCAAAAGAACAAGAATACAATCCCATTTCTTGCATTTATCTGTTTTCTTTTTATTTAATTGCCAAGGAATGTTTTCCAGAATGCTCCCAAACAGACTGTCTCAGCTCTCACTGATCAGTTCATCATATGCCTGTAACTAGACTAATTATGGACCAGAACAATTACATCACTAATCTTGCCTAGACATTGTCCTCCATCCCCTGGATTAAGAAAAACATTGACTTCCTTTAGGCTAGTATCCAAAATCTATAAGGAACTTAGCAAATTCAACACCCAAAGAACAAACAATCCAATCAAGAAATGGGCAGAGGACATGAACAGACATTTCTGCAAAGAAGACATCCAGATGGCCAACAGACACATGAAAAAGTGCTCCACGTCACTCGGCATCAGGGAAATACAAATCAAAACCACAATGAGATATCACCTCACACCAGTCAGAATGGCTAAAATTAACAAGTCAGGAAATGACAGATGCTGGAGAGGATGTGGAGAAAGGGGAACCCTCCTCCACTGTTGGTGGGAATGCAAGCTGGTGCAACCACTCTGGAAAACAGCATGGAGGTTCCTCAAAATGTTGAAAATAGAACTACCCTATGACCCAGCAATTGCACTACTGGGTATTTACCCTAAAGATACAAACATAGTGATCCGAAGGGGCACGTGTACCCGAATGTTTATAGCAGCAATGTCTACAATAGCCAGACTATGGAAAGAACCTAGATGTCCATCAACAGATGAATGGATAAAGAAGATGTGGTATATATACACAATGGAATACTATGCAGCCATCAAAAGAAATGAAATCTTGCCATTTGCGACGACGTGGATGGAACTAGAGCGTATCATGCTTAGTGAAATAAGTCAATCGGAGAAAGACAACTATCATATGATCTCCCTGATATGAGGACATGGAGAAGCAACATGGGGGGGTAGGGGGATAGGAGAAGAATAAATGAAACAAGATGGGATTGGGAGGGAGACAAACCATAAATGACTCTTAATCTCACAAAACAAACTGGGGGTTGCTGGGGGGAGGTGGGATTGGGAGAGGGGGAGCGGGCTATGGACATTGGGGAGGGGAGGCGAACCATAAGAGACTATGTACTCTGAAAAACAACCTGAGGGTTTTGAAGGGTCAGGGGTGGGAGGTTGGGGGAACAGGTGGTGGGTAATGGGGAGGGCACGTTTTGCATGGAGCACTGGGTGTTGTGCAAAAAGAATGAATACTGTTACGCTGAAAAAATAAATAAAATGGAAAAAAAAAAAAAAGAAAAACATTGACTTCCTTTAAATATAAAAGCTCAAAATAAATAAATAAATATAAAAGCTCAATGAGAAAAGAGACACCTAAATAAAAATTAGGATTCTGTTAGAGAGATGGAAGGGGAAGTCTGGATTTTTGTTGGATATGTAGTCATAAATGTCTACTATAATGCCTTGGAACATTTTTGGAGTATTAAATGAGGCAAAATTTATTAACATACTTGGCATATAATGACAACAAAATTACTTTAAGATTGTGAAAACAGAATTAATGTTCATGAGAAAAGTAGCTGAAGATTTCTCTAGCATCATCATCCAAAATGATTACAGGGGGCACCTGGGTGGCTCAATCAGTTGAGTATTGAACTCTTTTTTTTTTTAATAAATTTTATTTTATTTTTTTCAGTGTTCCAAAATTCATTGTTTATGCACCACATCCAGTGTTCCTTGATCTCAACTCAGGTCTTGATCAAGTCCTGCATTGGGTTCCATGCTGGATATGGAGCCTACTTAAAAAAAAAAAATTGATTATGGGAGTAGCATCATACCAGGTACGAAGAGGGTTTGTGTAATGTGGACTATGCACTGCAATTAATCTGACTAAACTTCACTCTTGCTTTTAGATATTCCCAGTCTCTGGATGCTATGATGGAAAACATCATTCAATAGGCCAAATACAAAATCAGCTGTTCCTGAGACAAATTTGTTGCATCTGACTATGTGTCTTAAGCAATTCAGTATTCATGGGCTACTGACATGTGTATGTGTGCATTAAGACCATTTTATCATTGATTCATCCATATTTTCCCGTCATTCACTTGTTTTAAAAAAAAACACATAAGAGGATGAATACCCAACTTTTGTAGCAACGTGGACGGGACTGGAAGTGATTATGTTGAGTGAAATAATTCAAGCAGAGAGAAAAAAAACATAAAATCAATGTATATACTGCTCAAAAAAAAATCGTTTCATGCAACGGAACAAGAAAGTCACTGAGTTTCAGTGATGTTCAGAAAAGTAATATTAAGCAAAACTTTCCTCCCATAGCTGAGGCTCGTAAAAATTCTCACAAGTTCTATCTTGTATACATAATACATTGTATATTTTGACTCTTTAGATTAGACAAGCACCAGAGAAGTACGGAAAAAGGAGGAAAACCCATAGATTTTCTGAATTTTCTATGTTGACTGATTTGAATAAGAACACAAGTATAAAGGAATAATTTTACAACTTCAACCTAAATCTTTTACCATTCAGTTTCTGCATTAATGAAATTAAATTCAGATAACTGCTTACATGACACTTGCAGAGGACTAGGGGTTTGGATTAGAATGTAAGCGCATATATGTAAATAAATAAATATATGTATATTACGTTAATAATAACAATTATATAATATATTGCACTATTAAAGTATTATTTATATGATTAGCTTCTATACTCAGAGAATACAATCTCTGTTCTGTAGTAGTCAAAAAGTTCTGATCTGACTCTAGAAACAAAAGATGCCAAACATCTCAAATTTAAGTTGCAAATGGAATTCAATGTTCTTTATACTTGAGAGTGTTTTATAACAACAAAAAGCTTTAACATCACTGTTGGTAAATACACACAAACATACATACATACATAACATACTTTTCTTAAAACCCTATCCATAAACCTGATCTGAAACAACAGTCATCTCTAAATCATGTAGGCTAACAATAATGACATCTCCTGTGTATCCTGTGAAAATTCCAATAAAGTTTAGTTTTCTGGAAAACAGCTTGCTTTTGTGTTTTCCAAAATTCTGGAAAAGTGAGAAAAGTAAAGTGCTTCTGGGTGAGTCCACTTTGTAAAAATAGATAATAGTTTTCCTAATGTGCTAGCAGAATTAAATTTAATTAGTATGGTATGGTTATTTATTGGTGTTCTGTGGTTAAATGTTAATAAAAACCAGATATGAGTCCCATAGAAGTCTTAAGGATTCAGTGAGATAATGTAAGTTAAAATATCTAGAATAAATCTACTTATAGAGTAAATGTTCAATACATTTTTTCTGCCTTTCAAGTCACTTAAATTAGGAAGGGTTTATTTTACTCTATTATTAATGATTATTTAACCACTGTGATGGAACAAAAATTTAGAAGTTTATGATCTAAAATTTAAAGAGTTACAAAACAAAAGCCAAGGCAATTTTTGGAAGACCAAAATGCATGTTTTTTTTTTTTTTTTTTTCTCTCCACATGTTTCCTATTCACTTTCCAGCAACAGTAAAGGTATTTTTTTGAGTGAACAAACCTCTTGCAGAGTTGACTCCGACTTAATTTCCTTAGGAGGCAGCCTCCTTCCTTTTTTGATAGCCTGGGATATGTCAGGGGCATTCCAAACCAGCTGGGGAGGGGAGGCGAACCATAAGAGACTATGGACTCTGAAAAACAACCTGAGGGTTTTGAAGGGTCAGGGGTGGGAGGTTGGGGGAACAGGTGGTGGGTGATGGGGAGGGCACGTTTTGCATGGAGCACTGGGTGTTGTGCAAAAAGAATGAATACTGTTACGCTGAAAAAAAATAAATAAATAAAAAGGGAAAAAAAACAAACAAACAAACAAAAAAAAACTAAATCCACCTGGGAAAAATCAGAAACTCTACTTTTCTCTGTTGGATGGGAAGCTAGGCAGTGAGCACAGAGAAAGAATATCTAACTAAGCTGTTTTTCCAATCTTGGGAAATGAGGATTTGAAGCATTTCTTCTTTCCTCCATTTAATGCTTATTATAAACTTCAAGAAACAAAAAGTTACCCTCAGATCAATTATTTGAGCTTTCAAGACTTTTCGACATATAAGCACCTTCTACTCCATAATATCAGAGAAGAAATTTCATCCCTGATCTTGAAAGCAGTACAAAATTGACCTCACCAACCACCCATAACCCAGGCAGGCATACTTTGAATCCACGAAGGTGACAAATAACTTCCAATATATCAAATTAGTTCATTGGCTTGCCTGTAATTTTCTTTTCATATTCTTGTAGAGAATATGCCACATTTAAAATTAATATTTTTGAACAGCTTGCATAATTCACACAGATGCCTTGGTAAAAATAATTAAATATATTCTCAGTGGGTGGATTTCTTTCTCTTTCCCTTCTCCTGTGAAACATCTGTGGGTGATACTTCTAAATAAATAGGGTTAACTCATTCACAAACATAAGATGAAAGCCCTCTGTGCCATATTATATATGCTCAGCTGTAATGCTTTTGTTTATTTGTAAAATATGCCACATAGTAAGTGATTGACTTATGATGATTTCAGAGTAGGAAATAATGAAATTGTCCCAGCAAAGTAATTTGAGAATACAGGAATTAGAACAATAGGACCAATTCCTGGTCAAGCCAGTGTAGCATTTGACTTAACCTAGAGGTCTATAGATGCTAGCTTATTGTTCTTTGTTAATACTTCTTTCCAAAAAATGATCCTGCAAACAATAATTACAGCTTTTAAAACTTTACTATTTTGGGGGCACCTGGGCGGCTCAGTTGGTTGAAGACTCTGCCTTTGGCTTGGGTTGTGATCTCAGAGTCCTGGGATCAAGCCCTGCATTGGGCTTCCTGCTCAGCAGGGAGCCTGCCCCACTCCCCCCCACCGCCCCCCTCCACTGCCTCTATGCCTGCCTCTCTGCTTGTGATCTCTATCAAATAAATAAATAAAATCTTTTAAAAAAATAAAACTTTACTATTTTTTTCAAACACATTATAATCTCCACTCCTTACTGTTATCTACACAATTCCTTACCATCTAGAAAAACTTCATGGTTCAGTTGAAGTCCCATCTCTTCCAGGATGGTTTCCCTGATTACTTTAGCTCACATTACTCTCTATTCTTTTTGACACCCATTATACCAATAATTTAAGCCTTGACTTTGTTTTTTAATATCACCTCATGCCTTGTGGTATTGGCTTATACTGATTCATGAATTGTTCAGTACTTATTAATGTATATTTATCTTGTCTTTTCACATATGGTGTAAGTAGCTCAAAGACAAGGTTCATAGTACATGCTTATTTCTGTCCTGCAGCACAGGGGACCATTGATCAGGACCATGCTTGTGGTGTTCCATTAGTAAATTTGTGCTAAATAGATATGGAATAAATCTCATGTTGTCAGATGCAAAGAATGTTTAATTGTTCAGGTTTTTATACAGTCTAATGTTTTAGCTGATAACAAAATCATGCGATTTTGTTGTAGAAATAGATGTAGAAAAAAACTTTGACACCATTCAACATCTGTTCATAATAAAAACTTTTAACAAAGTGAGTTTAAAGGGAACATACCTCAACATAATAAAGGGTCTTTTTGTGATAACTTTTCAATTTCCTCTCAGCAATAATATGGATGCAAAGTCTAATTTTTAATTGCCAGAGACTATTTGACCATTTACTTATCCAGATGTTACAAAGAAGTTTTGACAATGGAAAGCTTGGAATACATGTTTCTGCATAAAAATTTAAATTTAAAATAAGGGGGAAATATGTGACAATATACTATGTGGTGATGGTGAACCACAAGAAAGAAAAAAAAATCTCTTCACAGATCCTTTGTCTTCTCTTTATTTTCTCCTGGAGATTTAGGGAAATGCTATGTGGGTATATGCAAATCAAAGACCTGATTATCATTGGCATTTCCTGTTGATGTTAAATTTTAACTAACAAAGTTAACTCCCCCTTTCCACTACATATTAATCTATATAATTCTTCAGTTACAGTAGAAGTGATCTATCCAAAATTTCCTAGGAGTGCATAATACCAGATAGCAGACCATCTGCTGTACCTTTCTTCACAAGTGGTCCACAGGCTTTATGCATGTTTGTAAGCTAGACTATCCTACCATGAAGCATTTCAGATGTTTTAGTATGTAAGCTCCTTTGGGGCATCTCTAACGTAGATATAACTTAGTAAATTCAGATCTATAGCAAATGGTGCCAGGATAAGTTCTCACAATATAAGAATCCACCATGAAGGTAAAATAAAAATTATTGTGTCATATTCCCTTAACTGTATTTGGGGTTAGTTAATGTAGAGAAAACTGCCAGGTTGTGGTGGAAGGCAATGTTGGATTTCTTGTAAAAAACTTTAGAGTTGTTTTTCCCTTTTTATTATTTTTGTATTCCACAAAGGGGAATATATCCCCCCCTTTTTTTAATATTCTCATCTCTACGAGCACCTGGGTTGCTCAGTGGGTTAAAGCCTCTGCCTTTGGCTCAGGTCATGATCCCAGAGTCCTGGGATTGAGCCCCACATCGGGCTCTCTGCTCCGCGGGGAGCCTGCTTCCTCCTCTCTGCCTAGTTGTGATTTCTCTCTGCCAAATAAATAAAATATTAAAAAAAATATTCTCATCTAGACTTTAAGATCTCAGGGTGAGAAAGGAGAACCTTATATGTCAAGACTCTTCCTTTCTCCCTCCACTCCTCCTCCCCTCTCTCCCTTCTTCCTTCCTTCCTTCACTCTTTTCTTTCTTTCTTTCTCTCAGCATGGTTAATATATGGTGTTCTATTAATTACAATAGAGAACAAAGTGATGGTTACCAGAAGGGGGGCGGTGTGGGGGATGGGTTAAGGAGTGATGATTGAGATTAAGGAGTGCTCTTGTGGAAAGCACTGGCTCATGTACAGAATTGTTGAATCAGTATATTGTACACCTGAAACTAACAGAGCAGAATCTGGGTTTTTTTTGGTTTCCCTCTTTTTTTTCCATTATTCATTTGTTTTATTTCTTAAATTCCATATATGAGTGAAAAATCATATGGCGTTGGTTTTCCTTTGACTTATTTTTTCTTAGCATTATACTTTCTAGGTTCATCCATGTTGTCATAAATAACAGGATTCCATTTTTTTCTATGGCTAAGTAATATTTCATTGTATTTATATCTGTGTGTGTATATATACACACACCACATACTATATATATACACACATGTGTATATATTAATCTATACAATATATACATATTATATATAGTATATAATATGTATGTTTATATGTTATTATTATATTATATATATAATATATAGTACTGAAAAATGGGTGTTTATACACACGCACACACAAACACACACACACACACATCTGGCCATACACACACACACACACACACACATGAGGAAGAGCATCTAATTATCTAATTTATCTGTTTTCCCAATCTTAGGAAATGAGGATTTGAAGCATTTCTTCTTTCCTCCACTTAATGCTTATTATAAACTCCAAGAGACAAGAAGCTACTCTCAGATCAATTATTTGAGCTTTCAGGACTTTTAGAAATATAAGCCCTTTCCACTCCATAATATCAGAGAAGAAATTTGATCCCTGATCTTGAAAGCAGTACAAAATTGACCCCACCAATCACCCATAACCCAGGCAGGCATACTTTGAATCCACAAAGGTGACAAATAATTTCCAATATATTCATTTATTTCATCGGCTTGCCTATAATTTTCTTTTTATACACTTCTAGAAAATATGACACATTTTAAGTTAAAATATGCATACACACCACATCTTCTTCATCCATTCATCTATTGATGGACACTGGGGCTGCTTCCATAATTTGGCTGTTATAACTAATGCTGCAATAAACATAAAGGTGCATATATTCTTTCAAATTTGTGGTTTTGTATTCTTTGGGTCTTTATACATCTAACTGTGCACAGACGATTAAAGTAGTCTATCCTTTCACTTTGATTTCTCTAGCATATAATTTATTACTAAGACACAGATTATGCTGTTATCAAACATCCATGGAGAAAAAGGGTAACAATGCATATTCCACATTTAAATTACTATTATTAATTTGAAAAAAATCTTAATTTAGGAAACACTATAGAAATACTAAATCAGAGTAGTGTTTTGGACTAAAGAAAATGTTTCTTTACACAAATTAGTAATTACATCCAATATATTAGAGAACTTCAGAAATAATTAACTTCATGAAAATTAATATATAATAAGGAAAATATGGATCACTTCATTCTTACCCTGAGTATATTATGGCCATTAACTTTGTTATCAGGCAGGATCAATAAAGGATATGACTACAATACCCTGAAATTCTAAAATGCCAAGGTCTAGTATTGAAATGCAGAGGAAAAGAGAAATGCATGGTAAAACGAAGATTTTTTTATACCCCCAGATATTTGGAGCTAATAGATCTTATGTACTTTTTGAGGCTTATATAAAATATACAATATGATAAGTTCATCAATATTAAAGATATTGCTAATTATTTGCTATTTTTTGAGTTAAATGAAGTAGATCAAATGTCTTAGAATCAAGATATTGGGAGACTAAGAACAAGGTACTGGTTAATAATGAGGAAATAAACATTTCAATATAAAAATCAATGGAAGAAAAACAATAAAATAAAAACTAATAGAAGTATATGAACTTCTAAAAATGAATAACTCAAAAACACATGCTTAACTCTTAGAGAATTTCACTTAAAAGTGCCCCCCACAAATAACAATTTATTGGAAAATGGCATTCAACACAAGCAAAAAAAAAAAAAAGGAAAGAAATTGTTGATGCTGCAGACACATCAAAAATTCAGGGAATGTCAAAGACCTAAAGTCTATTGAATGCATGTATTGTGACCTAAAATAAAGTTTAGAGTAGTTAAATTCAACTTTTAATACTGGTATAATATGTTTTAGAGCTATATACAGATGCATGCACACATTCATCTACAAATTATACAAGATTGGGGAATGAAAGTAATTAATGGTGGTCAGTTAACAAATGATTAACTAGGCTGAAACTACTCACAGGCACTCAAAATGTTTTTGCCAAGTCCAAATAATAACTATAAACCTATTAAATATAATTGCAAAGAAACAGAACATGGAAACTTCAACACATACAAAGATGAAATCAACAGACACAAAGAAATCAGAGTGAAAGCAAAACTTCACTAAGCAGAATTTTAGAACAGAAAATTTCTATTATAAAGAATAACTTGCACTTTTTCCATTTGCCATGTCTTCAAAGACTTTTCTAAAACTCTTGTATCATTTGACCCTCACAAGAATCCTGTGAGATAGGCAGGGGGACAATCATTACATTTGTTAAACATAATTTATATATACAAAAAGACAAAAAAAAAGTTGATTTTTTAAATGAGCAAACTTACAATAAAAAGCACAGTATAAATAAAAGTAAAATTTGGGAAACAGATAATCATGGGAGGTTGGGGCAACCTGAGGGTTTTGAAGGGTCAAGGGTGGGAGGTTGGGGGTACAGGTGGTGGGTAATGGGGAGGGCACGTTTTGCATGGAGCACTGGGTGTTGCGCAAAAAGAATTAATACTGTTACGCTGAAAAAAATAAACAAAATGAGAAAAAAAATAACATTTCACAAAACCATATTTGATGCACTGTAAAATAATGGTGAACTATGGCAGCATAATGGAGCTCAAGTAAGATAAAACAGGGTTTGAATTCTGCCTCTGATACTGACTTGATGTGTGACCTTGGGGAAGCTTTTTATCTCCTGAACCTCAGCTACCTTATGTTTATCACAATGTAATATCCCACAGAAAGGCAACCAAAATAAGCATAAAAAAGTTAATTACAACATGCTTATGTTTTTAAAATTAGTTAAAATAACTGTTTTGAGTAAAGATATAGGGAAAGGAGAATGGGACATCTACAGAATTACACAGAGATATGGCTATTTGTAGTTTTGCACTTCATAAAAAAGTGGTCATAAAGGAGATAATTATTATACCTGGTCTAGTGTCTGAGACTTAATAGAGGTTCAACAAAACAGAGTTGTTCTTGTTATTATTATTATTTATTACCCACCTGAAAAAGTCCTTCATCCTTCAAACCCATCTCTTCTGCCTTTGGCTCAGGTCAGGATCCCAGGGTCCTGGGATAGAGCCCCACATGGGCTCTCTGCTCAGCAGAGAGTCTCTAAAATTTTTAGACTCAGCTTCCACACAAAATTGTGTGCTTCTTCCTGTCTCTCCCATAACACCCTGCTATTCTTTTATTATCAGACTTAACATTGATTTATGCTGATAAGTTTTCTTGTATTATTTCTTACTAAAAGTGATCTTTTGAGATCAGGAATTTTTTCTGCTTCACTTATATTGCCATTATATATCACAGTGCTTGGCACATCATAGATCCTCAATAAACATTCATTAAAAGAATATGTAGTGACCATTCTCAACAACTTCAAGGATAATTTTAAGCACTTTTGATACCTCAGCATTATACTCTAGACTTCATGGTGTTAAGTCACCAAAATTTAGGAGCATACCAACAACAGAACATATTAATAATTAACATGTAATTAATATATCTATAGTTGAAAGGAGAAAAATGTTAGAAGGAATTTTAAGTACCTAGCACTCGTCCCTCTATACTCAAGAAATGTTTGTAATAATAATGTAAGAGACAAATAAGAAACTGAAGAGAGTTTCCAAAGAGGGCCCTTACATTCTTAACATTCTGCTGTATCACTGAATCATTGAGGTACAAGGTTGGAAAACTGTAGGAGATAATGTATGACAAGTGTTTAAACACAATGCCTGATTTATATCCAGGATTCAATTAATGTTTATGCGGAGCGAGGGAGAGAGACGGAGCAAGGAGGAGTAGGAGAAGGAGAAAAGGATACTTGTTGGAAGGACAAATAAGAGTTCAATCTCAGTCTGGTCTGGGGTCCACTGTTAGTCTTTCTCTGCCTCCTTTGAAGGAATTTTAAGAGTAAGTATAAGTGCTTCATAAATATGAGCAATTATTATAATTATTATTATGAATGTCATTTTATTGAAGAAGAGGTTTTTTTTAAGATTTTATTTATTTTTTTGACAGACAAAGATCACAAGTAGGCAGAGAGGCAGGCAGAGAGAGAGGAGGAAGCAGGCTCCCTGCTGAGCAGAGAGCCCATGTGGGGCTCTATCCCAGGACCCTGGGATCCTGACCTGAGCCAAAGGCAGAGGCTTTAATCCACTGAGCCACCCAGGTGCCCCGAAGAAGAGGTTTTGAATTGAAGATGATTTTTTTTTAAATATTGTTTTGGTTAATTAGATGCAATGAAGGAAAAACGCAGTTTTAGAATGTTTAAAAAATAATGACACAATTTGATTGTGAAAGGTGATATTTGAGCACTTGTGGAAACCCTTTAAACAAATAGCTAAAAAATGATACCAAGTTTCCATGAGTGCTCTATATACTGTTTGTTGAAAAATTATAATTATTATATTTATATTTTTAGCTTCTATTTTTAATATATTCACAGGGAACATTCAGTGCCATATGAGAAAGAGAGCCTCCTGAAAACATTTAGAGTAGGCGGACTTTTGAACCCCACTATTTTAACGTTTGTTTTTGTATACTGTGCTGTACATCCCAATCTGCACAGAAATTGGCAAGCTAAGAAATCCTAAAAAATGAAAACTGCATTCTAGCAAATATGCAAAAGTTGAGATGGTCATTAAAAATGTTATTCTTCAATTGTCAGTAAAATTCAAGTTAAGTACCTTTTGGTTATGGGGCATTCATCCTTTCTCATGAAGTGCAGAACTGCAATTAGCCACGTCTCTGTGTAATTCTGTAAATGGGTCAAGATCCTTGGACTTACTTCTCCTTTCCCTATATCTTTACTCAAAACAGGTATTTAAACTAATTCAAAAACCATTAGCATAGCATCTTTAACTCTTTCTTAGGCTTCTCTTGGTTGCCTTTCTGTGGTATATTACATGGGTGCTAAGCATCCTGTGACAAAGGAAGTAGTCTGGTTTTTGGAAGGGAAATTGTTGAGACTTTGAATCAGAGTATTTTCACATCCTCTTAGAGTTCTATTGGAGTTTGATCCTTTGCTTGCTTTGATATGTAAATAGAGATATTGCTTTCTCCCAGGGGATCCTGGAGATCTGCCAAAGCACATAACAGTAAGATATCCTTCAGGATAGAAACTGAGTTGCCTAGAACAGCACAGAAAGCCACATTTGTGTTTGGGCTTCACAATAAAATACCTTTGTTAATAGTTTTTACTTCCAATATAAATGTTTATATATTTACTCAGCTTAGTCATGCTAGTTAGCCAACAGTTAGAAAACAACAGTTTTGTTCTTC
Organism: Meles meles; assembly: GCF_922984935.1. Taxonomy (NCBI): domain Eukaryota; kingdom Metazoa; phylum Chordata; class Mammalia; order Carnivora; family Mustelidae; genus Meles; species Meles meles. Next base: position 69,834,653 of record NC_060087.1, read on the forward strand.
TTTTTCCTGGTGCTGTGTTACTAAACTTATAGCTTTCCTTTGAAGATGCTATTTATGTTTCCTTTGATATATTCCATAAAAAAATCTGTTCTTTAAGTAATGTTTATTTTTATGGAAATTGGAACATAGTTTCAGCTATTTATTTCAGTGAAGAGAATAACTATTGAAATGGTAAAATTGCTAATCTATAGGGAGAAAGAATAATTTCCACTCTAGATGTTATGTATATTACATTTGGAAGGAAAAGAGAGGCTGAAAACTTAGCTTTGTCCTTTACTCATATTTATTTTTTACCTTTTAGCTTCTTTTGTGGTTCTCCTTGCTCATATAATGCAAAACACACAAAATAAGACTCAATAATTTTAGTGATTTCTATTACTGCCTTGAATCATTGATATCTCTTCTGAATTGAGAGCTCTTGTTCCCTTCTTGATTCTGGAGTATTTAATTAGTGATTTTTATCATATGTTTTAAGATGTAGAATTAGTGCTAATCTTTCATATGAAAGCTAACATTATATTTAAAAAACCTTGCCAGTTCTATAATTAAGACATAGTTGGTTACCTTAACAGTCTGTAAACAGATAATTACAGATTGATTTATAAAGATGTTTTTTGGTTTTCATAGAAGAAAAGACTTTTATTGCTGAGTCACAGATGCTTAAAATAGAAAGAGAATATCAAAAATATAAGATAAATCAAGAGAAGAGATGGCACTACAGGGTCCTTGCAATAGAACCATACACACACATACATATAATTTAAAAATATTTTCTTTTCCTGTTTTTAAGGAAAAGAGTATGCAAACTGTGAATTCATTTTCAAGCTATTTTAAACAGATAAGAAAAATTTAGCCATTGGGCTTTTTAATCTACTTTCTTATAAACTGGAATATTTTAAATTACTATAAGATGATAGCAATTTATTTTTGCATCATGTATTTATATTAAATAAAATATTTCCCTAGACCAACATTCTCTAAAACCCACTATGTGTCTTAGCATTTCCTTACAGCTCACATTTGGTGTCAGATGACACAATTGCAAAACATGTCACTTTGAGGTCACAGTGATTTCTTGGGAGAAAAGTACTTACAGGTCTTTGGATACTTGAGTCCAGTTCCAGATACTGCATTATTATTATTATTTTTTTTTTTACTGCAGAGACATTTATTACACCATTGTATTGTTCACAAGAATTTTTTTTAAATGACAGTAAATACTACACAATATGAAGACCAATATTTTAAAAGACCATTCATATGGTACAAAAATAAATTCAACAAATTATCTTTTAAGGAAAGACAGTCATGGTTTTATTTGGCAATATAATAGAACAGATGCATAATTTAATGGAATGAAAAATACAGTTATCTATTACCTGTTTTCTCCTTCCTTTACAGCTTTCTTTCCATGTTTTTTTTTTCTTTCCCTTCTTTCCTTAGTTCCTTCCCCTTTACTTCTTCCTTCTTTCTTTCTTTCTTTCTTCTCCCTCTTTCTTCCTTCTGGTTCTTTCTTTCTTTCTTTTCTTTCTCTTTCTTACTTTGCCTTGATCTTTCCTTTACCTTCCTTCTCTCTCTGCTTCCTTCTTTCCTCCATTCTTATTTTAGCTTCCTTTTTTTCCTCTACCATTCTTTCTCTATTCTTTATTTCTATTAATTATGCATTTTTGTTTTTTCTATAGTCTCCCTTTCTCAGTTTTATATATTTTATACATACCTCTTTCTCCATTTCTGATTTACAAAAACCCTTTGATTTAAAAATTTCTTTACTAAAATTATAGCATACAGACTTTTCCAAATTCTAAAATTCACAAACTCATGAAACATTAAAGATAAAAATGCAATAGCATCTGCTTTCCCAATCTTAAAATATTGTCTCTGACATATAGGAAACCCCCCTGTATTGGGAAAAGTGCTGAAATTTATACTTGCAAAGCTGAAGCTTTATGACTATAGCTTGATGATTCCTGGACAAAGTAAATTGTACTTACAATATTTTGAATAGACAAATACTTATTTCTGGTCAAACACAAGCATATTGCTAATTTATCAGAAATAGATGATGCAAAGATGATTTCATTGCTCTTTATTTCCTAAAAGAAACTCATACTTAAAAAAATAAAATCAAGAAAGATATGTCAAATCATCTAAAATTCTCCCCAAATAATGTGCATGCAAATACATGACTTATTCAAAATTATAAAATATACAGCCATTCATAAAATATTTTTAAGGGGCTCCTGGGTGGCTCAGTGGGTTAAGCCAGTACCTTTGGCTCAGGTGGTGGTCTCGGGGTCCTGGGATTGAGCCCCAGGTCCAGAGGAGAGCCTGCTTCTCCCTCTCTCTCTGCCTGCCTCTCTGTCTACTTGTGATCTCTCTTTCTGTCAAATAAATAAATAAAATCTTTAAAAAATAAAAAAATAAAAAATAAAATATATTTAATATTTTGTGTGAAACTGGCATTGCAGTCTCTACACTTGGAAACATGTAGGGAAATGGGCCTAGATTTGGACATTCATAAGCAAAGAAAAATTAACAGAAAAATGCAGAGGCCTGATGAATCACAGAGTAAAATTCATTTGATCATGATTATTATTATTAGTTTTGCTTCCTTTATTATCTTTCATTCATAAAAGCCTAGTTTCAGTTTCACACACAAAAATTGCTTTTAAAAAGTTATTGGAAAGAGAGGTGCTACTTCCTTTTCTAGGAAAAAAGTTTGCAGAGTATATGTAACTAGAAATTATTAAAAATAACAAATTATAAGTAATGAACTAAGAATATACATATACTAAGAGTTTATTAAAGCAGTTCCCCCAAGGAACAGTAGACATTGAGAAACATCTGGAAACTGGCTATTTTTTTAAAATTCTTTTCAGCATAACAGAATTCATTGTTTATGCACCACACCCAGTGCTCCATGCAATACATGCCCTCCTTAATACCCACCACCTGGCTCCCCCAACCTCTCAACCCTCAGGTTGTTTTTCAGAGTCCATAGTCTCTCCTGTTTCACCTCCCCTTCCAATTTCCCTCAACTCCCTTCCCTCCATCTCCCCATGTCCTCCATGTTTTTTGTTATGCTCCACAAATAAGTGAAACCATATGATACTTGACTCTCTCTCTGCTTGACTTCTTTCACTCAGCATAATCTCTTCCAGTCCCATCCATGTTGCTACAAAAGTTGGATATTCATCCTTTCTGATGGAGGCATAATACTCCATAGTGTATATGGACCACATCTTCCTTATCCATTCATCTGTTGAAGGGCATCTTGGTTCTTTCCACAGTTTGGCGACCGTGGTCATTGCTGCTATAAACATTGGGGTACAGATGGCTCTTCTTCTCACTGCATCTGTATCTTTGGGGTAAATACCCACCAGTGCAATTGCAGGGTCATAGGAAAGCTCTATTCTAATTTCTTGAGGAATCTCCACACTGTTGTCCAAAGTGGCTGCACCAACTTGCATTCCCACCACCAGTGTAAGAGGGTTCCCCTTTCTCCACATCCTCTCCAACACATGTTGTTTCCTGTCTTGCTAATTTTGGCCATTCTAACTGGTGTAAAGTGGTATCTCAATGTGATTTTAATTTGAATCTCCATGATGGCTAGTGATGATGAACAAAATGGGCAGAAGATATGAACAAACACTTCTCCAATGAAGACATACAAATGGAAACCTGGCTATTTTCACAAGCACAAAATTCTTAATGGACTATTTTCATTTACTACCGTTTTCTAAAGTATTTTAAAATTTATTTATTGCTTTGAGAGAGAGAGAATGAGATCATGTTCAGGAGTTGGGGGAGAGGCAGAGTGAGAAGGAGGAGAGAAGCAGACTCTCCACTGAGCCTGGAGCCCAAACTGAGCTTGACACATGGACCCTGAGATCATGACCTGAACCAAAATTAAAAGTCAAACACTTTTTTTTAAGATTTTGTTTATTTATTATTTATTTATTTTTGATAGAGAGACAAAGCCAGAGAGGGAGCACAAGCAGGGGGAGTGGGAAAAGAAGAGGCAGGTTTCCCGCTGAGCAGGGAGTCTGATTTGTGGCTTGATCCAAGGACCCTGGGACCGTGACCTGAGCCAAAGGCAGATGCTGAACGACTGAGGCACCCAGGAACCCCAAGAATCAAACATTTAACCAATTGAGCCACCCAGGTGTCCCATCATTTATTATTTTTTAAATAAATTTATCCCCTTGGAAGTTTGTTGAATGTCACATTGCTTTGAAAAAAATCAATATTCTAAGTGTATTAAAAAGTAATTTAATCTATGTTAGAGGCAACCACATGTTGATTTTCAAAGGAAAGGAATGCAACAAAACTCTGTCATATCTTGCAGACAGTTACTTATTTGAAGCAACTATGTTGCCCATTAGAAATGTTACAACTGGGGGCGCCTGGGTGGCTCAGTGGGTTAAAGGCTCTGCCTTTGGCTCAGGTCATGATTTCAGGGTCCTGGGATCGAGCCCCGCATTGGGCTCTCTGCTCAGCCGGGAGCCTGCTTCCTCCTCTCTCTCTGCCTGCCTCCCTGCCTACTTGTGATCTCTATCTGTCAAATAAATAAATAAAACCTTAAAAAAAAAAATGTTACAACTGGGACACCTGGGTGGCTCAGTGGGTTAAACCTCTGCCTTCAGCTCAGGTCATGATCTCAGGGTCCCGGGATCGAGCCCCACATCGGACCCTCTGTTGAGCAGGGAACCTGCTTTCCCCCCCTCTCTGCCTGCCTCTCTGTCCACTTGTGATCTCTGTCTCTGTCAAATAAATAAATAAAAATCTTTAAAAAAAACTATAAAAAAAGAAATGTTACAACCATTTTCAACATGAATAGAATAAACCAAATACATGAAACAAAATTTAAAAAAAAAATTGGCAAAAAAAGCCCTTACCTCTCAGTCACTATTATTATTCTATTTTTTAATATTTTACATATTTTTATATTTTATATTTTATATTGTTCTATTTTAAATACCAAAACACTTAAACCTGGTCCAAGTGGGATAATTCATTGAGGTGAAAATGGCATAAAACAGGGAAAGCATTCCTATGACAGAAGTAGTTAATACAATATTGAAAATGAACAGTCTTTTGTGATTCAGCAACCAAAAGTGAAGGTGCCTTTTAGGCAGTGATTCTGGGGTACTCTAAATTCTTCCAAAACTGTTTAAAATTTTAATATCCCAATAATGCTCTACATTTCTGTTTCCTAATTCCCAAGATGTAACAAAGCTGTTTTTGATGACTTCCATATTTTGCACACTGAATTCATCTTGTATTAAAATTTGGTTCCACTTAGGTATTGAACCTGCTTTCATTGATAGATGAACTTCGTCCTGGCATACATTATATGTTTATAAAAAAAAAAAAAGAAAGAAAGAAAGAAAGAAAGAAAGAAAAATTTGGCCACTACATTGATTTGCAATCACAATTCTAATAATTGTTACTTTTAGTAAATCTCCAGGACCTCATTTCCAGTTCTTCCCTGTATGCCTCATTCTGTTAGTAGTGCTGAAAAGTGCCTACCAACATAGTAGTCATTGATTCAAAAAACTCATTCAACAAATACTTGTTGAATGTCTCTATATTAGACATCGAAGCATCACTAGAATTATTCAAAGTATTATACAAGGTTCTCAGATCTCAGGGAAGTGGTCATAATTTACTGTTCAGTATTTTAACATGGTTCCACTCTGAATTGTGCAGCAATAAACAAATCTCCTTGGACTTGGTTTTATCATCTGTACAACAGAGATTGAAGTTTTTGAATAAGAACAGTGTTTTTGAAAAGCAAACAGTCATAAGATAATGGGTCACAAAGTCAATTTAAGAAGGTATGACTGACCTGAGGGTTTTGAAGGGTCAGGGGTGGGAGGTTGGGGGAACAGGTGGTGGGTAATAGGGAGGGCACGTTTTGCATGGAGCAATGGGTGTTGTGCAAAAAGAATGAATACTGTTACGCTGAAAAAATAAATAAAATGGGAAAAAAATTAAGAAGGTATGACTGGCATTTCTTAATGAAACAGAATATAATAGAAAATAGTGCAGTATGTTTTAAGATTATACAAGTTTGTGAAATTTCAATTTTTAAAAATATCTATGCTTGTGTATATTGTATAGTGGATTTCTGTATGTGCATCTTGTAGTAGTGGTTTAAAATATATTTTGTTAATGTGGGTCATATTTAAAAATTTCTCTACAATAGAGTAGTCGTAGGGAAGACTTAGCAGCCACAGGCATCTAGAGACAGCCAAGAAGACTGGAGTACAAGAATACACATCAGACTTTGAAAACTGGGTTCTTGTTCTTACTTTTCCAATATAATTTAATGTGAATTTAATAATTATGGTGATGTTGATAATAATAACAATGACTAACATTTATTAAGCACTAACTATATTCTAGGCACTGTTCTAAGTACTTCACAATATGCTATTTTATTTATTCCTCCCAATAGCCATACGATGTACATATAATTTTTATTCCCATTTTACAGATTAGGAAATTAAAGCACAGAAATCACTTATTCACCATAAATTATGTACAAGAAACAATAATAAGCACCAAAGAAGAAAAGATGAATAAGAAATAAGCTATCCATTCAAGGAGTTTACTTTTTAGAACAGGGACACACATGTGAACAAATGATCATAATGAAATACGGTATACTCTGAGCAAGAATTTCATAAAAATCACAGTGAGGAATACAGAGAAGTGGGAAACCTGATTAGGATTTAAGAAAGACTTCATGAAGTGGATGATATGAGTCTTAAAGCGTGGGTATAAATTTTGTAAGTAAATAAGATAAGCAAGATATTCTATTCATCTATGGATAGACCCAAAAGAGGTTTGGAAAAAGAGTGTGTCTAGGGATGTCTGTTGATACTTAATAAATCTGCAACTTCTCACTCCATCCTAGCTCTATCAATTGTGGTGTAATAGATCAAATTTGCATGCCTTTTCACCTTCAAGCCCTTGGAGGAGCAAAAACTGATATTCCCTCTAGCCTGCTTTACACTCTTACTAGCTATCTGATATTGAACAAACTATTAAATTATCTGAGTCTCAGTTTCTTCCTTGTGGAACAAAAGTTTTAATATACGCAGAAAAAAGGTAATTGGAGAACTATTAGACATGTGAAAAACGTAATAAAAAGCAAGATCATAATCATGTAAGTGATATTTGTGACAATATGTAGGTGAGAGAAGGGCTGATTTTGAATAGAAGTATATAAGACTAAGTATAGGAAGCTCTATAAACTTCCTGGATTGCCTTCTTTTAGTTGAGGTAAGAAAGCAAGACAGAAATAAGACAATGACAAGGATGGATGTTATGGAAGATGGCAGAGTAGACAACAGCAGAAATCTGTCTCTCCTTTGAGACAACAATTGGACTGGCATAATTTGTCTAAAACTACTATTTTGTTACTCTGGAGTCTATTTGAATGTTTGAAGCTTCCAGGGAAAACTTGGCTGGTAAATTGCCATTAATAATGGTCATTTTTAGCCCTCAATATGATAATGGTTGCCCATTTCCCCACTTACACTTGTGACAAGTAGCTGTGAAGATAATGACATGTAGTTCTGGTATGGTTTGGCAGAGGTAGGGTAGGCAGTAAGGACTCTGTCCTCCAAATATTGGGGTTCTGTGTTCTGATTAGGAATTACTAATTCTGATCCATGAAATGCAGGCACAGAAGCTGGCTGCCATTATTTAAACCCAAACTGACTAAAATAGCTTTCAAGGGATTTAAAGAAGATGTCCTGGTTTTGGATATTCAGAAACAACTGAATATGTGAAGGGTGGGTTTAGAAATCCCTGGGAAAGACACAAGCTCACAAAAGACATGAGAAGATGTTACATTTTCACCTCAGACTGAACCTCAGTACAGCGACACACTACAACAATAACAATAGCAACAACAGCAGCAAAAATAAGAACAGCAAAACAATAATAATAATAATAATAATAAACCTCGGGAAGGGGAATCTGATTCCCAAAGTAAATACAATATAAGATGTAAATGACCAGTTTTTAATGGAAAAATCATTGGGCATGCAAACACACAGAAAAGGACAGTCCATTCAAATAAAATAAGTAAACTGACCATAAATGTACCTGAGGAAGCCAAGACACTGAAGTTACAGGACAAAATTTTGAAACAACTGACTAAAGATGTTCTAAGAGCTAAAGGAAGTCATGGTCAAAGGGAAACAATGTATAAAAAATTAAAATATCCATGAAAATACAGTCATAAAAAATAAAATTCTGGAGCTGCAAAGTAAAATAACTAAAATCAAAATTACCTTAAAAGGGGCTCAAAGAGAAATTTAAAGAGCAGAAAAAAGAATCAGTGAACTTGAAGATGGCTTAATTGAAATCACTTAGTCTGAGATACAAACATTAAAAAAAAAAAGTGAATAGAGCCCAAGTAACCTGTGGCACGCCATCAAGTGGACCAATGTACACATAGTGAAAACACCAGAAAAGAGAGATAAAGGGCAGAAATAAAATGGGTAAAAATTATAATCTGTTGTATGCTTAAATCTACAAATTAAAGAAGCTGAATAAACTTCAAATAGGATAATGTAAACAAACCAAGATGAAGAAATGTTACAGTTAAATTTTCAAAAGACAAATACAGAGACTTGAAAGCAGAACAGGAGAACTCAGTATATACAAGTCATTCTCAATAAAATTATGAATGGCTATGTCATCAGAAACATTGGAGGCAAGGAGGCAGTGTGTTGATTATATTCAAAGTATTGAGAGAAAAAAAAATACTGCCAATTGAGAATTCTCTGTCATAATGCCCTTCAAAAATGAGGGAAAAGAAAGACATCCACATTTTTAAAAATCTGAGAGACTTTATTATTTTTTTCTTAGAGATTTTATCAATACTAGTCGTTTTCTGTAAGAAATGCCAAAGGTGTCCCTTAGTTTGAAATGAAAGGACACTAGATAGTAACTTGAAGTTATATGAAGAAATAAATATCCCCAGTAAAGGTAAGTACAAGGACAATTATTAGTTTCTTATTATGATTTTAGTTTGCAAGCCCAATTTTTATTTTCTACAGTATTTATAAATATATAATAAATAATTAGTTATATGCAAAGTATAAAGATGTAATCGGTGATATTAACAACAGAAAAGGAGTAAGTGTTGCTGTACAGTGGCATAGTTTTTGTATGCTTTTGAAGGTAATTTGATATAAATTCAAATCATATAGTTACTTTTTTTTTCCCTTTTTATTTATTTATTTATTTTTTTTTCAGCGTAACAGTATTCATTCTTTTTGCACAACACCCACTGCTCCATGCAAAACGTGCCCTCCCCATCACCCACCACCTATTCCCCCAACCTCCCACCCCTGACCCTTCAAAACCCTCAGGTTGTTTTTCAGAGTCCATAGTCTCTTATGGTTCGCCTTCCCTCCCCAATGTCCATAGCCCGCTCCCCCTCTCCCAATCCCACCTCCCCCCAGCAACCCCCAGTTTGTTTTATGAGATTAAGAGTCATTTATGGTTTGTCTCCCTCCCAATCCCATCTTGTTTCATTTATTCTTCTCCTATCCCCCTACCCCCCCATGTTGCTTCTCCTCCACTGTTGGTGGGAATGCAAGCTGGTGCAACCACTCTGGAAAACAGCATGGAGGTTCCTCAAAATGTTGAAAATAGAACTACCCTATGACCCAGCAATTGCACTACTGGGTATTTACCCTAAAGATACAAACATAGTGATCCGAAGGGGCACGTGTACCCGAATGTTTATAGCAGCAATGTCTACAATAGCCAGACTATGGAAAGAACCTAGATGTCCATCAGCAGATGAATGGATCAAGAAGATGTGGTATATATACACAATGGAATACTATGCAGCCATATAGTTACTTTTTGAGTGTTAAATGTAATCTCCTTGATAATCATAGAGAAAATATTTTTTAAAAGGAAATGGGAAAAGAATTAAAATGTTTAATCCCCCAAAAAACAACTAAACATAAAAGAATGTAGTAATGGAAGAAATGGGAGACAGAAGCTATAAAGTTTAAAAAAAATGAGTAGCAAAATGGGAAAAGTCCTTGTAGACTAGTAATTTCTTCAAATATCAGTGGCTTAACTCTCCAATTAAAGACATAAATTGACAGGGCTGCCTGGGTGGCTCAGTGGGTTAAAGCCTCTGCCTTCGGCTCAGGTCATGATCCCAGGGTCCTGGGATCGAGCCCCGTGTCAGGCTCTCTGCTCCGTGGGGAGCCTGCTTCCTTCTCTCTCTCTGCCTGCCTCTCTGTCTACTTGTGATCTCTCTCTGTCAAATAAATAAAATATTAAAAATGACATAAATTGACAGAATGAATTTAAAAAAATTTGATCCAATTTATGTTGATACAATAGATGTAACTTAGATCAAAATACATAAATAGGTTAGAAAGGAAAGGATGCAAAAAGATATTCTAGACATTAGATGCTATGGCATATGTAAAAGAGATTACTGCCTGTATTCTCTTCTAGGATTTGTATGGTTTTAGGTCTCACATTTACATCTTTAATACATTTTAAGTTTATATTTATGTATGATTTAAAAAAATAGTCCACTTTCATTCTTTTGCATGTTGATGTCATTTTCCCAACATTTGTTGAAGAGATACTCTTTTTCCCAATAGATATTCTTTCCTGCTCTGTTGAAGTTCAGCTGACCAAATAATTGCAGATTCATTTCTGGAATTTCAACTCTTTTCCTTTGATCTCTGTGTCCATTTTTGCACTAGTGTTATCATGTTTTGATCACTACAGCTTTGTAATATAACTTGAAGTCCAGAGTGGTGATGCTTCCGGCTTTATTTTTTGTTTTTTGTTTCTTTCAAGGCTGCTTTGTCTGTTTGGGATCTTTTTGTGGTTTCATACAAATTTTAGGATTGTTTGTTTTTGTTCTGTGAAAAGTATGTTAGTAGTTTGATAGGGATTGAATTAAATATGTCAATTGCTTTGGGTAATATAGACATTCTATTTTGTTTTACTTATTTATTCTTATTATGTAGATATTTTAAAAATATTTGTTCTTCCAACCAATGAGCATGGATATCTTTCCATTTCTTTGTAATGTCTTCAATTACTTTCATCAGTTTTTTATAGTTTTCAGAGTACAGAACTTTTACCTGTTTAGTCAGGCTTATTCCTGTTATCTTATAGTTTTTGGTGTAATTGTAAATGGATTTCATTCACTCATTTCTCTTTCTGCTACTTCATTATTGGTATATAGAAATGCAACAGATTCCTGTACATTGATTTTATACCTTGCAACATTATTCAATTAATTTATCAGCTCTAGCCAATTTTTGGTGAAATATTTTGGGGTTTTTATATAAAATATCATGTGATCTGCAAATACTGAAAGTTTCATTTCCTCCTTGCCCACTTGGATGCCTTTTTTATCCTCTTTGTTTTCTGATTGCTATGGCTAGGACTTCCAATACTATCTTAAATTAGTATTGGGAGAGGACATCCCTGTTTTGTTCCTGACCACAGAGGAAAAATCTCTCAGATTTTACCCATTGAGGATGGTATTAGCTATGGGTTTTTCTTACATGGTCTATATTATATTGAGGTATGTTAGCTCTAAACTTGCTGCTCTAGCCTTCAGGTCAGTTGTCTGCAGAGCCTCTCCTTGCCTGCTCTGGATGCTATTTGGTCCCTGGCCTGAATGTGTTGAGTTTTAACTAAGTATGCTCTGGTAGGCTTGAGAAATGAAAATTGACGCCACCTCCACCAGAACTGAGGCTACTCTGGTTGGGAGAAATGGTGAGGACAAGGTTTTGTGCTTGTCTTCTGGTGGACTGGCTCACTGCACTGCGATTGAAGCAGTCTTGACTGAGAAGGGCAGTCCTGACAGTGTGCAAGGGAATTGGGCCTAGTATAAACAAGTTAGGCCACCAGTGTCTGTGCTGCACTGCTTCCTGCAGATTGTTCTGTATTTATATTTATGGTCTGGGAATGGAAATGGTGCCTCCCATCTCCTTTGTTTCAGGAGAGGCTTTTTTGTCAGTGGTACTTCTCAATGTTGTGCTCAGAGAAGAGCAGGTAATCTCCCCACTGTGCCCCAGACATTCTTCAGATAGCTGTATCCCCAATTTCTGTCCCAAGGTTGTTTGACTACTTTCTCTCCAAGAGCAACACAGAGCTCTCCAGGCTCAATTCTAACCAAGAATTGGTTGACTCCACTCTCTGTTGCCCTTCTCCATAACCATGGCTCCCTCTACTCCACAGCACCATCAGTCTTCCTCTCCCCTAAACCATGTCTCTGCACTTTCCATTTTCTTTGATGTAGCCTCTTCTCTCCTTTTGTTGTTGAGTTTGGTCTATCAGTTTTCAGGTAAATTTCCTGGGTATTTAGGATGATTTGATAATTATCTAGTTATGTTCATGGGACAAGGAAGCTTAGAGCCATACTCCACAGCCCTCTTCTTCTCCTTATTATCCAACTTTGTAAAGTTTTGGACAAAATGTCTTCAGTAAATTCTACCAGACATATAGAAAGAATTAATACTAATCTTTTTCAAACTCTTTCTGATTATTGAAGAAGGGGGAAAATATCCTAACACATTTCACGAAGTCAATATTATACTGATACCAAATCAGATAAAGAATATTGCTTACCAATATTCTTTAAGAATATAGACTCAAAAATCTCAATAAAATATTAGCAAATACAATATACATAATATTAAAAGCCTTATCATTGTAACCAAATGTGATTTATCCCAAAATACAAGAATCAATTAATGTAATATGTAACATTCTTAGAACGAAGATAAAATGTGCATGATCATCTCAATTTGATAAAATCCAAGACCCTTTCATGTTAAAAACTCAGAAAATTAAGAATATAGGGAAAATCCCTGAATGTGAAAAAGGGTATTAACAAAACCCCCACAGTTAAACTCAATAATAAAACTGAAAACTTTCTAAGATCTAAAAGCACAGAAAACAAAAGAAGGATAGATACATGGAAACAATCTGAGGGTTGCTGGAGGGAAAGTAGGTAGGAGGACAGGATAACTGGGTGACTGGCATTAAGGAAGGCAATTGATGTAATGAACACTAAGTGTAATATGCAATTGATGAATCACTAAACTTTACCTCTGAAACTAATAATACACAATATGTTAATTGAATTTAAAATTTAAAAGTCTTCAATTAAGAACTTCTATGCATCAAATAATACTATCAAGAAAGCATAAAGACAAAACAGTTAGAAAAAGAACAGCAAATAAAACTTAACACCAGCAAAAGGAAGGAAATAATAAAGTTTAGAGTAGGAATAAATCATATAGAAACTAAAAACCAATAGAATAAATCAATGCAACCAGGACCTTGTTCCTTGAAGAAAATAAAATTGATAAAATTTTCACCAGACTTATCAAGAAAAAAAGGAAGGACTTAAAAAAAAAAGAACAATGAAAAAATAGAAAGAACCAACACCACAGAAATACAAATAACTACGAAAGAATATTATTTTAAAAAATGACAACAAATTGATCAACTTAAAAGAAATTGATAAAGTCTTAGAAACAGAAACTACCAAAACTGAAACAGGAAGAAATTTAAAAAAAATGAGGAGACACATAACCATCAAAGATATTGAATCAGCAATCAAAAAACCCTCAACAAACAGTAATCCAGGACCTGAGGGATTCACAGGCGAATTCTACCAAACATTTAGACTTAAAACCTAATCTTCTCAAACTAGTCAAAAAGAGAGAGAGAGAGAGAGAGAGAGAGAAAACTAAGGAAAACTTCCAAATTCATTCTATGAGGCTGGCATTACCCTGACACCAACACAAGAAAAAGACACCACTAAAAAAGAGAAATAAAGGCTAATAACTCTGATGAATATGGATGCAAAAATCTTCAGCAAAATATTACTACATTTAATTTAACAATTTATTAAAAACACATTGACCAAACTGAGAGTCCAAGATGGCTGAGGATTAGGAGACCTTAGTTTCATCTGATACCAAGAATTCAGCTAGATAGTTATCAAATCATTCCAAACACCCACAAACTCAACAGAACTAAGAAAATAGCTGCAATTCTACAAATAGAAAAAGGACCACTTTCTGCAAGGTGGGAGGTGGGGAGAAGAGAATCTGAGGTAGTATATGGAAAGATAAACTGTTGGGGGGGAGGGAGTCTTTGTCAGATTTCTACCAGAAAGTGATATAGCAGTGAAGCACAAAACCAGAACTTTTTTTTTTTTTTTAGATGTCTGCTACAGTGAGGGACTTCCCAGCCAAAAAGGCACTCATGTGGCTAAGTGGGACAGAATTCTAGGCAGAACAGTGTGGTCTCAGGATTCTAGAGGTCACAGGAAGACCAAGGATGCATGAGTGCTGCAGAGTTCCCAGGATCAGAATAGGGAAGCCAGCTTCAAACAGTGACACCAGGAGGTGGCTTTCAGCTCAAGGTGTCATAAACAATGAACTGTGGCATAGTTGGGTGACTGCTTTTTGAGCAGGGGCCCAACACATAGCAAAACTGGGAAGACCCCCTTTATTTCCCCAGAAGAGCAGTGCAGGGGCATCTTGCAGGAGTCTGCAGAGTTTGGAGACTTGAAGCAGGGTCGTGTGCCAGAAATAGAAATGCTTGGTTGTAGGATGGGTAAGCATGGAGTGCAGATGGAGACCAAAAAGACAGGAGTGATTGCTTCTCCCTGTTAGTTCACTAAGGAGTGGGACCCCAAGGTTTCAGATCCACAACCATGCTGGAAATTGAGAGGCCACCATTTTCATTCTCAGCCTGTAAAGCTGTACAGAAAGCCTTCAGGGAACAAAAGCCAATTAGAGCAAATCAGAGATTAAACAGGCTGGCCCCCTGGAGAGGATAGTGCAATTCTACCTGGGGCAAAGACACTTGAGAATCAAAACAAGGCCCTCCCCCACAAGATCAGCAACAACATCCAGCCAAGACCAAGTTACCAATCAATGAGAACTGTAAAACTCTAATCCTAGGGTGATATAGCATACAGAATTCATGCCCCCACTCCAAGATTCTTTGATCTTTCAATTTTATTTTTTTCTCTTTCCGTTTTCAACCAATTTCTTCTTCTATCAACTCTGTTTTTTAAATCTTTTTAAAATTTTCATCTTTATAGTTACATTCTATCCTTTCAATGTATTTAATTATATATATTTATATAAAAATGCATTTATATTAAATTATATATAAATATATATTTATATTAAATATACTTTTAATATATAAATATAAAACATATATTTATATTAAATACATTTAATTATATAATCGCATATGATATATATAAAATGTATATACATTTTTTCCTTTTTTACAATTTTGAGATATAGTTTCTTCTAAAAATCTGACTAAATTTGAACAAAATACACTCAGGATACAAGTACTGCTCTATTCTGTTCACCTGATTGTTTATATCCCTTCCTTTTGTTGTTGTTGTTGTTTTTATCTCTTTTTTCTGGTCTTTTAATTTTCATTTCTACAGTTACATTCTACCCTTTCATTGTATTTAATTTTATTTTTGTACATGTATAAGTTTTTCTTTCTTTACAATTTTGGATCTGTTTTACTAACAAGTGGGCCAAATACACACAATATCTAGCATATTGCTCTATTCCATTCACCTGATTATATTCCCTTTTTCTTTTCCTTGCCTTCTTTCTGTTTTGTTTTATTTTTATTTATTTATTTTTTTTTCAGTTTTGGATCTCTTCTGATTTGTTTACCATATATTTGTCTGGGGCCGTCATTGTCATCTTAGTATTTTGTTCTCTCATTCATTTATTCTTCTCTGGTCAGAATGACAAGATGGAAAAACTTACCTCAAAAACGAGAACAAGAACAAGTTCTGACTGCCAGGGACTTGATGAGTATGGACATAAGTAAGATGTCAGAAACAGAGTTCAGAATAAATATTATAAAACTGCAAGCTGGGATTGAAAAAAAAAAAGCATAGAAGACACTAGAAAATCCCTTTCTGGAGAAATAAAAGAATTTTTTCTGGAGAAATAAAATAAAAAATATAATCAAATTAAAATTTTAAGCTGATTAAATGCAAAAAATAGAGGTTTTAAAAGCTAGGAAAAAGGAGGCAGAACAATTAGTGATGTAGAAGACAAAATGATGGAGAATAAAAAAACAATAATCAAAAATATCCCCAAAAAACAAGAGTCCAGGAATGGATGGCTTCCCCAGGGAATTCTACCAAACATTTAAAGAAGAAATAATACCTATCCTTTTCAAGTAATTGCAAAAAATAGAAATGGAAAGTACATTTCCAAATTCTTTCTATGAGGCCAACATTACCTTGATCCCCAAAGTAGACAATACCCCACCAAAGAGGACAATTACAGACCAATAACCCTGATGAATGTGGATGCAAAAATCTTCAGCAAAATACTAGCCAATAGGATCCAACAGTACATTAAAAGGATTATTCTCCATGACCAAGTGGGATCTATTCCTGGGCTGCAAGTGAGGTTCAATGTCCTCATATCAATCAATGTGATACACTACATAAATAAAAGAAAGTGGAGAAACCATAGGATCTTCTCAATAAATGCACAAAAAGCATTTGACAATGTACAGTATCTTTTCTTGACTACAACTTTTCACAGTGTAGGCATAGAGTGAACATAACTCAATATCATGAAAGCCATATATAAAAAGCTCACAGTGATTGTCATTCTCAATGGTGAAAATCTGAGAGCTTTTCCCTCAAGGTCAGGAACATGGCAAGGATATCCCCTATTACCACTGATGCTCAACATAATACTAGAAGTCCTAGCCTCAGCAAACAGACAATGAAAAGAAATAAAAGTCACCACAATCAGCAAGGAGGAAATCAAACTCTCATTCTTTGCAGATGACATGATACTCTATTTGGAAAAAACAAAGACTCCACACCAAAATTGCAATAACTCAAGCAGGAATTAATCAGCATCACAGAATATAAAATCAATGCACAGAAATCAGTTGTATTTCTATACAGTTATAATGAGATAGAAGAAAAAGAAATTAAGGAGTCAATCCCATTAGCACTTGCACCACAAACCAAAGGATACCTATAAATAAACCTAACAAAACGAATATGTACTCTGAAAAGTATGGAATAGTCATGAGAGAAATTAAGGAAGACAAAAAGAATTAGAAAAATTTCCATGCTCATGGATTGGAAGATGAAATATCATTAAAATGTCTATGCTATCTAGAGCAATCCTACACAATGCAATCCTTATCAATATACCATCAACTTTTTTCACAGAGCTGGAACAAGTAATCCTGAAATTTGTATAGAATCAGAAAAGATCCCAAATGTCAAAGAAATGTTGAAAAAGAAAACCAGAATTAATGGCATTACAATTCTGAACTTTGAGCTCTATTATGAAGCTATAGTCATCAAGCCAGTATGGTACTGGCACAATAATAGACACGTAGATGAATGGAGCAGAACAGAGAACTCAGAAATGGGCCCTCAGCTCTATGGCCAACTAATCTTCAACAAGGCAAGAATCAATATCCAAAGGGGGAAAAAAAGACAATCTCTTCAACAAATAATGTTGGAAAAATTGGTTAGCCTCATGCAGAAGAATGAAACTAGACCATTTCCTTACACCATACACAAAAATAAACTAAAAATGGATGAAACACCTAAATGTGAGACAGGGATCCATCAAAATCCTAGAATAGAACATAGGCATCAATATCTGTGATCTCAGCCATGGCAACTTCTTGCTCAGCAAAGGCAAGGGAAACAAGGGCAAAAATGAGCTGTTGGGAATTCACCAAGTTAAAATTCTTTTGCACAGCAGAAGAAACAGTTGACAAAACCAAACGAGAACAGACAGAATAGGAGAAGATATTTGCAAAAGACATAGCAGATAAAGGACTAGTATCCAACATCTATAAAGAACTTATCAAAATCAACAAATCAACCAAAAAAACCCACAAATCATTGAATCTACAAATGGGCAGAAGTCCTGAACAAACATTTTCCCAAAGAACACCTACAAATGGCCAACACACACATGAAAAAAATGCTCATCATCCTTTGGCACTAGGGAACTTCAAATCAAAACCACAAGAAGATACCACCACATACCATTCAAAATGCCTAAAAGTAACAAGTCAGGAAATGACAGATGTTATTGAGGATGTGGAGAAAGATGAACCCTCTTACACTGTTGATGAGAATGCAAGTTGGTACAGCTACCTTGTAAAATAGTATGGAGGTTCTTAAAAAGTTGAAAATAAAGTAACTCTACAACCCAGACATTGCACTACTGAGTATTTATCATAAAT
Source organism: Meles meles (assembly GCF_922984935.1). Taxonomy (NCBI): domain Eukaryota; kingdom Metazoa; phylum Chordata; class Mammalia; order Carnivora; family Mustelidae; genus Meles; species Meles meles. Next base: position 69,852,986 of record NC_060087.1, read on the forward strand.
ACACAAATGTAGTGATCTGAAAGAGCACGTGTGCCACAAAGTTTATAGCAGCAATGTCCACAAGACCCAAACTATGGAAAGAACCCAGATGTCCTTAGGTAGATGAATGGATAAAGAAGATGGGATATATCAAAAATCTTGCTATTTGCAACAACTTGGGTGAAGTAGAGGGTATTATGCTATTGAAATAAGTCAATCAGAGAAAGACAATTAATTATATGATTTTACTTGTGTGGAACTTAAGAACCAAAACAGAGGATCATGGGGGAAGAGAGGAGAAAATAAAACAAGATGAAATTAGTGAGGGAGAAAAATCATAGGAAACTCTTAATCATAGGAAACAAACTGAGAATTGTTAGAATGCCAGGAGGTGAGGGGATGGGGTAACTGTGTGGTAGAAGTTAAGGCAGGCAGATGATGTAATGAGCACTGAGTATTACATAAGACTGAGGAATCACTGATCTCTACCTCTGAAACCAATAGCATGTTATATGTTAATTCATTGAATTAAAAAAGAAAATAAACATTTGCCATGATCACGTGGTATTTGCTCCTGGATTCCAAGTGTGGTTCAGTATTCACAGATCACTTAATGTGATATATCACATCAGTAAAGTTAAGGATAAGAACCATATGATCATTTGAATAGACAGAGGAAAATCATTTGACAAAGTACACATCCATTTATGAAAAAAAAAAACTTGATAAAATAAGGATAGAGGAAACATGACTCAACATAATAAAGGTCACATATTAAAAACCCACAGCTAACATCATCCTCAGTGAGCAAAAACATAGATTTCCCTAAGATCAGGAACAAGACAAAATGTCCACTCTAACAACTTTTATTCAACATAGTCCTAAAACTCCTAGCCACAGTGATCAGGTGAAAAAAAAATTAAAAAAAAATAAAAACATTCAAATCAGTGAGGAAGAAATCAAACTTTCAGTATTTGCAGATGACATGATTCTCTATATAGAAAACCTGAAGTACTCCACCAAAAAACTGCTAGAGATGATAAATGAGTTCAGTAAATTCACAGGATACAAAATCAATGTACAGAAATCTGTTGCATTTTTATACATCAATAATTAAGGAGAAGAAAGAGAAATTAAGAATACACTCTCATGTACAATTGCACCAAAAATAATAAGATACCTAGTAATGAACATAAACAAAGAGGTAAAAGATCTGTACTCTGAAAAATATAAAACAATGATGCATGATATTGAAGTAGACACAAAGAAATGGAAAGACTTGGGGCACCTGGGTGGCTCAGTGGGTTAAGGCCTCTGCCTTCAGCTCGGGTCATGGACCTGGGGTCCTGGACCCGGGGTCCTGGGATCGAGCCCCACTTCGGGCTCTCTGATAGGTGGGGAGCCTGCTTCCCCCTCTCTCTCTGCCTGCCTCTCTGCCTACTTGTGATCTGTCTGTCAAAAAAAAAAAAAAAAAGAAAAGAAAAGAAATGGAAAGACACTCCATACTCATGGATTAAAAGAATAAATATTTTTAAAATGTTTATAGTACCCAGAGCAATCTACACATTTAATGTAATCCCTATCAAATCACCACCATTATTTTTCACAGAGCTAGAGCAAATAATACTCAAATTTCATGGAATGACTGGAGACCCTGGATAGTCAAAGCAGTCTTAGGGGACAAAAAAAAAAAAAAAAAAAAAAAAAAAGGTGATTCTGCACTTTAAGTTATATTACAAAGCAGTAGTAATCAAAACAATATGGTATTGTCACAAAAATAGACAAATGGATCAATAGAAGAGAATAAACAACCAGAAAAATAAAACACAATTATACAGTCAATTAATCTTTGACAAAGCAGGAAACAATACCCAATGGAAAAAGGACAGTCCTTTCAACAAATAGTGCTGGGAGAATTGGACAGCAACATGTAGAAGAATGAAACTAAATTATTTTCTTACACCGTACACCAAAATAAATTCAAAATGTATTAAAGACCTAAAATGAGGGGCGCCTGGGTGGCTCAGTGGGTTAAGCCGCTGCCTTTGGCTCAGGTCATGATCTCAGGGTCCTGGGATCGAGTCCCGCATCGGGCTCTCTGCTCGGCAGGGAGCCTGCTTCCCTCTCTCTCTCTCTGTGCCTGCCTCTCTGCCTACTTGTGATCTCTCTCTCTCTCTTGCTGTCAAATAAATAAATAAAATCTTTAAAAAAAAGACCTAAAATGAGATATCAACTCATTAAAATCTTCAAGCACACAGGCAGTAACCACTTTGACATTGGCCATAGCAACTTTTTTCTAGATACGTTTCTTGAGGTAGGGAAAGAAAAGCAAAAATAAACTCTTGAGAGTACATAAAAATAAAAGTTTCTGTGTAGTAAAGGAAACCATCAACAAAACTAAAAGGCAGCTTACAAAGTGGGAGAAGATATTTACAAATGATATACCTGATAGGGTGTTAGTATAAAAAATATAAATAATTTATAAAACTCAGTACTCCAAAAACAAATAATTCAATTTAAAATCAGCAGGAGACACCAACAGACATTTTTCCAAAAAACATAGGAAATGATGTTCAACATCACTTATTATCAGGGAAATGCAAATTGGAACTTCAATGGAGAGATATCAACACATACCTGTCAGAATGGCTAAAATCAACAATACAGGAAAAAACAGCTGTTAGTGAGGATGTGGGGAAAAAGGAGACCTCATGCACTTTTGATGGGAATGAAAATTGGTGCAGTCTCTCTGGAAAACAGTGTGGAAATTCCTCAAAAAGTTAAAATTGGAACTACCCTATGATATAGCAATTGAACTCCTGAGTAATTACCCAAATAATACAAAAACATTAATTCATAGGGATCCATAAACCCTATCTTTATTATAGTATTATTTACTATACCCAAGATATTTAAGCAGCTCAAGTGTCCATAGATAGTTGAGTACATAAAGAAAATCTGGTGTACATATACATTAGAATATCATTCAGCCAAAAAAAAAGAATGAAATCTTGCAATTTGTAATGACAGGGATGGAGTTAGATGATATAATGTTAAATGAAATATGTCAGTCAGAGAAAGGCAAATACTATACAATTTCACTCATACGTGGAAATTAAGAAACAAAACAAATGAGCAAAAGGGAAAAAGGGAGAGAGAGAGTGAGAGACATATCAAGATAGTCTCCTGAAGCGAAGAAATTGATGGTTATTAGAGGGGGAGTAGATGTGGGGATGGGTTAAATAGAAGATGGAGATTAAGGACTGTACTTTTTCTGATGAGTACTGGTTGATTGAATCCCTGTATTATAGTCCTTAAACTAATATTACACTGTATGTTAATTAACTGGAATTAAAATAAATACATAAATAAATAAAATTAATGTATAAAAAGAAAACATAAAGACACACAGTGTGAAAATGTATTGGCAAATATACATTTGATAAGGGATTAATATACTAAATATTTTGAAACTACTAAAACTCAACAACAAAAAACAGTCCAACTATGTTTTTAACTTAATTTTATTTTTTCAGTGTTCCAAGATTCATTGTTTATGCACCAGACCCAGTGCTCCATGGAATACGTGCTCTCCTTAATACCTACCACCAGGACCTCCCAACCCCCCACTCCCCTCTCCTCCAAAACCCTCAGTCTGTTTCTAAGAGTCCACAGTCCCTCATGCTTTGTCTCCTCCTCTGATTTCCCCCAACTAACTCCTCCTTTCCTTCATCCAATGTCCTCTGGTTATTCCTTATGCTCCACAAGTAAGTAAAATCGTATGATAATTGACTCTCTCTGCTTGATCTATTTCACTTAGCATAATCTACATTCCTGTCCATGTTGATACAAAAGTTGGGTATTCAGCCTTTCTGATGGAGGTATAATACTCCTTTGCATATATGGATGATATCTTCCTTATCCATTCGTCTTCTGAAGGGCATCCTGGCTCTTTCCACAGTTTGGTGACTGTGGCCATTGCTACTATGAAAATCGGCGGTATATATGGCCCTTCTTTTCATTACATCTGTATCTTTGGGGTAAACACTCAGTAGTGCAATTACAGGGTCATAGGAAAGCTCTATTTTAATTCCTTAAGGGATCTCCACACTGTTTTCCAGAGTGACTGCACCAGCTCGCATTCCCAACAACAGAGTAAGAGGGTTGCCCTTTCCCCACGTCCTCTCCAACACTTGTTTCCTGTTTTGTTAATATTGGCCATTCTAACTGGCATAAGGTGGTATCTCAAGGTGGTTTTGATTTGAATCTCCCTGATGGCTAATGATGATGAACATTTTTTCATGTGTCTGTTAGCCATTTGTATGTCTTCTTTGGAGAAGTGTCTGTTCAGGTCTTCTGCCCATTTTTTTTTTTTTTGATGTGATTATCTGTTTTATGTGTGTTGAGTTTGAGGAGTTCTTTATAGATGTTGGATATCAGCCCTTTGTCTGTAGTGTCATTAGCAAGTATTTTCTCTCATTTCAATGAAAAAATGGGCAAAATTTTTAAAGAAACATTTCTTACAGAATACATACAAATGACCAACAGACATATGAAAATTTTTTCGACATCACTGGTCATCAGAAAAAAGGTCAACCAAAACTACTTCATATCTAATAGTACATTTATAAAAATAAAAATAATAAGTATTAGGGATGTGGAGAAATTGGAAAATTTGTGCATTGCTGTTAGAAATATAAAATGTAAAATGATATAACCACTGTGGAAAACAGTTTTACAAACAATTAAGCATAAAACTACCATGGGACCAGGAAATTCTAGGCCTAGATATGTAAATTCAAAGGAGTTGAAAACAAGAACTCAGACACTTGAATACCTATGCTCATAATAGCAGTATTAGTCACAACCAAAAGGTAGAAACAACCAAGTGCCCATTAACAGATAAATGGATGAACAAAATATAGTGTCTGGTGTGTGTGTATATATACACACATTTTCTTAAAGATTTTATTTATATATTTGAAGGAGAGAGATCACAAGTAGGCAAAGAGAGAAAGAGAGGAGGAAGCAGGCTCCCTGCTGAGCAGAGAGCCCGATGAGGGACTCGATCCCAGGACTCTGGGATCATGACCTGAGCCGAAGGCAGAGGCTTTAACCCACTGAGCCACCCAGGCACCCTACACACACATTTTTAAAACTGAGTATATATATATATATATATATATGTGTGTGTGTGTGTGTGTGTGTGTGTGTGTGTATACACACACACATATATATACATATTCAGTTTTTAAAAGGAATGGCATTTTGATTTATGCTACAACATGGGTAATCCTTGAAAACATTGTGCTTTGTTAAATAGTCCAGACATAGAAGAAAATATATCGTGTAACTCCATTTACTTAAGTTATCTAAAGTGGCAAAGTCATAGATTAAGAAGTAAAATAAAGGAAGCTCAAGAAGGCACCTGGCTGCCGCGCGGCAAGGTGTGCTTATTGGACCATGTGCTGCTTTGTATGCCTGAAGTACTTGAAATGCAAATTTGGAGACACTTTGCCATCTAAATGCTTGGCTGGATTAAGTGCCTAATTAGGATGGTTTTTCAACAGGTTGGAGGAAGCATGCAATCGGTACTTTGGTCTGGGAATCCATATGGTTCATCTCGAAGTATTGTAAGGAAAATTGGTACTAACTTATCTCTGATCCAGTGCCCAAGAGTTCAGTTTCAGCTTACCAGCCCTACAACAGAATGGAGCCCAAACCATCTAGGAGAAGATGCAGTGGTGTCTTTTGCTGATGTTGGATGGGTAGCCAAAGAAGAAGGAGAATGTTCAACAAGACAAAGGACAGAGGTCAGATCAAGGCAACCTCTCCAGGATGACCTTCCTTTCTTTGAGAAGCCGCCAAGCAAGCAGTTTTCCTTACCAAACCTGTCTCCAGAAGATCCTCAACAGAAGACAGCATTAGCAAATGAGAAAGCATTGCAGAAGATCTGTGCCCTTGAAAATGAACTTGCTGCTCTCAGAGCTCAGATTGCCAAAATTGTGACCCTGCAAGAACAGCAAAATCTCATTACAGGTGACTTAGATCCTGCCACATCTGTTACTACACCACCATCCTCTATTCCACAACCACCTCCGCCGCCCCCACCTCCCCCACCCCTTCCCCCATCAGGGCTCCACCAAAGTGTATCATCAGCTATTGACCTGATAAAAGAGCGAAGAGAGAAAAAAGCCTGTACTGGGAAGACTTTGGTTAAGAGCAGTCCAAAGAAACCCGATATGCCAAATATGCTAGAGATCCTTAAAGATATGAACAGTGTAAAACTTCGGTCAGTAAAAAGGTCAGAACAGGATATAAAGCCCAAAACGGTGGATGCTACTGACCCAGCTGCCCTCATAGCAGAGGCTCTGAAAAAGAAATTTGCTTATCGATATCGAAGCGATAGTCAAGGTGAAATTGAAAAAGGAACTCCCAAACCTGCATCAGACGCCACCTCAGAAACAGTGTTGTTTGGGCCACACATGTTGAAGTCTACAGGAAAAATGAAGGCTTTAATTGAAAATGTTTCAACTTCCTAATAGACAGTGAGCAGAGAAAAACTATCATTGTTCCAGCTGTTGGTTTGTTAGGGCTGTTTGACAAGTAGAAATCAACACTATTTAGTAAATACCTGGATTTAGTATTCAGTGGTCTCCTTTAAGTCTAATTAGATTCAGCAATAACAAAAGCACTCTAAGTTTGTGGGGTTTGTTTTTATTTTTGGGGTGAGATTAGTTCTGAAGTTTTCCATAACATGTATTCAGTCATGTTTTTAATGTATAGTCAGGATGTTCAGGTTTCTACTCTTGAAAATAATTATATAGATTTCAGAAGAAAGGACATTTGTAGATGTTGAGTTTTTAATTTTTAACACTAATTTATCTGTGCAGATATTTTATATGCATATATTTGGATATAAAATAGTATGTAGATTTTAATAATGATGTCAGTGAAGGTACTGTTACCATCATTAGTTGTCATTGATCATTTACTACTCAATGATGGAACACAGGTTGTTGGAGTGAAATATTTAGGATTGGAACCTTTTTGCCTTGAACAGGACTTTTACCTTAGATTCTCTCATTTCCTTGGAGATGGGGTTCAAAGTAGGAACCAGATAATGTTCATTGCTGAAAATTCCATAATGCTTTCATTTAAAGGGAAGTCAGGGACTATGAAAGCTGCTTTCACTTTAGTGCTGTCCAGCACTGAGAAAGAAAATGTAGTTTTCATATAGTGAGAAATCAAATTATTGAATTAAATCTATAACAGGTGAAAAACCACAATGTACCATCTTTTTTTTTTTTCCAGTTGAATAAATGGCATAGTAAAGATAACTTGTTGCTAAGGTAATACATAATGGAAATGGCAATACAGTGGAGTTTTAAGATTTTTAATATTGGTCAAATATAGTAGCTTTATAAAGAAACCTTGAATAGGCAAAAGAATTTCATATAAGTTTATCATTGGTCAGAGTGCTGTTCTGTTGAATTACAGTATGCAGCAAACCTTAGGTGCTGTTAGAAAGTGGAAAACAGCCTTTCTCATTGAGGGCTTCTGAGGATTTGCTATAGCTGATCATTTGTGAATGCTTGATAATCTTTATGGTTTTCTGTATTTCTGTTAAACTCATAGTTAATACCAGAATCTCCTACCATGAGTAAATATTTGGATTTACTTAAATCTAGTAAAAAGAAGTGAAGATAGGAAGGAGTATTTACTTTTAAGTTATTGAAAATATGTGCAATGTTCTCAATATTAGCAAATGTTACTCAGCTTAAATTTGAACTGTGACTTATTTTACATACGTCGTTGATTACATTGTTTCTGATTTATAAATTCTTTTTTTTTCCATTTTATTTATTTTTTCAGCGTAACAGTATTCATTCTTTTTGCACAACACCCAGTGCTCCATGCAAAACGTGCCCTCCCCATTACCCACCACCTGTTCCCCCAACCTCCCACCCCTGACCCTTCAAAACCCTCAGGTTGTTTTTCAGAGTCCATAGTCTCTTATGGTTCCCCTCCCCTCCCCAAATGGTTCAAATGAAAAATGTTATGCTATAATTATTTTATTGTGTTAAAATTTATATCAATTAAAATCAATTAAAATCAATTGATTTATAAATTCTGCCTTTAAAAAAATTCAGAAAATTTGCTTGAATTACATATTTTGACCTCCTAAGAATTTGTATCAGTATTGAATTTTGGCCACTTCTCCAATTGAAGGAAGTTACTGTTTTAAAATAAAGCAAACTTACGTTTTCCTTGGGAAAAAAAAAAAAGAAGTAAAATAAAAGTTTCAGTGGCCTGGGAGGATCAGAGAAGAGGGAATTATTGTTCTATGGGTATAACGTTTTTATGGAAGGTGATGAAAATTTAGATACAGATGGTAAAGAGGGTTGTACAACACTGTGAATTATATTTCCTATTACTGAATTATACACGTACAAATGGTTCAAATGAAAAATGTTATGCTATATGTATTTTAACACAATAAAATAATTTATAATTAAGTGGAAAAAAACAGTAATAAAAAAAGAGCTAAATCAAGCTCCCCCAAAGAAGGACATTGACATTGAGTACTTATGACTGATACCTTTTAAATATCTTAAATGTTTTCTTATTAATTATCTTATTCATAAGGAAACTGAGAAGTAGATATTATTATTAAACAGAAGAGAAAGGTGAGGGTCAGTGATATTAATCACTTGTGTCATTTGACAGTCCATGGTGTATGACTAAGTTTAGAGTCAAACTTAACAGATACAAAAGTTTAGCTTATCAAACTGCTTTCCTACTGGATGTAGAGTGTTGTATTTTATCATGTGGTTTAGTTCCATATTTTGAGGAAAATAAAATCTGAAAGCTTCAAGATCCAAAGATTCAATACTCAGACAAACTTACATGCCATGTCCAAATATAGATAATATATGAGAAGAAAAAAAAAAACACACTGAAAGCACAGAAGACATTCAAGCTTCTATTACATTTGTATTGACAGTTACTTCTGGCATTGACCCATCATTGTCTTTATGCCATAACTATACAAAATTTCCTGATCATTTTAATATAAATGCAGCAACATTTAACATACACACATACTTCGTAGAAAAAAATTACATTCATATATTTTCTCTCACAGTATTCCCCCACCCCCTAAAAAAGCTATGATTTTTCAGTGGTTTTGTGGTGTCACCATTCAGGTACATTGTGCATGTCCCTAGTGTTTTCTTTGCAATTAAGCTTTAGTTTAAGCTCCCTACATCTTTAATTAGGCCTTTACCAGCTAAGTTGTAAGTGATTGTCCTCTCTGCAGAATTCACATAGAACTGATCTTTTATTTATCATATAACTGAATTCATAGCTTTTGATTTTTACAATCAGATTAGAAGTTCCTAGATGGAAAAGGTAAGTGCCTTTTTCATATTTGTATGCTTCATATGCTGTTCCATATAGTTTAATGAAAAGGGTAACATAGACATCACTTAGTAGGCAGAAGTATGGAACTGAAAGTTTGGGAAGAAAATGTGGGTTTGAATTATGGTCTTAAGGCTTACTAATAATGCAACATTTAGCAAATTGCAGCATATTTAAACTGTTTCCCCAAAGATGATGTCTACCTGAAAGAGTTATAAACATTAAAAGTGATGTTATATGTACATAGCACCTAATAAGTGATAACTTTTTACCCTTAAAGCATGTGTGGGGGATGCCTGGGTGGCTAGGTCAGTTAAGCGTCTGCCTTCAGCTCAGGTTATGATTCTTGGATCCTGGGATAGAGCCCTGCAACAGGCTCCCTGCTCAGCAGAAATCCTGTCTCTCCCTGTCCCACTCACCCTGCTTGTGTTTCCTCTCTCACTGACTCTGTCTCTGTCAAATAAATAAAATCTTAAGAAAAAAAAAGACGTGTGAAACTTCTGTCTAAAAATGGAAGAGTAAAGATATTTTACAACATTTTCCTCTTTGAAACCCATTTAATAAAATGAAAACTTACTGAAGAAAGAAAGAAAAAACAAAACCTCCACTTTCAGTGAAATTAGGGATTGATAAAAACTCAAACCAGGCACCTGGGTGGCTCAGTGGGTTAAGTTTCTGCTTTCGGCTTAGGTCATGATCTCAGGGTCCTGGGATCGAGCCCCGCATCAGGCTCTCTGCTTGATGGGGAGCCTGATTACCCCCTCTCTTTGCCTACTTGTGATCTCTCTCTCTGTCAAATAAATAAATAAAATCATAAAAAAGAAAAGCTCAAACCATAAATTATAAATTACCTATCACATGTCAGGAAATCTATGCTGAAATAAAGTAGCATTCTGAGCACTGACACAGTCATTTGTTCATTTATTCAAAACTATATATTGAGTATCTACTTTACAACAGACACTATGATAGAGGTTGAAATACAGATGAGCAAAAAACATGATCCTGTCGTTGCCATGTAGAATTATGCCTTTTTGGACCTTGAAAAGGAAAGACAAGTGTTTAGCAACTTATATATTATCATCCTGACAGGGATGAATAAATATTCTTTATTTTAAATTTGAATTTAAAAATACGGGTAGGACATAATAGATATAGAATATTTGCACAGATTGCAAAGGTATCAGAGGAAAGAAAATAAGAAGCATAAGAGACCACACACTGTAAGAGAAATTGTCCAAATAAATGCAAGGATCTTGACAAACAATTCCTTAAAATCTTAAAGAAATTATAGGTATCATAGTCACCCTAAAATTAGCTCCAAAAAGGGACCTAAGAGATTACCAGAAAATAGAAGAGAAATAAAAGCAAACTGGCAGAGAACAAGCAAAAGAAAAGCAAGGACAGTAAAACTGCAAAAACTATGACTGAAAACACCAGAATATAGTGGATTGGTTCAAGGACAATTTATATTTGGAAAGGGTTCCCCAGCCTCAATGACTCACCTGTCCAGACACTAAATGGCTCAGGTCGTTTTATTCTGTCTGGAGAAAAGAGATATGTAATGGCAGAAGAATGAGAATAATCAAAGGAAACCAGGTTTTGCTACCAGTCTTTTTTTAGCTCTTTTCCTGGGTGTAAATTGACCCAGATGAGCTGTCTGCTGTAAGTGTCTAACTAGTATCTTAAGGAACCTGTAATGTTGTTTTAGCTTTGAGATTTCCACAGATACTCCCAAAAAGTTTTTGCAGAAGGTAGATTTTATAAATGAAGTTTGCAGATTTTTTTTCCATTTAATTTATTTTTTCAGCGTAACAGTATTCATTGTTTTTGCACAACACCCAGTGCTCCATGCAAAACGTGCCCTCCCCATTACCCACCACCTGTTCTCCCAACCTCCCACCCCCGACCCTTCAAAACCCTCATCAGGTTGTTTTTCAGAGTCCATAGTCTCTTATGCTTCGCCTCCCCTTCCAAATTTTTTTTTTAATAAACATATAATGTATTTTTATCCCCAGGGGTACAGGTCTGTGAATCGCCAGGTTTACACACTTCACAGCACTCACGATAGCACATACCCTCCCCAATGTCCATAGCCCCCTCCCCCTCTACCAATCCCACCTCCCCCCAGCAACCCCCAGTTTGTTTTGTGAGATTAAGAGTCATTTATGGTTTGTCTCCCTCCCAATCCCATCTTGTTTCATTTATTCTTCTCCTATCCCCCTAACCCCCCATGTTGCTTCTCCATGTCCTCATATCAGGGAGATCATATGATAGTTGTCTTTTTTCCGATTGACTTATTTCACTAAGCATGATACGCTCTAGTTCCATCCACGTCATCGCAAATGGGAAGATTTCATTTCTTTTGATGGCTGCATAGTATTCCATTGTGTATATATACCACTTCTTCTTTATCCATTCATCTGTTGATGGACATCTAGGTTCTTTCCATAGTTTGGCTATTGTAGACATTGCTGCTATAAACTATGTTTGTATCTTTAGGGTAAATACCCAGCAGATTTTTTTTTTCATTTTGTAAGTTCTTAACATAAAATTCTTTAAACCATTCTAATCTATATGTATTTAACATAGCTTATTAGAATTAATAAGTTAATATAATACAAATACAAATTGGACCCTCATCACCTTTTACTGAAATCTACTTACTGAACTTTTTTATCTCCAAAAAATGATGAGCACTCCAGGAAATCCTATTGTTTAAAAATTCAAATTACTGGTTTTAAAAACCACTGCCTTTTTGTGACCCTCATCTCCCGCCTTCTTTTTATGTTTCCATTCACCCTCCCAGTCATACGGGGGATCAGCAATAGATAGAGGTGTATTAGATCATTTGCACCTAAATGCTTTTTTCCTCTATATGTAATCATAAGTAAAAAGAGCTAAAAGGAAAATAACAAGTGGACAGCTGTGAGAATATTTTGGTCTTGTAAAATATATATGCTAATATGTGTCTATTCATGTCACTTTACAGGACTTATTCTTTCCTAATGAGGAGATACTTTCTTTACTGCAAAAAGAGAAAATAACTGTTTATCATTATTCTTATACTCCTGGAATATCTGAGATCACAACATGACCTGTCAAGGTAAGTTCTTGAGAAATATTTGGGATAAAGGGTTAGAAATATAGACAAACCACCACTGGCATCAAAGATAGAAGCTTTTTATTCCATAAATCCCCTTCCCCTTAATATCTAATATCACAAATTTTTTAAATTATTAGGTACTGTATTGTAAAATTATAATGTATTAAATGCTTTATAAGACATATATTATTTCTTTCAATCCTAGCTAAAATATAATTTAATAAATATGAAATTGTACTATTACATAGAATATATATATATATATATATATATATATATATATAAATACACACACACACACACACACACAGTTGGTCCCAATATTTCTCCTGCAGATAGAACTGTATTTACCTAGGAAAATTCCTTGATAATCAGGCTTAGTGGTAGAAATCTAAGCACTGAGGAGAAAGGTAGAAGCAAACAAGCATTATTTTATTAAAAAATTAACAGTATTGGGACGCCTGGGTGGCTCAGTGGTTAAAGCCTCTGCCTTTGGCTCAGGTCATGATCCCGGGGTCCTGGGATCAAGCCCCACATCAGGCTCTCTGCTCAACAGGGAGCCTGCCTCCTCCTCTCTCTCTCTGCCTGCCTCTCTGCCTACCTGTGATCTGTCAAATAAATAAAAAAATCTTTAAAAAAAAAACAGTATTTTGAGGGCAGGGCATAAGAAAGGGAAGGAGTCAGTGAAGACAGAGTTGAGACTAGACAATAAGATGAGAGTCCAGCAGGGACTCCTGGGTGACTCAGATGGTTAGGGATCTGCATTTGGCTCAGGTCATGATCTCCAGGTCCTGGGATTGAGCACCATGTTGGGCTCCCAGCTCAGCAGGGAGTCTGCTTCTCTGTCTCCCTCTGACTCTTCCCCTGCTTATGCTTTCTCTGCCTTTCTCTCTCAAATGAATAAATAAAATCTTTTTTAAAAAAAGATCAGAATCTAATACTGAGAGAAAAATAAAATGTCCAGTGAGGAATTTCTGTAACAGGGAAATTTTTAAAAAATAGTAAGAATAAAAATTTCTTCAATTTTAAGTTGCTTGCTACACTTCAGTAAATATTCTCCTTCTTTACTTTAGAAAGCAGAGGAATTGTAGTACAGACTAGCATAGGGCCACATTGCAGAGAAGTGACAACACACTTTAAAAAGTAAGATGATCTGAAAATTTGAAAAATTTGAGTTAAAGAAAGAATGCAGAATCAGGACTGACTAAGAGAAACATAAGAAACATGAGAGTACCTGGAACTAAGGAGAAAAAAAAAAGTAATGGAATCCCTGAATGAAGATTTGAGTCAATATCATTTAAATTCAGTGGAAATGTTGACCACAACTGTTACAAATACATATGAGAAAATTTACACTTAGTTAGTTTAATCTAAGGTTACACCAGGAGTAATTGTTGGTACTCATATCAGGTCTGTCTGATGTGATATCTCATTCTTCTTGCATGGTACTAGAATCTTTCGAATAATACAGTTAGTAAATACACATCTTAAAAAGCCATGTGGGGGATGCCTGGGTGGCTCAGACAATTAAGTGTCTACCTTTGGCTCATGTCATGATCCTAGGGTCCGGGGATTGAGTCCTACATCTGGCTCTTTGCTCAGAGCCTGCTTATCTCTCTGCCTGACCCTCCCCCTGCTTGTGCACTCTCTCTTTCTCTCTAACAAACAAACAAATAATAAGTAAGTAAATAAATAAATAAAATCTTAAAAAAAATTGAAAGGCCCTGGGTGCCTGGGTTGCTTGGTCAGTTAAGTGTCTGTCTTGGGCTCAGGTCACAATCCCAGAGTCCTGGGATCAAGTCTCACATTGGGCTCCCTGTTCTGTGGAGAGTCTGCTTTTTCCTCCACCCTTCCCCTCTGCTTGTCCTCTTTCTCTATCTCTCATGCTGTCTCTCTCTCAAATAAATAAATATAATCTTAAAAAAAAGGCCCTCTGGGTCCTTATAATTTCCTACTTTGTTGTTTAAGATTTGATCATAAAATGCCAAAACATAGTGAAAAAAAAAACTGACAGACAATTTAGTGGCAGATAAAACTAAAATAACTTAGAAACAAAAAAATTGAAAAGTAAGCTTGAGATGGCTGTAATTATGCCAGACAAAATAGACTTTAAGACAAAGAATGTAATAATAGACAAAAAAGATCAGTACATACTGATAAAGGGGCCAGTCTAAAAAGAAGATATAACATTTATAAATATTTACAAACCCAACAGGAATACCTAAATATAAAACAAATATTAACAGACTTAAAAAGAGAAAAAGAAATATAGCAATACAATAGTAGTAGGGGACTTTAATATCCCACTTTCATCAACACACAGATCATTCAAACAGAAAATCAATAAAAACGTTAGCTTTAAACAACATTAGACCAAATACTCTTAATAGACATACACAAAACATTCCATCCTAAAGCAACAAAATACACATTCCTTTCAAGTGAACATGGAGCATTCTCTAGGAAATGTCATATATAAGGCCACAAAACAAATCTTCATAAATTTTAGAACACTAAAACCATGTAAGTATCTTTTCTGATCATAACAGCATGAATCTAGAAATTAATTATAAAATGAAAATTGAAAAATAAAATATATGTGGAGATTAAGCAACATGCTATTGAACTACCAATAAGTCAAACAAGAAATCAAAAGAGAAATTACAAAAAAATTAATAATACTGTGATGGAAACACACCATACCAAAATTTGTGGAATACTGCAAAAGAAGCTCTAAGACAAAAAATTTATAGCAATAAATGCCTACATTAAGAAAGAAGAAAGAGGAGGGGGAGGAGTCAAGATGGCGGAGAAGTAGCAGGCTGAGACTACATCAGGTAGCAGGAGATCAGCTCGATAGCTTATCTAAACATTGCAAACACCTACAAATCCAATGGGAGATCAAAGAGAAGAAGAACAGCAACTCTAGAAACAGAAAATCAACCACTTTCTGAAAGGTAGGACTGGCGGAGAAGTGAATCTAAAACGACGGGAAGATAGACCGCGGGGGGAGGGGCTGGCTCCCGGCAAGCGGCGGAGGAATGGAGCACAAAATCAGGACTTTTAAAAGTCTGTTCCACTGAGGGACATTGCTCCAGAGGCTAACCCAGGGTGAAGCCCACGCGGGGTCAGCGTGGCCGCAGGTCCCGCAGGGTCACAGAAGGATCGGGGGTGTCGGAGTGTCAGAGAGCTCACAGGTGTTAGAACGGAGAAGCCAGCTGCAGAGACAGAGCCGAGGACTGAACTCTCAGCTCGGGGTTACCTTGAACTGGTCGCGGGCTGGGTGAGCTCGGAGCGCGGCTAGAGGCTGGGGATACGGGAGTGATTGGGTGCTGTCCTCTGGGGGCGCACTGAGGAGTGGGGCCCCAGGCTCACGGCTCCTCCGGGCCGGAGATTAGGAGGCCGCCATTTTCATTCCCGTCCTCCAGAACTCTACAGAAAGCGTTCAGGGAACAGAGCTCCCAAAAGTGAACCCGAGCCGATTACTTAGTCCGGCCGCCGGTAAGGGCGGTGCAATCCCGCCTCGGGCAAAGACACTTGAGAGTCACTACAACAGGCCCCTCCCCCAGAAGATCAACAAAATATCCAGCCAGGACGAAGTTCATCTATCAAGGAAAGTAGGTTCAACTCCTAAGAAAGCAGCGCAATTCCAGAGGAGGAGAAAGCAAAGCACGGAACTCATGGCTTTCTCCCCATGATTCTTTAGTCTTGCGGCTACTTCAATTTTTTTTTTCTCTTTTTTCAATTTTTTTTCTTTTTTCTTCTTCTGCTAAATTTTTTAAAACTTTTACCCTTTTCTTTTTTAACGTTTTTTGACTAGTTTATCTAAATATATATATATTTTTTCTTTCTTTTTTATATTTTTTCATTATTTGTTTTATTTTTTAAATTTTTTTCTTTTTTTTTCTGAACCTCTTTTTATCCCCTTTCTCCCCCCAATTTGGGGTCTCTTCTCATTTGGTTACAGCGCATTTTTTCTGGGGTCTTTGCCACCCTTTTAGTATTTTATTTGCTCCTTCATATCCTCTTATCTGGACAAAATGACAAGGCGGAAAAAATCACCACAAACAAAAGAACAAGAGACAGTACCGAAGGCTAGGGACCTAATCAACACAGAAATTGGTAATATGTCAGATCAAGAGTTCAGAATGACGATTCTGAACATTCTAGCCGGGCTCGAAAAAGGCATGGAAGATATTAGAGAAACCCTCTCTGGAGATATTAAAGCCCTTTCTGGAGAATTAAAGAACTAAAAGCTAACCAAGTTGAAATCAAAAAAGCTATTAATGAGGTGCAATCAAAAATGGAGGCTCTCATTGCTAGGATAAGTGAGGCAGAAGAAAGAATTAGTGATCTAGAAGACCAAATGACAGAGAATAAAGAAGCCGAACAAAAGAGGGACAAACAGCTACTGGACCATGAGGGGAGAATTCGAGAGATAAGTGACACCATAAGATGAAACAACATTAGAATAATTGGGATTCCAGAAGAAGAAGAAACAGAGAAGGGAGCAGAAGGTCTATTGGAGAGAATTATTGGAGAGAATTTCCCTAATATGGCAAAGGGAACAAGCATCAAAATCCAGGAGATGCAGAGAACCCCCCTCAAAGTCAACAAGAATAGGTCCACACCCCGTCACCTAATAGTAAAATTTACAAGTCTTAGTGACAAAGAGAAAATCCTGAAAGCAGCCCGAGAAAAGAAGTCTGTAACATACAATGGTAAAATTATTAGATTGGCAGCAGACTTATCCACAGAGACCTGGCAGGCCAGGAAGAGCTTGCATGATATATTCAGAGCACTAAATGAGAAAAACATGCAGCCAAGAATACTCTATCCAGCTAGGCTATCATTGAAAATAGAAGGAGAGATAAAAATCTTCCAGGACAAACAAAAACTGAAAGAATTTGCAAACACCAAACCAGCTCTACAGGAAATATTGAAAGCAGTCCTCTAAGCAAAGAGAGAGCCTAAAAGTAGTAGATCAGAAAGGTACAGAGACAATATACAGTAACAGTCACCTTACAGACTAATAATGGCACTAAATTCGTATCTCTCAATAGTTACCCTGAATGTTAATGGGCTAAATGCCCCAATCAAAAGACACAGGGTATCAGAATGGATAAAAAAACAAAACCCATCAGTATGTTGCCTACAAGAAACTTATTTTAGACACGAAGACACCTCCAGATTTAAAGTGAGGGGGTGGAAAACAATTTACCACGCTAATGGGCATCAGAAGAAAGCTGGGGTGGCAATCCTTATATCAGATCAATTAGATTTTAAGCCAAAGACTATAATAAGAGATGAGGAAGGACACTATATCCTACTCAAAGGGTCTGTCCCTAAAGAAGAACTAACAATTTTAAATATCTATGCCCCTAACGTGGGAGCAGCCAACTATATCAACCAATTAATAACAAAATCAAAGAAAGACATCAATAATAGTACAATAATAGTAGGGGACTTTAACACTCCCCTCACTGAAATGGACAGATCATCCAAGCAAAAGATCAACAAGGAAATAAAGGCCTTAAATGACACACTGGACCAGATGGATATCACAGATATATTCAGAACATTTCATCCCAAAGCAACAGAATACACATTCTTCTCTAGTGCACATGGAACATTCTCCAGAATAGATCACATCCTGGGTCACAAATCATGTCTCAATTGGTATCAAAAGATTGGGATCATTACCTGCATATTTTCAGACCACAATGCTCTGAAGCTAGAACTCAATCACAAGAGCAAAGCTGGAAAGAACCCAAATACATGGAGACTAAACAGCATCCTTCTAAAGAATGAATGGGTCAACCAGGAAATTAAAGAAGAACTGAAAAAATTCATGGAAACAAATGATAATGAAAACACAACAGTTCAAAATCTATGGGACTCAACAAAGGCAGTCCTGAGAGGAAAATATATAGCGGTACAAGCCTTTCTCAAGAAACAAGAAAGGTCTCAAATACACAACCTAACCCTACACGTAAAGGAGCTGGAGAAAGAACAAGAAAGAAACCCTAAACCCAGCAGGAGAAGAGAAATCATAAAGATCAGAGCAGAAATGAATGAAATAGAAACCAAAAAAACAATAGAAAAAAATCAATGAAACTAGGAGCTGGTTCTATGAAAGAATCAATAACATTGATAAACCCCTGGCCAGACTCATCAAAAAGAAAAGAGAAAGGACCCAAATAAATAAAATCATGAATGAAAGAGGAGAGATCACAACTAACACCAAGGAAATACAGACAATTATAAGAACATACTATGAGCAACTCTACGCCAACAAATTTGACAATCTGGAAGAAATGGATACATTCCTAGAGACATATAAACTACCACAACTGAACCAGGAAGAAATAGAAAACCTGAACAGGCCCATAACCAGTAAGGAGATTGAAACAGTCATCAAAAATCTCACAAACAAAAGCCCAGGGCCAGACGGCTTCCCAGGGGAATTCTACCAAACATTTAAAGAAGAACTCATTCCTATTCTCCTGAAACTGTTCCAAAAAATAGAAATGAAAGGAAAACTTCCACACTCATTCTATGAGGCCAGCATCACCCTGATCCCAAAACCAGACAAGGATCCCACCAAAAAAGAGAACTACAGACCAATATCCTTGATGAACACAGATGCAAAAATTCTCGCCAAAATACTAGCCAATAGGATTCAACAGTACATTAAAAGGATTATTCACCACGATCAAGTGGGCTTTATTCCAGGGCTGCAGGGTTGGTTCAACATCCGCAAATCAATCAATGTGATACAACACATTAATAAAAGAAAGAACAAGAACCATATGATACTCTCAATAGATGCTGAAAAAGCATTTGACAAAGTACAGCATCCCTTCCTGATCAAAACTCTTCAAAGTGTAGGGATAGAGGGCACATACCTCAATATTATCAAAGACATCTATGAAAAACCCACCTCAAATATCATTCTCAATGAAGAAAAACTGAAAGCTTTTCCGCTAAGGTCAGGAACACAGCAGGGATATTCATTATCACCACTGCTATTCAACATAGTACTAGAAGTTCTAGCCTCAGCAATCAGACAGCAAAAAGAAATTAAAGGCATCCAAATTGGTAAAGAAGAAGTCAAACTATCACTCTTCGCAGATGACATGATACTATATGTGGAAAACCCAAAAGACTACACTCCAAAACTGCTAGAACTTGTACAGGAATTCAGTAAAGTGTCAGGATATAAAATCAATGCACAGAAATCAGTTGCATTTCTGTACACCAACAACAAGACAGAAGAAAGAGAAATTAAGGAGTCAATCCCATTTACAATTGCACCCAAAACTATAAGATACCTAGGAATAAACCTAACCAAAGAGGCTAAGAATCTACACACAGAAAATTATAAAGTACTCATGAAAGAAATTGAGGAAGACACAAAGAAATGGAAAAATGTTCCATGCTCCTGGATTGGAAGAATAAATATTGTGAAAATGTCCATGCTGCCTAAAGCAATCTACACATTTAATGCAATCCCTATCAAAATACCATCCATTTTTTTCAAAGAAATGGAACAAATAATCCTCAAATTTATATGGAACCAGAAAAGACCTCAAATAGCCAAAGGAATATTGAAAATGAAAGTTGGTGGCATCACAATTCCGGACTTCAACCTCTATTACAAAGCTGTCATCATCAAGACAACATGGTACTGGCACAAAAACAGACACATAGATTAGTGGAACAGAATAGAGAGCCCAGAAATCGACCCTCAATTCTATGGTCAACTAATCTTCGACAAAGCAGGAAAGAATGTCCAATGGAAATAAGACAGCCTCTTCAATAAATGGTGCTGGGAAAATTGGACAGCCACATGCAGAAAAATGAAATTGGACCACTTCCTTACACCACACACGAAAATAGACTCCAAATGGATGAAGGACCTCAATGTGAGAAAGGAATCCATCAAAATCCTTGAGGAGAATGCAGGCAGCAACCTCTTCGACCTCAGCCATAGCAACATCTTCCTAGGAACAACGGCAAAGGCAAGGGAAGCAAGGGCAAAAATGAACTATTGGGATTTCATCAAGATCAAAAGCTTTTGCACAGCAAAGGAAACAGTTCACAAAACCAAAAGACAACTGACAGAATGGGAGAAGATATTTGCAAACGACATATCAGATAAAGAGCTAGTATCCAAAATCTATAAGGAACTTAGCAAACTCAACATCCAAAGAACAAACAATCCAATCAAGAAATGGGCAGAGGACATGAACAGACATTTATGCAAAGAAGACATCCAGATGGCCAACAGACACATGAAAAAGTGCTCCACGTCACTCGGCATCAGGGAAATACAAATCAAAACCACAATGAGATATCACCTCACACCCGTCAGAATGGCTAAAATTAACAAGTCAGGAAATGACAGATGCTGGCGAGCATGCGGAGAAAGGGGAGCCCTCCTCCACTGTTGGTGGGAATGCAAGCTGGTGCAACCACTCTGGAAAACAGCATGGAGGTTCCTCAAAATGTTGAAAATAGAACTACCCTATGACCCAGCAATTGCACTACTGAGTATTTACCCTAAAGATACAGACGTAGTGATCCAAAGGGGCACGTGTACCTGAATGTTTATAGCAGCAATGTCTACAATAGCCAAACTATGGAATGAACCTAGATGTCCATCAACAGATGAATGGATAAAGAAGATGTGGTATATATACACAATGGAATACTATGCAGCCATCAAAAGAAATGAAATCTTGCCATTTGCGACGACGTGGATGGAACTAGAGCGTATCATGCTTAGTGAAATAAGTCAATCGGAGAAAGACAACTATCATATGATCTCCCTGATATGAGGACATGGAGAAGCAACATGGGAGGTTAGGGGGATAGGAGAAGAATAAATGAAACAAGATGGGATTGGGAGGGAGACAAACCATAAATGACTCTTAATCTCACAAAACAAACTGGGGGTTGCTGGGGGGAGGTGGGATTGGTAGAGGGGGAGGGGGCTATGGACATTGGGGAGGGGAGGTGAACCATAAGAGACTATGGACTCTGAAAAACAACCTGACCGTTTTGAACGGTCAGGGGTGGGAGGTTGGGGGAACAGGTGGTGGGTAATAGGGAGGGCACGTTTTGCATGGAGCACTGGGTGTTGTGCAAAAACAATGAATACTGTTATGCTGAAAAAAATAAAATGGGAAAAAAAAAGAAGAAAGATCTGCTATAAAAATATAACATTATACCTCAAGGAACTAGAAAAAAGACAAACTAAGCCAAGAACTAGTAGAAGGAAGGAAATAACAAATATCAGAAATAAAGGGGGCACCTGGGTGGCTCATTTGGTTAAGCCTCTGCCTTCTGCCCAGGTCATGACTTCACGGTCCTGGGATCAAGCCCCACATCAGGCTATTTGCTCAGTGGAGAGCCTGCTTTCCCCCCTCTCTCTGTCTTCTGCTCTGCCTATTTGTGATCTCTCTCTCTTGGTTAAATCAATAAATAAAGTCTTTAAAAATAATTAAATAATTCATCGTAAGGTCTGAAACCACAAGCTTTCTAGAAGGAAACATATGTGATAAGCCCTTTGACATCCGTCTTGGTAATGATATTTTGGATTTGATATGAAAAGTGAAGGCAACAAAAGCAAAAATAAACAACTGGGACTACATCAAATTAAAAATTTCTATGCAGCAAAGGAAACAATCCGAAAAAGGAAAACACAACTTACCAAATGGAAGAAAGTTTTGCAAATATTATATGAAAACCCATGAGCAAAACAAAAAACAATCAATTAAATAATGGATGGAGGATCTGAATAGTCATTTTTCCAAAGAAGGGAGACAAATAGCCAATAGGTACATGACAAGATGTTCAACATTGCTACATATCTTGAATGTATAAATCATAAACACAATGAGATATCATTTCACACCTGTTAACAATGGCTATTATTAAAGACAAGAGACAAAATGGTAAACAAGGATATGGAGAAAAGAGAAAAGTTGTACACTGTTGGTTGGATGGCTAACTGGTGCCCATCTGGACAACAAACAGTATGAAATTTCCTCAAAAATTTAAAATAAAACTGTCACATGGTCCAGAAATTCAATTTCTGAGTTGTACCCAAAGTAAAAGAAGTCACTAACTCAAAAGAATATCTGCACCCTCATGTTAATTGCAGCATTATTACAATAGCCAGGATATGAAAGCAACTTAAGCATCCATCTAAGAATTAATTGGTAAATATATATACATATGAACCCAAGAAGAGAGAAGACCTAATATTGAGATGTAGGAAGACTTTGAACTCACCTCACCTAGGGAAACACCAAATCTACTCCTACATATGGAGGAACTCCTCTTGAAGAAGAACCAATGGCTGACTGAACACAACAAAATCTTGTGCACAACAAAAGATAGTGGGGCCACACAGAGAATGGCAGGAGAGACAGAGACACAGTTACCATGGGAATCCCAACCCAGGGCAACAAGCTGCAGCCTGCAGCATGGGAAGGGATAGTATTGAGGGACTGGGAGCAAATTCCTTGACTCTGGGGCATAGAGAAAAAGCCATGGTTCAAAGGGGCAACTTGAATTTAAAGGAATTAACCCTTCTACAAAATGTCAGGGGTCCTGTGGGAATGCTCACTGAGATTGGGGGGGGGGCAACAAAACTATTGTTCATGTTTCCCCTCCACCATGATAGTGCAGACTGGAGCAGGATATAGATAACTTATCCGGCCTGCTGTTTCAGTGAACCCAGGACCCTTAAGCCATACCAGCCCTAGCAAACCTGGGGCACAGAAGAAAGAGCAGTGGTTTAAAAGAACAACTAAATTATAAAAGAAGCAGCCCTATAGCATCTTCCAAATATCAGATTAGCTGCTGGGATGTTGTCCATAACAGAGGCACTGTAAATCACAATAATTATATTCCTTTCCACCTTGATAGCACATAGAGGAGAAGGGTATTGGTGTCTGAACTATGTAGCTGAGGTATGCAGTGAGTCTTAGGCCCACAGCTCATGTCATCCCCAATAATCCCCTCAAGGTGACCCCTCACCTGTGCCTATCTGCACTTTGTCCAACCAAGGTTGTCACATTGTTGTGCATACTGGGACATAGTCAGACAAACCCACTATAACTCCAGCCATCACACCAAGGTGACACAGCATAAAAATCTCAGGACACCCAGACTTGAACATACTTTTTTTTCCACATAAAAGTTCTTAGTTTATTAATTTTCTCTTGAAAAATCTACACAAATCACAACATGTAAAGTCACTGCAGAATTTTTACTCCTTCTGTTGTCCAATCTCCAGCTCACTTTTTGCCAGCACCAACATTGGCTTTTTCAGTCTCTGAACTTTTTTTTTCATTATGTTTTAGCAATCTTTTCATTATTTTCTTGAGGTCTTTTTCTTCTTATAGAGACCATGTCTTTCAAATCCATGCTTGGGTTCATTTTTCTTTGCATAATCTAAGGAATCATACATAATTCCAAAGACAGTTGTCTTGCCACCATCAAAATGTGTTTTAAATCCAAATACAAAGATAATATCTAGTCTGGTCTTGTACTAGACCAGATTTTGGCTAGATTTCCCTGAATTTCTGTCTTAGGTACTGTTGCCTTTCTGGGATAAAGAACATCAGTGACCATTTGTTTCCACTGAAGTAGTCAGTTGATCATGAAATTCCTGGTCCAGGTTGTTACTATGTTGTTTATGATGGTGGCTGAGCTTTAACAGCAAGGAAATAAAAGAGTTGCAAACACTTTAGCTCTAGATGATCCACAAGGGCACCCAATGTATGGACTACGCCAGGACATAACACACACCAACTTCAGTTCTGTATGATGCCAAAGCCTCCCCTGTGTAGATCCCAAGAGATTCCTGACTCACACCATCTTCAAACGTAGGCATCCCACTAGGGTGACTCTGGTACAGAGCATGCTGGGACCACCTGCCATGTGCCTGCTTCAACTCCTGCCATCCCACCAATGATGCCCCTATACAGAGTATATAGTGAGCCCCTGGGTCATGCCCACTTCTGCTCTAGCCATCCCACAATGTTGTCCCCTGAACAAAGTGCCCTGGGTACAATTAGACCATTCCAGTTTCAGTTCAGGCTGTTTCACTAGCATGACACCTGCAAAGGAGGGTCTAGAACCACTGTAGCTGAAGGCTGCTTTTGTTTCAGCCATTTCACAACAATGAACCTTGTGTGAAGCAACCCAGGATACCCTAGTCTATGCCTGCTTTAATGTCAGCTATTCCACCAGGGCAGCCCTGGTGAAGACTGCTCTGGAATGCCCTGCTCACACCCACTAAAGGTACAGCATGCAAAGCCACCAGGCATATGCAGGGTATAGAAGGGGCTACAGAAGTGACATTCCAACACAAGAGCATTCCTTCAAAGCTAGGAAAAATAGCTCTTTGGATTAATTCATAGAAACAAACACAGAAACTCAACCAAAATAAGGAAATAGAGGAATATATTCCAAACAAATAACCAAGAAAAAAAACCAACAGAAATATAATTAAATAAAATGGAGATAAGCAATGTATTTGTTAAATAGTTCAAAGTAATGATCATAAAGACAATCACCAGACTGAGAGCAGAGTGGATGAGCTCAGTCAGAACCACAACAAAAAGATAGAAAATATAAAAAATAATAAATAAACTGACAGAACAAACACCACAACTAAAGGGAAATAAGAGGCCATATCCAAGAAGTTAAGAAATTCAGAGACATGTTTTGGGGAGAAACAGACTGTGAGTGCTGCAGAGGGGAGAGAGCCTTGGTCACAGAGAAGGGCGTGAGAATAGAGCACATAAGGGATTTTACAAGGAGAATATTTCCCTCAAGCCACTGGCTTGGAAAACAAGAGAGGGTGATTTAACGAGTTCATGCAAGCAGGAGAGCTTAAAGCCTGGATTTTAAAGGTTAGGGGGCCTGGATGTGTTAGAACCCTGAAATCACTGTCCTGCTTCTGGAAAGAAGGTAGGCAAACAACCTGGGAGAAGACTGGATAAAAACAGTGATTTGAAGACTGCCTGAGGCACATCAGGGGTGGGGAGTCTCATCCCCTCTTGGAACAAATCCTTAAAAGGCCTGGAAATCCCTCTCTGGGGACAAAGGAGCTGACCAGTAAAATTTCCTTCCATTTCCCCTCAGTATAAACAAAAAGCCACCTTCAGAAAGGAGATTGGTGAATACATTGGCTGCTTAACTTACTTACACCAAGTCCCACACCCCCCTGCTCTAACAGGACTGCTCTCCTCAGTCAAGCTTGCTTCAGTCCCAGCGCAGTGAGCTCCTCTCCCAGAAGACCAGCACAAACCCCTGCCCACACAACTCCCAAACAGAGTTTGGCAGGGCTTCAGTTCTAGGGGAAGTATTATCAGGTCCAATTTAACAAACAGACCACAGCACACCTAGTTAAAACTCACCACATTTTGATCAAGGACCAAACACTGTCCACAGCAGGCAAGAAATGGTTCTGCAGAAGACTGTCCTGAAGGATAGAATAGCCAAAATAGAACAGCAAAGTGCACACATTATACACCTGAGACACATCGTGAAGCCCCGGGGCCCTGAACACTACATGAACTGTTTTTCATAAAGTCATTACTTTCTGGAGCAGGAAACATAACTGGCTTATCTAACACAGAGAAGAAGGAAAATATTTAAGAAAAAAAAATGCCAAGACAGAGGAATTACTCCCAAATAAAACACAAAGAGAAGACCACAACCAGAGATGTAAGTAAAAAGATATAAGTAACATGTCTGATGGAGAGTTTAAAGCAACAATCATGAGGATACTTACTGTACTTGAGAAAAGAATTGAAGAAAGAGACATCTAGATCCTGGAGGCACAGAGAACTGCCATTCAAAATTAAAAAAAAAGTAGGCCACTGTAAAAATATATTGTAATTAAATTTGATGATATACTGATAAAGAAGAAGGAACAAAAAACCTTATAACCAGCAAGAAAAAAGAAGTCCCTACCTTACAAGGGAAGACCCATAAGGTTAGGTAGAGATTTCTCAACAGAAACTTGGCAATCCAGAAGAGAGTAGCATGCAATATTCAACACGATAAATTGGCAAAATCTAACCAAGTATACTCTATCCAATAAGGCTATCATTCAGAATTGAAGGAGAAATAGAGTTTCCCAGATAAACAAAAACTAAGGGAATTCATGACCACTAAAACAGCACTGCAAACAATATAAAAGGGGACTATTTGAGTGGAAAAGGAAATACCAAAAGTAACAAAGAAAAGAAAGGAACAGAGAAAAATCTCCAGAAACAACAACAAAACAAGTAATAAATGGCACTAAATACACATCTATAAATAATTACTCTGAAGATAATTGACTAAGTGCTCCCATCAAAAGACATAAGATGTCAAAATGGACCAGAAAACAAGAACCATTTCTATATTGCCTACAAGAGAATAATTTTAGGCCTAAAGACACCTATGGATTGAAAGTGAGAGGATGGAGAAACATCTATCGTGCACATGGGTATGAGAAGAATAAATGAAACAAGATGGGATTGGGAGGGAGACAAACCATAAATGACTCTTAATCTCACAAAACAAACTGGGGGTTGCTGGGGGGAGGTGAGATTGGGAGAGGGGGAGGGGGTTATGGACATTGGGGAGGGTATGTGCTATCATGAGTGCTGTGAAGTGTGTAAACCTGGCGATTCACAGACCTGTACCCCTGGGGATAAAAATACATTATATGTTTATTTAAAAAAAATTTGGAAGGGGAGGCGAAGCATAAGAGACTATGGACTCTGAAAAACAACCTGATGAGGGTTTTGAAGGGTCAGGGGTGGGAGGTTGGGGGAACAGGTGGTGGGTAATAGGGTAATAGGGAGGGCACGTTTTGCATGGAGCACTGGGTGTTGTGCAAAAACAATGAATACTGTTATGCTGAAAAAATAAATAAAATGGTAAAAAAAAAAAAAAAGAAACCTGGAGTAACAATACTTATATCAGACAAACTAGACTTTAAACCAAGCTAGGTTTTAAACCAAAGATAGTAAAAAGAGATGAAGAAGGGCATTATGTAATAATAAAGGGGGACTAAAAGATGATCTAACAATTATAAATATTTATGCCCTCAATATGGGAACATCTGAATATGTGAAACAATAATAAACATAAAGCAACTCATTGATAACAATACAGTAATAATAAGGGACATTAGCACTCCATTTGCATTGATGCATAGATCATCTAAACAGAAAGTCAACATGGAAACAGTGCCTTTGAATGACACACTGGACCAGATGGACTTAACAGATATATTCAGAACATTCCATCCTAAAACATCAGAATATTATTCTTTTCCAGTGCAGATGGGGCATTCTCTATAACAGATCACATATTAATTCACAAAGCAGGTCCAATAAACACAAAATCTGAGATCATACCATGTATCTTTTCTGACAAGAATGTTATGAAACTAGAAGTCATCATTAGGAATAAAATTAGAAAGATCACAAATATATGTATGTTAAAACACATGCTACTAAAGATTTTATTTATTTGACAGAGATCACAAGCAGGCAGAGAGAGGAGGAAGCAGACTCCCTACGGAGCAGAGCACCCGATGTGGGTCTCAATCCCAGAATCCTGGAATCATGACCTGAGCGGAAGGCAGAGGCTTTAACACACTGAGCCACCCAGGTGCCCCAAAACTCATGCTACTAAGCAAGAAATGGGTCAACCAGGAAATCAAAGGAGAAATTAAATCAAAGAAAAATTTAAAACATACCTGGAAACAAATGAAAATAAAAACAGAACAGTCTAAAACCTTTGGGAAGCAGCAAAAATATTGTTAAGAGGGAAGGTTATAGAGCATTACAGGCCTAACTAAAGAAGAAAAAAAAAATCAAATGAAAAATCTAAAATTGCACCTGAAGAGAAAGAAAAAGAACAAGTAAAACCTAAAACCAGCAAAACAAGGAAATGATAAAGATTAGAACAGAAATAACTGATATAGAATCTAAAAATAACCCCAAAACAATAGAAGAAATGAAAAAAAATCGGGATAAGGCTCTCTGAAAAAAGTTAGTAAAATTGATAAGCCTGTAGCCAGATGAATCAAAAAGAAAAAAATCAAGGATCCAAATAAATAAAATCACAAATAACAGAGGAGAAAAAACTACCAATGCTACAGAAATACAAACAAGTATAAGAGAATATTATACTCAAACTATTCTAAGTAGTAAAGGAAGGGAAACTTCCAAATTCATTCATTCTATGAGGCCAGCATTACCCTAATATCAAAACCAGATAAAAATACCACTAAAAAAGAGAAGTATAGTCAAATAAACCTATTAAACATGGATGCAAGA
Organism: Meles meles; assembly: GCF_922984935.1. Classification (NCBI taxonomy): domain Eukaryota; kingdom Metazoa; phylum Chordata; class Mammalia; order Carnivora; family Mustelidae; genus Meles; species Meles meles. The sequence continues at coordinate 69,881,861 of NC_060087.1, forward strand.
TTCTCAAATATATATATATACGTATATATATATATATATGTTTTCTATGCAAAAACAGCATAATGCACATTTTTAAAAATATTTTATTTATTTATTTGACACAGAGAGAGGTCACAAGTAGGCAGAGAGGCAGTCAGAGAGAGGGAGAAACAGGCTCCCCACTGAGCAGCGAGATCATGACCTGAGCCGAAGGCAGGGGCTTAAACCACAGAGCCATCCAGGTGCCCTCATAATGCACATTTTTAAAGGGTTTTTTATTAAATTTATCTTTTTAACTTTCTTTCCAATGTTCTAGAATTCATTGTTTATGCACCACACCCAGTGATCCATGCAATGTGTGCCCTCCATAATACCCACCATTAGGCTCAGACAACCTCCCATCCCCCTGTCCTCCAAAACCCTCAGATAGTTTCTCACAGTCCAGAGTCTCTCATGGTTCTCTTCCCCTCCAGTTTCCCCCAACTCCCTTCTCCTCACCATCTCCCCATGTCCTCCATGTTATTCCTTATGTTCCACAAATAAGCAAAACCATATAATTGACTCTCTCTGCTTGGCTTATTTCACCCAGCATAATCTCTTCCTGTCCTATCCATGTTGATACAAAAGTTGGGTATTCATCCTTTCGGATGGAGGCATAATACTCCACATTATATATGGATGCCATCTTCCTTATCCATTTAAGTTCATCTTGGTTCTTTCCACAGTTTGGCAACTATGGCCATTGCTGCTAGGAACATTAAGGTACAGATTGCCCTTCTTTCACTACATTTGTATCAGTGGGGTAAATATACACTAGTGAAATTTCAGGGTCAGAGGGAAGCTCTATTTTTAATTTCTTAAGGAATTTCCATACTGTTTTCCAAAGTGGCTGCACCATCTTTCATTCCCACCAACAGTGTAAGAGGGTTCCCCTTTCTCCACATCCTCCCCAACACATGTTGTTTCCTGTCTTGTTGATTTTGGCCATTCTAACTGGTGTAAGGTGCTATCTCAATGTGGTTTTGATTTGAATCTCCCTGATGTCTAGTGATGATGAACATTTTTTCATGTGTCTGTTAGCCATTTGTATGTCTTCATTGGAGAAGTGTCTGTTCATGTCTGCTGCCCATTTTATGACATAACTCTCTGTTTTGTGTGTGTTGAGTTTGAGGAGTTCTTTATAGATCCTGGATATCAGTTTTTTGTCATTTGAGAATATCTTCTCCCATTCCGTGGTTTGCCTCTTTGTTTTGTTGACTGTTTCCTTTGGTGTGCAGACACTTTTGATCTTGATGAAGTTCCAAAAGTTAATTTTTCCTTTTGTTTTCTTTGTCTTTGGAGACCTGTTATGAAAGAATGTGCTTTGGCCAATGTAGAAGAGGTTACTGCCTATGTTCTCCTCTAGGATTCTGACGGATTCCTGCCTCATGTTGAGGCCTTTTATCCATTTTGAGTTTGTCATTGTGTATGATGTAAAAGAATGGTTGAGTTTCATTCTTCTACACATAGCTGTCCAATTTTCCCAGCACCATTTATTGAACAGACTGTCTTTTTTCCACTAGGTATTTTTCCTGCTTTGTCAAAGATTATTTGACCATAGAGTTGAGGGTCCATATCTGAGCTCTCCACTCTGTTCCACTGGTCTATGTGTCTGTTTTTGTGCCAGTACCATGTTGTCTTGATGACCACAGCTTTGTAGTAAAGCTTGAAATCAGGCAATGAGATGCCCTCAATTTTGTTTTTCTTTCTCAGCATTTCCTTAGCAATTCGGGGTCTCTTCTGATTCCATACAAATTTTAGGATTGTTTTCTCCAGCTCTTTGAAAAATGCCTGTGGAATTTTGATCGGGATGGCATTGAAAGTATAGATTGCTCTAGGTGGTATAGACATTATAACAATGTTTATTCTTCCGATCCATGAGCGTGGAAAGGTCTTCCGGGTCTTCTTCAATTTCTTTCATGAGTGTTCTGTAGTTCCTCAAGTACAGATCCATTACATCTTTGGTTAGGTTTATTCCCATGTATCTTACACTTATTGGTGCTATAGTAAATGGAATCAATTCTCTAATTTCCCTTTCTGTATTTTCATTGCTAGTATATAAGAAAACAACTGATTTCTGTACATTGATTCTGTATCCTGCCACATTACTGAATTGCTCTATGAGTTCTAGTAGTTCTGGGGTGGATTCTTTTCAGTTTTCCATATAAAATGTCATGTCATCTGTAAGGAGAGAGAGTTTGACTTCTTCATTGACAATTTGAATACCTTTTATTTCTCTTTGTTGTCTGATCGCTGTTGCTAGAACTTTTAATACTATGTTCAACAATACTATGTTCTCACTATGGTTTGAGTGGGCATCCTTGTTGTGTTCAATGGATATCAAATGGAAGAGTGTCAGCTTTTTCCCCTTGAAGAAGATATTCGCTGTGGGGTTTCCATAGAGAGATTTTATGAAGTTCAGTAATGTTCCCTCTAACCCTGTACTTTGAAGCATTTTAATCAGGAACAGATGTTGGATTTTGCCAAATGTTTTTCTGCTTCACTTGAGAGGACCATGTGGTTTTTCTTTCTTCTCTTATTGATTTTTTTTGTCACATTGATTTGCGAATGTTGAACCACCCCTGCATCCCATGGATAAATCCCACCTGGTATTGGTGGATAATCTTTTTAATGTACTGTTTGATCTTATTAGCTAGGATCTTATTGAGAATCTTAGCATCCAGATTCATCAGGGAAATTTTTCTGAAATTCTCCTTTTTGGTGGGGTCTTTGCCTGGTATGGGGATCAGAGTAATGCTGGCTTCATAAAAAGATTCTGGAAGTTTTCCTTCTGTTTCTGTTTTTTGAAACAGCTTCAGGAGAATAGGTATTATTTCTTCGAATGTTTGGTAGAATTCTCCAGGGAATGGGTCAGGTCCTGGGCTCTTGTTTTTTGGGAGATTTTTGATCACTGCTGCAATCTTGTTACTAGATATTGGTCTACTCAGGTTGTCAATTTCTTCCTGATTCAGTTTTGGGAGTTTATAGATTCCAGGAATGCATCCGTTTCATCTAGGTTGCTTAACTTATTGGCATATAACTGTTGATAATAATTTCTGATGATTGTTTCTGTTTACTTGGTGTTAGTTGTGATCACTCCCTTTTCATTCATAATTTTATTAATTTGGGTCATCTATCTTTTCTTTTGGATTAGTTTGGCCAAAGGTTTATCAATCTTATTGATTTTTTCAAAAAACCAGCTTCTAGTTTCATTGATGAGTTCAAATGTATCTCTAGTTTCTATCTCTTTCATCTCTGCTCTAATCTTGATTATTTCCATTCTTGTGTCTGTGGCTGGCTTAATTTGTTGTTGATTCTCCCTTTTTTTTAAGGTGTAGAGACAGCTGGTGTACTCTGGATTTTTTAGTTTTTTGAGAGAGGCTTGGATGGCTATGTATTTCCCCCTTAAGACTGCCTTTGCTATATCCCATAGGTTTTGGACCGCAGTGTCTTCATGTTCATTGGTTTCCATGAATTGTTTAAGTTCTTCTTTGATTTCCTGGTTGATCCAAGAATTCTTAAGCAAAGTGGTCATTAGGTTCCAGGTGATTGAATTCCTTCCAAACTTTTTCTTGTGTTTGAGCTCAGTTTCAAAGCATTGTCATCTGAGAATATGCAGGGGAAAATCTCAAACTTTTGGGTTGGTTGAGTACTGATTTGTGACCCAGTATGTGGTCTATTCTGTAGAAAGTTCCATGTGCACTTGAGAGGAATGAGTATTCTGTTGTTTTAGGGTGGAATGTTCTTTATATATCTATGAAGTTCATCTGGTCCAATGTGTCATTCAATGCTCTTGTTTCTTTATTGATTTTCTGCTTGGATGATCTATTACTGAGAGTGGCTTTTTAAAGATCCCCTACTATTAATGTATTCATATCAATATGACCCTTTATCTTGATTAACAATTGGCTTATGTAGTTGGCTGCTCCCATATTGGGGGCATAGATATTTACAATTGTTAGATCTTCATGGCGGATAGACTCATTAAGAAAGATGCACTTTCCTTCTGTATCTCTGACAATAGTATTTAGTTCAAAATCTAATATATGTGATGTGATAATCACTACCCCACCATTCTTTTGAGGCCCATTTGCACAAAAGATGCTTCTCCATCCCTTCATTTTCATTCTGGATATATCTTTAGGTTCAGAATGGGGCTCTTGTAGACAACACATGGATGAGTCCTGTGGTTTTATCCAATCTGCAATACTGTGCCATTTTATGGGTGCACTTAGGCCATTCACATTGAGAGTGATTATTGAGAGATACGTTTTTATTGACATTGTGTTACCTGTGAAGTCTTTGTTTCTATAAATTGTCTCCATAAATTTCTGTTCAATGATATTCCTGTTTTTTTTTTCCCTCTTTTATAGAACCCTTCTTAATATTTCTTGTAGTGCCAGCTTGGTGGTCACATACTCTTTTAAACCTTGCCATTCTTGGAAGCTCTTTATTTCTCAATCCACTTTGAATGTCAGTCTTGCTGGATAAAGTATTCTTGGCTGCATGTTCTTTTCATTTAGTGCCCTGAATACCTCTTGCCAGCCCTTTCTGGCTTGCCAAGTTTCTGTGGACAGGTCTGACATTATTCTGATGGGCTTTCTTCTGTACATAAGGAATTTCTTCCTCCAGATGCTTTCAAGAGCTCCTGTCTAAAATTATGATTCATCAGTTTCACAATCAGGTGTCTCAAGGTCTTTCTAGATTTTATGATCTTGAGGGCAGACATTTCTGCCTTTAGGGCATGAATGCTAGTTCCATTCCTCAGATTGGGAAAATTTTCATGGAGAATTTGTTCAAGTATATCCTCTAGTCTTCTTTCTTTCTTCTCCCCCTCAGAGATTCCAATTATTATGACTTTGGAATTTTTCCTGACACCCTTTATTTCCCTAATTCTGTTTTCATTGCTTCTAAACTGGTTGGTCCAGGCCTCCTGATCCTTTTTCTCTCTCAGTTTGTCCTCTAGATTACTAATTCTATCTTCTGCCTCATTTACCCTGGCTGTTATAGAATTTAGATTAGATTGGAAATCATTGACATCATTGTTAACATCTCCCCTTGTGGCTTCCACTTCTGCCTTAATCAATTCCATTTTGTCATTAATGACTTTCTCCAATCTAACCATTGACTGGATAATTGTTAGCCTGAATTCCCTTTCTGTCATACTGTTTATGTCCATATCCAATAGCTCTGATGGAGAGGGCACGGTCTCTGAATTTTTCCTCTATTTGGTATTCCTCCTCCTAGGTTTTTGTTGAGAGATGGCTGAGGGGATGTGTAGCTGAATGTATCAACCGTGGTCCAGGCAAAGTGCCCCCTAGAATGCTTCTGAACAATCAGGCGTCCCCACCAAAAACATAGAAAAGGAAAGAGAGAGAGACAGAAAAAAAAGAAAGAAAAGAGAAAAATCAGTCTGAATGGGCCCCAAAGGTAAGATTTATAAAGTACACAAACAAAAAGAGACAATCAAACAACAACAACAACAACAACAACAAAACAGCAAAGCAAATAACAAGAAAGAAAAAAAAAGAACCCAGCCAAAATGAACCCCAAGTATAAGACTTATATACTATCAGAACAAAAAACAAATACACAGAAACACTAACAGAAGAAAAAATAATGGGAGTATGGTTATAAATTCTGTGTGGGCAGTAAAGGTAATTTTGATTCTTCCTTGGTGTATCTTGATATCTTTGTTAAAGGACTCAACTTTCCCTAGTTAAAGGGGGATTGAAACTGGTTTATATATAGGGGTATTACTGACTGGGAAAAGAGTATTACCGTGAAGCTTATCTCTAAATGAATATTAAAAAAATAGAAAAGCAAAAGAAAAACACAACTATATGTATCAAAAAAGTTCAAGTTAAAAGGTTATTATGGAATTTGTTGTACTGAACCTCTCACCTCTCATTGTAATGGTAAATAGGTTAAAATTATAAAAAAAGTATTAAGAAGAAAGAGAATAGTGTGAACGAATTAAAAATAAAAGTTGTATCTATGAAGTATACAGGGTTTAGGGCAATACCGGGAGCTTAATATCTTCTTTTCCCCTGATATTGGGGTTTTACAGTTTTATGCAAACCCTGTGGTGGTTGTCCTCTTGTGTTTTTGTTTGTTTGTTTGTTTGTTTGTTTGTGTTTGTTTTTGTTTCTGGCTGGCTTTCTGGGCGAGGGGCCTGCCACATGGTTTTCTAGGCAGTCTTGCTAGAGTTGAGTCCTGCCCTCTATCAAGGGGCTGGGCTCTGAGGAAACCAGTTTTTCAGGCTTTTGTTCTCTGGAGGGTTTTTTGTTTTGTTTTGTTTTGTTTTTCCTCCCCTTGGCAACTTTTGGTATTCTTCAGAGGTTTATAGGAAAGCACACTGCACCCAGACCTCTGTCTCAGTCTATTCCACTCTGAGTGTTCCAGAGCACATAAACTCCCTTCTGCTACCAGCAGAGCGTGTCCCCAGCCACAGTCTTGGGGGTCGCAGGAGCTCCTGATTATACCTTGTTGCTACCAAAATCAGGAAAAGTATTAGTCCAGAGAGCTGGCTTCTGGTGCTGCCTCCACCGTAGCTATCTGGGCAGGTCCAGACCACTGGAGAGGTCCCAACCAGAGATAGCACACTGAGATTTTCATGCTGACCAGGTCTGGGAGTGTTCAGACTCTCACAAGTCCTAGAGAGCACTGGCTAGAGCCTGCACGGACCTCTCTCAGGGGAGAGTGTGGAGTGCGAGTCAGACCCTGGTCTTGCAGCTAGCGAACAGTGTGCAAAAGGCTGTAGTTCTAGAGAATGCCAGCTAGTGTCCACATCAGACTCTCTCTCGTGCACTGCCACCCAGACCCTCTCACGTGTGCCGGTGGCAAAGGGACCAAGGCCTGACTTCTTTGCCATACTCTCTCTGGCACAGAGCCAGTGGTGGCCATCCTGGGTCCATGGGCTTAAGCCTGTGCCCTTAACTGCCTGATTCCACCAATTTCCCCTTAAGATCCTTTGCTCTTTTTGAGTGCTTTTAACCAGACTCCAAGTTAATGCTGGTCCCCAACCAGAGGGCACTCTTGTATTGGGGCATTACTTTCCAATGGGTCACTTCTGGTGGCTCCCTTCCCCTTTTGTTTATCTTCCAATATCAGTCTGACATTCCCACTCTGCTTTACCTGTCCACTGGTGTCTTCTGCCCCCATAATGATCTAGAAGTGTATAATTCTAATCTCAGGCTGATTTCATGGGTGTTCAGAATGTTCTGGTAGATAATCAGCTGACTTTTGGGGACTGGTTGAAACAACACCTCCTACTTCTCCAACATCTTGCCCCAGAACCAAGAGTTTATTATTCCTTTATTTGACACAGACAGAGAGGAAGAGAGCAAGCACAAGCAGGGGGTAATGCAGGCAGCGTAAAAGCAAGCTCCCCACTAAGGAAAGAGCCAATATAGGGGCTATACCCCAGAACCCTGGGATCATGACCAGAGCTGAAGGCAGCTGCTTAACCAACTGAGCCACTTTGTGTGTGTGTGTGTGTGCACATTGTAACATTCTCCAGGATAGGTCACAGGTTAGGCCACAAAACAAGACTCAATAAATTTAACATTAAAAGCATAACAAGCATTTTTTCTAACTATAACAATACAAAATGAGAAATCAAATACAAGAAATACACTGAAAAAAACAAACACATGCAGATTAAGCAACATTCTACTAAATCATAAATTGTTAAGGAATAAATAAAAAAGGAAAACAAAAAAGAAATGTAGTGACAACAGAAAATGAAAACGCAGTGATCCAAAATCTTTGGGATACATCAAAAGTAGTACTAAAAGGAAAATTTAAGGCATTTGAGGCCTACCGAAATACAAAAACAAAAACAAAACAAAACAAAAAAACAAAAACCCTCAAACAATATAACCTTATATCTAAACAAATTTGGAAAAGGAAAAAAAAAAAAACCAAAAAAGTCTAAAGTTGATAAAAGAGAGTACAGAGTAAGTATTACAGCAGAAATAAATGAAATGGTAAAAGAGAATAAAAATAGAAAAGGACTCCTGGGTCCAGATGGCAGAATAGGAAGAACCTAAGCTCACTGCATCTCATGGATGCAATTAGGCAACACATATACCAGTGTATATAATCCAGAAAACCACCTAGACGCCTGGGTGGCTCAGTGGGTTAAGCCGCTGCCTTCGGCTCAGGTCATGATCTCAGGGTCCTGGGATCGAGTCCCACATCGGGCTCTCTGCTCAGCAGAGAGCCTGCTTCCTTTCCTCTCTCTCTGCCTGCCTCTCTTGTTATTTTTCTCTGTGAAATAAATAAATAAAATCTTTAAAAAAAAAAAAAAGAAGAGGGCACATCAAATAGGGCTGGAAGGCTGGCGATGTGGTTGGAGCTAAAGGGACACATGAAATTGTCTATGGGAGTTAGGGATTTGTAGAAGTGGAGAGAGGAGAGAAAAAATTCCTCACATCAAGCACACCAGGCACAGGGAACCCACATTAAGCAGAAAAATCTCTATAATATTTAACTTGGAAACCAGAGGGACTGAAGTTCATGAGCACTTTCAATCAGCTGGACTTAAGACTGGAAACTTTAAAAATTATTGGAATCTGCTTTGGAAGATCTGGGAGGGATATAGGAAAATGAGTCCCCACCCTTAATGAGAGAGCACAACAAACTGCCCTATTGAGACACAGTACAGAAACAGCAGTTTGAAAAATGTCTAAGGAATGTAAGGAGGAGGTTTATTTAATAATTTCAGGGCATGTGCTGAAGGGGCATGGGCTTGGGGGAGACTTCCTCATGAACAAAGGAGCTGGGAGGCACCATTTCATTCCCCAGTTTAGACACATGGAAACCTGGGGGAACCGGAGCAGCACCAACACTCTCTAACAGTGAGTCCTGTCCCCACATCCTCCTGAGGTCTTGCTTCCTCCAATATTGCCTTGACTGGAGCCTTTGCAGATTTATTCCACAAACCTGGCAATGTACAAGCAGCCCAGACAGGGGCCAGGACCACTCCAAAGTGACTCCTGTCTCAGGGAGAAGAGAAGATAACCACTTACATCAGTCCTGCAGCAGTCACATCACTGGACTGTAGACAGACATTTGGTCCTGCCAATGAAAGCTTCTCAAGAGACAACACAGAAAAAGCACACTGCATTTCTGTGCTACTGCATATCAGGCAAACACCAGGTCTGACTAAACTTAAGCCCAAGGTGTTCCCAGAGTGGACCACTAACAACACAGGGAGAAAACACTGCCCACAATAGACGAAGAAAGCCATTGAATATTGGGATTAAAGCAAAAGTGTTTCAGCCACAACAGTAGGGCATATCCCATTAGATGCCCTCCCTATTGCCCATCACCTAGTTACACCATTCTCCCACCCACCTCCCTCTCTGCAACCCTCAGTTTCTTTCCTGGAGTCAGTAGTCTCATATGGTTTGTCTTCCTCTATCACCACCCCCAACACACACACTTTTTTTAACACACAAAAACAGATACAGAGAGTTAGACAAAATGAGGAGACATAAGAATATGCCCCAAAAGAAAGAACAGGACAAAATCATGGCAGGAGAGTTAAATAAAATAGAGATAAGTAATATTTCTGATATATAATTTAAGATAATGGTCATAAAGGTACCTTCTGAACTTGAAAGTAGAGAACCACAGTGAGACTCTCAACAAAAACATTGAAAACATAAAATAGCCCTACATGTGCTTCTCCCAACTGATGGATGCACAGTTGCCATTTTGTGTCAGCAACATCTCTGACTCACCAGGACAAGCTGAAGGATCCCAACACAACTCACCACACCCAGCTTCCGGGTACTCAGCTGCCAGTGCTCACCTCCTCAGCCCCCATGCAGGGTCCATCCTCCACAGTGTCCAAACATAAGGGAACTAATCAATAATAATACAATAACAGTATGGGACTTTAATACCTCACTTAATTAAATGGACAAATCATTTAAACAGAAAATCAACAAGGAAAGAGTGGCTTTGAAGACATTGGGAAAACAGATAGATTTCATAGATATATTCTGAACATTCCATTCAAAAACAGCAGAATACATATATTTTTCAAATTTATGTAGAAATTTATGTAGAACTTTTTCCAGAATATACCAGATATTAGCCCATTAAAAAAACTCAACAAATTCAAGTCAAATCATACCATGCATATTTTCTCAACACACTAAGAAACCAGCAGTCAACCATAAGAAATAAATCTGGAAAGACCACAAAAATATGGGGGTTAGGGGTGCCTGCCTGACTCAGATGGTGGAATAGTGACTCTTGATCTGGGGGTTGTAAGTTCAAGCCCCACATTCAGTGTAGATATTACTTAAAAATTTTTTTTAAAAAACCTTAAAAACAAAGACATGGAGTTTAAGTGATATGCTAATAAACAATGAATGGATCAATCAGGAAATAAAAGGAGAAACAAAAAAATTACATGGAAATAAATGACAATGAAAATATAATTGTTTATGGAATTCAGCAAGAGTGGTTTTAAGAGAGAAGTTTAGAGCCATACAGGCCTATGTTAAGAAACAAAACAAAACAAAAACCCCTCAAATAAACAACCTAACTTCACACCCAATTTAACTAGAAAGAGAACAACAAACACAGCTTAAAAACCAGCAGAAGAGGAGGGGGGCAAGATGGCAAAAGAGTAAAGAGTAAGGGATTTCACTTAAACCAGTCACCTGAATTGAACTGGATATTTACCAGACTACTCTGAACACCCACAAAATCAGCCTGAGATGTAAGAAGATATATCCAGATCCAGACCAACAGAATATCTCCAGTGGCTGGTTTCAAAATATGAAGGGGGGAACTATGAATCTGTGGGCAGATATATCAGAAGATAAACAGAATGGGGAGGGAGTGTCTGGGATACTGCATGCCACTGGAGCTCAAAGGCCTCCTGTGCTGGGGACTGGGCACAGACTCACAGACCAGTAGTGGCTGGGAAAGGACGTTAGGGCAGCCCCCAAGATTGACACCTGGAACTTTGGGGGCATGCATGTGAATTGGGGGTACCTGGAGGTAAAGGGCAGAGATGTGCCTGGACCTGGAAGCAAGGGCTGAGAGTGCTGCTGTGCGGTGCACTACCCAGGACAATGTGGTTTTTAGCAGCACAGATAAAAATGGAGCCAGTGTGGCCTGGAGGGTTTGCTGGAGAACAGATGTCATATCTCTGTTCTGAGACTGAAATTTGGATATGGTAACTTCTGCTCTGAATCTTGGAAGAGACTCAGAAAGGCAAAAGGGAAAGCTGCCAAAAAACAAAAGCCCCCCCCCCAAAAAAAAACTGGTTTTTACTGAGCCCATGGCCCCCAGAGGGATTAGGGCAACTCTGCCAAAACAAGGTTGTCTGAGAAACAGTGCAGCTGGTCACTCCCCCAGAAAATAGGCTGCAAGAACAAGAGCTCAACAACTGTAAGGTCCCTAAAAAACAGGCGAATTTTGCTCAGGTTGTGATCAATAGTTTGGACTCTGAACATTCCCTCAACCACCCCTCAACAGAATGACTAGGAAGAGAAACACCCAACACAGGAAAATTCAGAGACTGTGGCCTCTGATACAGAAATAATGGATATGGATATAAGAAATATGTTGGAAATAGACTTCAGGGTAAAAGTTATGTAGGCAATAGGATGGAGAAAACCATTAGTGGCAACACAGATTCTGTAAGGGCAGAAGCGAGAGCTGATCTAGCAGAATTTAAAAATGCTATCAGTGAGATCCAATCTAATCTAGGTAATCAAACAGCTAGGGTAAATGAGGCAGAAGAACAATTTAGTGATCTAGAAAACAAATTGATAGAAAAGAAGGATCAGGAGGAAGACTGGAACAAAAAGCTTGGAATCCATGAAAACAGAATTAAAGAAATAATGATGCCATGAAATGTTCCAATGTCAGAATTATTGGGATCCCTGAGGGGGTGGAGAGAGAGAGAAAGGACTAGAAGATATATTTGAGCAAATCCTAGCTGAGAATGTCCCTAATCTGGGGAATGAAACAAACATTCATTTCCTAGAGGGAGAGAGAACACTGCGAAGTCAAGGAGAATAAACCAATACCCTAGCATGTAAAAGTAAAACTCTCGAATCTTAAAACCAGGAAAAACATCTTAAGGGCAGTTAGAGGAAGAGATTCCTACATACAGAGGGAGGAATATCAGAATAACGTCAGCCCTGTCCACAGAGATCTGGCAAGCCAAAAAGGGCTGGCAAGACATATTCAGGGCACTAAATGAGAAGAACATGCAGGCAAGAATATTTTATCCAGCAACAGTGTCATTTATATTGGATGGAGAGATAAAGAGCTTCTAAGACCAGCAAAAACTGAAAGAATATATGACCACTAAGCCAGCCCTGCAAAAATATTAAGGGGGGTTCTATATAAAAGGTGAAAGACCCCAAGATTGATATGGAACATAAATATACAGAGACAATCTGTATAAACAAGAACCTCATAGGCAACATGATGATAATAAAAACATATCTTTCAATAATCACTCTCAAGGTGAATGGCCTAAATTCTCCCATAAAATGGCACAGGGATGCAGAATAGATAAAAAGATACGACCCATCCATATGCTGTCTACAAGAGACCCATTTGGAACCCAAAACTACACCAATACTGAAAGTGAAGGGATGGAAAACCATCTTTCATGCCAATGGACCTCAAAAGAAAGCTGGGGTAGCAATTCTATATCAGACAAATTAGACTTTAAGCTAAAGAATGTAGTAATAGATACAGAAGGACACTGCATCATTCCTAAAGGGTCTATCCAACAAGAAGATCTAACAATTGTGAATACCTATGCTCCCAACATGGGAGCAGCCAAATACATAAGCTAGCTGTTAATCAAAATAAAGAGATATATTAATGACAATATGTTAATTGTAGGACAACTTAACACTCCACTCGCAACAATAGACAGATCATCTAAGCAGAAAACGAACAAAGAAACAAGAGCTTTGAATGAAACTCTAGACTAGATGGGTCTCATAGATATATACAGGACATTCCACCCTAAAACAGAATACCATTCTTCTTGAGTGCACATGGAACTTTCTCCAGAATAGACCACATACTGGGTCACAAATCAGGTCTCAAATGATACCAAAAGATTGAGATTATTCCGTGAATACTCTCAGGCCACAATGTTTTGAAACTGGAACTTAATCACAAGAACAATTTGCAAGAAATTCAAACAATTGGAAGCTAAAGACCAACCTGCTCAAGAATGTTTGGGGTAATCAGAAAATCAAAGAAAAACTTAAACAATTCATGGAAACCAACGAGAATGAAAACACATTGGTTCAAAATGTGCCATATGGGATATGGCAAAGGCAGTGGTAAGGGGAAATACACAGCCATCCAAGCCTCACTCAAAAAAATAGAAAAATCCCAAATACACAAACTTTTTACACCTTAAAGAACTTAAGAATCAACAACAGTTTAAGACTATCCCCCACACAAGAAGGGAAATAATTAAGATTAGAAGAGAGATCAATGAATTTGAAACCAGAAATACATTAGAACACATCAATGAAACTAGAAACTTGCTCACTGAAAGAATTAAAAAGATAAATAAACAATTGGCCAGACTAATCCAAAAGAAAAGAGAAAGAACCCAAATTAATAAAATTATGAATGAAAGACGAGAGATCACGACCAGCACCAAGGAAATAGAAACAATCTTCAGAAATTATTATCAACAGATATATGCCAATAAGTTACGCAGTCTAGAGAAAATGGATGCATTTCTGGATACCTATAAACTTCCGGGACTGAAGTAAGAAGAAATTGACAACCTGAATAGACTGATATCTAGTAATGAGATTGAAGCAGGGATCAAAAACTTCCCAAATAACAAGAGCCCAGGACCTGATGAATTCCCTGGGGAATTCTACCAAACATTCAAAGAAGAAATAATACCCATTCTCCTGAAACTGTTTCAAAAAATAGAAACAGAAAGAAAACTTCCAGACTCTTTCTATGATGCCAGCATTACCTTGATCCCAAAACCAGGCAACGACCACATCTAAAAGGAGAATTTCAGACCAATATCCCTGATGATTATGGATGCCAAAATTCTCAAAAAATATCCTAGCTAATAGGATCCAACAGTACATTAAAAGGATTATCCATCACAGTCAGGTGGGATGCAAGGTTGTTCCACATTTGCAAATCAATCAATATGATAGAACACATTAGGAGAAGAGAGAAGAAAGACATGGTCCTCTCAATGGATACAGAAAAAGCATTTGACAAAATACAGCATCTGTTCCTGATTAAAACTCTTCATAGTATAGGGATAGAGGGAAAATTCCTCAACTTTATAAAATCCATCTATGAAAAACCCACAGTGAATATCATTCTCAATGGGGAATAGTTGAGAACATTTCTCTTAAGTTCAGGAATATGACAAGGAAGTCCAATCCCACCAGTATTATTCTAGAGTACTAGAAGTCTTAGCAACAGCAATCAGACAACAAAAGGAAATCAAATGTATTCAAATTGGCAGAGAAGAAGTCAAACTCTTTGTTTCACAGATCACCTGATACTCTGTGTGGAAAACCCAAAAGACTCCACGCCCAAATTAATGGAATTCATACAGCAATTCAGTAATGACAGAATACAAAATGAATGCACAAAATAAGTTGCTTTTGCATACATTAACAATGAAACTGTAGAAAGAGAAGTTAGAGAATAGATTCTATTTACAATAGCACCAAAACCCGTAAGATAACTTGCAATAAACCTAACCGAAGACATAAAGGATCTATACTCAAGGAACTACAGAACACTCATGGAAGAAATCAATGAAGACACAAAAAATTGGAAAAACATTCCATTCTCATGGATCAGAAGAATAAACATTGTTAAAATATCTGTGCTGCTCAGAGCAATCTATTCTTTCAACACCATCCTGAACAAAATATGGTAATTGTCAAAGTTCTGGAACAAACTGTCCTAAAATTTGTGTGGAATCAGAAGAGACTCTAAATCTCTTTCAACCAAGGAAATGTTGAAAAAGAAAAGAAAAAAAAAAAAACAAAAAACAAAGCTGGGACCATCGCATTGCCTTATTTCAAGCTGCATTACAGAACTGTGATCAAAAAGACAGCATGGTACTGGCACAAAAACAGAGACATAGATCAATGGAACAAAATAGAAAGCCCAGATATGGATCCTCAACTCTATGGCCAAATAATCTTTGACAAAGCAGGAAAAAATATCCAGTGGAAAAAGTCTCTACAATAAATGATGCTGAGAAATTGGACAGCTATATAAAGAAGAATGAAACTAGATCATTCTCTTACACCATACACAAAGATAAACTCTACATGGATGAAAGACCTCGATGTGACACAGGAATCCATCCAAGCCCTAGAGAGTACATAGGCAGTAACCACTTTGATGTCGGCCACAGCAACTTCTTTCAAGACAGGTCTCCTAAGGCAAAGGAAACAAAAATGAAAATGAACTTTTGGGGCTTCATCAAGATAAAAGCTTCAACACAGCAAAAGAAACAGTCAACAAAACAAAGAGGCAACCCACAGAATGGGAGAAGATATTTGTAAATGACACTACAGACAAAGTGCTGATATCCAAGATCTATGAAGAACTTCTCAAACTCAACACCTGCCCCAAAAAAACACACAAAAAACAGATAGTGAAGATTAAAAAAAAGAAAAGGCAGAAGATATGACAGACACTTCTCAAAAGAAGACATAAAAATTGCTAACAGACACATGAAAATTATTCATCATCATTAGCCATCAGGGAAATTCAAATCAAAACCACATTGAGATACCACCTTAGACAAGATAGAATGGCAAAAATTGACAAGAAAAGAAACAACAAATTTTGGAGAGGCTGTAGAGAAAGGTGAACCCTCTTACACTGTTGGGGGGAATGCAAGTTGGTAGAGCCACTTTGGAAAACAGTGTGAAGGGTCCTCAAAATTTACAAATAGAGCTACTCTATGACCCAGCAATTGCGTTACTGGATATTTACCCAAAAAATACAGATGTAGTGAAATGAGGGGCAGTATGCACCCTAATGTTCATAACAGCAATGTTCACAATAGCCAAACTGTGGAAAGAGCAGAGATTCATTTCAAAAGATGAATTGGATAAGGAAGATGTGGTCCATATATATAATGGAACATTACTCAGCCATCAGAAAGGATGATTATCCTGCTTTTCATCAACATTGATGGACTGGAGGTGATTATGCTGAGTGAAATAAGTCAAGCAGAGAAAGTCTATTATCATATGGTTTCACTAATCTGTGGAACATAAGGAATAACATGGAGGACATTAGGAGAAGGAAGGGAAAAATGAAGGAGGGGGGGGAATCCAAAGGGAAACAAACCATGAAAGACTATGACTCTGAGTAACAAACTGAGCGTTTTAGAGGGGAGGGACATGAGGGGATGGGTTAGCTCAGTGATGGGTATTAAAGAGGGTATGCATTGCATGGAACACTGTATTAAATGCAAACAATGAATGTTGGAACATTACATCAAAGAGTAATTATGTAGTGTATGATGACTACATAATAAAAATAGCATTTTTCTATCTTTATAGTTTGATTACTATAAAGGTATATATATATTTTTTTCTGAGCCCTCATGTTACTCAAATTTGAACCTTTAAACATATCTACAGCCATTGGTGATTTTTTTAAATAAATTTATTTATTTTTTTTTCAGCATAACAGTATTCATTGTTTTTGCACAACACCCAGTGTTCCATGCAATACGTGCCCTCCCTATTACCCACCACCTGGTTCCCCCAACCTCCCACCCCCACCCCTTCAAAACCCTCAGGTTGTTTTTCAGAGTCCATAGTCTCTTATGGTTCACCTCCCCTTCCAATTTTTTTTTATAAACATATAATGTATTTTTATCCCCAGGGTTACAGGTCTGTGAATCGCCAGGTTTACATACTTCACAGCACTCACAATAGCAAATACTCTCCCCGATATCCATATATTTTTTAAAAGATTTTATTTATTTATTTGACAAGTAGGCAGAGAGGCAGGCGGAGAGAGAGGAGGAAGCAGACTCCCCACGGAGTGGAGAGCCCAAACAAGGCTCAATCCCAGGACCCCAGAATCATGACCTGAGCCAAAGGCAGAGGCTTTAACCCACTGAGCCACCCAGGCTCCCCTGATTACTATAAAGGTATATTTGACTTTTAAAAAAAACACAGCAGGAGGGAGAAAAGAATAAATATTGGGGCAGAAATAATTGATACAGAAAGTAAAAAATAAAAAAGACAACGAAAGAACATCTGCTTCCCTGAAAGAAAAAAATCAATAAATTTGATGAATCTGTAGTCAGACACATCTAGGAAAATGAGGATAGAAAGAAAGGACTCAAAATAATAAAATGACAATGAGAGGCAGAAAAATCAACCTCTACCAAACAAATAAAATATTATGAAAAATTATGTACCAAAACTTGGATTATGTAAAAGAAATGGATAAAACATAGAATCATATAACCTACAAAAACTGAAACAGGAAGGAATACAAACCTTGAACAGACAGATAAGCAGCACTGAAATTGGGTTTATAAGTTAAAAAAAAAACAAAACTGCCAACAAATTCTAGACCAAGATGACTTCACAGGTAAAGACCATTAAACACTTAAAGAAGAGTTAATACCTACTCTTCTCAAACTGTTCCAAAAAAAAAAGAAAGAAAGAAAGAAAGAAAACTTCCAAATTAATTCATTCTATGAAGTAATGCTGATTACCCTGAGAACTAAATCTTATAAAGGTGCTGTTAAAAACAAAACAAACAAAACAAATCTACAGGTCAATATCCCTGTTGAACCTAGATACAAAAATTCTCAAAATACTAGCAAACAAAATGCAACAATACATTAAGAAAATCAATCACCAATATCAAGTGTAATTTATTCCTTAGTTGCAAGTATTTTTTAACATTACAGCTCAATCAACACAATATACTACATTAATAAAAGAAAGGATAAGAACCATATGATCCTCTCAATAGATGCAGTAAAAACACTTGACATACTACAATATCCCTTAATGATAAAAACACTCACCAAAGTATGTTTGGAGGGAATATACCTCAACATAATAAAAGACATCTATGAAAAACACACAGATAACATCATCCTCAAGAGGAAAAAATGTTTTGCTCCTAATATCAGGAACAAGACAACTTTTATCCAACTTCATACTGCATGTACTAGCCAGAACACTCAGATAACAAAAAGAAATACAAGGACTCCAAGTCCGGAAGGAAGAAGTAAATCTTTCACTCTTTGCAGATGACATGATAGTATATATAGAAAACCAAAAACACTCCACCAAAAACGTGCTGGAACTGATAAACAAACTCGGTAAAGACAAAGTCAATGTACAAAGATGTGTTGTATTTCTACACACCAGGAATGAAGCAGCAGAGAGGGAAATTTTGGAATCAGTCTCATTTACAATTGCACCAAAACCCATAATACACTTGGAAGTAAACCTAACCAAAGAGGTGAAAGCTGTAATCTGAAAACTATACAGCACTGATAAAAGGAATTGAAGAGGACACAAAGGAATGCAAAGCTATTCCATGGACATGGAATATTGTTAAAAAGTCTATATTACCCAGAGCAAACTACATATTTAATGGAATCCAAATCAAATATCACCAGCATTTTTCAGAGAGCAAGAACAAACAATCTTAAAATTTGTATGGAACCACAAATTAACCAAAGGAATCCTGAAGAACAAAAATAACCTTGGAGGCATCGCAATTCCAGACTTCAAGCTATATTACAAAGCTGTCATGATCAAAACAGTATGGTACTGTCACAAAAACAGACACGTAGATCAATAGAAGAGAATAGACCACATAGAAATGAACCTAGAACTATATGGTCAATTAATAGTTGACAAAGCAGGGGAGAATATTCAATGGGAAAAAGTCTCTTCAAGAAATGGTGTTAGGAAGGGGCGCCTGGTTGGCTCAGTGTGTTAAAACCTCTGCCTTTGGCTCAGGTCATGATCCCGGGGTCCTGGGATCGAGCCTGCATTGGGCTCTCTGCTCCACAAGGAGCCTGCTTCCTCCTCTTTCTCTGCCTGCCTCTCTGCCTAGTTGTGATTTCTCTCTGTCAAATAAATAAAATATTTTTAAAAAGCAAAGAAATGGTGCTAGGAAAACAGGACAGCAACAAGCAAAATAAATAAATAAATAATAAAAAGAAAGAAAGAAAGAAAAAAAGAAACTGGGCCACGTTTTCACACCATACATAAAAGTAAACTCAAAATGGATTAAAAACCTAAATGTGAGATATGAAACCAATAAACCCAAGAGAACACAGGCAGTAACCTATTTGACATTGTCTGTAGCAAATTCACACTGGATATGACACCTGCAGAAAGGGTAAGAGAAGCAAAAATAAACTACTGGGACTTCATCAAGATAGAAAGATTCTGCACAGTAAAGGAAATAATCAACAAAACTAAGGCAATCTAGGGAATGGAAGAAGACATTTGCAATGACATATCTGATAAAAAGTTAGTATCCAACATATATAGAGAACTTGTCAAACTCAACACCTCAAAATAAATAAACCAATTAAATATGGGCAGAAAACATGAATCCACATTTTTCCAAATAAGACATAGAGATGGCCAGCAAACACATGAAAAGATGCTTATCATCACTTACAATTAGGGCAATAAAAATCAAAACTACAATGAGATATCACCACACTAGTCAAAATGGATAAAATCAACAACATGAGAAGCAACAGATTTTGGCAACGGTGTGGAAAAAGGGGGGAAACTCTTGCACCATTTGTGGGTATGAAAATTGGTGCAGCCAGTCCGGAAACCAGTATGCAGTTTCCTGAAAATATTAAAAATAAAAATACCCAACAATGCAGCAATTGCACTCCTAGGAATTTACCCAAAGAATCTAAAAATACTTATTCAAAGGCATACATATGGCCCACTACTTAGAGCAGCATTATCTATAATATCCAAAGTATGGACACAGTCCATGTGTCCATCAACTGTATATTTATATACAATGGAATATTACTGAGCCACAAAAAAGTGAAATCTTGACTTGTGCCACAACATGGATGGAATTAGAAAGTATTATACTAAGCAAAATAAAACAGTCAGAGAAAACAAATACCATACTATTTCTACCATATGTGGAATTTAAAAACCAAACAAACAAGGAAAGGAAAAGAAAAAGAGAAAGAGGCAAATCAAGAAATATACTCTTACCTATAGAAATAAACTAATGGTACCACAGGGGAAGTGGGCAGAGGGATGTGTTAAATGGGTGATGGGGACTAAGGAGTGTACTTGTGATAAGCACCAGGTATTGTATGGTAATGTTGAATCACTCTAATGCACACCTGAAACTAATATAACATTGCATGTTAAGTAACTGGAACTTAAATAAAAAGTTAAAAAAAATACCAAAATACATGGATGTAAAAGAAAATGCTACTAAGCAATGAACTCAAAAAACTCAAAGAGAAAATCAAAAATACAAGGAGAGAAGTGAAAAAGAAATCACTATTGTCTGAAACCTTTGGGATGAAGCAGAAGTGGTTCCAAGAGGGAATTTTATAGCAATACAAGCCTATCACACGCAGCAAGGTAAATCTCAAATAAACAACCTAAATATATACCTAAAGGAGCTAGAAAAGGAAGAAGAAGCAAAAGTCAAATCCAATGCAAAGAAAGAAATAATAAAGGTTAGCAGAAATAAATGAATAGGGATTACTGGGTGGTTCATTAGGTTAATTGCCTGCCTTCAGTTCAGGTAATAATCCCAGCATCCTGGGATTAGGCCTCACATTGGGCTCTCTGCTCAGCCGTGAGTCGGCTTCTCCCTCCCCCTCCCTTGCATTTTTTGCTTGCTCTTTCTCTCTTTCTCTCTATCAAATAAATAAATAAAACCTTTTAAAAATAAATAAATGATATAGAAACTAAAAACCAAACAAAGCAAAACAAAACCCACAATTGAACAGATTAATGAAATAAGGAGCTGGTTCTTTGAAAATATTTGTAAAAATCGACAATATTGATAAACTGTCATTCACACTCCTTAGAGAGAGAGAGAGGGGCTCAAGTAAAATCAAGAATGAAAGAGGAGAAATAACAATTTACATAACAGAAATTCAAAGAATTATAAGAGAATATTATGAAAAGTTACATGCAAACATATGCAATACCAGAAAAGAAATGGATATATTTTCAGCAGTCAAAACTGAACCATGAGGAAAGGAGAAACTGGAATAGACTGATTACCAGCAATGAAATGAAGTCAGTAATCAAAAAAACTCCTGACAAACAAAAGTCCTGGACCTGATGGATTCACAGGGGAATCCTACCAAATGTTTAGAGTAGAGTTAATACCTGGGGTGCCTCTATAGTGCAGTCAGTTAAAGCACCCAACTCTTGGTTTCAGACCAGGTTATGCACACAGGGTTGTGAGATTGAGCCCCACATCAGCTCCACACTTGACTTAGAGTTAACATCTAGTCTTCACAAACTAATCCAAAAATAGAAGAGGAATGAAAGATTCCAAATGCATGTAATTAGGTCAGCATTACCCTGACACCAAAACCGGATAAAGACACTGCAAAGAAAGAGAACTACAGGCCAATAACTCTGATTATCATAGACACAAATATCCTCAACAAAATGTTGTGAAATAGAATCAAGTAGTTCATTAAACAAACTCATTCATAACGATTGAGTGGGGTTTGTTTCTGGAATGCAAGGGAGGTTTGGTATTCACAAACCAACGTGACATATCATATCTACCAGAGAAATGATTAAAAATTGGTCATCTCAATAAATGCAGAAAAAGCATTTGACAAAGTACAACATCTATTCCTGATAAAAATCCTCAACAAAATAAGTTTAAAGGGAACATATCTCAACATAATAAAGGTCACATATGAAAAACATAAAACTAACATCATACTTAATGGTGAATAATTGAGAGCTTTCCCCCTAAGTTTAGAAACAAAAAAAGGATGGCTAGTCTCCCTGCTTTTATTCAACTTAGTACTGGGATTCCTAGCCACAGCACTCAGACAAGAAAAATAAATAAAAAGCATCCAAATCCATAAGGAACAAGTAAAACTTACAATATTTTTAGATGGCATGATACGATATATAGAAAACACAAACACTTCAAAAAAACTACTAGAACTGATAAGTGAATTCAGCAAAGTCTCAGCATATGAAATCTAGGTACAGAAATATGTTATAATTATACACACTAATAAATATCAGAAAGACAGATCAAGTGAACAACCCTATTTATAATTGTACCAAAAAATAGTAAAATACCAAAGAATAAACTTAATCCAATAGGTGAAAGACCAGTACTCTGAAAACTATAAAACACTGATGAAAAAAATTGAAGGAACAAACAAAACAAAAAATAGCCCATGCTCATGATTTGGAAAAGAACTATTAAAATGTCTGTAGTACCCAAAAGATCTATAGATTTAATGTAATCCCTATCTTAATATCAATAGCACTTTTACAGAACTGGAAAAAATAATCCTAAATTTCTCTATGGAACTCCGAAAGACCCAAAATAACCAAAGAAATCTTCAAAAAGAAGAATAAAGCTGGAAATATCACAATGCCAGTTTTCAAGATAAACTGCAATTTTGTGGTATTCAAAACAGTATGTTACTGGCACAAAAATGGACATATAAGTGAATGGAACAAAATAAGAAGCCCAGAAATAAACTAACTATTTGGTTTATAAATAAACCAAATAAACCAATTATTTGGTCAATTAATCTTCAACAAAGGAGGCAAGAATATGCAATGGGAAAAAAATAATTTCTTCAACAAATCTTGGGAAAACTGGAGAGCTATATGCAACAATTGAAACAGTACCAATTGCTTATACCATATACAAAAATAAACTCAAAATGGATTAAGAACCCATAAGTAAGACATGTAATCATACAAATCCTATAGGAGAGCACAGACAGTAATTTCTACAAGATAAGCCATAGCAACATTTATATATATATGTCTACTGAGGCAAGGGAAACAAAAGCAAAAATGAACTAAATGAACTATTGGGACCACATCAAAAACCAAAAAACAAAAAGAAGAAGAAGAGGAAGAAGAAGAAGAAGAAGAAGAAGAAGAAGAAGAAGAAGAAGAAGAAGAAGAAGAAGAAGAAGAGGAGGAGGAAAAAGAAGAAGCTTCTGCACAGCAAAAGACACAATCAACAATACTAAAAGACAACCTACTGAATGGGAGAAGATATTTGCAAAGGTGATATTTAATAAAGGTTTAGTATCTAAAATATATAAGGAACTTATACAATTCAACACTAACGAAACATATAAGCTAATTAAAAATTGGCAGAAGACACTTCTCAAGGAAGACATCCTCAGACACATGAAAAGATGCTCAGCATCACTCATTGTCAGGGAACTGCAAATCAAAACTACAATGAGATATAAACTGACACCAGTCAGAATGGCTAAAATTAAGGAAAGTGACAGAAGAAACAGTAAATCCTGGTGAGAACGTGGAGAGAAATGAACTCGTGTGCACTTTTGGTGGAAAGGAAAACGAGTATAACCACTTTGGAAAACACATGCAGGTTACTTAAAAAACAAACAAACAAACAAACAAAAACTTACATGTAGGATAATCATAGGATCCAGTAATTCAACTACTGTGTATTTACTCAAAGGATGCAAAAACACTACCTCAACATATATATGCACCCCCATGTTTATTGCAGCATTATTAACAATAGCTGAATTATGGAAACAGCCCAAGTGTCCAATGGTAGATGGATGGATAATGAAGATGTGGTAAATATACGGAATGGGCTATTACTCAGTCATAAAAAGGAATGAAGTCTTGCTATTTGGATTAACTTGAATGGATCTAGAGACTGTAAGGTTTACTGAAATATGTAAGACGAATAAGAAAGACAAATACTATGTGATTTCATTAATATGTGGAATATAAGAAACAAAACAAATGAACAAAAATAAACAGACAAACCAAAAAACAGACTCTTAACTATAGAGAAAAACATAATTTCCAGAAGTAAGGTGTGTGGAGGGATGTGTGAACTAGGTGAATGGGATTAAGAATACACTTGTGTGGGGCGCCTGGGTGGCTAAGTGGGTTAAGCCGCTGCCTTCGGCTCAGGTCATGATCTCAGGGTCCTGGGATTGAGTCCCGCATTGGGCTCTCTGCTCGGCAGGGAGCCTGCTTCCCTCTCTCTCTCTCTCTGCCTGCCTCTCTGCCTACATGTGATCTCTCTCTCTCTCTCTCGCTGTCAAATAAATAAATAAAATCTTAAAAAAAAAAAGAATACACTTGTGGGGTGCCTGGGTGTCCCAGTGGGTTAAAGCCTCTGCCTTTGGTTCAGGTCATGATCTCAGGTTCCTGGGATCGAGCCCTGCATCAGGCTCTCTGCTTGGCAGGGAGCCTGCTTCCCCCATCTCTCTCTGCCTGCCTCTCTGCCTACTTGTGATCTCTGTCTAATAAATAAATAAAATAATACCTCTAAAAAAAAAGAATACACTTGTGATGAAAACTGAGTAATGAACAGAATTATTGAATCACTACTTTGTATACCTGAAACTAGAATAACACTGTATGTTAACTATACTGGAACTTAATAAATAAATAAATAAAAATTATACTTTGCAAACATGAAAGAAATACCAAAGTAAATATCAGTAAAACCAGTGGCTGGTTCTTTGAAAAGATACACAAAATTGATAAACCTTTAACCAGATTAAAAGAAAAGACAGAAAGAAAGAAAGAAAATTCAAATATTGTCGAAAAAAAACACCACCAAACAACAAACAAAAACCTTCCAAAATTGACCAAAATGAAAAATAAAAATAAAATTAAAGAAAATAGTGGTGGTAATCTTTTGGATACTGGTCTTAGCATCATGTTTATGGGTACATCTCCTCTAGCAATGAAATAAAATTAAAAAAATAAACAATTGGGACTATAGAAAAATAAAAACCTTTTGTAGAACAAAGGAGACCATTAATGATACAAAAAGGTAACCTAGTGAATGGAAGACTATATTTGCAAATGATATGTCTGATAAGGGTTAAATACTCAAAATATATGAAGAACTTATAAAATTCAACACCAAATAAACAAACAAATGATCCTCATCAAAAAAATGGGTAGTGGGTCTGAATAGACATTTTCTCAAAAAAGACATAGAGATGGCCAAAAGACACATGAAAAGATGCTCAACATCACTAATCATCAAAGAACTGCTAATAAAA
Organism: Meles meles; assembly: GCF_922984935.1. Classification (NCBI taxonomy): domain Eukaryota; kingdom Metazoa; phylum Chordata; class Mammalia; order Carnivora; family Mustelidae; genus Meles; species Meles meles. The sequence continues at coordinate 69,907,203 of NC_060087.1, forward strand.
AACCATAACAAGATATCCCTTCATACTGGTCTGAATGGATAGTATAAAAATAAAAATAAATAAGTTTTGCAAGGATGTGGAGAAAAGGGGACCCCCATGCTCTATAGTTGGGAGTGTAAACCAGTGCAACAACTGTAAAAAACATTATGGAGGGTCCTCAAATAAATAAAAAAAAATTGAATTACTGTTCCATATGTTGACCATTGTGCACATTGTTACTATAATCACTAAATTCTACCTCTGAAACTAATTTAAAAAATAGAATTACCATTGATCCAGTAAGTCAACCACTGAGTATTTACTGAAAGATACTAAAAACACTTACTTGAAAACATGTATGTACCCCTATGTTTATTACAGCATTATTTATAATAGCAGAGATAGGAAAGTAATCCAAATGTTCATCCATAAATGAACAGATTAATTTGATTTGTTACATTTATGCAATAGAATATTACCCAGCTATAAAAAATGAGATCTTGCCATTTGTGACAGCATGGATATAACTGGAAGGAATTATATGGTATGAAATAACTCAGACAAAGAAAAATACCATATTATTTCACTTATATAGAATCTAAAAAATTCAACAACCAAACAAATAAATGAAAAAAAAAATACACTCATAATACAGAGAATAAACTAGTGGTTGCTGGAGGGGAGGTATTTGGGATGGTGTATGAAATAGAAGAAGTGTATGAAGAATTTAAAAGTTTCAGTTATATAATAAATACCATGGGGAAGGATTGTACAACATAAAGAATATAGTCAGGTATTTTTTTTTTTACATTGTTCAGGTTGACTTTAAAAAAATTTTTTTTTTTAAATTAAGATATATTGTATTATTTGCTTCAGGGATACAGGTCTGTGAATCATCAGTCTTACACAATTCACAACATTCACCATAGCACATGCCCTCCCCAATGTCCATAACCCAGTTACCCTAGCCCTGCCCCAACCCCCAGCAACCCTCAGTTTATTTCTTGAGATTAAGAGTCTCTTATGGTTTGTCTCCCTCCACAGCCCCATCATGTTTCATTTTTTCCCTCCCTACCCACCACGACCTCCCACACTGCCTCTCAAATTCCTCATATCAAAGAGATAATTGTCTTTCTCTGATTGACTTATTTTGCTTACCATAATACCATCTAGTTCCATCTATGTCATTGCAAATGGCATGATTTTCTCTTTTTTGATAGCTGCATTGTATTCCATTATATATATAGACCACATCATTTTTATCCATGCATCTGTTGATGGACACCTATGTTCCTTCCATACTTTGGTTATTGTGGACATTGCTCCTATAAATATTCAGGTGTATGTGCCCCTTCGGATCATTAAATTTGAATTTGGGGGGTAAATAATGCAGTAGTACAATTGCTGGGTCATTGGGTAGCTCTATTTTCAACTTTTTGAGGAGCCCCAAATACTGATTTCTAGAGTGGCTGCACCAGTTTGCATTCCCACTAACAGTGTAGAAGGGTTCTCCTTTCTCTGTCTCCTTGCCAACTGCTCTCATTTCCTGACTTGTTAATTTTAGCCATTCTGACTGATCTGAGGTGATATCTCACTGTGGTTTTGATTTGTATTTCCCTGATGCTGAGTGATATTGAACACTTTTTCATGTGTCTGCTGGCCATTTGGGTGTCTTCTTTTTTTTTTTTTAAGATTTTATTTATTTGACAGACAGAGATCACAAGTAGGCAGAGAGGCAGGCAGAGAGAGAGAGAGAGAGAGAAGGAAGCAGGCTCCCCACTGAGCAGAGAGTCCGATGTGGGGCTCGATCCCAGGACCCTGGAATCATGACCCCGAGCCGAAGGCAGAGGCTTTAACCCACTGAGCCACCCAGGCGCCCCCATTTGGATGTCTTTTTTGCAGAAATATCTGTTAATGTCTTCTTCCCATTCTTGAATGGACTATTTGTTTTTGGGTGTTGAGTTTGATAAGCTCTTTATAGATTTTGGATACTAGCCCTTTATCTGATATGGTGTTTGCAAATACCTTCTCCCATTCTGTTGATTGTCTTTTGGTGTTGCTCACTGTTTCATCAGCTGTGCAAAAGCTTTTGCTCTTGATGAAGTCCCAATAGTTCATTATTGTCCTTACCTCCCTTGCCTTTGACAATGTTTCTAGGAAGAAGTTGCTAAGCTGGGGCCAAAGAGGTTGCTGCCTGTGTTCTCCCTCAGTATTTTGATGGATTCCTGCCTCACATTGAAGTCTTTCACCCATTTTGAGCCTATTGTTGTGTGTGGTGTTAGGAAATAGTACAGTTTCATTCTTCTGCATGAGGCTGTCAATTTTCCCAACACCATTTGTTGAAGATTGCCTTTTTCCCAGTCTATATCCTTTATTGCATTGTCAAAGACTAGTTGACCTTAGAACTTAGATCCATTTCTGGGCTTTCTATTCTGTTCCATTGATCTATGTATCTGTTTTTGTGCCAGTACCATACTGTCTTGATGATGACAGCTTTGTAACAGAGCTTAAAGTCTGGAATCATTATGCCACCAACTTCGGTTTTCTTTTTCAACATTCCTCTGGCTCTTTGGGGTCTTTTCTGGTTTGATATATATTTAGGATTATTTGTTCCATGTCTATGAAAGCAAAATTGATGGTACTTTAATAGGGATCAAATTAAATGTGTAGATGGCTTTAGGTAGCACAGACATCACAATATTTGTTCTTCCAATCCCTGAGCATGGAACTCATTTCCATTTCTTTGTGTTTTCCTCAATTTCTTTCATGAATACTTTATAGTTTTCTGAGTACATATTCTTTGCCTCTTTAGTTCAGTTTATTACTAGGTATCTTATGATTTTTGGTGCAATTATAAATGGGATTGACTCCTTAATTTCTCTTTCTTCTGTCTTTCTTTTGTTGTATAGAAATGCAACTGATTTCCATGCATTAATTTTGTACCCAGACACTTTACTGAATTCCTATATGAGTTCCAGCAGTTTTGGAGTGGAGCCTTTAGGGTTTTCCACATAAAGTAACATATCATCTGCAAAGAGTGAGAATTTGACTTCTTTGCTGATTTGGATGTCTTTTATTTCTTTTTGTTTTCTGGTTGCTGAGGCTAGGACTTCTAGTACTATGTTGAATATCAGTGGTGATTGTGGAGAGCTCTGCTGTGTTCCTGACCTTAGAGGGAAAGCTCTCAGTTTTTCCCCACTGAGAATTTTGTCCGCTGTGGATTTTTCAAGGATGGCTTTGTTATTAGGCATGTACTCTATCCCTACACTGTGAAGAGTTTTGATCAATAAAGGATGCTATACATTGTCAAATGTTTTTTTTTTTCAGCATCTATTGAGAGTATGATATGTTTCTTGCTCTTTCTTTTATTAATGTATTGTATCACATTGATTGCTTGCAGGCCAGGAATAAATCCCACTGAGTCACGGTGAATAATCCTTTTAATGTACTGTTGGATCCTATTGGCTAGTATTTTGGTGAGAATTTTTGCATCAATGTTCATCAAGGATATTGCTCTGTAATTCTCCTTTTTCATGGGGTCTTTGCCTGGTTTTGGGTCAAGATAATGCTGGCCTCATCAAATGAGTTTGGAAGTTTTCCTTCCATTTCTGTTTTTTTTTTTTTTTTTTTGAACAGTTTCAGGAGACTAGGTATTAATTCTTCTTTAAATGTTTGGTAGAATTCCCTTGGGAAGCTGTCTGACCCTGGATTCTTGTTTGTGGGAAGATTTTTGATTACTGCTTCAATTTCTTTGCTGTTTACGGGTCTGTTAAGGTTTTCTACTTCTTCCAGGTTCAGTTTTGGTGGTTTATACATCTCTAGGAATGCAGAATTCTTCCAGATTTTCAAAATCACTGGCGTATAGTTTCTCATAATATATTTCTATAATTGTTTGTATTTCCTTGGTGTAGGTTGTGATCTCTCCTCTTTCATTCATGATTTTATTGATTTGGATCCTTTCTCTTTTCCTTTTGATAAGTCTGGCCAGGGTTTTTTCAATCTTATTAATTCTTTCAAAGAACTAGCTCCTAGTTTTGTTGATCTGTTCTACTGCTCTTTTGGTTTCTATTTCATTGATTTCTACTCTGATGTTTATGATTTCTCTTCTCCTGCTGGATTTAGGCTTTCTTTGCTTTTCTTTCTCTAGGTCCTTTACTGGAACTAAAGGTTGTGTACTTGAGACATTTCTCATTTCTTGAGAAAGGCTTGAATCACTATACACTTTCCTCTCAGGACCGCCTTTGCTGTGTCCCACAGATTTTGAACAGTTGTGTTTTCATTTTCATTTGTTTCCATGATTTTTTAAAAATTCTTCTTTAATTTCCTGGTTGACCCATTCATTCTTTAGTAAAATGATATTTAGCCTCCACGTATTTGAGTTCTTTCCAACTTTCCTCTTGTTCTTGAGTTCTAATTTCAAAATATTGTGGTCTGAAAATATGCAGGGAATTACCCAATGTTTTGGCACCAGCTGAGACCTGATTTGCAACCCAGGATGTGATCTATTCTGGAGAATGTTCCATGTGCTTTAGAGAAGAATGTGTATTCTGTTGGTTTGGGATGGAATGTTCTGAATATATCTGTGATGTCCCTCTGGTCCAGTGTGTCATTTTAAAGCCTTTATTTCCTTGTTCATCTTTTGCCTAGATGATCTGTACATTTCAGTGAGGGAGGTGTTAAAGTTCCCTACTATTATTATATTATTGTGGGAGTGTTTCTTTGATTTTGTTATTAATTAATTTATATAATGGGCTACTCCCATGTTAGGGGCATAGATATGTAAAAGTGTTATATGTTCTTGTTGGACAGACCTTTTAAGTATGATATAGTGTCCTTCCTCCTCTCTTATAGTCTTTTGCATAAAATCTAATTTATCTGATATAAGGATTGCCACTCCAGCTTTTTTTGATGTCCATTAGCATGGTAAATTGTTTTCCACCCCTCACCTTAAATCTGGAGGTGTTTTTGCATCTAAAATAAGTTTCTTATGGACAATATATCAATGGGTTTTTCTGTTTGTTTGTTTGTTTTGTTTGTTTGTTTGTTTGTGTGTGTGTGTGGTTTTTTTTTCCATTTTATTTATTTTTTCAGCGTAACAGTATTCATTCTTTTTGCACAACACCCAGTGCTCCATGCAAAACGTGCCCTCCCCATTTCCCACCACCTATTCCCCCAACCTCCCACCCCTGACCCTTCAAAACCCTCAGGTTGTTTTTCAGAGTCCATAGTCTCTTATGGTTCGCCTCCCCTTCCAAATTTTTTTTTAATAAACACATAATGTATTTTTATCCCCAGGGGTACAGGTCTGTGAATCGCCAGGTTTACACACTTCACAGCACTCATGATAGCACTTACCCTCCCCAATGTGTGTGGTTTTTTAAATCCAGTTTGAAACCCTGTGTCTTCTGATTGGGGCATTTAGCCCATTTACATTCAGGGTAAATAATGAATGATATGAATTTAGTGCCATTGTATTGCCTGCAAGATGACTGTTACTGTGTTTTGTCTCTGCTCCATTCTGGTCTGTTACTTTTAGGTTCTTTCTTTGCTTAGATGTTCCCTTTCAATATCTCCTTAAGGGCTTATTTGGTGTTTGTAAATTCTTTTAACTTTAGTTTTTCCTGGAAGCCTTTTATCTCTCCTTCTGTTTTCAAATGACAGTCTGGCTGGATATAGTATTCTTGGGTGCACATTGTTCTCTTTTAGTGCTCTGTATATATCATGCTAGTCCTTTCTGACCTTCCAGGTCTCTGTGGATAGGTCTGCTGTCAATCTAATATTTCTACTGCTGTAGGTTACAGACCTCTTGTCCTGACCTGGTTTCAGGATTTTCTCTGTCACTAAGACTTGTAAGTTTTACTATTAGATCACAGGGTGCACACATATTTTTATGATTTTGAAATGGGTTCTCTGTGCCTCCTGGATTTTGATGCTTGTTACTTTTGCCATATTGGAGAAATTCTCTACTATAATTTTCTCCAATATACCTTCTGCCTCTCTCTCTCTTTCTTCTTCTTCTGGGATTCCAATTATTCTAACATTGTTTCATCTTCTAGTATCACTTACCTCTTGACTTTTTCCCTTGTGTCCAATAGTTATTTTTCTCTCTTTTACTCAACTTCTTTATTCTCTGTCATTTGTTCTTCTATGTTACTAATTCTTTCTTCTGTCTCATTTACCCTAGCAGTAAGAGCCTCCATTTTTTTATTATACCTCATTAATAGCTTTTTTAAAATTTCAGCTTGGTTAGATTTTAGTTCTTTTGTTTCTCCAGAAAGGGATTCTCTAGTACCTTCCATTCTCTTTTTGAGCCCAGCTAGTGCCTTGATAATCATCACTTCGAACTCTAGTTCTGACATCTTACTAATGTCTGTATTGATTAGGTCCTTAGCTGTCGGTACTGCCTCTTGTATTTTTTTTTTTTGTGGTGAGTTTTGCACCTTATCATTTTATCCAGATAAGAATAGATGAATGAGAGAACAAAGTAATAAAAGGGTAGCAACAACCCTGGAAAAATATACACTAACCAAATTGAAAGAGACCCAAAACCAGGGGGAGAAGAAAAAAAAAAAAGAAAAAATGAAATTATATATATATATGCATATATATGTATATATATAACATATATAAGAATAATATATTCTCATCATATATATGTATATGTGTGTGTGTGTGTGTGTATATATATATATATATATATATATATATATATATAGAGAGAGAGAGAGAGAGAGAGAGAGAGGGACTGGTGAAGAGAACAGAGCCATACACTTGATACTTGATTTTGGGTGTATTTTGGTCAGTTAGAAGAAATTGCCTCCCAGAGTTTTAAAGAAAGAAAAACTTAAATATATATACAAAAATTAGGGTAAACACAATGAACGGATGGGATATGAGTGTAAAGATGAAAATTAAAAAATTCTGAAAAAGGAATTATAAGATAAGAAATTGGTTAAAAAAAAAGAAAAGAATAGAGGAAAGAATGTGATCAGGCTGGAGACTAGAAAAAAGTCGTGCCCTAGATTTAAGGTATATTTTGATCTGTTAGAGGTAACTCTATCCCAAAATTTTAAAGAAAGAAAAACTTATAAGTATACAAAAAATAAGTTTAAAATAAAATGAAGGGATAGAATATGACTATAACAATGAAAATTTAAAAATATTTTAAAAAGATATTGATAAGATAAAATAGTTAAAAAACGTAAAATAAGAAAGAGGAAAATTAAAAAAAAATAGAATAAGAAAAAAAGTTTAAAACTTTAACTTTGAAAGACTAAAAAGTCATGGGAAAAAACTCATTAATTCTATGTGCTATATTCCCGTAGCTCTGAAGTTCTGCAGTTCTCATTGATCAGCAGACTTGGTCTTGGCTAGATGATCTTGTTGATCTTCTTGGGGAGGGGCCTGTTGCAATGATGCTCAAATGTCTTTGCCTGAAATTGAATTGCACTGCCCTTGCCAGAGCCTAGGCTAAGTAATCTGCTTGGTTTTGCTCTTGGTAGCTTTTATTCCCTGAACACTTTCTGTACAGCTTTGGAGGAGGAGAATGAAGTTGGCAGCCTCCCAATCTCAGCCCTGGAGGATCTGAGAGCTCAGGGCCTGACTCCTCAGTGCAGCCTCAGAGAAAAGCAGTCAATCACTCTCATCTCTCTGGTCTCTGTCCACACTCCATGCTCACCCCACCTGTGATTGAATGTTTCTATCTCTGGTGCACAGCCCCATCTGGAGTCTCCAAACCCAGCAGATTCCTGCAGTGTACTCCCACACTGTTTCTCTCAGAGAATAAAGGAGTGGGTCTCCCCAGATCTATCACTTGTGGGGTCTCTGCTTGAAGAGCAGTGGTCTGACTGTGCCTGGGAACATGGTTTAAGGTAATCCCAAGCTGAAAGCCCATTCTTCATCTCTGTCTCTGCAGTTGGATTCTCTGCTCTGATAGCTGGAAGCTCTGCCACACTCAGACACCCCTTGTCTTTTTTTGAACGGGTCCTAAGACCACACTGTCCCAATGAAGGATCCAGCCCTCCAACCCCCATTCCCCCACTTAGCCTCTGAAGTGATGTCCCTCAGTGGAGCAAACTTTTAAAAAGTTCTGATTTTGTGCTCTGTTGCTCTACTGCTTGCTGGAAGCCGAGCCCTTCCCCCGTGGTCTATCTTCCCCATATCTCAGATTCACTTCTCTTCACATCCTACCTTCCAGAAACCTGTCACTTTTCTGTTCCTAGAATTTTTGCTCTTCTTCTCTTCTATCTCCTGTTGAGTTTGTAAGTGTTCAGAATGTTTGATAACTATCTGGCTGAACTTATCAGACCTAATGCTATCTAGGTCTGTCATCTTGGTTCTCTAGTCTAGTCAGTGATATTGTAATCACATTTTATGGTGACAGATGGTAGCTACACTTATTGTAATGAGCACTGCAAAATGTTCATAATTGTGGAATCACTTTCTTTCACATCTGAAACTAATATAACATTGTATGTAAACTGTACTCCAATGATATGTTTTAAAAATATTCTGTATGGGGGTGGGGGCAAGATGGTGGAGAAGTAGGAGATGCTGTCTCAACCTGTTCCCTAAAGTGAGCTGATTATCTACCAGAACACTCTGAACACCCATGAAATCAGCCCAAGATATAGGATTATACATTTCTGGATCTCTACAGGGGCAGAATACACCAGTGGTGAGTTAAAGCAGTGGAGTTTGAATGATTGGACTGGTATCTGAGGATAAACAGAAGGGGGAGGAAGCCAGAAGCAGCCCACTGGAAAGTAATGTCCTAATATGAGAGTGCCCTGTTATTGGGAACCAGCAATAACTTGAAGTCTGGATAAAAACACTCAAAAAAAGCAAAAGATCTTAAGGAGCAACTGGTGGAATTGGGTGGTCATGGGCAGAGGCTTAAGTGCTTGGGCCCAAGACAGCCACTGTGGGCAACCACACATGCCAGAGAGGGGGCGGTGAAGCCTCCAGGCCATGATCCCTAAGCTGACAGTGGGCATGAAAGTTTGGGTGGCTGCTAGCCGGCACTCTCTAGAATCACAGCCTTTTGCAGTCTGCATGTGCACTGTGCAACTAGGGTCTGAGCTGCGCTCCACACGCTCCCCTGAGAGATGTCCATGCAGGAAATAACCAGTGGTCTCTAGGACTGGCCGAGTCTGAACACTCCCACCCCAGAGAGGTATGGATATCTCAGTATTCTACCTCTGGTTGGGATCTCTTCTGGCATCTGGAACTGCCCAGACAGCAGTCCAGCAAAGGCAGCCACTGTAAGCAGGCTCCCTGGACCAATATCTCTCATGGTTTAAGTATCACTGGGGTGCAGAAACAAGTGGGAGCACTTGCGACCCCTGAGAGGGTGGCTGGAGACATGCTCTGCTGATGGGAGGTGGCAGAGGGGTATCTGTGTGCTCTGGACCATCCACAGGGGACCAGACTGAGGCTTCTCTCTGAGACAGAGGTCTGAGTGCAGTTTGCTTTTCTCTAAACCTCTGAAGATCAGCCAAAAGCCACCAAGGGGAAAAACAAATAAACAAACAAAAACAAACAAGCAAACAAAAACAACAAAAAACAAACAAACCCAAAAATTTCCAGGGGAAAAAAACTGAAAAACCGGTTTCCTCAGAGTCCAGCCCCTTCACAGGGGGAAGAAGGACTCAACCCAAGCAAGACTGCCTGAAAAACCATGTGGCAGGACCCTTCCCCAGAAAGCCAGCCAAAAAAGCAAGAGGACAACCACTGCAGGGTCCCCATAAAACTGTAAAACCCCAATATCAGGGGAAAAGAAGATATTAAGCTCCTGGTATTGCACTGAAACCTAAATATTTAACAGATACAACTTTAATTTCTAATTCATCCCCATTATTCTCACTCTTTTTAATATTTTTTTAAATTTTTTAAACCTATTTACCATCACAATGAGAGGTTCAATACAACAAATTCCATAATAACCTTTTAACTTGAACATTTAAGATACATATACCCGTGTTTTCCTTTTGCTTTTCTATTTTTTTAATATTCATATAGAGATAAACTTTATATTAATCCTCTTTCTGCAGTGAATCCTATTCCTATATATAAACCAGTTTTAATCCCCCTTTATCTCTGGAAAGTTGAGTCCTTTAACAAAGATATCAAGATATACCCAGAAAGAACCAAAATAACCATCCTTGCCCACACTGAGGATTTATAACCACCTTCCCATCTTTTTCCTCTGTGAGTGTTTCTGTGTATTTGTTTTTGTTCTGGTATTACATAAATCTTATATTTGGGTACTTTATAATTTTCTGTGTATAGATTCTTAGTCTCTTTGGTTAGGTTTATTCCTAGGTATCTTATAGTTTTGGGTACAATTGTGAATGGGATTGACTCCTTAATTTCTCTTTCTTCAGTCTTGTTGTTGGTGTACAGAAATGCAACTGATTTCTGTGCATTGATTTTATATCCTGACACTTTACTGAATTCCTGTACAAGTTCTAGCAGTTTTGGAGTGGAGTCTTTTGGGTTTTCCACATATAGTATCATATCATCTGCGAAGAGTGATAGTTTGACTTCTTCTTTACCAATTTGGATGCCTTTAATTTCTTTTTGTTGTCTGATTGCTGAGGCTAGGACTTCTAATACTATGTTGAATAGCAATTGAGGAAGACACAAAAAATGGAAAAATGTTCCATGCTCCTGGATTGGAAGAATAAATATTGTGAAAATGTCTATGCTACCTAAAGCAATCTACACATTTAATGCAATCCCTATCAAAATACCATCCATTTTTTTCAAAGAAATGGAACAAATAATCCTAAAATTTATATGGAACCAGAAAAGACCTCGAATAGCCAAAGGAATATTGAAGAACAAAGTCAAAGTTGGTGGCATTACAATTCCGGACTACAAGCTCTATTACAAAGCTGTCATCATCAAGACAGCATGGTACTGGCACAAAAACAGACACATAGACCAGTGGAACAGAATAGAGAGCCCAGAAATCGACCCTCAACTCTATGGTCAACTAATCTTCGACAAAGCAGGAAAGAATGTCCAATGGAAAAAAGACAGCCTCTTCAATAAATGGTGCTGGGAAAATTGGACAGCCACATGCAGAAAAATGAAATTGGACCACTTCCTTACACCACACACGAAAATAGACTCCAAATGGATGAAGGACCTCAATGTGAGAAAGGAATCCATCAAAATCCTTGAGGAGAACGCAGGCAGCAACCTCTTCGACCTCAGCCGCAGCAACATCTTCCTAGGAACAACGGCAAAGGCAAGGGAAGCAAGGGCGAAAATGAACTATTGGGATTTCATCAAGATCAAAAGCTTTTGCACAGCAAAGGAAACAGTTCACAAAACCAAAAGACAGCTGACAGAATGGGAGAAGATATTTGCAAACGACATATCAGATAAAGGGCTAGTATCCAAAATCTATAAGGAACTTAGCAAACTCAACACCCAAAGAACAAACAATCCAATCAAGAAATGGGCAGAGGACATGAACAGACATTTCTGCAAAGAAGACATCCAGATGGCCAACAGACACATGAAAAAGTGCTCCACGTCACTCGGCATCAGGGAAATACAAATCAAAACCACAATGAGATATCACCTCACACCAGTCAGAATGGCTAAAATTAACAAGTCAGGAAATGACAGATGCTGGAGAGGATGTGGAGAAAGGGGAACCCTCCTCCACTGTTGGTGGGAATGCAAGCTGGTGCAACCACTCTGGAAAACAGCATGGAGGTTCCTCAAAATGTTGAAAATAGAACTACCCTATGACCCAGCAATTGCACTACTGGGTATTTACCCTAAAGATACAAACATAGTGATCCGAAGGGGCACGTGTACCCGAATGTTTATAGCAGCAATGTCTACCATAGCCAGACTATGGAAAGAACTTAGATGTCCATCAACAGATGAATGGATCAAGAAGAAGTGGTATATATACACAATGGAATACTATGCAGCCATCAAAAGAAATGAAATCTTGCCATTTGCGACGACGTGGATGGAACTAGAGCGTATCATGCTTAGTGAAATAAGTCAATCGGAGAAAGACAACTATCATATGATCTCCCTGATATGAGGACATGGAGAAGCAACATGGTGGGTTAGGGGGATAGGAGAAGAATAAATGAAACAAGATGGGATTGGGAGGGAGACAAACCATAAATGACTCTTAATCTCACAAAACAAACTGGGGGTTGCTGGGGGGAGGTGGGATTGGGAGAGGGGGAGCGGGCTATGGACATTGGGGAGGGGAGGCGAACCATAAGAGACTATGGACTCTGAAAAACAACCTGAGGGTTTTGAAGGGTCAGGGGTGGGAGGTTGGGGGAACAGGTGGTGGGTGATGGGGAGGGCACGTTTTGCATGGAGCACTGGGTGTTGTGCAAAAAGAATGAATACTGTTACGCTGAAAAAAAAATAAATAAAAAGGGAAAAAAATCTTATATTTGGGGTTCATTTTGGCTGGGTTATTTTTTTCTTGTCATTTACTTGTGTTGGTCTCTTCATTTGTCTCTTTTTGTTTGTATACATTATAAATCTTACCTTTGGGGTCCATTCTGGCTGGGTTTTCCTTTTTTTCCCCCTATCTCTCTCTCTCTCTCTCTCTCTCTCTCTCTTCTTTCCTTTTTCTTTCTTTTTGGTCAGGACTCCTGATTGCTCAGAAGTGTTCCAGGGTTCATTTTCCCTGGATAACAGTTGATACATTCAGCTACACATCCCCTCGGCCAACTGTGCCCAAAATGTCTAGGGGGAGGAATGCCCAAAAAAGGAAAAATTGACTGTGCCCTCTCTGTCAGAGTTATTGGATATGGACATTAACAGTATGTCAGAAAGGTAATTTAGGCTAACAATTATCCAGGCAATGGATAGGTTGGAGAAAACCATTAACGACAACATGGAATCAATTAGGGAAGAAGTGAAAGCCACCAGGGAAGAAGTTAAAAATGCTATCAATGAGATCCAATCTAATCTAAATTCTCTAGCAGCTATGGTAACTGAGGCAGAAGATAGTGTTAGTGATCTAGAGGACAAACTGATAGAGAAAAAGGATCAGGAGGAGGCCTGGAACAAACAGCTAAGAATCCATGAAAACAGAATTAGGGAAATAAATGACACCATGAAACATTCTAATGTCAGAATGGTTGGAATCCCTGAGGAAGAGGAGAAAGAAAGAAGACTAGAAGATATAGTTGAACAAATTGTGAATGAAAATTTTCCTAATGTGTGGAATAGAACCAGGTTCGTGTCTTAGAGGCAGAAAGATCACCCACCAATATCATAGAATCTAGAAAGACCCTGAGACACCTGATTGTGAAACTGATGGATCGTAATTTTAGACAGGAGCTCTTGAGAGAAGCTAGGGGGAAGAGATTCCTTATGTACAGAGGAAGGTCAATCATAACAATGCCAGACCTGTCCACAGATACCCGGCAAGCCAGAAAGGGCTGGCAATATGTATTCAGGGAACTAAATGAAAAGAACATGCAGCCAAGAATACTTTATCCAACAAAGCTCACATTCAAAAAGGATGGAGAGATAAAGAGCTTCCAAGACCGGCAAGATTTAAAAGAGTATGTGACCACTAAGCTGGCACTACAAGAAATATTAAGGTGGAGGTGGGGGTGGTATATAAATGAAGAACACAAGAGTGTCATAGAACATAAATTTATGGAGAAAATCAATAGAAGCAATGACTTCACAGGCAACATGAAAACATATCTCTCAATAATCACTCTCAATGTGCATGGCCTAAATGCTTCCATAAAATAGCACAAGGTTGCAGATTAGATAAAACGACAAGACCTGTCCATATGTTGTCTACAAGAGAACCATTTTGAGCCTAAGGTTACATTCAGACTGAAAGTGAAAGAAGGGAGAAGCATCTTTCATGACAATGGACCTCAAAAGAAAGGTGGGGTAGTGATTCTCATATCAGATAAATTAGATTTTAAACTAAAGACTGTAGTCAGAGATAAAGAAGGACACTACATCAGTCTTAAAGGGTCTATCCAACAAGAAGATCTAACAATTGTAAATATTTATGCCCTCAATACAGGAGCAGCCAACTACATAAGCCAACTGTTAATCAAGATAAAGAGTTATATTGATATGAATACATTAATAGTAGAGGATCTTACCAGGCCACTCTCAGTAAAAGACAGATCATCCAAGCAGAAAATGAATAAAGAAACAAGAACATTGAATGACACATTGGACCAGATGGACCTCACAGATATATACAGAACATTCCACCATAAAACAACAGAATACTCATTCTCCTCAAGTGCACATGGAACATTATCCAGAATAGACCCAATATATGGGGTCACAAATCAGGGCTCAACTGATACCTAAAGTTTGAGATTATTCCCTGCATATTCTCAGACAAAAATATTTCAAAACTTGAACTCAAACAAAAGAAAAACTTTTCAAAGAATTCAAGCACCTGGAAGCTAAAGACCACCTTGCTTAAGAATTTTTGAATCAACCAGGAATGTAAACAAGAAGTTAAACAATTCATGGAAACCAATGAGAATGAATACACTTTAATCCAAAACCTATGGGATAAAACAAAGGCGGTCCTAAGGGGGAAATACATAGCCATCCAAGCCTCCCTCAAAAAACTGAAAAATCCAGAATACACCAGATCTCTTTATACCTTAAAGAACTGGAGAATCAACGACAAATTAAACCAACCCCAGACACAAGAAGGGAAATAATCAAGATTAGAGCAGACATCAATGAGATAGAAACTAGAGATACAGTAAAACACATCAATGAAACTAGAAGCTGGTTTTTTGAAAGAATCAATAAGATCAATAAACCACTGACTAAAATAATCCAAAAGAAAAGAGGGAGGACCTACATTAATAAAATAATGAATGAAAAGAGAGAGATCATGACTAACACAAAGAAAATAGAAACAATCATCAGAAATTATTATCAACAGTTATATGTCAATAAGTTGAGCAACCTAGATGAAATGGATACATCCCTGGAAACCTATAAACTTCCAAAACTGAATCAGGAAGAAATTGACAATCTGAATAGACCAATATTTAGTAACAAGATTGAAACAGTGATCAAAAACCTACCAAAAAACACGAGCCCAGGACCTGACAGATTCCCTGGTGAATTGTACCAAACATTGAAAGAAGAAATAATATCTATTCTCCTGAAGTTGTTTCAAAAGATAGATGCAGAGGGGAAACTTCCAGACTGTTTTCATGATGCCAACATTACCCTCATCCCCAAACCAGGCAAAAACTCCACCAAAAAGAGAATGTCAGACGAATATCCCTGATGACTCTGGATGTTAAGATTCTTAGCAAGATTCTAGCTAATAGGATCCAACAATACATTTAAAATTGTCCACCATTACCAGGTGGGATTTATCCATGGGATGCAGGGTGGTTCAACATTTGCAAATCAATCAATGGGATAGAACTAATGAATAAGAGAAGAGCAAAAACCCACATGTTCCTCTCAATTGATTCAGGAAAAAAGCATTTGGCAAGATACAGCATCCGTTCCTGATTAAATAATTCAAAGTATAGGGATATAGGGAACATTCCACAACTTCATAAAATCTATCTATGAAAAACCCACAGGGAATGTAATTCTCAATGGGCAAAAGCTGACAGCCTTCCCATTGAGATAAGGAACACAACTAGGATGCCCACTCTCATCACTCTTGCTCAACATAGTACTAGAAGTTCTAGTAACAGCAATTAGACAACAAAGAGAAATAAAAGGTATTGATTTTGGCAGTGAAGAAGTCAAACTCTCTCTCTTTGCAGATGACATGATACTTTATATAAAAAACCCAAAAGACTTCACCCCCAAACATCTAAAACTCATATAACAATTCAGTAATGTGGCAGGATACACAATCAATGTACATAAATCAATTGATTTTTTATACACTAACAATGAAAATATAGAAAGGGAAATTGGAGAATTGATTCCATTTACTATAGCACCATGAAGCATAAGATACCTGGGAATAAACCTAGCCAAAGAGGTAAAGGATCTGTATTTGAGGAATCATAGAAAATTCATGAATGAAATTGAAGAAGACAAAAAGATGGAAGACTATTCCATGCTAATGGATCAGAAGAATAAACATTGTTAAAATATCTGTACTGCCCAGAGAAATCTATATTTTCAATGTCATCTTGATCAAAGTTCCACCAGCATTTTCCAAAGAGCAGAACAAAGAGTCCTAAAATTTTTATGGAACCAGAAGAGACCTTGAATTACTAAGGAAATCTTGAAAAAGAAAAACAAAACTAGGGGCATCACGTTGGCTGATTTCAAGCTTTACTACAAAGCTCTGATCACCAAGGCAGTGTGGTACGGTCACAAAAACAGACACATAGTCCAGTGGACAGAGTAGAGAGCCAAATATTGACCCTCAAGTTTATGGTCAAATAATATTCAACAAAGCAGGGAAAAATAGCCCGTGGAAAAAAGACAGTATGTTCAATAAATGGTGCTGGGAAATTGGACAGTTATGTGTAGAAGAATAAAAATTGACCCTTCTCTTACACCATACACAAGGATAAACTCAAAGCAGATAAAAGACCTCAGTGTGAGGCAGGAATCCCCCAAAATCCTATAGGAGAACATAGGCAGTCACCTCTTTGACACTGTCCACAGCAACTTCTTCCAAGATAATCTCCAAAGGCAAAGGAAACAAAAACAAAAATTAACTTTTGGGACTTCATCAAGATCAAAAGCTTCTGCATAGCAAAGGAAACAGTCAACAAAATAAAGAGGCAACCCATGGAATGGGAGAAGACATTCGCAAATGGCAGTACAGACAAAAGGCTGATATCCAAGATCTATAAAGAATTCCTCCAACAAAACAGATAATCACATAAAAATGTGCAGAAGACATGAACAGACAGTTTTCCAAAGAAGACATACAAATGGCTATCAGACCCATGAAAAAATGTTCATCATCACTAGCCATCAGGGAGATTCCAATCAAAACCAGACTGAGATATCACCTTACACGAGTTAGAATGGCCAAAAGCAATAATACAAAATTAACAATAACGGCCAAATTTAACAATAACAGCCAAAATTAACAACATGTGTTGGAGGGGATGTCGAAAAAGGGGAATCCTCTTTCACTTTGGTGGGAAGGCAAGTTGGTGCAGCCACTTTGGAAATTAGTGTGGAGATTCCTTAAGAAATTAAAAATAGAACTTCCCTTTGACTCATAATTACACTACTGGGTATTTACCCCAAAGATACAAATGTAGTGGAAATAAAGGCCTTCTGTACCACAGTTTTCATAGCAGCAATGGTCACAGTCGCCAAACTGTAGAAAGAACCAAGATGCCCTTCAATGGACAAATATATACAGAAGATATGGTCCATATATACTATGGAGCATTATGCCTCCATCAGAAGGGATGAATATTCAACTTTTGTATCATTATGGATGGGACTGGAAGAGATGATGCTGAGTCAAATCAGTCAAGCAGAGATAGTCAATTATCATATGGTTTCACCTATTTATGGAGCATAAGGAATAACACGGAGGTCATGGGGAGATGGAGAGGAGAAGGGAGTTGAGGGAAATTGGAGGGGAGACAAACCATGAGAGACTGTGTACTCTGAAAAAAAAAAAAACTGAGGGTTTTGGGGGAGGGGGGTGGGAGGTTGTGTGAGCATGGTGGTGGGTATTGTGGAAGGTATGTATTGCATGGAACAGTGGTTGTGTTGCATAAACAATGAATTCTGGAACACTGAAAAGAAATTAAAAAAAAATAAAAAATATTATGTATGTATACGCCCTGGAATATTAATCAAACATAAAAAAATAAGGAAATCTTGCAATCTGTGACAATATAAATGAACCTTATAGGAATTACACTAAGTTAAGTAATTCAGATAGATGAAGGCAAATATCATATGTTCTCACTTATATGTGGAGTCTAAACACACAAAAAACAAAATACAACAAAATAAAATAAAAACAATCTGAATGAAGATACAGAGAACAGGTTGGTGATTGCCAGAGGTAGGGTGGTGGTAGGGGGACAAAGTGGATAAAGATGGTGCAAATGTGTTAACTTCCAGTTACAAAATAAAAATTCTGTGGATATACTGTATAGCATGGTAAATACACTATTATATATTTGAAAGTTGATAGAAGATTGAATCTTACAAATTGTCACACATACACAAAACTTGTATTTACTAAAATGAACATTAACTAATTTTTTGTTGTGATTATTTTATAATATATATATATATCAAATAAATATATTGTTTTATTGAAGCTAACATGTTATTTCAAATACATCAAAAACTTATTTAAAATGCTACTAATTTTTCCTTCAATAATAAAATTAAAAGATGAAAACAATTGTTAGACTTTTCATAGATTCCTGCTTCACATTGAGGTCTTCTATTCACTTAGAGTTTATCTTTGTATATGGTGTAAGAGAAAGGTTGAGTTTCATTCTTCTATGCAAAGCTGTCCAATTTTCCCAGCACCATTTATGGAAAAGACTGTCTTTTTACCACTGGATATTTTTTCCTGCTTTGTCCTTCAACAAAGTTGGCCATAGACTTTTGGTCCATATCTGGACTCTCTACTCTATTTCACTGGTCAATGTGTCTGTTTTTGTACCAGTATCATCCTGTTTTGGTGATCACAGCTTTGTAGTAAAGCTTGAAATCAGGCAACGTTATGCTCCCATTTTGTTTTTCTTTTTCAACATTTCCTTAGCAATTTGGGGTCTCTTCTGGTTCCATACAGATTTTAGGATTGTTTGTTCCTTGGAAAATGCCAGTATAATTTTGATTGGGATGACATTGATAGTATAGATTGATCTAGGCAGTGTAGACATTTTAACAATGTTTATTCTTCTGATCCATGTGTATGGAATGCTTTTCCATCTTTTTGTGTCTTCTTCAATTTCATTCATGAATGTTCTATAATTCCTCAAGTATAGATCCTTTACCTCCTTGGTTAGGTTATTCCAAGGTAGCTTATGGTTCTTGGTGCTATAGTAAATGGAATCAATTCTCCAATTTCCCTTTCTATATTTTAATTGTTAGTGTATAAGAAAACAGCTGATTTCTATACATTGATTTTGTATCCTGCCACATTACTGAATTGCTATATGATTCTAATAGTTCAGGGGTGAAGTCTTTTGGGTTCTCCATTTGAACTAACGTCATCTGTGAAGAGAGAGAGTTTGACTTCTTCATTGTCAATTATTAAATACTTTTTGTTTCTTTTTGCTGTCTGAATGCTCTTACTAGGACTTCTAGTACTATGTTGAACAACAGTGGCAAGAATGAGCATCCAGGTCGTGCTCCTGATCTCAAAGGGAAGGCTGTCAGCTTTTCCTCATTGAGAATTACATTTGCTGTGGGTTTTTCATAGATAGATTTTATGAATTTGATGAATGTTCTCTCCATCCCTATACATTGAAGTGTTTTCATCAGGAATGAATGCTGTATCTTCCTTTTTCTGCATCAATTTAGAGGATCACGTCATTCTTCTCTCTTTTCTTATTGATTTGCTCTATCCCATTGATTGATTTGCAAATGTTGAACCACGCTTGTGTAACAGGGATAAATCCCACCTGGTAATGGTGGATAATCTTTTTAATGTACTGTTGGATCCTATTAGCTAGGATCTTGTTGAAAATCTTGGCATCCAGATTCATCAGGGATATTGGTGTGAAATTCTCCTTTTTGTTGGGGTCTTTGCCTGGTTTCAGGATCAGGGTAATGCTGGCTTCATGAAAGAGTATGGAAGTTTTCCTTCTGTTTCAATTTTTTGAAACAACTTTAGGAGAATAGATTTTATTTCTTCTTTGAATTTTTGGTAGAATGCACCAGGGAACCCGTCAGGTCATGGGCTCGTGTTTTTTGGTAGGTTTTTGATCACTGCTTCAATCTCGTTAGTAGATATTGGTCTTTTCAGGTTGTCAATTTCTTCCTGATTCAGTTTTGGATGTTTATAGGTTTCCAGGAATGCTTCCATTTCTTCTAGGTTGCTTAACTTATTGGTATATAACTGTTGATAATAATTTCTGATGATTGTTTCTATTTCCTTGGTGTTTGTCGGGATCCCTCCTCTTTCCATCATTATTTTATTAATTTGGGTCCTCCCTCTTTTCTTTTGGATTATTTTCATCAGGGGCTTATTGATCTTATTGATTCTTTCAAAAAACCATCTTCTAGTTTCATTGATGTGTTCTACTGTATCTCTAGTTTCTGTCTCATTGATCTCTGCTCTAATCTTGATTATTTCCCTTCTTCTGCCTGGGGTTGGCTTAATTTGTTGTTGATTTTCCAGTTCCTTAAGTGTAAAGGGAGCTGGTGTTTACTGAATTTTTCTTTTTTTTTTTTTTTTTTTTGAGGGAGGCTTGGATGGCTATGTATTTCACCCTTAGTACTGTCTTTGCCTTGTCCTGTAGGTTTTGGATTAAAGTGTATTCATTCTCATTGGTTTCCATGAATTAAGATCTTCTTTGATTTCCCAGTTCATCCAAACATTTTTAAGCAGGGTGGTCTTTAGCTTCCAGGTGTTTGAATTCCATCTAAACTTTTTCTTGTGGTTGAGTTCCACTTTTAAAGCACTGTGGTCTGTGAATATACAGGGAATAATCTCAGTCTCTTGGTATCCATTGAGCCCTGATTTGTGACCCAGTATGTGATCTATTCTGGCGAAAGTTCCATGTGTCTTTGAGAAGAATGAGTATGCTGTTGTTTTAGGGTGGAATGTTCTGTATATATCTGTGACATCATCTAGTCTAATTTGTCATTCAAAGCTCTTGTTTCTTTATTGATTTTCTGCTTAGAATATCAGTCTATTACTGACAGTGGTGTGATAATATCTCCTACTATTAATGTATTCATATCAATATAACTTTATTTTGATTAACAGTTGGCTTATGTATTTGGCTGCTCCCGTGTTGAGGGCATAAATATTTAAAATTGTTAGATCTTCCTGGTGGATTGACTCTTTAAGTATGATGTAGTGTCCTTCTTTATCTCTGACTACAATCTTTATTTTAAAATCTAATTTATCTGATTGAGAATTGCTACCCCAGCTTTCTTTTGAGGCCCATTGTCATGAAAGATGTTTCTCCATCCCTTCACTTTCAGTCTGGATGTATCTTTAGGTTCCAAATAGGTGTCTTGTAGCCAGCATATGGACTGGTCCTGTCATTTTATCCAATCTGCAACCTTGTGCCATTTTATGGGAGCACTTAGGCCATCACGTTGAAAGTGGTTAATGAAGTATACATTTTTATTGACCTCATATTTCCTGTGAAATCCTTGTTTCTATAGATTGTCTCTGTAAATTTCTGTTCTATGTCACTCTTGGGTTCTTTCTTCTTTTATAGAATCCCCCTTTGTATTTCTCATAGTGCTGGTTTGGTGGTCACATACCTTTTTAAACCTTACTTGTCTGGGAAGCTCTTTATCTCTCCATCCATTTTGATGTCAGCCTTGTTGGATAAAGTATTCTTGTCTGTATGTTCCTCTCATTTAGTGCCCTAAATATGTCTTGCCAGCCCTGTCTGGCTTGCCAGGTTTCTGTGGATAGGTCTGATGCTATTCCATTGGACCTTTCTCTGTATGCTAGAAAACTCTTCCCCCTAGCTGTCCTCAGAAGCTCTTGTCTAAAATTATGGTTCCTCAGTTTCACAATTAAAGGCCTCAAGGTCTTTCTACATTCGTGGATCTTGGGGGATGTTCTTTCTACCTCTAGGGTACCAACACTAGTTCCATTCCCCAATCCCCAAAAAATTTCATCCAGAATTTCTTCAACTGTATCTTCTAGTCTTCTGTTTTTTTCCACCCCCTCAGGGATCCCAATAATTCTGATGTTGGAATGTTTCATGGTGTCATTTATTTCCCTAATTCTGTTTTTGTGGTTTCTAAGCTGTTTTTTCCATGCTTCCTCCTCATCATTTTTCTCTATCAGTTTGTCCTCTAGATCACTAATTCTATCTTCTGCCTTGGTTACCCTAACTGTTAAGTTTTTAGATTAGATTGGATCTCACTGATAGCATTTTTAATTTCTTCCCAGGCTGCTTTCACTTCTGCCCTAATCAATTCCATGTTGTCATTAATGGTTTTCTCCAACTTAGTCATTGCCTGGATAATTGTTACCATGAATTCCCATTCTGTCATATTGTTTATGTCCATATCCAATAGTTCTGATGGAGAGGGCACAGTTTCTGAAATTTTCTTCTGTTGGGTGTTCCTTCTCCTAGCCCTTTTGGTGAGATGTAGTTGATGGTATATGTAGCTGAACACATCAAGCACAATCTATGCAAGGTACACCCTGGAAGGCCTTGGAGCACTTGGAAGTCACCACCAAAAAGAAAGAAAAAAGAGAGGGAGAGAGAGAAGGGAAGACCTAGTCAGAATGAGCCCCCAAATGAGATTTATAAGGTATACGAACAAATACAGACAAACCAAAAGACCAACAAAAGTAAATGACAAGGAAAAAAAGAAAAAAAAAAACAGCCTAAATGAAACCCAAGGATAAGATTTATATAATACCAGAACAAAAACAGATACACAGAAACACTGACAGAAGAAAAATATGGGAGGGTAGTTATAAGTCCTTGATATCGGTGAGGAAGTTTATTTTGATTTTTCCTGGGTGTATCTTGATATTTTGTTAAAGGACTCAACTTTCCAGAGATAGTGGGAGATTAAAACTGATATACACATAGGGGTAGTATTGATTAAGGAAAGATTACCTTGAAGTGTATATCTATATGTATATTTAAAAAAAATACAAAAGCAATAGGAAAACACAGGTATATGTATCAAAAGAGTTCAAGTTAAAAGTTTATTATGGAATATGTTGTTTTGAAACTCTCATTGTAATGGTAAATAGGTAAAAAATTAAAAATAATTTGAGAGAATAGTGAGAATGAATTAAAAATAAAAGCTGTATCTATGAAATATATAAGTTTTAGGAAAGTACCAGGAGCTTAATATATTGTTTTATCCTGATGTTGGTGCTTTACAGTTTTATGGGGATCCTGTGGTGATTGTCCTTTCATTCTTTTGGCTTGCCTTCTGGGGGAGGGGACTATGGCATTGTTTTTCAATCAGTCTTTCTTGGCTTGAGTCATCCTGCCCCCCTGTCAAGGGTCTGGTCTCTGTGGAAACGGGTTTTTCAGGCTTTTATTCTCTGGAGGTTTTGGGGTTTTGCGGGTTTTTTTGTTTGTTTGCTTGTTTGTTTTTTGGTGGGTTTTGCAGCTTTTTGGAGGTTTAGTGTAAAATAAACTGTACGCAGACCTCCGCTTCAGAGAGAATCCTTAGTCTGCTTCCTTCTGGGTGGTCCAGAACATACAGACTCCCCTTCTGCAAATTCAGCTGAACACTGCAACCTCCCAGAGACTGTGTACCTCCCTAGCCACTATCTCAGGGGTTGCCCGAAGTGCCCACTTGTCTCTGTACCCCTGTGTCAGTAAGATTGCAAGTGATATTGGTCCCTGGAGCCTGCTTCTGGTGGCTCCCTTTGTCGGGACTGCTGTCTGGGACTTAGTTGCATGTCTGAGATCCTTCAGGCTTGGGCTGGGAGCATCCACACCCTTGGCCAGTCCTAGAAACCACTGGCTAGCATCCACACCAAGCTCTCTCAGGCATGGTTGGGGAGTGTGCATTCAGACCCCAGTTGCGCTGTGTGTGCATAGTGTAAAAGGCTGTGGTTCTAGACAGTCCCCACCAGACTATCTTATGCGTGGGTGGTAGTGTGCCCCACTAAGTGGTGATGCAAGCTGTGCACAGCCTAGGACATAGGGACCAGGCACTGGAGGCCCCACCGCACTCTCTCCAGCATGGGTGGTTGCTGGAGGTGATGGTCCTTGGTCTGTGGGCTTAGGCCTGTGCCCACCCAATTCTACCAGTTCTCCCTTAATATATTTGCTCTTTTTGATGATTTTTTTCCCATTTTATTTATTTTTTCAGCGTAACAGTATTCATTCTTTTTGCACAACACCCAATGCTCCATGCAAAACGTGCCCTCCCCATTACCCACCACCTGTTCCCCCAACCTCCCACCCCTGACTCTTCAAAACCCTCAGGTTGTTTTTCAGAGTCCATAGTCTCTTATGGTTCGCCTTCCGTTCCAAATTTTTTTTTAATAAACATATAATGTATTTTTATCCCCAGGTGTACAGGTCTGTGAATCACCAGGTTTACACACTTCACAGCACTCACGATAGCACTTACCCTCCCCAATGTCCATAACCCCCTCCCCCTCTCCCAATCCCACCTCCCCCCAGCAACCCCCAGTTTGTTTTGTGAGATTAAGAGTCATTTATGGTTTGTCTCCCTCCCAATCCCATCTTGTTTCATTTATTCTTCTCCTATCCCCCTACCAGACTCCAAGTTAATGCTGGTCCCCAATCACAGGGCCCTCTTGTTTTGGGGTATTACTTTCCAAGGTGTCACTTCTGGTGGCTCCCTTCCCCTTCTGCTCATCCTCTGATATCATTCTGAGTGTTTCCACTCTGCTTTATCTCTCAACTGGTGTCTTCTGCCTCTGTAGAGATCCAGAAGTGTATACACAGAGGTGCATCCTACATCTCAGGCTGATTTCATGGGTGTTCAGAGAGTTCTGGTAGATATTTAGCTCACTTTAGGGGACTGGTTGAAACAGAGTCTCCTACTTCTCCACCATATTGCCCCTCCTCCTTCTTTTCAATTTGAAAAACGTATTTCAAAAAGAGAAAAATGTCATATTTCAAAAAGAGAAAAATGTATATAGCAGGAAATAGAACAAAAAAAGAAAAAGCCCCAAAGACTTAATGTATCATTTCTCTATGTACTTATGCAGTATGTTAAGGGATGAAAACAATGATTAAAACATTTTGCTATACAAAATAAGTATCACATTTGTACTTAGTATTTGGTCAATTTTCCTTGCTTGTTTGTTTTCCTCAACAAATTCTAGTTTCCTCCATTTCTACAGTCTTTTAGTTGCAAGGAATACATTGTTTTGATTGACCTTAAAACAAGGTATTAATTAGCTGCATTCAATTGTTGCTGAAGTCTTGCACTGTTTGTAAGTGCTCATTTTTTCCTATAAATGGTGAGTGCACGATATTCTGGAAAATGTAATTATTTAGGTGAAACATACTGATACTAAGCAACACCACTTATAAAAAACAATATAAAAAGGGGGAAGCCTTTTCTTTAATACCACTCAGAAATTTGTGACTGATTATCAACATGGTTCATTCCTGTATTTATTCTTAGAGAACTCATTTTCCAAAACCTGTTGGCAAAAATGATAAACTAAATAATTAACTAACAATTGATGTTACTTTGCAAATCCATAATTCTTATATCAGTTATGTCTCAATTATTCCTTATGATCCGTTGAAAGAATCAGACTTTGATTGCTGCTTGAAACAAATCAAAGAATACTTAATAACATTAAAATATTTCCTTATTTTAATACTAAGCATAGAAAAGAATATTGAAACAAATAAGATAAAGGCAAGAATGAAGACAATGACCATAGGGAAGAAGTGCTTTTCCTATATCCAAAATTGAGTGATAATGGAATTTTTGAATGTCTGTCCAACTCAAATTCTTTTGAGAAATTTATGTTGATGACCCAGAAATG
Source organism: Meles meles (assembly GCF_922984935.1). Classification (NCBI taxonomy): domain Eukaryota; kingdom Metazoa; phylum Chordata; class Mammalia; order Carnivora; family Mustelidae; genus Meles; species Meles meles. The sequence continues at coordinate 69,932,827 of NC_060087.1, forward strand.
ACAAATGCTTAGAAATTTTGCTTTGTGTGTCATTTTATTGCCCATTTACCCAGAATTTATGTTCTAGCTTATTAAAATACTTGTCATATTCCTGTGGGATGTTTGTTTTATTATTGCAAACTCAAGATGACAGAGTGCTATATTTTTATATGGTCAATAATAGATGGGTGTGTTTTAAAAAGAGCACAGGGGGATAGGATTTAAATTCCATGTCTTGAACATCAACCTATGGATATTCCGTAGCTGTACCTCCTGTAATAAAATATGTAATACTTAAAAAAAATTAAAGTAGGTTACAAACTCAGACTTTGAAGAAAAATCAAGTTGTTCAAAAGCGTGATGATTAATTTCATGTGTCAACTTGTTAAGGGGCTATAATACCCAGTTGTTCAATTAAACACTAAACTGTGTGTTGCTATAAAGTTATTGTGTAATGTAGTTAACATGTACAATCAGTTTACCTTAATTAAAAGAGATTAGCCTGGGGCGCCTGGGTGGCTCAGTTGGTTGAGCAACTGCCTTTGGCTCAGGTCATGATCCCGGACTTCCAGGATCGAGTCCCGCATCGGGCTCCCAGCTCCTTGGGGAGTCTGTTTCTCCCTCTGACCTCCCTCTCATACTCTCTCTCACTCATTCTCTCTCAAATAAATAAACAAAAATCTTTCAAAAAAAAAAAAAAAGAGAGATTAGCCTGGATAATGCGGATGGGTCACTTCCACTCAGTTGAAAGGCCTTAACAAAATGAGAGGTTTCCCAAAGAAATTATACCTTAAGCATGCAGCATCAACTCATGTCTGAGTTTCCATCCAGTTTGCTAGCCCTACAGACTTCAAACTTGCCAATCTCTTCAATTATGTGAACGAGTTCCTTGAAATCAATGTGTCTCTCTATCTCTGTTTATATCTTCGTCTATGTTGAGAGATAGGCACAGAGATATCATTTATCATAAATATATATATTTGAGGTATATCAGTAACATATATATTTCATATGTATATATACATATATATATGAAATATATTGGGAGATATATTGCACACTTATATACATGCATAAATATATATGATTTCTATATACCCACAATATGTATCCTAATATCCTATATATATTCTATATATTATATATATGTGTATGTGTGTCTATATGTGTGCATATCCCCTTGAGAATGCTGAGTGATTGATACAGTGAGTTTTAAATAAATTCTAAAAGCTCTGAGTTCACCTACACATAAATATCCATGGTACTAACTATGCCACTGTTCAGATCCAATAGATAGACACAGCTAAAGTGCAAGCAGTGGCAGTCACCCAACAAAATCTCAGACTTGGAACGTCATCTTAGCCTCAATTTTTGGTTGTTTGCTTTTTTTGTTTTTTGTTTTTGTATTTTTTTAAATTAAGGTGATGTCCTAGATAAGTACTAGATGTAATAACAACCCAACTCCCCAATCTAAGTAACTTTACAAAACAAGTTCTCCCTCACATAAAGTGTGGAGACTCCCTGAAAAATGTTCTTTCAACCTTTGCTTCCAAGACCCTGTTTCCATCTCATAGCTTCATCCATTCTGATTATTGGATGAGATATTTCATAAGCCAGATATTGATAACATTGCCTCAAATCTAAATGTAAGGAGTCAGAGGGACACAGTCTTCCTGTACCACAGAAGATGACACTTATTTTTGAGCATTTAGCCAGTCTCTCAAGAATAATTTATAAATTTTGGAAGGGAGCAAAGTTGGAGGTGGCCTAGAAACATGATTATTTGCAAAACAGAAACCTTTAATGCCCAAACTCACTGAAAGCCTTTGAAGTCAGAAAGCACACCAGGGAGTACCAAGACTGTTTTTGTTTGTGTTGTGTGTGTGTGTGTGTTCATTAGGTTTGTAGATAGGCTGTCACCACCTCTCTTGCAAAACCTGGTCTTGCTTCTCTAAGGCATTTAATTTATTTTTCCTATGCATGTTTCTGAAAGAGAAAAAATATAATAAAATCAAAGCAAAGACAAGCAATTGACTGAGTTTATAGAAAAAAATGATCTGACACATTAATATGTTATATTTAGTTTTTCTAGGCTATATAGAAAACGTATGCATCAAATAAGTCAAAGGAGGTATCTTGATGTTAAATATTTTAACATTTTTATTTTTTCCATTTTTAAAAGAAATAATTGACATTCATTAGTTTAAAAGGGATATGCATGATGGTTTGATATACATGTATCATGCAATGAGTATAATAGGATGACCTACATCTATCTTGTCATATCAGTACAACAACAATGAGAGAGAGAGAGAGAGAAGAAAACCAAAGGAAAATGAATATTTTCCTTACTCCCTTGACAACTTTTCTATTTATTATAAAGCATTGATAGCTATAGGAATTATGTCATACATTACATCCCTTGTCGTCATACATCTCACAACTGGAAGATTGTGTTTTTTGAACAACTTTCCTCCAGTTCCCCCTTTCCCAACACTGCCTATGATAACCAGAAGTCTGATCTCTTTCCTATGAGATTTTTTTGATTCCACACATAATTGAGATCATACAATATTTGTCTTTCTGTCTTAGTCACTTGACTTAGCATAACGATTTCAAGGTCCATTCCTGTTGTTACAAAGGATAGGATTTCTTTACTTTTTTATATCTGAGTAATATCCCATTGTATATACACATACCACAAGTATTTTATCGATTCATCCATCAATGGATTCTCAGATTCCATGTCTTAGCTTTATAAGTAATGTTTCTATGAACATGGGGGTGCAAATATCTTTTCAAGTTAGGGTTTTCATTTCTTTTGGATCTATTCCTAGGAATGGAATTTCAGGATCATATGGTTGTTCTATTTTTAATTTTTTGAGGACCTTCCATTGGCCATGCCAATTTACAGTCCCACCACCAGTGCGCAAGAGATCACTTTTTCCACATCCATGTCAGCATTTGGTAGCTCTTCTCTTTTTGGTGATGACCATTTTAACAGGCATGAATGATATCTCATTGTGGTTTTAATTTACATTCCTCTAATTACTGCTGATGTTGGACATCTTTTAATGTATCTGTTTTTTAAATATCTTCTTTAGAGAAATGTCTATTCAAGTCTTATGCCCATTTTGTAATTGGGTTATTTGGGTTTTTGCTATTCAGTTGTATGAGTTTCTTATATGTCTTGGATATTAGCCCCTTATCAGATATATGGTGTGCAAATATTATTTAGCTTATTTTGTAAGTTGTCTTTTCACTCTGTTGATGTCTTCTTTTGTTATACAAAAACATTTTAGTTCCATGTAGTCCCATTTTGTTTATTATTTTTTAGCTAGTGCTTTATGTGTCATATCAAAACCCACAACAAGATTTTTTTCTATGTTTTCTTTAGGAGTTTTGTGGTTTCTGATCTTATAATTGATCTTTGACCCATGTTGAGTTATTTTTTGTGAATGGTTTAAGATGGGTCCAGTTTTATTTTCTTATTTGCAAATATCAAAATATCCCAGCTCCATTCACTGAAAAGTCTATATGTTCTCCTTTAAGTATTTTTGGCCCATTTTCAAACATTAGTTGACCATATATGCTTAGGTTAATTTTTGTGCTTGTGATTCTGTTTTATTGGTTTATTTTTTTTCTGTTTTTATGCCATGACCCTAGTGTTTTGATGCCTATAGTTTTATGATATAGCTTGCGATGAGGAAGTGTAATACCTCCTGCTTTGATTTTCTGTCTCAGAATTTCTTTGACCATTTTGGGGTCTTTTGCAATTCAGTGTAAAATTTAGAAGTGTTTTTTCTACTTCTGTAAAAAGGCCATTAGAAAGAATGTGCATTGAATCTATAAATGGCTTCCAGTGGTATTGACATTTTAACAATATTAATTCTTCCAATCCATGTACACAGATAACTTTCCATTTATTTCTGTCTTCAATTTCTTTCATCATTGATTTGTAGTATTCAGCATAGAGATATATTACTTCCTTAGTTTAATTCATTTCTAAGGATTAATTGCTTTTGATGTTACTGTAATTGAGATAGTTGTCTTTATTTTTTCAGAAATTTCATTGTTAGTGTATAGAAACACTACCAATTTCTGTATGCTAATTTTGTATCTTGCAACTTTACTGAATTCATTGTTTAAAACTAACAAGGTTTTTGGATTGATTCTTTAGGATTTTGTGTATAAAATAATGCCATCTGCAAATAAGGACTATTTTACTTCTTTCCAATTCAGATAACTTTTAAAATTTTTTCATTAAAATTTCAGATGCTGACGAGGATGTGGAGAAAGGGGAACCGTCCTCCACTGTTGGTGGGAATGCAAGCTGGTGCAACCACTCTGGAAAACAGCATGGAGGTTCCTCAAAATGTTGAAAATAGAACTACCCTATGACCCAGCAATTGCACTACTGGGTATTTACCCTAAAGATACAGACATAGTGATCCGAAGGGGCACGTGTACCCGAATGTTTATAGCAGCAATGTCTACAATAGCCAAACTATGGAAAGAACCTAGATGTCCATCAACAGATGAATGGATCAAGAAGATGTGGTATATATACACAATGGAATACTATGCAGCTATCAAAAGAAATGAAATCTTGCCATTTGTGACGACGTGGATGGAACTAGAGCGTATCATGCTTAGTGAAATAAGTCAATCGGAGAAAGACAACTATCATATGATCTCCCTGATATGAGGACATGGAGAAGCAACATGGGGGGTTAGGGGGATAGGAGAAGAATAAATGAAACAAGATGGGATTGGGAGGGAGACAAACCATAAATGACTCTTAATCTCACAAAACAAACTGGGGGTTGCTGGGGGGAGGTGGGATTGGTAGAGGGGGAGGGGGCTATGGACATTGGGGAGGGGAGGCGAACCATAAGAGACTATGGACTCTGAAAAACAACCTGAGGGTTTTGAAGGGTCAGGGGTGGGAGGTTGGGGGAACAGGTGGTGGGTAATAGGGAGGGCACGTTTTGCATGGAGCACTGGGTGTTGTGCAAAAACAATGAATACTGTTATGCTGAAAAAAATAAATAAAATGGGGAAAATATTTCAGCTAGTTAACATACAGTGTATTATAAGTTTCAGTTCTACAATACAGTGATTCAACACTTCCATACAACACCAAATGTTCACCACAATAAGTGAACAACTTAATCCCCATCACTAATTAACCAATACCCCCACCCACAACCCCTCTGGTAATCATCAGTGTATTCTCTATAGTTAAGAGTCTGTTTCTTGGTTTGCCACTCTTTTTTTTTGTCCCTTTGCTTGTTTTGTTTATTAAATTCCACATATGAATGAAATCATATCCTGATAACTTTTATTTTTCTTGCCAGATTGCTTTGGGTAGTTGAATAAAAGTGATGAGAATGAGCATTATTGTATTGAACTTTTTAAAATTTGATTTTTTTTCAGTATTCCAAAATTCATTGTTTATGCACCACACCCAGTGCTCCATGCAATATGTGCCCTCCTTAATACCCACCACCAGGCTCACCCAATCCCCCACACTCCTCCCCTCCAAAACCCTCAGTGTGTTTCTGAGTCCATAGTCTCTCATGGTTCTTCCCCCTCCAGTTTCCTCCAAATCACTTCTCCTCTCCTTCTCCTAATGTCCTCCATGTTATTCCTTATGCTCCACAAGTAAGTGAAACCATATGATAATTGACTCTCTCTGCTTGACTTATTTCACTCAGCATAATCTCCTCCAGTCCCATCCATGTTGATACAAAAGTTGGATATTCATCCTTTCTGATGGAGACATAATATTGTTATTGATCTTAGAGGAAAAGCTTCATCCTTTCACCATTGAGTATGTTCGTTTTTCTTATATGGACTTTATTATGTTGGGATACATTTCCTTCTATGCCTATCTAATGTGTTAATGGTTTTATCATGAGTGGATGCTGAATTCTGCTAATTAGTTTTCTTTGTCTATTGAGCTGATAATATTCTTTTCTTTAACTCTCTTTTAATATGCTGTACCACAAGGATTGATCTATGTATGATGAACAATCCTTGTATCCCAGGGATAAATCCCACTTGATCATTGTGAATGATCCTTTTAATGTTTTGTTGAATTCAGTTTGTGAGTATTTTATTGATAAATTTTGCATCTATATTCATTAGGGATATTGGTTTTAGTTTTCTGGCTTTTGTATCAGAATGCTGCTGGTCTGGGTAAAATGAGTTTGGGAGTATTCCTTCCCCATTAATTTTTTGGGAGAGTTTGACAATTGTTGTTTATTATTCTTTAAATGTTTGGGAAAATCCATGAGGGAAGTCATCTGATCCTGGGCTTTTCTTTACTGGGAGTTGTTGATTACTTATTCAGTGTCTTTACCAGTAACTGGTCTCTTTAGATTTTATCTTTCTTTGTGATTCTGTCTTGTTAAGTTGTGTTTCTAATTTTTTTCCTTTTTTTTTAAGTTGATTAGTTTGCTGGCATGCAGTTGTTCCTAGAAGCTTCTTATGATACTTTCAATTTCTGTGATATAAATTGTAAAGTCTCCTTGCTCATTTTTAATTTTGTTGATTTGGATTTTTACCCCCTTGATTATTATAGCTGAGGGTTTGTCAATTTTTTTTTTTATATTTCGAAAGAAGCAACTAGCTAATCTTTTTTAATTTTTTTAAATTTCATTTATCTGTGCTCTAAACATTACTATTTCCATTCTTCTGCTAAGTTTGGGCTCAGTTTGTTTTTCTCTTTCTAGTTCGTTCTGGAGTAGAGCTTGTTTATTTGGGGTCTTTATTGCTGCTTAATGTAGTTTATTGTAATGAACTTCCTGTTACAGCTGCCTTTGATCCATAGTGTAAGTTCTGATATGTCATTTTTACAACTTTTTTTGTTGTCCCAAGAAATTTTTTTATTTCCCTTTGGATTTCTTCTTTGATCAACTGGTTGTTCAGGAGAATGTTAATTTCTGTGCACTCATGAATTTTCCAATTTTCCTCTTGTCATTGATTTCTAGTTTCCTGTCATTGTAGTCAGAAGATACTTGGTATGTTTTTGATCTTCTTGAATTTGTTAAGATTTGTTTAATGGCCCAATATAAGGTCATCCTAGAAAATATTCAATGTGTACTTGAGAAGAATGTGTACTCCGAAATGGTATAAAATGTTTCATATATTTCAATTAAGTCCATTTGGTCTGTAATGTTCTTCAAATATCCTGTTTTCCTTTTTTATTCTCTGTATGGATTATTTATCCATTGTTGAGAATGGGGCACTAAAGCCCCTGACTTTTACTATGTTGCTTTTTCCTCCTCCTGATCATATGGGTTGAAAGGCACTTTCCACAGCATTTAAGGCTATGACTCAGCACCTTGCCTGGGTGTGGGCAAACTGAGCACTAGGCCTGACAAAACCCCTCATTTGAGAATGTGAATCAAACAATTATGTATCCCATCTAGTTCCCCAGTCAGAGTGCACCCCTAATTTGGTTTTTCAGATGAGGAAAGCCACTAGTTGTGATTACTATTTGAACACCGCAAATATGAACTTGGTCTTCCAAGATCCATGAGCTACTTGTAGCAAACCCCTCCTCCCTTCACAATCAGAATCAGATTTCTAGGGGCTGAGCTCAAAAAATTCCTCTATAATCCTCATGGTGTGAGATCAGAGTGGGGGCTCCCTCAAAGAGACCCAAATTACTGGGGTAAGCTGGTTGTTCCCCCCTGGGTTCTCTTTTCTGACTAGAGGAACCAGGGGCTCAAGGGAGACCTCTGAATGGTGCACCATTCTCTTGGACAAGGGCAAAGTGATTAATGTGTAGCAAATAAATTTACCTTTCTAATATAGTCTACCTTGATCTTTGAGGTACAGTGGAGTGCTTTAGTTCACCCCATATTCTAGGATTCTGCCAATGGTGTCTTGTTCTTAAAGGAGGGTAATGTCAGGAATGACCTATATCATCATCTTGGTGACATTACTCCCCTTAATATTTTTCCAATTAATTTATTAGCATTAGGAAATAAAGTTTGTAGGCTCAATAGCCTTTTGATATTTTCCAGCAAATAATAAAATAGAAAAATTCACTGACTGCTAAATGGAATATACTGCTTATAACATATCAATGAACAAAATCCCTGCTATCTAAAGCTGTCACCCATGATTGCAATGTTATGGTGAAAACTGATGTTAAGAAGGTCATTCTTACTATGCCAGGCAAGAAATAATAAATATCCACATATTTCATATGCCTGAATATATGGGTTCAAGGAAATATTAATTCCAGATACCATTTCTTGAATGCCAGTCTGGACATTTTTGTGTTGGCATGTAAAATGAGAAAATACCTGCAGAATATGTCAAGAATCTTTTGTAACAGCATATAATAGAACATCGTTTTCAGGGACATTAAATTTCAGCACCTATCTCTTTTTTTTCTGTGGAACTTTGTCCCCCAGTGTCTTCTCTAATTCATCTCTTTTGTTTTGTTTGTTTGCTGGTTTGTTTTGAGATTGCAGGTGAATGCTATATACCAGAGCTAACCTTGTAAATCGTCAGGAAAGAGTCAAGGTGTGATTCTAATAGTACTTGGAAATTCTTCTGCCCCATACCAACATCTTCATTGTTAGCCTTTCACAGAGATCAAAGTCACACCATAACATATTTATTATGTTAGGATATGAAGGCTTTCAGCCTTTCAGAGTCCTCAATGAAACTAATTTCCAGGAAGAGAGACCAGAATGAGTCAGTGTTTCCCTAATTCCCTTATTTAGAACCCTAGTGCCTCAAGCTATTCTCTGTCAAAAGGGATCCAATAACCAAATAAGTTGGGAGATATTGTACAGTATATCTCACTTTCTATTCCCCACCAAAATTCACAAGGTACCTTAGCATAATAAATCCTTTGAGAGATCTTCCAATAAAGAAACACACTCACCTTTTTTTTACCTTTTTTATTTATTATTTTACTTTATTTTATTTTTTTCAGTGTTCCAACATTCATTGTTTATGCACCAGACATAGTACTTAAACTCAGTATTTCCCAAACATATGTGTCTTGAAATCTTTTTTTTTTTTTTTCCTGGAATGCTCACTAACAACATCCTGTGGAACTAATATTCTAAGGAATATATCTTGGGAAACACTAACATAAAACATTCTGCCCTGAATCCTCACATGGTTTTGTTAACAGTTCACTGAACACGAAGTACTAGTAAAATGAGTTCCAAGAATTTTTTCTGGTAATGAATGACTATGACTGTCAGAACCAGGATAAGGATTCAAAAGGAGATACTGAGAATAATGCTGGAAAAATATCCATGATTTTTTTGCATGTTTTCCTCAGGTCGGTGTTGAGAACAGCCTTTAATTGTAATGCGAACAGAGCCTAATATACATTTCTTTTTATTTATATAATATTTACAGAATTCTATAACCATCACCACAATCTAAACTCATAACAATTTCATCAGCAGAAAAAATAGAAATCTGTGACAATTAGAAGTTACTTTTCATCCATCTCCCAAACACTGGACAACCATTTGTCTACTCTCTGTCTCTACAGAGTTGCCTCTGTAGAGGCATTTCATATAAATGGGAATATATAATGTGTTGTCTTTTGCGACTGGCTTCTTTTATTTAGCATATTTTTTTCAGGGTAAATTCATGTTTCCTCTATAATTAGCATACAGTGTTATATTAGTTTCAGGTATACAGATTCTATACATTATTCAGTGCTCATCATAATTAGTGTCTTGTTATTTATTATTATTGTTATCTTTTTATTTATTTCACCCATTTTCCCACCACCTACCCTCTCGCAACCACCAGTTTACTCTCCATATTTAAGAGCCTATTATTTTGTTTATTTTCTTTATTCATTTGTTTTGCTTCTTTTAGTCTACATATGAAGGAAATCATATGGTTTTTGTCTTTCTATGGTTGACTTAATTCACTTAGCATTATACTCCTTAGCTCCATCCATGTTGTTGCAAATGGCAAGATTTCACTATTTTTTATGACTGAATAATATTCCTCTGTATATATAACACATTTTCATTCATCTATGGATGAACACTTGGGCCATTTTCATATTTTGGCTATTGTATATAATACTTCAGTAAATATAGAGGTTCATATATCTTTTTTCTCTCCCTTTTTTAACCCTTGTTTATTTGTTTTGTTTCTTAAATTCCACATATGAGTGTATTCACATGGTAATAGTCTTTCTCTGACTGACTTATTTTGTTTAACATTATATACTCTAGCTTCATCCATGTGGTTACAAATGTCAATATTTCATTTATTTTTTATGGCTGAGAATTATTCCATTGTATATATATACAACTTCTTCTTTACCCATTCATCAAGTGATGGATACTTGGGTTGCTTCCAGAATTTGGCTATTGTAATAATGCTCCAATAAACATAGCGGTGCATGAATCCTTTTGAATTAGTGCTTTTTGTATTTATTGGATAAATACCCAAGAGTGCAATTCCTGGATCTTAGGGTCATTCTATTTTTTTAAAATTTTTGTAGAACTTCTGTACTGTTTTCCAGAGTGACTGCACCAGTTTGCATTCCTACCAACAGTACACAAGGTTTCCTTTTCCCCCACATACTTGCCAAAACTTGCTGTTTCTTCTGGTTTTGATTTTAACCATTCTGACAGGTGTGAGGTAGTAGCTCTTTGTAGTTTTGATTTACATTGTCCAGATGATGAGTGATGTTGAGCATCTTTTTATGTCTTTTGGTCATCACTATGTCCTCTTTGGAAAAATGTCTATTCATGCCTTCTGCCCATTTTTTATTCGATTATTTGGTTTTTGGGGTACTGAGCTGTATCTGTTCTTATAATTTGGATACAAATTTCTATCAGATATTTCATTTAAAAATATCCTCTCCCATCCCAAAAGTTGCCTTTGAATTTTGTTCATTGTTTCCTTGCTGAACAGAAGCATTTTATCCTGATGTAATCTCAATAGTTTATTTTTGTTTTTATTTCCATTGCCTTAGGTGACATCTAGAAAAATGTTGCTATGGCCAATGTCAGAGATATTACTGCCTTCACCCTCTTCAAGGATTGTTATGATTTCAGGTCTCATTTTAGGTCTTTAATCCATTTTGAGTTTATTTTTTGTGTATAGTGAGACAAAGTGACCCAGTTTCATTCTTCTGCATGCTGCTGTCCAGTTTCCCCAACACCATTGTTGAAGAGACAATATTTTTCCCATTATATATTCATTCGTCCTTTGTTAAGTATTAATTGACCATAAAACTGTAGGTTTATGCCTAGGTTTTTCTGTGATATCCTACTGATCTATGTGTTTACTTTTTTGCCACTACTGTACTCCTTTAATTTCTATATCATTGTAATATAACTTGAAATCTTGCATTTTGATACCTCCAGCTTTACTTTCATTTTTAAGATTTCTTTGGCTATCTGAAGTCTTTTTTGTTTCTATACAGATTTTAGGATTCTTTGTGAAAATATTGTTGGTATTTTGATAGGGATTGCATTGAATGTGTAGATTGCTTTAGGTACTATAGACATTTTAACAATATTTGTTCTTCCAACCCATGAGCATGGGATGTATTTCCATTTTTTTGTGTAAGCTTCAATTTCTTTCATCAGTGATTTATAGTTTTCAGAACACAGTTCTTCACCTGTTTGGTTAAGTTTATTCCTATATAATGTTTTTGGAACTGAAAATGGGATAATCTCAATTTTACTTTCTGCTGCTTCCTTATTAGTGTATACGAATGCAATAGATTTCTTGTACTTGGACTTCTCTTTTTCTATCATTTGGGATAAATTCCTCCACTTCACATTTTGTCTAAGTCTCTGCCTTCCTTTTTGTGTTAGAAAAGTCAATTATGTTTCCTGCTCCTAAAAGTACGGCTTTATGAAGAGAAGTTTGATAATGTCCAGGGCCTGGTGTTTAAGGGAATATCTCCGGTGTCTTCCGCATGCATTCTCCCATTGTGCTTTGGTTGCTCTTTCAAACCAGTTTTAGGCAGAGGCTCTCCTTGCCTGTTGTGGTCACTTTTTGTGTAAATATGGTTTAGGTGGGCAATTTTGCTTGTGTTCTGGGGAAGGGACTTGCCATACTGGGAATTAGGCAAGCTTGACTGAGAAGGGAATTCACTCCAGAGATCGGGGGTGGGACTTGGTGTAAGCAAGACAGCCAGTATCTCCCTGTGCTGCTTCCCACGGGTGGCTCTGTGTTTATGCTGAGGAGCAGTGAGGAGAAATGACACCATCCAGTTGCTTTGTTCCCATAGAGGGTTCTCCATGACAAGTGCCTCTCAGTGCAGTGCTCAGGGAGGAGCTAGTAATTTCCCAATTGTGTGCCCAGGAGTTTTTCAGATTGCTGCTTCCATGATGTCTACATCCAGGTCTTTTGCTTGCCTTCTCTCCAGAAGCAGCACAGTGCCTTCTAGGTTCTATCCCAGCCAAGCCTGCTGACCTTTAAAACTCTAGGTTTTAAGCCCTACTGGTTGCAAGAACTTGTGAAATTCAGCCTGTCTGATATTCCAAACCTTTGGCTTTGGAGAAATGTTCACCTTGTGTGTTCCACTTTGTGGTCCTCTCTCTCTTTTGCCGTCTTTGTAACCATGAACCCTTCCCCTCCAAAATATTGCTATCTGTTTCTCCCCTAAACTACATTTCTACCTTTCCTACCTTCCATGTGGTAGCCTCTTTTCTCCCTTAGTTGTGGAGTTTATTCTGTCAGTCTTCAGGTTGAATTCTGATATATTTAGGATTATTTGATAGTTATCTACTTGTTTTTGTGGGATGAGATAAGACTAGATCCTCCTGTCATATTGATTGATTTGGAAATACTGAACCTTGTTTTCATTCCCAGAAGAAATCTCACTTGATCATAGTGAGTGATCCTTCTAATATATTGTTGATAGTTTATATATATATATATATAATCTGATGACAAGAATGCATAAATCCATATATATATGCATAAATCCATATATATATATATGGATTTATGCATTCTTGTCATCAGAAATATTGTACTGTGGTTTTGTTTTTTGGAGGTATCTCCTTTTAGTAATGGTCATGGTAAAGGTGTCTTTATAGAATGCTTTTGGGGAGCACCTGTGTGGCTCAGTTGGTTAAAGCCTCTGCCTTTGGCTCAGGTCATGATCTCAGGGTCCTGGGATCAAGCCCTGCATTGGGCTTTCTGCTCAGCGGGGAGCCAGCTTCCCTCTTACTCTTTGCCTGCCTCTCTGCCTACTTGTGATCGCTCTCTGTCAAATAAATTAATAAACTCTTTTTTTTCCATTTTATTTATTTTTTCAGCATAACAGTATTCATTCTTTTTGCACAACACCCAGTGCTCCATGCAAAACGTGCCCTCCCCATTACCCACCAAAAAAGAATGCATTTGGAAGTTTTCTTTCCACTTCTTTTTTATAATTGTTGAGGATAATATATATTAACCCTTACCTAATTTTTTGGTAGTATTCACCTGTAAATTCATCTGGTTTTGGACTTTTTTTAAAATTACTGATTCAATTTTTCTTACTAGTGATCAATCTGTTCAGATTTTCTGTTTCTTTCTTGTACAACTTGGGTGATTGTATATTCCTAGAAATTTATCAATTTCTTCTAGGTTCCCAAGTTTTGACATATAATTTTTTATAGCATTCTCTAATATTATTCTGTATTTCTGTGGTGTTAGTTGTTAATTTTTCATTTGTTACTTCTTTTATTTATTTATTTATTTGGCTATTTTCTCCTTTTTCGTTATGAGTCTGGCTAAGTGTTTATCAATTTTGTTCATCTTTTCAAAGAACTAGCTCTTGATTTCATTTTTTTCATTTATTTTAGTCTTTATGTCATTTACTTTTGCTTTGATCATTTTTAAAGGTTTTATTTATTTTGAGAGAAGAAGAGAGAGTGACCAGGGGAGGAGCAGAGGGAGAAGGACAAGCACACACTGCACTGAGAATTGAGCCCAATATGGGGCTCAATTTCATGACCCTGAGATCATGACCTGAGCTAAAATCAAGAGCTGGATGCTTAATAAACTGAGCCATGCAGGCGCCTCTCTATTTTGATCTTTATTGTTTTTTTTCTATCCACCTTATGTTTCTTTCTTTTTTTTTTTTCTGTTCCTTTCAATGTAAGTTTACATTTCTTACTTTAGCTTTTTCTTGTTCTTTTGAGGTGAGTCTCTATTGCTATAAATTTCCCTCTTAGTCTTGCTTTCAGTACATCCCAAAGATTTTAGACTGTTGTGTTTTTTCTTGTTATTTGTCTCTACATGTATTTTGATTTCTTCTTTGATTGTTTCTTTGACCCATTGGTTGTTTAACATCACTATGTTTAACGTCCACATTTTTGTTTATTGCCAGTTTTTTTTTTTCCTGTGATTGATTTCTAGTTTCATATTGTTTTGGTCAGAAAAGATGTTTGGTATGATTTCAATCTCTTTGAATTTAGTGAGTTTTTTTTTTTCCCCTGCAGCCTAACATGTGATCTATCCTCAAGAATTTTTCATGTGCAATTGAAAAGAATGTGTATTCTGTTGTTGTTGTTGTTTTTAAGATGGAATGTTTTGCATATATCTGTTATTTTTACCTGGTCTAATTTGTCATATAAAGACACTATTTTTTTTAAAGATTTTATTTATTTATTTGACAGAGAGAGATCACAAGTAGACAGAGAGGCAGGCAGAGAGAGAGAGAGGGAAGCAGGCTCCCTGCTGAGCAGAGAGCCCGATGTGGGACTTGATCCCAGGACCCTGAGATCATGACCTGAGCCGAAGGCAGCGGCTTAACCCACTGAGCCACCCAGGTGCCCTAAAGACACTATTTTCTTATTGATTGTCTGCCTGGATGATCTATCCACTGATGTAAATGGAGTGTTAAAGCCCCTTAGTATTACTGTTTTATCATCAATTTCTCTCTTTATGTCTACTAACATTCTCTTTATCTATTTAGGTGTTGAAGTGTTGAATGCCTATTGGGTGCATATTTATAATTGTTATGTCCTCTTTTTCGATTGGTCTTTCTATCATCACATAATATGCTCTTTTGTTTCTTGTTATAGTCTTTATTTAAATGTCTATTTTGTCTGATATAAGTATAGCTATCCTAGCTTTTCTTTTTTTCACTTTTATTTGCATGGTAATTTTTTTTCATCCCTTCATTATCAGTCTGTACATCTTTAGGTCTGAAATGCATTTCTTGTAAGTACTATATAGGTGGGGTTTGTTTTTCTATCCATTTGCCAGTCTGTCTTTTGATTGGAACATTCATTCCATTTACATTTAAAATGATTATTGATGGGTATGTACTTAGTGCAATTTGTCATTTGTTTTCTGGTTGCTTTTGTAGTTCTTTGTTTCTTCTTGCTGTCTTTGTTTGTGATTGGTGATTTTCTTTATTGTTATTCTTGGTCTTCTTTCTTTTTGTTTTTGGTTATCTATTATAATTTTGTGGTTTGAACTTTATGAGGTTCAAATATAACATCCTACGTACATGACAGTCTATAGTAAGTTGATTGTCATTTAAATTCAGGCACATTCTAAGAAAAAATATTTTTCCTCCCTCCTCCATCTTTTATGTACATGCTTTCATGTTTTACATTTTTATTCATAATTTTCTCATGTCTATTTATGGTCATTTCTTTTCCACTTAGTGAAGTCCCTTTAACATTTCTTGTAAGGTTACTTTAGTGGTGATGAACTCCATTAGCTTTTGCCTGGGTAACTCTTTATGTGTCCCCTAAATATGAATGATAATATTGCTCGGTAAAGTGTACTTGGTTATACATATTTTTCCCTCTTTTTAGCACATTGAATATATCATGCTATCCTCTTCTCCCCCGCAAAACTTCTGCTGAAAAATCAGCTGACAACCTTTTAAGTGCTCCAATGTACATAAATTTTTGCTTCTCTCTTGCTGCTTTTAAAGTTCTCTATCTCTAAATTTTGACATTTTAATTATTATACATCATGGTGTGGAACTTTTTGGGTTTGTCTTGTTTGGAACTCTGGGTGATTATTGAACCTATTTACTTCCTTAGGTTAAGGAATGTTTCAGCTATTACTTCTTTAAGTAAGTTTTCTGCCCCTTTCTCTCTCTCATTCTTCTCTAGGACCCCTATGATGCAAATGTTTGTTCATTTGATGTCTAAAAGATCCTGTAACTTATCCTCATTTTTATTTTATATAAATATATACATATATAAAATATATAAATTACATATATAAATTTACATATATAATTTGTAAATATGAATAAAATATGTATGCCATAAAATATATACAAATAAAATTATATATCTAGCTATATAATATATAAAATATATATAAATTATTTTCTCCTTTTGCTATTCACCTTGGGTGCTTGTCTTCCAGTCCTCCAGATCACTGATATATTTTTCTGCATCACTAATCTACTGATTTTTTCTATTTCAGTTGTTTTATTCTTCAACTCCATTTGGTTCTTTTTTATATGTATATTTCTTTATTGAATGTCTCACTGTGTTCTTCCACTCTTCTACCAAGTTCAGTGAGCATCCTTATGATCATTCTTTAATATTTTTATTGGACACCTTTCTTATCTCCATTTTATTTAGTTCTTTTTATGGGGTTTTATCTTGTTCTTTCTTTTGGAGCATATTCCCCTGTCTACCCATTTTTCTTGACTTCTTGTACTCCTTTCTATGGATTTGATGGACTAGATACTTCTAAACATGAAGAAATGGTCTTTTGTGTGGTTGTTTTCTACATAGACTGTGTTCAAGTATCCTTCAAGTATCAAGTGCTTGGTGAGCTTTGCTGCCTGGCTGGAGCTGTGTCTGCTGTGGGTTGAGGGTCCGTGGGGTCTCCAACACAGTGGTTACCTTCGAAGTTAAGCTAAAGCTGAAGTGGAGGTAGACTGTTGCAGTCTTTGGGCTTTCCTTGCCATAAATGTCTTGCTTCTAATAATCTCTGACCTTCATTATATTTTTTTTCATCACACATTGTTTTTAAACATTATGTGTCTAATAACAATATCATTATTTTATATATTTGTATTTTATACTATGCACAAGTAATAAATAATGGAGTTGTGAACCAAAAGTATAGTAATATTGGACTTTATATTCATCTATGTAGTTACTTTTTGTGGAGTTTTTTTATTTGTACAGCTTCTAGTTAGTGTCCAATATCCTTTCGTTTCAACTTGAAGTACTGTCTTCATTTTTCTTTTCAGGAATGATCTGTTGGTAACAAATCAATTTTTGTCTGAGAATCTCTTAATTTGTATATCTTTATTTAAATTTTAAAATACACACAACATAACATTTACCATATTAACATCTTTTAAAATGTACAATGTGGTACACTAAGTACATTCACATTGTTGTGCCACTATCACCACTATCAATCTTGAGAAATTTTTTATCAGGCAAAAATGAAACTTTGTATCCATTAAACAGTAATTCCCCACTACAAATGCAGGAATAGAAAAAAGGGAAGAAACTAAGAAAAACAATTAAAAAATAGCCATTATTTTAGGGTAACATTATTACTATAGCCACCACTGAATCCTGGGCTCTACTCTGGCATGCAAGTTACTCTGACTTTTATGGAATAAATTATAAATGAATCCTTTCTTATGTCCCTTAGTTTAGGTTAAGACTCCCAAGTGGGAGGATCGGATTTATCCTAAGATATGGGCTCATGCTCTAACAATCAAAGGCATGGGAAGGCAAATTTTTCAGAACAGAGAGTTTCAATAGTACTAGGTAGAGCTACACATTAATAGTGGATGTCCCTCAAAAAGAAAATAGTTCAATAAGTAGCCAAAAAAAAAATTAATATGTCTACTGCTCTTTAAATATTGTTTGAAGATTAGTGTTAGAGACTGGGGTGGAATTGATTTTGCCATGATAACAATGTGAGTGTGAAGAGTTGGAATCACAGTTGAAAAAGAGAAGAAATAGGTAATTTGTTCTCTGTTATGGACACTGATGGACCTTGGCAAAGAATGGGAATTTGGCAGGTTATTACAACAACTTGCCTGTAGCAGAAACTGTTTTCCCCAAACATGTAGCTTCTTTGTATAGACTAATGAAATTTTTAGTTGAACACATTGCCACTCAGCTGAATACAGTTATAAATCTCACTTGCAGCAAAGTATAAATATATGACTAAGTACTGGTTAATGGGGTGTGATAAAAGTGATGTTTACAATAGTTAGAATTTTTTCCCTTAAATAAAAAAACATTCCCTCTCCCTTCACCTTTCCTCATTTCCACTAGATGGAATAAGAACATGATGGTGAGAGCTGAGGCAGCCATTTCATTTTTTTAAGATTTTATTTTTAAATAATCTATACACCCAGTGTGGGGCTCAAACTTATAACCCCAAGATCAAGAGTCACATGTTGCACTAACTGAACCAGCCAGGCATCTCTCATTTATATCTCTTTTAAGCAACCTTTTAAAAAAATTATATCTCTTTATAATAAAAAAAATATATATTTTTTGATTTTTATAAAAACATACACACACACACACATATATATATATATATATATATATATATATACACACACATTTTAAGTTTTATATCCTTATATATCTGACTCAACTAGCCAGGCACCCCTCGTTTATATTGCTTTTAAGCAACTTTTTAAAAAAAATTTATATATTTTAAATTTTAAATTTTTATAAAATTTTAATCTTTTTTGTAAAATTTTATATCAGCAGATGAGTCTGCATCCTAATTAATTCCCTTCCTATGGATAACTATGGGCTGCATTTCACAGCTCTCTCTCCTGAGGCTCACAAGTTAATTTATTCTAGCTGAGGAGTTATGATCATGGCAAAGTCTCTTCTGAGGATTCTATGTCAACACAGCACAAATAGATGTCAAAAAGAAAACTACAGAGTGAAAGGTTGCAAAGGTCTGATGTTCTTTGCCATGAAAGATATTTTTGCTTGTTCCTATTTCTTTTCACCTTCATAAGTCATAATTTCATAATCAATCTCTATTTAAACCTCTAATTTAAATTCATGTATTAACTTAAATTCAAGGTGATGATACATAGAACTGATGTTGAATTACCCCCTTTTAAAGTTACCAGAATTTCATCAAATCCTAAAATAGTTTTCTAAAAAGTCTTGTTCTACATATAAATGAATTTTTTGTTGTTTTGTTTTATTGTTTTGTTGTTGTTGTTGTTGTTTTGTTAACTCACTTTTGTGGACTTGGTACTCTTTCTCAATGACCTTAATGCTTTTTAACCTACAAATTAGAAAATCAGAGTTGAAAATTACAGCTATTCTCAACCATGACTTTACATTGAATTTTCCTGGGCTAGCCTTTTAGGGGATACTGACATCCAATTCACACCCCCAGACATTGAGAAAATTGGGTTCAAGAAGGGTGTTGAATCAACAATACATATTTTTAAAGATTTATTTATTTATTTTAGAGAGAGAGAAAGAGAGTGGGGTTGTGGGCAGGAGGAAAGAAAGAGAGAGACTCTCCCACAGACTCCATGCTGAGTATGGAGCCTGATATAGGGCTCAGTCTCACAACACTGAGATCATGACCTGAGCCAAAACCAAGAGTCCAATGCTTAACTGACTGAGGCACCAAGGTGCCCCTCAACAGTAGTTTCTAAAGGCTTCCCACAGAATTCTGATGTTCAATTACAATTGGGGACCACTGATCTAACCCAACTCTTGGTTGTATATTTAAAAAAGTACTACTCACATGATTCTGAGTCCAGGTAGTTAAATTGACTATTAATGTAGTCCATCCCCTTGATTTTATAGATAGGAAAGCTAAGGTGCATGTAAATGAGGGGGTGAAATCAAGTTCAGTAGCAGGCCAAGGTGTATAAGTTCATATAGGAACAGTTTTCCCAGTTCATTACTCAACTCATTCTAACAAGAATCAGTGAAAGCATTGCTAGAAAATGGAATGATATGGAGGAAATACACTGAAGCCGAAGTAATTACAAGGAGGCTCTAAATGAGAATGACCTGTAGCTTCAAGAAGACTAAGAGGAAAAGGAAGGTAATGAAGAAATTTATTTCATTACTCTTTTCTAGATCATATATCTTGTGCTTACTAATAAGTGGTACAAGAAGAATTTAAAAACAGGGTTCAATTGTCTAAAAACTTATTATAGATTCATGGTAGACCACACCTGTGAAACTTCAGGGGGGAACCATATCAGTGCCATCTTTGTCTTTTTCTTGCCAAATGTGTGACTGACATTTAATAAGGTCTCAGTATTTACTGGTGAAATGGATATATGTGAAATGTGGCTAAACATAAAGCTTAGCAAGAGGAAATCTAACTCCAGGATCCAGTAGTCTGGAAAAACTTCATGGAAGAGAGACTTGAGTTCATCTTTGAGGAAAAGATTTTTATATAGATATAAAATAAGGGATACTTAATCCAGGAGAATAAAGTGAGCAAAAATATGCATAAGAGAATTAGAGCATGAGTGGTTGTCTTAAAGGAGATTGGCTAGCTGGAACAGTTTATCTTAGGAATCATAGTAAAAAAAAATCAGCTGAGGTCAGATTGTATAAAAACTTAAACAGTGGGTGCCTGGGTGGCTCAGTGGTTTAAGCCGCTGCCTTCGGCTCAGGTCATGATCACAGGGTCCTGGGATCGAGTCCCGCATCGGGCTCTCTGCTCGGCAGGGAGCCTGCTTCCCTCTCACTCTCTCTGCCTGCCTCTCTGCTTACTTGTATCTCTCTCTGTCAAATAAATAAATAAAATCTTAAAAAAAAAAAAAAACAAACTTAAACAGTGATCAACTGAAAGCTGGGTCCAGAGGACAGCTGGTGAGCATTAGTAGCTTTTTAATAGGCAGATGATCTAAAAAAGTGGTATCACAGGATGTCAGAAGTGTATTTCTTATATATTAAGATTTCATAATGATTCTCTTCTACTGAGAAAGGACTTGAGTCTAAATAGCTCAATAGACATGCAGAAAAGGAATAATACTGCTGATATAGAGCAGTTAAAATTTGTAACTGCTGATATATTAAAAAAGTCTTTCGTAAGTTGGGGATTATTACTATGTATTATACTTGTACTTTTATAAAGTGTCCTTGCCCCAAGAGACTATTAATGTGTTCAAGTGTCCCTTGGGTGTATCAGAATCCATATTTAGAAATAATAAAACAATATACAGAAACATGTGACTAAATTGGTAACTTTTTTGTTTGTTTGTTTGGTTATCATTCAAACCTCCTGCTGAAGGCCTACAAGCTTCTCTTTAAACACTTAGCCCAGTTGTTTAAAAGGCTGGTGTTCTCATCATGATGTTTTTTGGTTTTTTTTGTTTGTTTGTTTGTTTTGTTTTTTGTTTTTTTTGAACCTGAGTTAGGTGCACATATTTAAAACTGGGAACATAGGAAATCATAAAATTACATGACGCTGGAGACATATTACTAGGAAATTCTGATATTTTACTGTGAAATATTGCCAATTATAGAGGCTGTCAATTTAACAATAGGCTTATTCACCATGGTGTTTGATTAATGTGAAATTATTCAGTTGGCTACCTTGTAGTTGGCCTATTTTTGTGTCCAATTAGTATGCTAATAATGGTAATTATGTTCTATACTGCATGTCTCATCACCTAGAGGGTTTTTAAAATGATAAAATAATGAGAATAAACAAGCTGATGCTGACATTCAGTGGGCCATTCTAATTACTTACTGAGAGCACACTGGGGAATCAACACTCAACCAGAGAAAATGATTCTTGCTTACTTTGTTAAAACGACTCTTTCCAAAGAACAGTAAGAGTTTGCTTCTGTTCTTTTTATTTCTGAAATATTTTATATTTCCTCCCAATTTTTATTTTCTATGTTTATTTTCTGTATTTATTGAAAAGAAGACAAACTGTATTCATCTGTGTCTAATATTGGTAGTAAGAGGTCAGAAAAACAAAGAATGGAAAATGGCTCAGTTGTGCACCTCTGCACCCAATAACTATTTCTTTTTTTGTTTTTCTTCTTGACTGTTTATAAAAGAACAAAATAAAAATAAAACAAAACAAAACAAAATCATTCTGCTGACAACTCGTGTACCCGGGGGAGTGCTGTGAGAGATGATGGATTTTTGCTAAGCCCTCAACAAGAAACCAAAAGCACTAGTATGCAGGTAGGATTTCTTCTCAAAAACATAAAATAAGAAAATTCTTTTGGGTTAATAACCCCAGATTTTAAGATAGCTAGGTGATCCATATAGGTAAATTAACATGGTTATATAGATCAAGTTAGTATGATAATTTATATTATTATAAAATGTATTCTACAGTTTAAATTACAATATATAATAAGTGTATAATTAATGATTGCTACATTTTGAACTTTTAAGATAAATCTTAAGTGCATCATGGGATTTATTCTCTGAATCACTTAAACTTGTTTAGAAAAAAACTTATTTGCAAAATAAAAATATTGTACAATCTCTTCACAACTGTCTTTAAGAGAGTAAAACAAAGAGAATTTCACTTCTTGGAAGCTTTATGGTGAGGTGGAAAAAAACACTGGACTGAGCTAATCCCCTATTCATATAATAAGAACCTCATTAAACAAGTTACTTGTTTTTTCTAATCTTTAATCATTTCAACTGCAAAATAAGAGGGTTAAATTAGACCAGATTTTCTCAAATTGTGTTCTGTGAATCTATTATATCTCTTGTGAAATTAGCAAATTTTTCATAAAAAAAGGATTTCTGGTGTCAAATGCATTTTGGAAATGTTAAATTAAATATGTGTTTACCTCAGGACTTCTCAGTATTTAATGTACTAATGTATCTTATGTATCACCAAATAGGGTGATCTAATATAGAGCATTTCTCAGTTGGATTACTAAAATACATTTGTTTATCAAGCAGCTATTGATATCTCATAGGACACTAGCATTTTATAAAGTATAGCTTGGAAAATATTGGAATAAGCAAATACTTTAACATCTTTTCAAGCTCTAGTATTTTCCTTTACTAGGCTGTAAGTTCCATGACAGTAAGGATAATACCTATCTTGTGTCTTCTACAGGCTAGGTGTTTGTGCCAACCATAGCACTTGCACATGATATTATGCTTAATGAATATTTGCTGAATGAAAGAATTAATTAATAAATGAAAAATTGATATATATATATATATACATGCATACACACATAAAAATTTGTTTCTATAAAAGTTCAGAACATAATGGGAATAGAATAATTTGGGGATCTTGCTACCCTCTCTTGTAGGCTGCCATTTCCCATTGCACTTGTCCTTATGCTATGACTTCAACCTGTAGCAAAAACAAAGTAGCAAGCTCTTTTTATCATCATTTTAGCTCTTATTCCTTGTTGACTGATAAGAATAATATATCTACTGCTTACTGGGTAATGACTAAATGTTTGGCTCTGTATAAAGTACTTTGCCTGTATTAACTAATTGAATCCTTTAAACAATCTTATGTGGGATGTGTTATTTTCTCTCTTTACAGAGAGTTAAGTAAAGTAATTGACAGTAAGTGGCAATTGTAGAATTCAATAAAATCTGATTTCAGAATGTGAGTTCTTAACTGTTAATAGTATACCTTTCACTATGATGTAATTTGACTTGTGCAATTTCCCATACTTGTTGATGAACTAATTGTTTTATGATATTCTGGACTTGTCTATCCTGGTAGATTTATGGTCCACAGAATAATCACCATCTGTTTGACTTCCCATTATTATTTGTGCTAATCAGTGCTAAATTAAATATCATGTCACAACTTACAAGTCAACCCATAAAATACATTAATGCCACGCTTTTCTACTTTGACTGCTTCCAAGATGAAACAAATTATCCTATGTAACAATGATTTTTACTAATGAGGAAACTGAAAAAAAAAAAAAAACCTTTCTACTACCATCCTGCTTGATAAAGTGAAAATAGGTTTCACATCTACATCTCTCTATGTATCCAAAGCAGATATTTTGACTGTGTGATATAAATCTTATTTCTTCATGGGAACAGAGACCATTCTTAAAAATTACATGTAGTATTCAGTTGACAGGGGAATGTTCTGAGCTACAAATATTTAATTGTGTGATACAGAAAATAAATGTTATGTTTTTATTAAATTAATATTTGTTAAAAGGGGCACAGGTTGCCAGATGATAAGTGCACTGTAATAAATGATCACAGTAGAAATTAAAATATAGACATTTACTACTCACAGATCCTGGAGGAGGTACATGGTAGGCATAGGCAGAGTGATCAAGGCAGAGTGCAGGTGGATAGAAAGGTAGAACATGCGGAAGATGTCTTTATTAAGATTGATGAGTGAAGTGCTTTGGAGTTCTCAGGCTAAGGTCATATTGGCCAATTTAAGTGAAAAGAGTAAGGTCTTATAAGACCCATGAGTTTTATTAAGGGGCACACAAAGGGGAGACTCTGGAGAGCAAGGAGACCCTTGATCACTAGAGATGTTGGGGAAATCATATCAGGAACTTACATTTGCTTGTAACTGTATTGGCTGTTATCTATGACATATATTTGCATGAAAGAGCTAATATCAGTTTAAGGTCCCTACAGGCTACTTGGCCAAACAAAATGGAGGATGAGGCAGCAATACCATGAAGTAGCTTAGCTAAACTCTTGAAGATAAATCTTGTCACTAATCAATGAGGGACAATTTTATGTTTAGAACCCATTTTCATTGTGCTTCCTACTACAAAAAAGTAGCAGAATCTATTAAAGAAAAAATCCCTGGAAACTGTATTGTGGAATTATGAAAGAGAACAAAATTATAGTAAATTCAGACATGATGGAATTTAAGCAAAGAGCTCCAGAATGAACCCCACCAAAAACAAACAAACAAAAAAACAAAAAAACAACTATTCCCATAGCTAGCAAGAAAAGGAGCAAATTAAAATTTGGCAGGCACTCTTGAAGTTAAACACAATCTGCTGGAAATAGTAATAAAAAATCTCTACTTGAAACAACCTCAAAACAACCACAAAAGTAAAGATTAAAAATACATAAATTTATACAATGATCCCCAAATAAGAAAGAGATCAGTTACAGAACAAATAGTGTAAGACAAAAACATTGTGGGAAACAGATCAGAACATGGAAAAAGCCAATCCAGGAGGTATCAAAATAGATATTCTCTTTATAGTCACACAGATTAAAAATCTTCCTGATCTTTATTGTAAAGAAATAACTAGGTGCATCCCAAAATGTCACTGTATGAATTTCATATTCATACTGTAGTTAATCATGTATTTGATGCTATAAGGATGGAAAGTTTAATCAATCTCAACAAACTTTTTGCTGTTTTCATAAAGCCCCACTGCTATTTAGTTACTGAGACCAGGCAGAACTTTCCTAAATAAATTGAAGTCAATATTACTGTAACCAGAACAGATTAAACAAATAAAAAAATAACCAGTCCCTTATAGCATTCTATTTACTTGTTTCTAGCTATGAGTGCATGTTACATATTCCCCCCTCCATTCTATTTACTTATTTCTATCTATGAGAACATGTTGCATATTCCCCCCTCCAGCCACAGACACTGACACATATAGCATTCTTAGTAAATATATTTCAAAAATGAGTAATTAATTATATTAATTTATCCAACCTCAGTCCTTCATATAATGTTCTCCCATTTAAGTCCAGCATGGGAAGAACAACAGAAAGAAAACAAAACAAAACAAAACACAACTCTTTTCTCTTTAGACACCTATGTATAGTCAACTCTGTATAATCTGCCCAGCGTTTTATTAATTGGAAACATTCATTAGCTGACCTTTCTACATTTCACTGAGAACTGATGTTCAAAATGATGACTCTGGAGCACTAAAAATCCTAAAGTGCCTTCTGAGTCATCAAAGAAAGATTCAATTATGCTCAATATAGTTCTCATGTTAATTGTATTTCATTGTATTCCAGGGTTTAGAAAACTGGCAACTTGTCTATGCTAAATAAGTTCACTTTGTATTAGCCAAGTTATTTACTTAACTAACCCACTGCATAGTACCCCTATTCTTTTTCCCAAGTAATGACTACATATAGATGTGTTTTTGTGTTGAGGGAAATTATGGTACTAAAATATACTAGATTCCTTCCTGTAACATATATATTATACTATTTTTGAAGCAGGTGAATATTTCATATTTGAAATGGAACAGAACTCAAATGATAATTTACTGTTTTAGAGACTAAGGGAAAAATAAATGAGGTTGTAACTAAATGGAGAAAATGCTCCCTATAAGTATCCTGTTTTGTAGTGTATACAGATTTGATATACATTGCAAAACATCAAAGGAAGCTTAAAATATTGGATGTGAAATGTTTTCAATAACTGCCCCTCTTTAAAGATAGAGTAAACTTAAAACTTATCAAACGTTTATTGCTTTAAATATCCATTTGTTTGATTTTACTTTTAAGACTTTCCATACTCATCTTCCATTAGTCTGGTGAAAGAATATCCATTTCTCTTCACAGGAATGACAGAGGAAAACAGTGTCACTTCACAAAGATTCTTTCTCTTTTTTTCCCCACAAAGATTTTTGAATAGCTGCAACTTATCATTTGAAAATAAACAAATAAAAATCAGTTGTTGGAACTCAGATGGATAAAATGTACTGCATTTCAGGGGCAGAATTGATTATTACCAAATATATTTCAAATATTTCAAAAAATAAAGAGAAATACATTCTTACTAAGAAATATATTCATTTATGTATTGACAACACAAGGAGAGCTCTTCCGCAAATGATAGTACATCCTGGAACTCCTTGGCTATTGGAGGAGCAATATTATATATTAAGATCTACTGACAGATGTCATGTCATCATGTCATGTCTTGTGCTTTGTCCCATTGCAATTTATTTCAATAATCATGACACTTTTCACAATACCATACCTGGTAATTCTCCATGCTGTGGTTTGAAGAAAGTTTGGTGTTATTCTTACCTGAAAAGGGAGTACTGAATGGCTGCAGCCACTGACAAGAAAGAATAACTCATTTTACAAATTATCACATGAGTTTAATCCTAGACACTTTGAGTGGAAAGGGTTCTTAATTACCAGAAAAAAATGTTGTCTCTGAAGAATTAGTTCTTATCCAAAATTAGTTCAGTGAGTCTCACAAAATAAATTATTTTATTTTTCTACTTTTAAAATTTCACTACAATCTTTTCCTGTTTTGTCGATGATTATTTCACCATAGAGTTGAGGGTCCATATCTGGGCTCTCCACTCTGTTCCACTGGTCTATGTGTCTGTTTTTATGCCAGTACCACGCTGTCTTGGTGATCACAGCTTTGTAGTAAAGCTTGAAATCGGGTAACGTGATGCCGCCAGTTTTGTTTTTGTTTTTCAACATTTCCTTAGCAATTCAGGGTCTCGTCTGATTCCATACAAATTTTAGGATTATTTGCTCCAGCTCTTTGAAAAATATTGGTGGAATTTTGAACGGAATGGCATTAAAAGTATAGATTGCTCTAGGCAGTATAGACATTTTAACAATGTTTATTTTTCCAATCCAAGAGCATGGAACGGTCTTCCATCTTTTTGTGTCTTCTTCAATTTCTTTCATGAGTGTTCTGTAGTTCCTCGAGTACAGGTCCTTTACCTCTTTGGTTAGGTTTATTCCCAGGTATCTTATGGTTCTTGGTGCTATAGTAAATGGAATCGATTCTCTAATTTCCCTTTCTGTATTTTCATTGTTATTGTATAAGAAAGCCACTGATTTCTGTACATTGACTTTGTATCCTGCCACGTTACTGAATTGCTGTATGAGTTCTAGTAGTTTGGGGGTGGAGTCTTTGGGGTTTTCCATATAAAGAATCATGTCATCTGCACAGAGAGAGAGTTTGACTTCTTCCTTGCCAATTTGGATACCTTTTATTCCTCTTTGTTGTCTGAATGCCGTTGCTAAAACTTCTAATACTATGTTGAACAAGAGTGGTGAGAGTGGGCATCCTTGTCGTGTTCCTGATCTCAACAGGAAGGCTGCAAGCTTTTTCCCGTTGAGGATGATATTTGCTGTGGGTCTTTCATAGATAGATTTTATGAAGTTCAGGAATGTTCCCTCTATCCCTATACTTTGAAGCGTTTTCATCAGGAATGGATGCTGGATTTTGTCAAATGCTTTTTCTGCATCCATTGAGAGGACCATGTGGTTCTTCTCTCTTCTCTTATTGATGTGTTCTATCACACTGATTGATTTGCGAATGTTGAACCAACCTTGCAACCCAGGGATGAATCCCACCTGGTCATGGTGGATAATCTTTTTAATGTGCTGCTGGATCCTGTTTGCTAGGATCTTGTTGAGAATCTTTGCATCCATATTCATCAGTGATATTGGTCTGAAATTCTCCTTTTTGGTGGGGTCCTTTCCTGGTTTGGGGATCAGGGTAATGCTGGCTTCATAAAAAGAGTCTGGAAGTTTTCCTTCTGCTTCAATTTTTTGGAACAGCTTCAGGAGAATTGGTGTTATTACTTCTTTGAAAGTTTGGTAGAATTCCCCAGGGAATCCGTCAGGTCCTGGGCTCTTGTTTTTGGGAGTTTTTTTTTTTCCATTTTATTTATTTTTTCAGTGTAACAGTATTCATTGTTTTTGCACAACACCCAGTGCTCCATGCAATATGTGCCCTCCCTATTACCCACCACCTGTTCCCCCAACCTCCCACCCCTGACCCTTCAAAACCCTCAGGTTGTATTTCAGAGTCCATAGTCTCTTATGATTCGCCTCCCCTTCCAAATTTTTTTTTAAATAAACATATAATGTATTTTTATCCCCAGGGGTACAGGTCTGTGAATCGCCAGGTTTACACACTTCACAGCACTCACGATAGCACATACCCTCCCCAATGTCCATAGCCCCCTCCCCCTCTCCCAATCCCACCTCCCCCCAGCAACCCCCAGTTTGTTTTGTGAGATTAAGAGTCATTTATGTTTTGTCTCCTTCCCAATCCCATCTTGTTTCATTTATTCTTCTCCTATCCCCCTAACCCCCCATGTTGCTTCTCCATGTCCTCATATAAGGGAGATCATATGATAGTTGTCTTTCTCCGATTGACTTATTTCACTAAGCATGATACGCTCTAGTTCCATCCACGTTGTCGCAAATGGCAAGATTTCATTTCTTTTGATGGCTGCATAGTATTCCATTGTGTATATATACCACATCTTCTTTATCCATTCATCTGTTGATGGACATCTAGGTTCTTTCCATAGTTTGGCTATTGTAGACATTGCTGCTATAGACATTCGGGTACACGTGCCCCTTCGGATCACTATGTTTGTATCTTTAGGGTAAATACCCAGTAGTGCAATTGCTGGGTCATAGGGTAGTTCTATTTTGGGAGGTTTTTGATCACTGCTTCAATCTCCTTACTAGATATTGGTCTATTCAGGTTGTCAATTTCTTCCTGGTTCAATTTTGGGAGTTTGTAGCTTTCCAGGAATGCATCCATTTCATCTAGGTTGCTTAGCTGATTGGCATATAACTGTTGGTAATAATTTCTGATGATTGTTTCTATTTCCTTGGTGTTAGTTGTGATCTCTCCCTTTTCATTCATAATTTTATTAATTTGGGCTTTCTCTCTTTTCTTTTGGATTAGTGTGGCCAATGGTTTATTGATCTTATTGATTCTTTCAAAAAACCAGCTTCTAGTTTCATTGATACGTTCTACTGTATCTCTAGTTTCTACCTCATTGATCTCTGCTCTAATCTTGATTATTTCCCTTCTTGCATGTGGAGTTGGTTTGATTTGTTGTTGATCTTTAAGGTGTAGAGACAGCTGGTGTTTTCTGGATTTTTCAATGTTTTTGAGGGAGGCTTGGATGGCTATGTATTTCCCCCTTAGAACTGCCTTTGCTGTATTCCATAGGTTTTGGACCGAATTGTCTTCATTCTCATTGGTTTCCATGAATTGTTTAAGTTCATCTTTGATCTCCTGGTTGATCCAAGCATTCTTAAGCAAGGTGGTCTTTAGCTTCCAGGTGTTTGAGTTCCTTCTGAACTTTTCCTTGTGATTGAGTTCCAGTTTCAAAGCATTGTGATCGGAGAATATGAAGGGAATAATGTCAGTCTTTTGGTATCGGTTGAGTCCTGCTTTGTGACCCAGTATGTGGTCTTTTCTGGAGAAGGTTCCATGTGCAATTGAGAAGAATGAGTATTCTGTTGTTCTAGGGTGGAATGTTCTGTATATGTCTATGAGGTCCATCTGGTCCAATGTTTAATTCAATGCTCTTATTTCTTTATTAATTTTCTGCTTCAATGATCTGTCTATTTCTGAGAGAGGCATATTAAGATCTCCTACCATTATTGTATTCATATCAATATAACTCTTTATCTTGATTAATAGTTTTCTTATGTAATTGGGTGCTCCCATATTGGGGGCATAGATATTCACAATTGTTAGATCATCTTGGTGGATAGTCCCTTTAAGAATTATGTAGTGACCTTCTGTGTCTCTGACTACAGTCTTTAGTTTAAAATCTAATTTATCTGATATGAGAATCACTACCCCCAAAGGAAAAAAGACAGTCTCTTCAATAAATGGTGCTGAGAAAACTGGACAGCGATATGTAGAAGAATGAAACTCGACCATTCTCTTACATGGTACACAAAGATAAACTCGACATGGATAAAAGACCTCAACGTGAGACAGGAATCTATCAGAATCCTAGAGGAGAACATAGGCAGTAACCTCTTCGATATCAGCCACAGCAACTTCTTTCAAGATATGTCTCCAAAGGCCAAGGAAACAAAAGCAAAAATGAACTTTTGGGACTTCATCAAGATCAAAAGCTTCTGCACAGCAAAGGAAACAGTCAACAAAACCAAAAGGCAACACACGGAATGGGAGAAGATATTTGCAAATGACAGTACAGACAAAAGGTTGATATCCAGGATCTGTAAAGAACTTCTCAAACTCAACACACACAAAACAGATAATCATATCGAAAAATGGGCAGAAGATATGAACAGACACTTCTCCAACGAAGACATACAAATGGCTCTCAGACACATGAAAAAATGTTCATCATCACTAGCGATCAGGGAGATTCAAATTAAAACCACATTGAGATACCACCTGACACCAGTTAGAATGGCCAAAATTAGCAAGACAGGAAACAACGTGTGTTGGAGAGGATGTGGAGAAAGGGGAACCCTCTTACACTGTTGGTGGGAATGCAAGTTGGTGCAGCCACTTTGGAGAACAGTGTGGAGATTCCTGAAGAAATTAAGAATAGAGCTTCCCTATGACCCTGCAATTGCACTGCTGGGTATTTACCCCAAAGATACAGATGTAGTGAAAATAAGGGCCATCTGTACCCCAATGTTTATTGCAGCAATGGCTACGGTCGCCAAACTGTGGAAAGAACCAAGATGCCCTTCAACGGATGAATGGATAAGGAAGATGTGGTCCATATACACGATGGAGTATTATGCCTCCATCAGAAAGGATGAATACCCAACTTTTGTAGCAACATGGATGGGACTGGAAGAAATTATGCTGAGCGAAATAAGTCAAGCAGAGAGAGTCAAGTATCATATGGTCTCACTTATTTGTGGAGCATAACAAATAACGTGGAGGACATGGGGAGATGGAGAGGAGAGGGAGTTGAGGGAAACTGGAAGGGGAGATGAACCATGAGAGACTATGGACTCTGAAAAACAACCAGAGGGTTTTGAAGGGGTGGGGGGGTGGGAGGTTGAGGAACCAGGTGTTGGGTAATGGGGGGGCACGTACTGCATGGAGCACTGGGTGTGATGCCAAAACAATGAACACTGTTATGCTGTAAATAAACAAATATAAAAAAATTCACTACAATCTTAAATAACTATTTCAATATTCCCAAAATTTTCCGTGTCTATCACTGCTGGTGTGAGAGTTGGTTTATATTAAATAAATGGACATTGTGATGTTAACATCTATGCATGTTAAAAAAAATGTTTCTTAGAAAAAATTTTACTCACACATTGAACCTGTGTTTCCATGGATATTGTTACTTAGTATAAATTTAAGGTAATCTGGATGTCTTCTTTGCAGATAAACTATAAATTTAAAAATAAAAGAGTTGATATTCAAAACTATGGTAAGCTTTACAAGTGGTAAAGAAATAACTGAATTTTGAAAAATACTAACACAGCTAAAATAGAGCCACCCACATTTTGGACACATACAGAAATTTAAAGAGACCATCCTAACCCTCCACTGACTTTTAATTTTTGAGCTAGTGAACACTAGTTTATATATTTAAGTGATCCTTATAAATCAACAACATGAAAAGATAAGGCCAGATTTCTCAGGTTGTTCTATATCATTCTTAATGTAGAAGAAATGAAGAGACAACATGATCAAAGGAATATTATTAACCAGCAGATTTATTTTTTATTTTGACAGCTCAATCACCTAAAAGGGACAAAGAAAATAAGTATATAAATGTGCTTTATTTATTTACTTATTTACCTGTTTATTTGTTTATTTAAATGTCTTTTCAACATTTATCAATAGTTATAGATTTGATCTATATTAATATATTTACCACCAGTACAAGAACTAAAATAAAACAACTAAAACTACTCGATCACTGAAGCTAAGAAGTCTAAACAGGGATTGTGTTACAACAAATTGATAATTGATACCTCAGAGCCTTGCTACTCAAAGTGTCAG
Source organism: Meles meles (assembly GCF_922984935.1). Lineage (NCBI taxonomy): Eukaryota > Metazoa > Chordata > Mammalia > Carnivora > Mustelidae > Meles > Meles meles. The sequence continues at coordinate 69,965,470 of NC_060087.1, forward strand.
GGGGATGAGTAGATGCTATTATCTGAGAACTTGTTAAAGACCCAAAGTAATAGGAACTATTACAGACATGATGAATCAGAACCTGCATTTAAATACCTCTGCCAGGTGATTTTTCACACATTACACTTTGAGAAGCATTGCCTTAGAGAAGAATTTCTCAAAGTATGGACCAGGGGCTACAGTGGTTTCCTGGACAAGTTCCAGTGGTCTTCACTATCAAAACTTGTTTAATAATAATACAAAGATGTTATTTTCTATTTAAAAACTGTTTTGACATTTGTAGAAAGATCATGCAAAAATAAATCAAGGCAGTAACATCAAACTGGAAGAATAGTGATTGCAGTTTTTACTTCAACACCTACAGGAAAAAATAAATAAAACTTATTTTAAGAATGTCCTTGATTAAACAGGAAAGTTTGTAAATTTAATGAAATACCATCCATTGAAAATATATATGTTTAAAATATAGTGTGATAAAATTTCAAGTGTACATAACAAAATATCAAAGTTATCTCAAGAAGGAGTAATCTTGTAATTAAGTTTCAAGCAGAGATAGCCACATTTTTTTTAAACTATGAAGCCATTTTCATTTGAAGAAGCAACAAAAAAACCTATCCAGATATAGATCTGGAAGAATCTTTTTAATAAATGAGATATCACTTTACAACTATCAATACTGATAAAATAGAAAGCACAAGAAATAAGTGTTGGTAAGGATTTGGAGAAAAAAGAACTCACACACTGTTGGTGGTAATTTAAATTGGTACATCTACTGTTTAAAATAATAAGGAGGTTTCTTAAAAAAACAGAAGTAGGAATCCATTGATTTATGATGTAATAATTAAACTACTAGGTATTTACCCAAAGAAATAAAAAATACTAATTTGAAAAGATATGTGCACCTTTATGCTTATTGCACTATCACTTACAATACCCAAGATACAAAAGCAACCTAAATGTCCATTGATAGACCAATGGATAAAGAAGATGTGTAATATATATATATAGCTAGAAAACACTACACACACACACAAACACATATAATCTCATGTGATTAAGCTTAGAACTTTCTGGAGGAGGAGTCAAGATGGCAGAGAAGTAGCCGGATGAGACTACATCAGGTAGCAGGAGATCAGCTAGATAGCTTATCAATCCACTGCGAACAACTACAAATCCAAAAGGAGACTGAAGAGAAGAACAGCAACAATTCTAGAAACAGAAAATCAACCACTTTCTGAAAGGTAGTACGGGCAGAGAAGTGAATCCAAAGAGACGGGGCGCTAGACTGCAGGGTAGGGGCCAGGACTGGCAAGCGGCAGAGCAACGGAGCACAAAATCAGAACTTTTAAAAGTCTGCTCCACTCAGGGACATCACTCCAGAGGCTAAACTGTGGTGAAGCCCACATGGGGTCAGTGGGCCCCAGGTCCTGCGGGGTCACAGAAGGATCGGGAGTGTCTGAGTGTCACAGAGATTGCAGGTATTAGAGCAGGGAAGCCAGCTACAGAGACAGAGCTGAGGAGTGAACTCTCAGCTGGGGTTACCTTGAACTAGTCACAGGCTGGGTGAGCTCTGAGCGCAGTCAGAGGCCAGGGAGATGGGAGTGATTGGGCGTTTTTTTCTAAGGGCACACTAAGGAGTGGGGCCCCGAGCTCTCGGAATGGGAGACTGGGAGGCCACCATTTTCATTCCCATCCTCCGGAACTCTACGGAAAGAGTTCATGGAACAAAAGCTCCCAAAAGGGAACCTGAGCGTATTACTTAGCCCAGCCCCTGGCAAGGGTGGTGCATTTCCGCTTTGGACAAAGGCACTTGAGAATCACTACAACAGGCCCATCCCGAGAAGATCAACAAGAAATCCAGCCAAGACCAAGTTCATGTATCAAGGAGAACAGCAGAATCCCAGAGGAGGAGAAAGCAAAGCATGGAATTCATGGCTTTCTCCCATGATTCCTTAGTATTGCAGTTAATTTGTTTTTTTATTTTATTTTTTTTCTTCTTCTAAATTTTTTTAACTTTTACCATTTCGTCTTTTAACATTTTTAACTAGTTTATCTTAACAATACCTTTCATAAAAAATAATAATAATCTTTATTGAACCTTCATTATTATAGTCATATTTTATCCTTCATTGTATCTAACTTTATTTTTTGCATACACATAGGGTTTTTTCTTCTAAAAAATTTGGGGTACAACATCTTCTAATAGATCAAAATATGCCCTAAATCTAGCTCCAGGCTTGTTCTAGCCTCCAGGCCGAGCAAAATCTCTCCATTTTCTTTTTCATTATTCTCCCCACCAACTTACTTTATCAACTCCTTTTTTAGAAATTAAAAAAAAATTCATCTTTATAGGCATATTGTATCCCTTCATTGTGTTTACACTTATATATGTCTTTCATTCTTTAAAATTTTAAGAGGTTGTTTCATCTAAGAGACCAAAGTACTCCCAAAATTAAGTGGGTGACCCTGTTATAGTCACCAGTCTAGTATATATATATATTTTCTTTTTTTATATTTTTTAAAATTTGTTTTCTTTTTTAAATTTTTTTTTTCTGAACTTCTTTTTATCCCCTTTCTCCTTCCCGTGATTTGCAGTCTCTTCTGATTTGGCTAAAGCACGTTTTCCTGGGGTCTTTGCCACCCTTTTAGTATTTTATTTGCTCCTTCATATATTCTTATCTGGAAAAATGAGAAGGTGGAAAAACTTACCACAAAAAAAAAGAACAAGAGGCAATACCAAAGGCTACGGACCTAATCAATACGGACATTGGTAATATGTCAGACCTAGAGTTCAGAATGATGATTCTCAAGGTTCTAGCCAGGCTCGAAAAAGGCATGGAAGATAGTAGGGAAACCCTCTCCGGAGAGATAAAAGCCCTTTCTGGAGAAATAAAAGAACTAAAATCTAAACAAGTTGAAAGCAAAAAACCTATTAATGAGGTACGATAAAAAATGGAGGCTCTTACTGCTAGAATAAATGAGGTAGAAGAAAGAATTAGTGATATAGAAGACCAAATGACAGAGAATAAAGAAGCTGAGCAAAAGAGACAAACAAGTGCTGGACCACGAGGGGAGAATTTGAGAGATAAGTGACACCAGAAGATGAAATAACATTAGAATAATTGGGATTCCAGAAGAAGAAAGAGAGAGGGGAGCAGAAGATATATTGGAGAGAATTATTGGAGAGAATTTCCCTAATATGGCAAAGGGAACAAGCATCAATATCCAGCAGGTGCAGAGAATCCCCCTCAAAATCAATAAAAATAGATCCACACCGCATCACCTAATAGTAAAATTTACAAGTCTTATCTATAAAGAGAAAATCCTGAAAGCATCTCTGGAAAAGAAGTCTGTAATATACAATGGTAAAAATATTAGATTGGCAGCAGATATATCCACAGAGACCTGGCAGGCCAGAAAGAACTGGCATGATATATTCAGAGGAATAAATGAGAAAAACATACAGCCAAGAATACTATATCCAGCTAGGCTATCATTGAAAATAGAAGGAGATATAAAAAGCTTCCAGGACAAACAAAAGCTGAAAGAATTATCAAACACCAAATCAGCTCTACAGGAAATATTGAAAGGGGTCCTCTAAGCAAAGAGAGACACTAAAATTAGTAGATCAGAAAGAAAAAGACAATATACAGTAGCAGTCACCTTACAGGCAATACAATAGCACTAAACTCATATCTCTCAATAGTTACCCTGAATGTTAATGGACTAAATGCCCCAATGAAAGGACACAGGGTATCTGAATGGAAAAAAAAAAAAAAAAAAAAAAAAAAACAACCACCAACAAACAAGAAAACAAAACAAAACCCATCAATATACTGCCTACAAGAAACTGATTTTAGACCTGAAGACACCTCCAGATTTAAAGTGAGGGGGTGGAAAACAATTTACCATGCTAATGGACATCAGAAGAAGGCTACAGTGGCAATCCTTATATCAGATCAATTAGACTTTAAGCCAAAGACTATAACAAGAGATGAGGAAGGACACTGTATCATACTCAAAGGGTCTGTCCAACAAGAAGATCAAACAATTTTAAATATCTATGTCCCTAACGGGGAAGCAGCCAACTATATAAACCAATTAATAACAAAATCAAAGAAATACATCTTCAGTAATACAATAATAGTAGGGGACTTTATTTTTTATTTTTTTTTAATATTTTTATTTATTTGACAGAGATCACAAGTAGGCAGAGAGGCAGGCAGAGAGAGAGAGGAAGGGAAGCAGGCTCCCCGCTGCGCAGAGAGCCCGATGCAGGGCTCGATCCCAGGACCCTGAGATCATGACCTGAGCCAAAGGCAGAGGTTTTACCCACTGAGCCACCCAGGTGCCCCATAGTAGGGGACTTTAACACTCCCCTCACTTAAATGGACAGATCATCCAAGCAAAAGATCAACAAGGAAATAAAGGCCTTAAATGACACACTGGGCCAGATGGACACCACAGATATATTCAGAACATTCAATTCCAAAGCAACAGAATACACATTTCATTCTAGTGTACATGAAACACTCTCCAGAATAGATCACATCCTGGGTCTTAAATCAGATCTCAACTGGTATCAAAAGATTGGGATCATTCCCTGCATATTTCAGACCACAATGCTCTGAAGCTAGAACTCAATCACAAGAGGAAATTTGGAAATAACACAGATATGCGGAGATTAAGCAGCATCCTTCTAAAGAATGAATGGGTCAACCACGAAATTAAGGAAGAATTGAAAAAATTCATGGAAACAAATGATAATGAAAACACAACTGTTCAAAATCTGTGGGACACATCAAAGGCAGATCTGAGAAGAAAATATACAGCAGTACAAGCCTTTCTCAATAAACAAGAAAGGTCTCAAATACACAAGTTAAACCTACACCTAAAGGAGCTAGAGAAAGAACAAGAAAGCCTAAACACAGCAGGAGAAGAGAAATCATAATGATCAGAGCAGAAATCAATGAAATAGAAACCAAAAAAATAATAGAAGAAATCAACGAAACTAGGAGTTGGTTCCTTGAAGGAATTAATAAGATTGATAAACCCCTGGGCAGACTTATCTAAAAGAAAAGAGAAAGAACCCAAAGAAATAAAATCATGAATGAAAGAGGAGAGATCACAACCAACACCAAAGAAATACAAACAATTATAAGAACATATTACGAACAACTCTACGGCAACAAATTTGACAATCTGGAAGAAATGGATGCATTCCTGGAGACATATAAACTACTACAACTGAACCAGGAAGAAATAGAAAACCTGAACAGACCAATAACCAGTAAGGACATTGAAACAGTCATCAAAAATCACCAAACAGGGGCGCCTGGGTTGCTCAGTGGATTAAGCCGCTGCCTTCGGCTCGGGTCATGATCTCAGGGTCCTGGGATCGAGCCCCACAATGGGCTCTCTGCTCTGCAGGGAGCCTGCTTCCTCCTCTCTCTCTGCCTGCCTCTCTGCCTACTTGTGATCTCTCTCTGTGTCAAATGAATAAATAAAATCTTAAAAAAAAAAAATCACCAAACAAACAAAAGCCCAGGGCCAGAGGGCTTCCAGGGGAATTCTACCAAACATTTAAAGAAGAATTAATACCTATTCTTCTGACACTGTTCCAAAAAATAGAAATGGAAGGAAAACTGCCAAACTCATTTTATGAGGCCAGGATCACCTTGATCCCAAAACCAGACAAGGATACCATCAAAAAAGAGAATTACAGACCAATTTCCTTGATGAACACAGATGCAAAAATTCTCACCATAATACTAGCCAATAGGATTCAACAGTACATTAAAAGGATTATTCACCACATTTATTCCAGGGCTGCAATGTTGTTTCAATATCTGCAAATCAATCCATGTGATACAACACATTAATAAAAGAAAGTACAAGAGGGGCGCCTGGGTGGCTCAGTGGTTTAAGCCGCTGCCTTCGGCTCAGGTCATGATCTCAGGGTCCTGGGATCGAGTCCCACGTCTGGCTCTCTGCTCTGGAGGGAGCCTGCTTCCCTCTCTCTCTCTGTCTGCCTGCCTCTCTATCTACTTGTGATCTCTCTCTGTCAAATAAATAAATAAAATTAAAAAAAAAAAAGAAAGTACAAGAACTATATGATACTCTCAATAGATGCTGAATAAGCATTTGACAAAGTGCAGCATCCCTTCCTGATTAAAACTCTTCAAAGTGTAGGGATAGAGGGCACATATCTCAATATTATCAAAGCCATCTATGAAAAACCCACCACAAATATCATTCTCAATGGAGAAAAACTGAAAGCTTTTCCGTTAAGGTCAGGAACACGGCAGGAATTTCCATTATCACCACTGCTATTCAACATAGTACTAGAAGTCCTAGCCTCAGCAATCAGACAACAAAAGGAAATTAAAGGCATCCAAATCGGCAAAGAAGAAGTCAAACTATCACTCTTCGCAGATGATTTGATACTACATGTGGAAAACCCAAAAGACTCCACTCCAAAACTGCTAGAACTTGTACAGGAATTCAGTAAAGTGTCAGAATATAAAATCAGTGCACAGAAATCAGTTGTATTTCTATACACCAACAAGACAGGAGAAAGAGAAGTTAAGGAGTCAATCCCATTTACAATTGCACCCAAAACCATACGATACCTAGGAATAAACCTACACAAAGAGGCAAAGAATCTACACTCAGAAAACGATAAAGTACTCATGAAAGAAATTGAGGAAGACACAAGGAAATGGAAAAAAAGTTCCATGCTCCTGGATTGGAAGAACAAATATTGTGAAAATGTCTATGCTACCTAAAGCCATCTACACATTTAATGCAATCCCTATCAAAATACCATCCATTTTTTTTTCAAATACATGGAACAAATAATCCTAAAATTTATATGGAACCAGAAAATACCTCCAATAACCAAAGGAATATTGAAAAAGAAAGCCAAAGATGGTGGCCTCACCATTCCGGACTTGAAGCTCTAATACAAAGCTGTCATCATCAAGACAGCATGGTACAGGCACAAAAACAGTCACATAGATCAATGGAACAAAATAGAGAGCCCAGAAATAGACCTTCAATTCTATGGTCAACTAATCTTTGACAAAGCAGGAAAGAATGTCCAATGGAAATAAAGACAGTCTGTTCAACAAATGGTGTTGGGAAAATTGGACAGCCACATGCAGAAAAATGAAATTGGACCACTTCCTTATACTACACACAAAAATAGACTCAAAATGGATGAAGGACCTCAATGTGAGAAAGGAACCCATCAAAATCCTTGAGGAGAACACAGGCAGCAACGTCTTTGACCTCAGCCTCAGCAACTTCTTCCTAGGGACATCACCAAAGGCAAGGGAAGCAAGGGAAAAAATGAACTATTGGGATTTCATCAAGATCAAAAGCTTTTGCACAGCAAAGGAAACAGTTAACAAAACCAAAAGACAACTGACAGAATGGGAGAAGATATTTGCAAACGACATATCAGATAAAGGGCTAGTATCCAAAATCTGTAAAGAGCTTAGCAAACTCAACACCCAACGAACAAATAACCCAACCAAGAAATGGGCAGAAGACATGAACAGACATTACTGCAAAGAAGACATCCAGATGGCCAACAGACACATGAAAAAGTGCTCCACATCACTCGGCATCAGAGTAATAAAAATCAAAGCCACAATGAGATACCACCTCACAACAGTCAGAATGTCTAAAGTTAACAGGTCAGAAAATGACAGATGCTGGTGAGGATGTGGAGAAAAGGGAACCCCCCTACACTGTTGGTGGGAATGCAAGCTGGAGTAATCACTCTGGGAAACAGCATGAAGTTCCTCAAAAAGTTGAAAATAGAGCTACACTATGACCCAGCAATTGCACTACTGGGTATTTAACCTAAAGATACAAATGTAGTGATCCGAAGGGGCACGTGTACCCGAATGTTTATAGCAGCAATGTCTACAATAGCCAGACTATGGAAAGAACCTAGATGTCCATCAACAGATGAATGGATCAAGAAGAAGTGGTATATATACACAATGGAATACTATGCAGCCATCAAAAGAAATGAAGTCTTGCCATTTGCGACAACATGGATGGAACTAGAGGGTATTATGCTTAGCGAAATAAGTCAATCAGAGAAAGACAACTATCATATGCTCTCCCTGATATGAGGAAGTGGAGATGCAGCGTGGCAGTTTGTGGAGTAGGAAAAGAATAAATGAAACAAGATGGGATTGGGAGGGAGACTAATCATAAGTGACTCTTAATCTCACAACACAAACTGAGGGTTGCTGGGGGGTGGGGTCCAGGAGAGGTTGGTGGTGTTATGGACATTGCGGAGGGGATGTGCTATGGTGAGTGCTGTGAAGTGTGTAAACCTGGCGATTCACAGACCTGTACCCCTGGGGATAAAAATACATTATATGTTTATAAAAAAAATGGAAGGGGAGGCGAACCATAAGAGACTATGGACTCTGAAAAACAACCTGAGGGTTTTGAAGGGTTGGGGGTGGGAGGTTGGGGGAACAGGTGGTGGGTAATAGGGAGGGCACGTATTGCATGGAGCACTGGGTGTTGTGCAAAAACAATGAATACTGTTACGCTGAAAAAATAAAAAAATTTAAAAAATACATTATATGGTTATAAAAAAATAAAAAATTAAAAAATAAAAATTAAAAAATGAAAAGAACCCACTAACATAGGCTTAATATGTTCAATAAATATTAGCTCTAGTTTAAAAAATAAAAGATTAAAACTTTCTGTTCTTTCAAAAAAGCCTAGATACATAGAAAACATTTAACGTTTAGGCAGCCAACATATAATTTCTCAGATTACAAAAAACAAACAAACAAACAAACAAACAAAAACCAAAAAAAAAAAAAAACCCTCAACACAAAACTACGCCATCTATAACTTTTCTGTTTTCCAAAAAAATCAAAGCAAAACCACTCAAGTGAGACATTTTAATTTCAGATATTTGTTGCTTTCTCTATGGAAATTAGCCTGAATGAAATTGATCTTTTTATTTGTTCAGCTCTTATTTTTTTTAAGATTTTATTTATTTATTTGACAGAGAGAGATCACAAGTAGATAGAGAGGCAGGCAGAGAGAGAGAGAGGGAAGCAGGCTCCCCACTGAGCAGAGAGCCCGATGTGGGACTCGATCCCAGGACCCTGAGATCATGACCCGAGCCGAAGGCAGCAGCTTAACCCACTGAGCCACCCAGGCGCCCCATTGTTCAGCTCTTATTTTTTCATTAAGTTATTACTTATTTTAATTATTTAGCATACAGTCTAGCATTACTTTCAGGTGTGCAAAATAGTGATTCAACACTTAAATACAACACCTGGTGCTTATCACAACAAGTGGACTACTTAGTCCCCATCAACCATTTCACCCATCCCACCACCTACCACCACTCTGAAAAAGATAAGTTTATTCCCTATAGTTAAGAGTCTGGGGGCACCTGGGTGGCTCAGTGGATTAAAGTCTCTGCCTTTGGCTCAGGTCATGATCCTAGGGTCCTGGGATCAAGCCCCACATCAGGCTCTCTACTCAGCAAGGAGCCTGCTTCCCTTCCTCTCTCTCTACCTGCTTGTGATCTCTGTCTGTCAAATAAATAAATAAAAATCTTTACCAAAAAAAGAGTCTGTTCCCTTATATACCTCTCTCTCTTTTTTCCCCTTTGCTTATTTGTTTTGTATCTAAAATTCCACGTATGTGTACAATCATATGGTATTTGTCATTCTCTAAATGACTTATTTCACTTAGCATACTAATATCTAGCTTCAGCCATGTTTTTGCAAATGGCAAGATTTCATTCTTGTTTATAGCTGAGTAATATACCACTGTGTGTGTGTGTATCTGTATGTATATACAACATTTTCTTTATCCATTCATCAGTGGATAGACATTCGAGTTGCATTCATAACTTGGATTTTGTAGATAATGCTCCTATAAACATTAGGGTGCATGTGCCCTCTCAATTAGTGTTTTTGTACCCTAATACATAGTAAATACATGGGTAAATACCTAGTAATACAGTTGCTAAATAGTAGGGTAGAGCTCTATTTTTAATTTTTTAGAGAACCTCCATAATGTTTTCCAGAGTGGCTGCATCAGTTTGTATTCTAACCAACACTGCACTAGGTTTCCATTTTCTCCACACCTTTACCAACACTTCCTTTTTCCAGGAAAAACACCCAGTGTTGTTGATTTTCGCCATTCTGACTGGTGTAAGGTAATATATAATCATGGTTTTGGTTTGTATTTCCCCAATGATGATTGATATTGAACATTGTTTCATATGTCTATTGGCCATCTGTGTGTCTTTTTTGGAAAAATTTCTATATATATCTTCTTACCAATTTTTCACTGAGTTATTTGTGGGGTTTTTTTGGGGGTTGAATTTTGTAAGTTATTTTTATATTTTTGATATTAACCCTTATAAGATATGTCATTTTTTAATATTTTATTTATTTGACAGAGAGAAATCTCAACTAGGCAGAGAGGCAGGCTGAGAGAGAGGAGGAAGCAGGATCCCCACGGAGCAGAGAGCCCGATGTGGGGCTCGATCCCAGGACCCTGGGATCATGACCTGAGCCGAAGGCAGAGGCTTTAATCCACTGAGCCACCCAGGTGCCCCTCAGATATGTCATTTACAAATATCTTCTCCCATTCCATAGGTTGCCTTTTAGGTTGATTGTTTCCTTTGCTATGCAGAAACATTTTATTTTGAAGTCCCAATCATTTATTTTTGTTTTTTTTTTCCCTTACATCATGAGTAATATTTAGTAAGAATTTGCTAAAGCTGATATCAGAGAAGATACTGCCTATGTTCCCCCCAGGATTTTGATGGATTCAGGTCTGATGTTAAGGTTTTCAATTCATTTTGAATTTATATTTTTCTTTTGTGTAAGAAAGGGGTCAAGTGTCATTGTTTTGCATATTACTGTCTGGTTTTCCCAACACCATTTGTTGAAGTAACTGGTTTGTTTCTCCAGTTGGATATTCCTTACTGCATTTTCAAAGATTAATTGAACATATATTTATTGGCTCATTTCTGGAATTTTTATTCTACTACATTGATGGATATGGCAATATGTGACATTATAATACTGTTTTGATCACTACAGCTTTGTGATATAACCTGATGTCTAAAATTGTGATGAATCCAGCTTTGCTGTTCTTTTTCAGAATTCCTTTGATTGTTTGGGGTCTTCTATGGTTCCACACGTTTTAGTATTGTTTGTCTAGTTCGGTGAAAAATGCTGTTGGTATTTTGATAGGGATTGCATTAACCGTGTGTGTTCCTTTGGGAAAGATGGACATTTGAGCAGTACTTGTCCTTCCAAACCATAAGCATAAAATAACTTTCCATTCCTTTGTGTCCTCTTCTGTTTTTCATCAGTGATTTATAGTTAAGGCACAGGTCTTTTACCAAATTCATTAGGTTTATTCCTAGGTATGTTATGGTTTTTGCTGCAATTGTAAATGGGACTCACTCCTCAATTTCTGTTTCTGATGTTTCATTATTTGTGTATAAAAATGCAACAAATTTATGCACATTGATTTTTTTTTGTCCTGCAACTCTACTGAGTTTGTTTATTTGTTCTAGGAGTTTTTGCTGGAGTCTTTTGGATTTTATTTTTAAATTACTTTTCATGTATTTTTTTTCTATATTATGTTCAGGTAGCCACTGTATAGCACATCATTAGTTATTTTTAAAATTTTTATTTATTTTATTTTATTTTTTTTTGCTGTTTGAGATTTCATTTATTTATGTATTTATTTATTTATTATTTTTTTCCCATTTTATTTATTTTTTCAGCGTAACAGTATTCATTCTTTTTGCACAACACCCAGTGCTCCATGCAAAACGTGCCCTCCCCATTACCCACCACCTGTTCCCCCAACCTCCCACCCCTGACCCTTCAAAACCCTCAGGTTGTTTTTCAGAGTCCATAGAAATTTTTATTTATTTTTTAAATTTCTTTTCAGTGTTCTAGAATTCATTGTTTGTGCACAACACCAAGTGCTCCATGCACTGCATGCCCTCCGTAATACCCACCACCAGGTTCACCCAACCTCCCACTCCCGTCCCCTCCAAAACCCTCAGTTTGTTTCTCAGAGTCCACAGTCTCTCATGGTTCATTTTCCAATCCAATTTCCCCCAACTCCCTTCTCCTCTCCAGCTCCCCATGTCCTCCATGTTATTCTGTATGCTCCACAAATAAGCAACACAATATGATAATTGACTCTCTGATTGACATATTTCACTCAGCATAATCTCCTTCAGTCCCATTCATGTTGAGACAAAGTTGAATATTAATCCTTTCTGGTGTAGGCCTAATACTCCATAGTATATATGGACCATATCTTCTTTATCCATCCTTCCATTGGTTCTTTAAACTGTTTGGTGACTGTGGCCATTGCTGCTAGGAACATTGGGGTACAGATGGACCTTCTCTTCACTGCATCTGTATCTTTGGTGTAAGTACCCAGTAGTATAATTTTAGGGTCATAGGGAAGCTCTATTTTTAATTTCTTAAGGAGTCTCCACACTGTTTTCCAAAGTGGCTGCACCATCTTGCATTCTCACCAACAGTGTAAGAGGGTTCCCCTTTCTCCACATCTTCCTCAACACATGTTGTTTACAGTCTTGTTAATTTTGGCTTTGATTTGAATCTCCCTGATGACTAGTGACAATAAACATTTTTTCCTGTGTCTGTTAGCCATTTGTATGTCTTCTTTGGAGAAGTGTCTGTTCATGTCTTCTGCCCATTCTTTATGTAATTATCTGTTTTTTATGTGTTGGGTTTGAGGAGTTCTTTACAGATCTTGGATATCAGTCTTTTGTCTGTACTGTCATTTGCTATTGTCTTCTCCCATTCCGTGGGTTGCCTCTTTGTTTTGTTGATTGTTTCCTTTGCTGTGCAGAAGCTTTTGATCTTGATGAAGTCCCAAAAGTTCATTTTCACTTTTGTTTCCTTTGTCTTTGGAGACATATCTTGAAAGAAGTTGCTGTGGCCAATGCACCGCCTATATTCTCCTCTAGAATTCTGATGGATTCCTGCCTCATTTTGAGGTCTTTTATCCATTTCAAGTTTATATGTGTTATTGATGTAAGAGAACGGTCGAGTTTTATTCTTCTACACATAGCTGTCCAATTTTCCCAGCACCGTCTATTGAATAGACTATCTTTTTTCCACTGTATATTTTTCCATGCTTTGTAGAAGATCATTCGACCATAAAGTTAAGGGTCGATATCTGGACTTTCTACTCTGTTCCACTGGTCTATGTGTCTGTTTATGCGCCAATACCATGCTGTCTTGTAATCACAACTTTGTAGTAAAGCTTGAAATAAGGCAATGTGATGCCCTGAGTTTTGTTTTGCTTTTTCAATATTTCCTTAGCAATTCGAGGTCTCTTCCATACAAATTTTAGGATTGTTTGTTCCAGCTCTTTGAAAAATGCTGGTGGAGTTTTGATTGGGATGGCATTGAAAGCATAGATTGCTCTAGCCAGTATAGACATTTTAACAATGTTTATTGTTTCAATCCATGAGCATGGAATGGTCTTCCATGTTTTTGTGTCTTCTTCAATTTCTTTCATGAGTGTTCTGTAGTTCCTCGAGTACAGATCCTTTACAACTTTGGTTAGGTTTATTCCGAGTTATCTTATGGTTCTTGGTGCTATAGTAAATAGAATCGATTCTTTCATTTCCCTTTCTATATTATCATTGTTAGTGTATAAGAAAGCAACTGATATTTTAAAAAAAGTAAGAAAGCAACTGATTTCTGTACATTGATTTTGTATCCTGCCACATTACTCAATAGCTGTATGTGAGTTATACTTGTTTGGTTGTGGGGTTTTTTGGGTTTTCTTTATAAAGCATCATGTCTTCTGTGAAGAGAGAGTTTGATTTTTTCATTGTCAATTTGAATACCTTTTATTTCTCCTTGTTGTCTGATTGCTGTTGCTAGGACTTCTAATACTATGTTGAACAAGAATGGTGGGAAAGGGCATCCTTGTCGTGTTCCTGATCTCAGATGGAAGGCTGTCAGCTTTTCCCCATTGAGGATGATATTCACTGTGGGGTTTTCATAGATAGATTTTATGAAGTTGAGGAATGTTCCCTCCATCCCTACACTTTGAAGCATTTTAATCAGGAATGGATGCTGTATCTTGTCAAATGTTTTTTTCTGCATCCATTGAGAGGACCATGTGGCTCCTTCTCTCTTCTCTTATTGATTTGTTCTATCACATTGATTGATTTGCAAATGTTGAACCACGCTTGCATGACAGGGATAAATCTCACCTGGTCATAGTAGATAACTTCTTAATGTATTGTTGGACCCTATTAGCTAGGATCTTGTTTAGAATCTTAGCATCCAGATTCATCAGGGATATTGGTCTGAAATTCTCCTTTTTGGTGCATTCTTTACCTGGTTTGGGGATGAGGGTAATGCTGGCTTCAAAATAACAGTCTGGAAGTTTTCCCTCTGCATCTATTTTTGAAACAGTTTCAGGAGAATAGGTATTATTTCTTCTTTCAAAGTTTGGTAGAATTCCACAGGGAATCCATCAGGTCCTGGGCTCAATGTTTTTTTGGGAGGTTTTTGATCACTATTTCAATCTTTTCACTAGATATTGGTGTATTCACGTTTTCAATTTCTTCCTGATTCAGTTTTGGAAGTTTATAAGTTTCCAGAATGCATCCATTTTGTCTAAGTTGCTTAACGTATTGATATATATCTGTTAATAATCATTTCTGATGATTGTTTCTATTTCCTTGGTGTTAACTATGATCTCTCCCTTTTCCTTCATAATTTTATTAATTTGGGTCCTCTCTCTTCTTTTGGATTAGTTTTGTTAGTGGTTTTTTGATCTTATTGATTCTCTCTCAAAAAAAAAAAAACATTTTCCAGTTTCATTGATGAGTTCTACTGTATCTCTCGTTTCTATCTCATTGATCTCTGCTCTACTATTGGTTATTTCTCTTCATGTGTCTGGGTTGGCTTAATTTGTTGTAGATTTTCCAGTTCTTTAGGGTGTAAAGAGAACTGGTATATTCTGTATTTTTCAATTTTTTTTGAGGGAGGCTTGGATGGCTATGTATTTCCCCCTTAAGACTGCCTTTGCTCTATCCCATAGGTATTGGACCAAAGTATCTTCATTCTCATTGGTTTCTGTGAATTCTTTAATTTCTTCTTTGATTTCATGGTTGATCCAAAAATTCTTAAGCAAGATGGTCTTTAGCTTTCAGGTGTTTGGATTCTTTCTGAACTTTTTCTTGTGGTTGAGTTCCAGTTTCAAAGTCTGAGAATATGCAGGGAATAATCTCAATCTTTTGATATCAGTTGAGCCTTGATTTGTGATCCAGCTTGTGGTCTATTCTGGAGGAAGTTCCATTTGCACTTGAGAAGAATGAGTATACTGTTTCTTGAGGGTGCAATATTATGTAATTGTTTGTGAGGTCTATCTGGTGCAATATGTCATTCAATGCTCTTATTTCTTTATTGATTTTCTGCTTGGATGACCTGTCTATAACTCAGAATGGCTTGATAAGATCCCCTATTATCAATGTATTCATATCAATATGACTTTATTTTGATTAACAGTTGGCTAATGTATTTGGCTGCTCCCATTTTGGGGGCATAAATATTTGAAATGGTTAGATCTTCTTGTTGGATAAACCCTTTGAGAATGATGTAGTGTCCTTCTTTATCTCTGACTATGGTCTCTCGTTTAAAATCTAATTTATCTCATATGAGAATTGTTACCCCAGTTTTCTTTTGAGGTCCATTGACATGAAAGATGCTTCCCCATCCCTTTATTTTCAGTCTAGATGTATCCTTAGATTACAAATAGGTTTCCTGTAGATAACATATGGAAGGGTCCTGCTGTTTTATCCAATCTGCCACCCTGTGCCACTTTATGGGAGCATTTAGACCATTCACATTGAGAGTGATTATTGAGAGATACATTTTTATTGACATCATGTTGCCTGTGAAATAGCTGTTTCTATAGATGGTCTATGTAAATTTCTGTTCTATGATACTCTTGGTTCTTTTTTCTTTTATGGAACCCTCCCTTAATATTTATTGTAGTGCCAGCTTTGTGGTCACATACTCTTGAGTTTTGCTAGTCTTGGAAGCTCTTTATTTCTCCATCCATTTTTAATGTCAATATTGCTGGATAAAGTATTCTTGGCTGCATGTTCTTTTCATTTAGTGCCCTGAATACATCTTTCCACCTTCTTCTTGCTTACCAGGTTTGTGTTTACAGGTCTGATGGTGTTCTGATGGGCTTTCTCTGTACATAAGTAATCTCTTTCCCCTAGCTGCTTTCAAGAGCTCCTGTCTAAAATTATGACTCATCAGGTTCACAATCAGGTATTTCAAGATCTTTCTAGAATCTATGATTTTGGGGGGAGAGATTTCTGCATCTAGGACAGGAACGCTGGTTCCATTCCCCAGATTGAGTGCTCGCTTCGGCAGCACATATACCATTTCCCAGATTGGGAAAATTTTCATGGAGAATTTGTTCAACTATATTCTCTAGTCTTCTTTCATTCTCCTCTACCTCATGGACTCCAATCATTCTGACATTGGAACGTTTCATGGTGTCATTTATTTCCCTAATTCTGTTTTCATGGCTTATAAGCTGTTTGTTTCAGGCCTCCTCCTGATCCTTTTTCTCTATCAGTTTGTCCTCTACATCACTAATTCTATCTTCTACCTCAGTTACTCTAGCTGTTAGAGAATTTAGATTAGATTGGAACTCATTGATAGCATTCT
Source organism: Meles meles (assembly GCF_922984935.1). Lineage (NCBI taxonomy): Eukaryota > Metazoa > Chordata > Mammalia > Carnivora > Mustelidae > Meles > Meles meles. The sequence continues at coordinate 69,982,251 of NC_060087.1, forward strand.
TAGCTTCTTATCTGGTGACCTTCACTTATTCCCTAATCAATTCCATGCTGTCATTAATGGTTTTCTCCAACATAGCCATTGCCTGGATAATTGTTAGCCTGAATTCCCTTTCCAACATACTGTTTATGTCCATAGCCAATAAATATGATGGAGAGGGCACAGTCTCTGAATTTTTCCTCTGTTAGGCATTGCTCCTTCTAGTCATTTTGATGAGAGATGGCTGTGGGCATGTGTAGCATGATCAGGCAACCGTGATCCAAGCAAGGTGCACCCTGGAACACTTCTGAGCAATCTGGGGTCCCCACCAAAAAGAAAGAAAAAAGAAAAAGAGAGAAAGAAAGAGAAAGACAGGAGGGGAAAAAAAAAGAGAGAAGACCCAGTCAGAATGGGTCCCAAAGGTAAGATTTATAAAGTATAGAAACAAAACTGACAAACTAAAAGACCGAGAAAATTAAATGACAAGAAAAAAAAAAAAGAACCCAGCCAAAATGAACCCGCCTTATAAGATTTATACTACCAGAATAAAAACAAATACACAGAAACACTGACAGAAGAAAAAGATGGGGGTGTGGTTATAAATCCTTGGTGTGGGTAAAGAAGTTTATCTTGATTTTTCCTGGGTGTAACTTGATATCTTTGTTCAAGGACTCAACCTTCCTAAGATAAAGGGGGATTAAAACTGGTTTATATATAGGGGTAGTATTGATTGGGGATAAAGGATTACTGTAAGGTTTTATAGGCGAGGTAAACATGACACCAGGCAAGGTAGGCACAAGGCAAGGTTTATTAAAGGCACTCTCTGGCGAAGTTTCAGTGCTCAGGAGAAGGGGAGCCAGGAAAGTCGCACAGGGAGGAAGTGGGCACCCTCGGGCGACATTCCACGACTCTAGAAAGGGGAGTCGGGGAAGTCACGCCGGGAGGGGGTCGAGTGGGGCTTTTATCTGGGTTAAGACAGGGAACAGTTTCACAGCCATATAAGGTATGGTATTCGGGGATTGGAGGGTTGGGGGAGTCCTGATGTTCCGGTTTCTTGCATAGGTATCAGGTTACTTGTGGAGATGTGACCTGGGCATACATCCTTATGGCGAGAGAGTCAAGGGTTAGGAAGGGGGGTGGGGCTAGAAGACGGTGGCCCAGCAGTCATTTCTATTGTTTCTCCTGCATTCCTGAAGCCACCGACCCAACAATTACCTTGAACTTTATCTCGATATGAATATTTAAAAAAAAAAGAAAAGAAAAAGAAAAACACAGGTATATGTATGAAAAAAGTTCAAGTAAAAAGGTTATTATGGAATTTGTTGTATTGAACCTCTCATTTTGATGGTAAATAGATTAAAAGTATAAAAAATTAAAAAAGAATGAGAATAGTGGAAACTAATTAAAAATAAAAGTTGTATCTATGAAGTATGCAGGTTTTAGGGCAATACCAAGAGCTTAATATCTTATTTTTCCCTGATATTGGGGTTTTATCATTCTATGGGGAACCTGTGGTCATTGTCCTCTTGTTTTTTTAGGCTGGCTTTCTTGGTCTGGCAAGACATACAGGGCACTAAATGAAAAAAAATATGCATCCAAGAACACTTTAACCATCAAGGCTGACATTCAAAATTGGTGGATAGATAAATAGCTTCCAAGGCCAGCAAGATATAAGGGTATGTTACCACCAAACTGGCACTACAAGATATATAAAGGGGGATTCTATAAAAGAAAAAAGAACCTAAGAATGACATAGAACAGAATTTTACAGACAATCTATAGAAACAAGGACTTCACAGGCAACATGCTGTCAATAAAAACTTATCTGTCAATAATCACTCTCAACGGGAATGGCTTAAGTGCTCCCATAAAAGGGCTCAGGGTTGAAGGCTGGATGAAAGGACAGGAACCATCCATACACTGTCTTCAAGAGACATATTTAGAACCTTTTTTAAAAAAAAAAATTTATTTATTCGCCAGATAGAGATCACAAGCAGGCAGAGAGAGAGAGAGAAAGAGGAGGAAACAGGCTTCCCACTGAGCAGAGAGCCTGATGTGGGGCTCAATCCCAGGACCCTGGGATCATGACCCGAGCTGAAGGCAGAGACTTTAACCCACTGAGCCACCCCAGTGCCCCCATATTTAGAACCTAAAGATACATCCAGACTGAATGTGAAGGGATGGAGAACCATCTTTCATGCCAATTGGCCTCAAAAGAAAGAGGGGGTGGTGATTATCATATCAGATAAAATAGATTTTAAGCTAAAGAATATAGTCAGAGAAAAAGGACACTACATCATTCTTAAAGGGTCTATAAACCAAGAAGGTCTGACGACTAAATATATATGCTTCCAGTTGAGAGCAGCCAACTACATAGGCCAACTGTCAACCAAAATGAAGAATCATATTGATATGAACACATTAATTGTAGGAGATCTTACGATGCCACTCTCAGTAACAGACAGATCATCTAAGCAGAAAATCATTAAAGAAACAAGAGATTTGAATGACACATTGGACCAGATGGACTTCACAGATATATACAGAACATTCCACCCTAAAACAACAGAACACTCATTCTTCTCGAGCACTCATGGAACTTTCTCCAGAATAGACAATATACTGGGTCACAAATCAGGGCTCAACTGACACCAAAGATTGAGATTATTTCCTGCATATTTTCACACCACAATGCTTTAAAACTGAAACCCGACCATAAGAAAAAGTTTGGAAGGAATACAAACAGTTGGAAGCTAAGGACCATCTTGTTCAAGAATGTTTGTGTCAAGAAGAAAATCCAAGAACTTAAACATTTCATGGGAACCAATGAGAATGAAGACACATCAGTTCAAAAACCTAAGGGATATGACAAAAGTGGTCCTAAGGTGGAAATACGTAGCCATCCAAGCCTCCCTCAAAAAAATGGAAAAATCCAGAATACACCAACTCCCTTTACACCTTAAAGAATAGGAAAATCGACAACAAATTAAGCCAACCCCACGCATAAGAAGAGAAATAATTAAGAGTAGAGCAGAGATCAATGAGTTAGAAACTACAGACACAGTAGAACACATCAATTAAACTGGAAACTGGTTCTTTGAAAGCATCAATAAGATGGATAAACCACTGGCCGAACGAATCAAAAAGAAGAGAGGACCTAAATTAATAAAATTATGAATGAAAGAGAAGAGATCACGGCCAACACCAAGGAAATAGAAACAATCATCAGAAATTATTATCAACAGTTATATGCCAATAAGTTAAGCAACCTAGACGAAAAGGATGCATTCCTGGAAATCTACAAACTTCCAAGACTGAAACAGGAAGAAATTGGCAACCTGAATAGAACAATATCTGGTAACAAAACAGTGATCAAAAACCTCCCTAAAAACAAAAGCCTAGGATCTGACGGATTCCCTGGGGAATACTACCAAACATTCAAAAAAGAAATAGTACCTATTCTCCCGACACTGTTTCAAAGGAGATGGAGGGGAGAGGGAGTTGAGGGAAACTGGAAGGGGAGATGAACCATGAGAGAGTATGGACTCTGAAAAACAACCAAATGGTTTTAAAGGGGCGGGGGAGTGGGAGGTTGAGGAACCAGGTGTTGGGTAATAGGGAGGGTACGTACTGCATGGAGCACTGGGTGTGATGCCAAAACAATGAACACTGTTATGCTGTAAATAAACAAATAAAAAATTAAATTAAATTTAAAAAAAGAAACAGAAAGAAAACTCCCAGACTCTTCTTAAGAAGCCAAAATTACCCTGATCCCCAAATCAGGCAAAGACACCATCAAAAAAGAGAAGGGGTGGGGGGTTGGAGGTTGGGGGAGCCAGGTGGTGAGTATTATGGAGGGCACATATGGCATGGAGCACTGGGTGTGGTGCATAAACAAGGAATTCTGTTATTCTGGAAATAAATTAATTAAAAAAATTAAAACAAAGAAACCGGTCATTAAAAAATACATACTATTCCACTTTCAACTCTACTGTTTAAGAATTAACTTTTACTCATGAAAGACTATTTTTTAAAAAATGCAAGGCATATATTACCAAAAGTATTTTTAAAATGCTTACTCTTAAGGGAGAAGTGTAGAACTATCCCTTAGAAGCGAATGGCAGAGAGCTACTGGCTTATTAACAAATTTCTGTGGATGTTTGTTTTATAGTAAGTCATTAAGTTCTACGTTTATTTGTTTTTTTAAGCAATAGATTTTAATATAACAACATATAAAAAGTTTATTGATAGAGTTTCAGACTTCACATTCAGTAACCTGTAGGTTACTGCATTCCCCTCTCTCCACATCCTCACCAACATTTGTTGTTTCCTGTTTTGTTAATTTTTGCCATCCCAAATGGTGTAAAGTTGTATCCCATTATGGTTTTGATTTGTAGTTCCTTGATGGCTAGTGATGCTGAGAACTTTGTCATGTGTTTGTTAGCCATTTGCATGTCTTCTTTAGAGAAGTGTCTGTTTATGTCTTCTGCCCATTTTTTTGCCTGGGTTATTTGTATTTTTGAGTGTTGAGTTTGAGAAGTTCTTTATAGATCTTGGATATCAGCCCTTTATCTGTAATGTTGGTTGCAAATATATTTTCCCATCCTGTGGGCTACCTCTCAGTTTGGTTGACTGTTTCCTTTGCTGTGCAGAAGCTTTTAACTTGATGAAGTCCCAATGGTTCATTTTTGCTTTTGTTTCACTTGCCTTTGGAGATGTGTCTTAAAAGATGTTAATGTGACTGATGTTGAAGAGGTTACTGCTTATGTACTTCTCTAGGATTTTGATGGCTTCTTGTCTCACATTGAGGTCTCTCAAACTTTTTGTGTTTATCTTTGTGTATGGTACAGGGAATGGTCCAGTTTCATTTTCTATATGTAGCTGCTCAATTTTCCCAGCACCACTTGTTAAAGAGACTGTCTTTTAATCATTGGATATTTTTTCCTGATTTGTCAAGGATTAGTTAAACATAGAGTTGCAAGTCCATACATGGACTCTCTACTCTGTTCCACTGGACTATGTAACTGTTTTTGTGCCAATACCATGTTGTCTTGGTGATCACAGTTTTGTCATATAGCTTGAAGTCAGGCAACATGGTGCCCCCAGCTTTGTTTTTCTTTTTCATCATTCCCTTGGCAATTTGGGGTCTTTTCTAGTTCCATACAAATTTTAATATTGTTTGTTCTGGATCTTCAAGAGGTTTTTTAATATGGGTGGCACTGAAATTGTAAATACCCCTGGACAGGATAATCATTTTAAGTTTTTTCTTCTAGTCCATGAGCATAGAATGTTTTTCCAACTTTTTGTGTCTTCCTCAATTTCTTTCATAAGTGTTTTGTAGTTTCTAGACGATAGATTCTTTACCTCTTTAGTTAAGTTTAACCCTAGGTATCCTGTTATTTTTGTTGCTATTGTGAATGGAGTTGATTCCTTAATTTCTCTTTCTACAGTAAGGTTAGTGTATAGAAAATCAACTGATTTCTGTACATTGATTTTGTGTCCCACCATATCGCTGAATTGCTTTATGAGTTCTAGTAACTTGGGGGTGGAGTCTTTTGGGTTTTCCACATAAAATATCATGCCACCTGTGAAGAGGGAGACTGACTTCTTTGCCAATATGGATGTCTTTTATTTCTTTTTGTTGTCTGATTGCTGATGCTAGGAATTCTGGCACTCTGTTGAATAATAGTGGTGAGAGTGGGCATCCCTGTCATGTTCCTATCTTAACAGAAAAGCTCTCAGCTTTTCCCCATTGATAATGATATTCAGTGTAGGCTTTTCATAGATGTTTTTTATGATATTGAGGAATGTTCCCTCTATCTGTATACTCTGAAATGTTTTAATCAGGAACATATGTTGTATTTTGTTAAATCCCTTTTCTGCATCAACCAAGAGGATCATATGGTTCTTGTGGTTTCTTTTATTGATGTGCTTTATTACATTGATTTTTTTTCGAATGTTGAAACACCCTTGTCTCACAGGAATAAATCCTACTAGGTCCTCGTGGATAATCCTTTTAATGTACTGTTGTCTCCTATTTGCTAGGATCTTGACTATTTTGGCACCCATGTTCATCAGGGATATTTGTCTGTAATTCTCCTTTTTGATAAGGTATTTGCTCCCTGGAGTACCATGTCTTTGACAAATAATGAAAGTTTTATAACTCCCTGCTTATTTTTATGCCTTTTATTTAATTTTGTTGTCTGACTGCTGTGGGTAGGAATTCCAATATTATGCTAAATAACAGTAGTGAGAGTGCACATCCCTGTATTGTTCCTGAAAGGAGAAGAAAAGTTCCGTTTTGTGTTTTTTTTTTTTTTCCCATTGAGGAGGATGCTAGCTGTGTGGTTTTCATATGCAATTTTTATTATGTTGTGATATGTTCCCTCTATCCTTACTTTGTTGAGGGTTTTTATCATGAATGGAAGTTGTAGTTAATCAAACACCTTTTCTGTGTTTGCAATAAAAGATATGATCTTTTATTAACATGTTATATCACACTTATAAGTGAATACTGAACAAACTTTGCAAAGAGGAATAACTCCCACTTGAATGCTTTTTAAAAATTTGTTGTAGGTGGGGCGCCTGGATGGCTCAGTGGGTTAAAGCCTCTGCCTTCAGCTCAGGTCATGATCTCAGGGTCCTGGGATCGAGCCCCGCATCGGGCTCTCTGCTCAGCAGAGAACCTGCTTCCCCCTCTCTCTCTGCCTGCCTCTCTGCCTACTTGTGATCTTTGTCTGTCAAATAAAATAAAATCTTTAAAAAAAAATTTGTTGTAGGATTTGGTTTTCTCGTATTTTATTGAGAAATTTTGCATCAAAATTCATCATGGATATTGGCTTCTACCTCTCTCGCTTTTCTTTTTTTAAAGATTTTATTTATTTATTTGACAGAGATCACAAGTAGGCAGAGAGGCAGGCAGAGAGCCTGATGTGGGCTGGATCCCAGGACCGTGGGATCATGACCTGAACCGAAGGCAGAGGCTTTAACCCACTGAGCCACCCAGGTGCCCCCTCTACCTCTCTTTTTAAGTGGAGTATTTATCTGGTTTTTTTATTAGTGTAATTCTAGCTTCATAGAATGCATTTGGAAGTTTTCCTTCCATTTGCATTTTTTCTAATAGTTTGTGAAGAATAGGTATTAAATCTTCTTTAAATGTTGGGTAGATTTTGTCTTTGAAGTCATGCGACATGGACTTTTTGTTGTTGTTGTTAGTGTTGTTGGGACATTATTTGATTACTGATTGAATTTCTTTACTGTTTCTTGGTCTGTCAAGTTTTTTATTTCTTTGTGGTTCAGGTTTTTTTTTTAAATTTTCATTTATTTTTTAAATTTCTTTTCAGTGTTCCAGAATTCGTTGTTTATGCACCACACCAGTGCTCCATGCAATACATGCCCTCAATAATACCCACCCCAGGTTCATATTGTTTCAGTTTTGATAGTTTATACATTTGTAGGACTTTAGATGTCAATGAATTGGACTACTTGGAAAAAAATGGATAGTTTTTATGAAAATCTCTTATAATTATTTGTATTTATGAGGTTTTGGTGGTTATTTCTGCTCTCTTATATGTTATTTTATTCATTTGGGCTCATTGTCTTCTGTTTTTGATAAGTCTGGATAGAAGTTTATGAATATGTTTATTATTTTTTAAAGAATCTGCTTTAAGTTTTATTAATCCATTCTATTGGGGTTTTTTGTTTGTTTGTTTTTCATAGTTTCTATATCATTTGTTTCTGCTCTAATTTTTATTATTTCCTTCCTTAAGCTTGGTTTTAGGACTCATTTCTTTTTCTTTCTTAAGCTCCCTGAGTGTAAGGTTACTTTTGTTTTTGTTTTTGTTTATTGTGTTATGTTAGTCACCATACAATACATCATTAGTTTTTGATGTAGCATTTCAAGACTTATTGTTTACCCAATGCTCCATGCAACATGAGTGCTCTTTAATTCCCACCACAGGTTCACCCATCCTTCCAAACCCAGCCCCTCTAAAACCTTGTCCCCTATAAAAACCTCAGCCTGTTTCTTGGAGTCCACCATCTCTCATGGTGCATCTCCCCCTCTGGTTAGGTTTTTTTATTTGAAACTTTTCTTGCTTCTTAAGGAAGGCTTGCATTGTTATATACATCCCTCTTAGGATGACATTTGCTGTATCCTAAATTTATTAGACCATATTTTTATTTTTGGACCATATTTTTATTTCTTTCCATGTCATTTTAAATTTCTTTGATTTTCTGGTTGACCCATTCATTGCTTAGTAGCATTTTGTTTAACTTCCATGGATTTGTTGTCTTTCCCCATTTTTTTCTTATGGTTGACTTCTAGTTTCATAGCTTTGTGGTCAGAAAAGCTACATGATCTGATTTTGACCTTTTGTATTTCTTCATGCTTGTTTTTTTACTTAATTTGTAATCTATTTTGTAGACTGCCCTATATGTTCTTAAAAAGAATGTGGATTAGGGGAGCCTGGGTGGCTCAGTGGGTTAAAGCCTCTGCCTTCAGCTCAGGTCATGATCCCAGGATCCTGAGATTGAGCTCCACATCAGGCTCTCTGCTCAGCAGGGAGCCTTCTTCCACCTCTCTCTCTGCCTGCCTCTCTGCCTCCTTGTGATCTCTGTCTGTCGAGTAAATAAATAAAATCTTAAAAGAAAAAAGAATGTGGATTCTGATATTTTGGGATCAAAAGTCCTGAATATGCTGTTAAGTCCACCTGGTACAGTGTGTCATTCAAAGTCATTTTTTCTTTATTTATTTTCTGGTTAGATGATCTGCCCATTGATGTAAGTCAGGTGTTAAAATTCTCTACTATTATCATATTATTATCAATTAGTTCCTTTATGTTTACTGTTATTTCTTTTTTATATTTTGGTGTTCTCACATTGAGGGCATAATTATTTAAAATTGTGATATCTTCTTGTGGGATTGTCCCTCTTATTATGATATAGTGCCTTTCTTCATCTCTTGTTATAATCTTTATTTTCAAGTCTAGTTTTTCTGATGTAAGTACTGGTACTCCAGCTTCTTTTGATATCTGTCTTCTTGAGGAATGTTTCTCCATCCCCTTACTTTCATTCTGTAGTTATATTTAGGTCTTAAATGAGTCTATTGTAGGCAGCATACAGATAGCCCTTCCGTTTTTATCCATTCTGACACCATACATATTTTGATTATAGCTTGTAATCCATTAACATTCAGAGTAAGTAGTGGTAGACATGTACTTTTTTTCCAATTGTATTACTTGGTTGTTGTTTTTTTTCATTATTTCACGAGATTTTTATTTGATCCTTTCTTGTCTTTTTCACTTTTGGTCTCCTGTTCACTTTCAGAGTTCACTTTAATATTTCTTGTTGTGCTGGTTTATTGATCACAAACTCCTTTAGTTTCTGTTTGTATGGGAAACTAACTCTCCTTGTATTCTGAATGAAAACTTTGTTGGATAGTGTATTGTTGGCTTCAAATTTTTCCCATTCAACATTTTGAATGTATCATGCCACTCCATTATGCCTTGCCATTTTTCTGTTGAGAAACCTCCAGTTAGCCTTATAGGTCTTACCATGTAATGTAAGGACATCTTTTCTCTCTTTTTTTTTCATTTTATTTATTTTTTTCAGCGTAACAGTATTCATTGTTTTTGCACAACACCCAGTGCTCCATGCAAAACGTGCCCTCCCTAATACCCACCACCTGTTCCCCCAACCTCCCACCCCTGACCCTTCAAAACCCTCAGGTTGTTTTTCAGAGTCCATAGTCTCTTATGATTCGCCTCCCCTCCCCAATGTCCATAGCCCCCTCCCCCGCTACCAATCCCACCTCCCCCCAGCAACCCCCAGTTTGTTTTGTGAGATTAAGAGTCATTTATGGTTTGTCTCCCTCCCAATCCCATCTTGTTTCATTTATTCTTCTCCTATCCCCCTAACCCCCCATGTTGCTTCTCCATGTCCTCATATCAGGGAGATCATATGATAGTTGTCTTTCTCTGATTGACTTATTTCACTAAGCATGATACGCTCTAGTTCCATCCACGTCGTCACAAATGGCAAGATTTCATTTCTTTTGATGGCTGCATAGTATTCCATTGTGTATATATACCACATCTTCTTTATTCATTCATCTGTTGAGGGACATCTAGGTTCTTTCCATAGTTTGGCTATTGTAGACATTGCTGCTATAAACATTCGGGTACACGTGCCCCTTCGGATCACTATGTTTGTATCTTTAGGGTAAATACCCAGAAAAATCCTTGAGGAGAATGCAGGCAGCAACCTCTTCGACCTCAGCCATAGCAACATCTTGCTAGGAACAATGGCAAAGGCAAGGGAAGCAAGGGCAAAAATGAACTATTGGGACTTCATCAAGATCAAAAGCTTTTGCACAGCAAAGGAAACAGTTAACAAAACCAAAAGACAACTGACAGAATGGGAGAAGATATTTGCCAACGACATATCAGATAAAGGGCTAGTATCCAAAATCTATAAGGAACTTAGCAAATTCAACACCCAAAGAACAAACAATCCACTCAAGAAATGGGCAGAGGACATGAACAGACATTTCTGCAGAGAAGACATCCAGATGGCCAACAGACACATGAAAAAGGGCTCCACGTCACTCGGCATCAGGGAAATACAAATCAAAACCACAATGAGATATCACCTCACACCTGTCAGAATGGCTAAAATTAACAAGTCACGAAATGACAGATGCTGGTTAGGATGCAGAGAAAGGGGAACGCTCCTCCACTGTCGGTGGGAATGCAAGCTGGTGCAACCACTCTGGAAAACAGCATGGAGGTTCCTCAAAATGTTGAAAATAGAACTACCCTGTGACCCAGCAATTGCACTACTGGGTATTTATCCTAAAGGACATCTTTTCTCTTAATGCTTTTAAGATTTTCTATTTTTCAAGAAAGTTCCAATTTCAAAATTTTTCAATGTCTTTTATGCAAATGAATCAAATAAAATAAGCATAGTATTTCAGATTATTCACATTATTTTGACTTAGAAATATTTGCAAAATTAAGTTGTGAACCTATGCAATATGGCAGTGAGCTTGAGCCATACCATTATTAGCCTTGTTGATTATTTGAAAATGCATTCCTTTTACAAGAAGCCAACTAGCCAAATACCCCACATTTCATCAACAGAACTAGAATTATGATAGCATCATACCTTCAAAGAATGAAAATCTCAAGAAGTCATGTACACATACAGACACACATAAACAGATACACTAGCATGACCACACACAAAATTTACTTACATATTAGTAAATAATATGTGCTCAGTGTCTGTCTTATATAAACCATGTATATTGCTCAAAAGTCTCAGAAAATGGTTACACATTGATCAGGACAGAGAGCTAAACAGCAAAGCATAACTCATATTTGGAATCATGAATAATAAGAAGAGGACCCATTTAACAGGTAATCCCTAAATCATATAATCTACAATCCAACTTCTCTTCTATCTAGTTTCTTGCTATTTTTAAATATATATGTAGGTGACATTTTTATATATATATGTATGTTTGTATATACTTCAACAGATTAACCAAGGCAACCCATATTACCAGGCTAATTATTTAAATATAATCTTACAAGTGATACAAAAATTTTTAAATAAAAATTTTTTATTTAAAGTTACATTATTTAAAGTTTACCATTCATCCCCTCCTTAGTTTTTCCCTGAATTAAGCTGTACTTCCAGGCTTTTAAGATCCAATCTATCTTCACTCTTAGATATGCCTTCCTCCTCCCAACCACAGGAAACAAAAAAAGTTTCTCACTTGATAAGCTGGGATAAAGAGAGAGAAGAGTATATGGTAACTTCACATACAAACCTGGAAATAGAGAAATATCCCAACTAAATAAATGTTTTGTAATAAGAGAAATTAGATGGCAATAATAATAAAGAATTTTATAAGGTATTAAATTATTAATTCAAATTATTGTATTATAAGGCTATTCCCTTTATTTCTATTCAAGTGAGTTTTAGTAATTGTGACTCAATAAAATGCTCATTGTATCTGTTATCAAATTTGTAGATGGAGGGTTGATCAGAGAATTCCTTTAATAGGTATTTAATGTTCATATGATCAAAAATGACTCTTATTTCTGATACTGATAATTTGTATTATCTCTCTCCTTTTAATCTGGCTAACTCAGAATTTTTTTTTCCATTTCTTTGTGCCATCTTCAGTTTCCTTCATTAGAATACAGGTCTTTCACTTCTGTGTAGGTTTCTTCCTATGCATTTTATTATTTTTGTTATAAATGTAAATGGGATTCATTTTTTAGTTTCTTTTTTTCTGCTGCTTCATTAATAGTATACATAAATTCAAGAGATTTCTGTACATTGATTTTGTATCCTGTTACTTTACTGAATTCACTTATCAGTTCTAGTAGTATTTTTGGCAGAGTCTTTTGGGTTTTCTGTATATAACATCATACTATATGAAAATAGGTAATGTTTTACTTCTTCCTTATGAAATTGAATGTCCTTTATTTCTTTTTGCTGCCTGAATGCTGTGTCTAGGATTTCCAGTACTATGATAAATAACAGTGGTGAAAGTGGACAATCCCTGTCTTGCTCCTTACCTTAGGGGGAAAGATCTCAGTTATTTCCCATTGAGCGTAATACTAGCTATAAGTTTTTCATATATGACCTTTTTTATATTGAAGAGCATTCCCTCTAAACCCACTTTTGAAGGTTTGTTTTAAGATTTATTTATGTGTCTGTGTGTGTGTGTGAGAGAGAGAGAGAGAGAGAGCGAGCAAAGTTGAGTGGGAGGGCTGGGGGTGGGGAGAGAATCTCAAGCAGATTCCACTCTGAGCCTGGAGCCTGACATGAGGCTCAATCTCAGAACACTGAGATAATGACCTGAGCCGAAACCAAGAGTCAGAGACTTAACTGACAGTGCCACCCAGGCACCCCTTATTGAAGGTTTTTATGATAAGTGGATGTTGTACTTTATCAAATGCTTTTTCTGTATATACTGAAATAATCTTATGGTTTTTTATCCTTTCTTTTATTGATGTAATGTATCACACTAATTGATATGAGAATATTGAACCACACTTGCAACCTGGAAATAAATCCAACTCAATTGTTGCAAATGATTTTTTAAATTTACTGTTAGATACAGTTTGGTATTATTTTGTTGAAGATTTTTCCAACTCTGTGCATCAGAGATATTGGCCTACAGCTCTTCCCATACCCCCAGTGGTGCCTTTCTCTAGTTTTGCTATCAGAGTAATGCTAGTCTCATAGAATGAATTTGGAAGTTTCCCTCCATTTTCTAATTTTTACAGTAGTTTGGACAGAATTAATATTAACTTTTCTTTAAATGTTTGGTAGAATTCCCCTGTTAATCCATCAGGTCCTGGATTTTTTGTGTGCATGTGAGTTTTTTGATTAATGATTTAATCTTCTTCCTGATAATTTGTTTGTTCAAATAATCTATTTTTTCCCTTTTCAATTTTGGTTGGGTATATATTTCTAGGAATTTATCCATTTCTCCTAAGTTGTTCAAATTTTTGGTGTGCAGTTATTCATAATATATTACAATTGTTTGTATTTCTGTGTTGTTGTTTATTATATCTCCTCTGTAATTTGTGATTTTATTTATTTGGGTCCCTTCTCTTTTCTTTTCAATTAGTTTGGCTAGGGAGTTATCAATGTTATTTTTTTTTTTTTTGTCAAAGAACCAGCTCCTGGTTTCATTGAACTTTCCTAATTTTTGTTTTTCTTTGGTTTTATATCATTTACTTCTCCTCTAATCTTTATTGTTCCCATCATTTTCCTGGTTTAAAGTTCCATTTGTTATTTTTCTAGCTCCTTTATGTGTGCGATTATGTTGTTTATTGAAGATTTTTCTTGCTTCTTGTGGTAGGCCTGTATTGTTATAAACTTCCATCGTGGAACTACTTTTGTTGTATCTCAAAGATTTTGGACTATTGTTTTTTCATTTCTATTTGTTTCCATGTAATTTTTAATCTCTTCTTTGATTTGTTCATTGAGACATTAATTGTTCAGTAGCACATTATTTAACCTCCGTGACTTTGTGGTCTTTTCAGAACTTTTCTTGTGACTGATTCCTGATCTCATAGCATTGTGGTCAGAAAAAATGCATGGTGTGACTTCATTCTTTTTCAATTTGTTGATACATGTCTTATGGCCTAATATGTAATCTCTTCTAGAAAATGTTCCATATGCACTTGAAAATCATATATATTCTGATGATTTAAGATGGAATATTCTGAATATACCTGTTACATCCATCTGGTCCAGTGTGTCATTCAAAGCCACTATTTCCATGTTGATTATTTTTTGTTTGGATGGTCTGTCCATTGTTATACATAGAGTATTAAAGTCTGCTGTTATTAATGTATTACTATTAAGTAGTCTCTTTATGTATGCTATTAACTGATTAATGTATTTGGGTGCTCTATGTTGGATGCATAAATGTTTGTAATTGTTATATCTTCTTATTGGATTGTCCCCTTTATTATTATAGATTGCACTTCTTTGTCTCTTGTATAATTAGGTGTAAAGCCTACTTTGTCCTATGTAAGTATTACTATTATTGCTTTCTTTTGATGCCCATTGCATGGTAATTGTTTCTCTATCCCTCACTTTCAATATGCAGGTGTCTTTCATTCTGAAATGAGTCTCTTGTAGGCAGAACTTAAATGCATCCTTTTTCCCCACTTTGTCACCCCATGCCTTTTGATTGGAACATTTATTCCACTTATATTCAATCTAATTATCGATAGATATATATTTATTGTCATTTAGTGTTTGTTGTTTTTCTCTGATCCTTTCTTGTCTTGCTGTCTTTAATGGTTTGCTAATTTTCTTGAATGATGATGTGGATTCATTTCTGTTTATTCTTGGAATATCTATTACTGGATTTTGATTTGTTGTTACCATTTGGTTTGTATGTATCATTATATGCATATAGCAATCTATAGTAACTTGATGCTCACTTAATTTGAAACCATTATTTATTCTTCTCCTTCCCACATTTTAGATGTATGTTGTCATATTTTGCATTCTTCATGTTAAGAATCCCTTGACTGATTTTTACAAATATACTTATATTTTATACTTTCATTTATGGTTTTTCCTTTCCACTCAAGGTGTCCCCTTTACTATTTCTTGTAGGGATAGTTTTATGGTCATGGACTCCTATAGTATATCGTTTCCGAGAAACACTTTACCTCTCCTTCTATTCAAAATGATAACCTTGCTGAATAGAATAGTCCTGTCCATTTTAATTACTACATGTCTTTAAGTGGACATCCTTGAATTGATATTTGGGGGGTGAATTCTCTGTGCCTCTTGGAACTAGAAATCTGTTTCCTTACCCTTATTAGGGAAGATTCCAGATATCATTTCTTCAAATAAATTTTGTGTCCCCTTATCCTTTTTGTGGGATCCTTATAACATGAATGTGATTACACTTGACGGAGTCACTGATTTCCCTTAGTGTATTCTCAATTCGGATAATTATTTTCTTCTCAGTTGTTGAGTTTTTTACTTTAAATTACTATGTCTTCCACATTTTTAATTAATTCCTTGACTTAATCTAGCCTGCTTTTTACTTCATCAAGTGTATATTTTATTTTTCAATTGGGTTCATCTCTTGATTAGCTTATTTTATACCTTTGTAAAGTCTCCCATTGATATCCTTCACTCTCTTCTTAACTCAGATGAGTATACGTACAATCATTATTTGATTCAACACTTACATTTAACACCCAGTGCACACACAAGTGAACTCCTTAATCCCTGTCACCACTTTAACCCATTCTGCTCACCCATCTCTTTAATGGTAAACATCAGTATATTCTCTATAATTAAGACTCAGTTTCTTTGTTTTCCTCTTTTTTTACCACCTATTTTCATTTGTGTTCTTCTTAAGTTCTACATATGAATGAATTCATATGATATTTGTCTTTCTCTCACTGATTTATTTTGCTTAGTATAATGCTCTTTAGTTCCACCCATGGTGTTGCAAATGGCAAGATTTCATTCTTTTTTTATGGTTGAGTTATATATATATATATATATATATATATATATATATATATACCGATTTTGCCTTATCCAGCCTGTCTTCAATGGACACTGGGTCTCTTTTCATAATTTAGCAATTATGGATAATGTTGCCATAAACATTAAGGTGCATGTATCCCTTTAAATTACTATTTTTATACTCTTTGGTAAATACCTAGTAGCACAACTGCTGGACCATGAGTAGCTCAATTTTTGACTTTTTGAGAAACCTTCTTACTATATTCCAGGGTAGCTACATCAGTTTGCATTCCTTCCAACAGTATAAGAGAATTCCCTTTTCTCTGCATTCTCTTCAACACCTGTTATTACCTGTGTTGTTAATTTTAGCTATTCTGAAGGATGTGAGATGATACCTCATTGTAGTTTTGATTTGTATCTCCCTGAAGATGAATGATGCCGAGCATCTTTTCATGTGTCAGCCATCTGTATGTCTTCTTCAGAAAAATGTCTGTGCATGTATGTCTTCTGTCCATTTTTAACTGCATTATTTATTTTATGGGGGTTGAGATTTATAAGCTCTGTGTATATTTTGGATACTAACTTTATCAGATATGACATTTTCAAATAGTGTCTCCCACTCTGAATGTTGCCTGTTAGTTTTTTTTTTCCTTTACTGTGCAGAAGTTTTTAATCTGATTCAGATTAATAAACTATTCTGATAGTTTATTTTTTTCTTTTTCCTTTTCCATTACCTTTTCTTTCATTGGGAGCCATATCTAGTAAGAAGTTGCTATGGACAATGTTAAAGAGGTTACTGCCTGTGTTCTTCTCTAGGATTTTGATGGATTCCTGTCTCATATTTAGTTCTTTCATACATTTTGAATTATTTTTGTGTATGGTGTAGGAAAGTGGTCCATTTCATTCTTCTGCATGTGGCTGTCCAATTTTCCTAACACCATTTGTTGGAGAAACTGTCTTTTTTCCATTGTATATTCTTTCTTGCTTCATTAAAGATTAGTTGACCTTATAGTTGAAGGTTAATTTGTAGTCCATATACTGTTCCATTTACCTATGTGTGTTTTCATGTCAGTATCATACTGTCTTGAGGATTATAGCTTTGCAATAGAGCTTGACATATGAAATTGTGATGCCACTAGCTTTGGTTTTCTTTCTCAAGATTCCTTTGACAATTTAAGATCTTTCTTATTCCACACAAATTTTAGGATTTTTTTGTTCCAGCTCTATGAAAAATGTTGATGGTATTTTGATACGGATTGCTTGAATGTGTATATTTCTCAGGGCAGAAGAGACATTTTAACAGTTTTATTCTTCCCATCCATGAGCATGGAATATTTTTCCATCTTTTTCTGTCTTACTCAATTCCTTTCCTAAGTGTTCCACAGTTTCTAGAATATGGATCTTTTTACACTTTGGTTAGGTTTATTCATATGTCTAATGGCTTTTGGTGCAACTGTGAGTGGGATCAATTCTTTATTTCTTTTTGTTCAGTCACATTGGTAGTGTATGGAAAGGTAACCGATTTATGTGCATTGGTTTTGTATCCTGTCTCGTTGCTGAACTGTATGCGTTCTAGCCATTTTGGATGTGGAGTCTTTTGGATTTTCCTCATAAAGTATCATGTCTTCCACAAAAGATAGAGTTTGCCTTCTCCTTTGCCAATTTGGGTGTCTTTTATTTTCTTTTGTTGTCTTATTACTGATGATAGGGCTTCTGGAAATGTGCTTGAACAATGATGATGAGAGTGAGTATCCTGTTGTGTTTCTGATTTTAAGGGAAAGCTCTCAGCTTTTGTCCACTGAGAAAGATATTTGCTGTCGGTTTTTCATAGATGGCTTTTATGATATTGAGGAGTATCCTCTCTATCTCTACACTGTGAAATGTTTTAATCAGTAAAGGATGTAGTATTTTGCCAAATACTTTTTTGGTGCATCAATTGAGAGGAACATATGTTTATTGTCTTTTCTTTTACAATGTAATGTAACACATTGATTGATTTCCCCCCATCCTAGGAATAAATCCACTTTGTTGTGGTCAAATATCCTTTTAATGTACTGTTGCATCCTATTGCCTAGGATTTTGGTAAGTTTTTTGGCATCAATGTTCATCAAAGATATTAGTCTGTCATTCCCCTTTTTGATGGAGTCTTCACCTTTTTTTAGTATCAAGTAGTGTTGGCTTCATTGAATGAGATTGGAAGTTTCCTTCTGTTTTTATTTTTTGAAACAGCTTCAGTAGAGTAGATACTATTTATTATTTACATGTTTGATAGAATTCCCCTGGGAAGCCATCTAACCCTGGACTCCTTTTTTTTTTTTGGAGGCTTTGATTACTGCCTCATTTTCCTTGCTGGTTATTGGTCTTTTCAGATTATCTCCCACTCCCTGTTTCAGTTGTGGTAGTTTACTTATCTCTAAGAATGCATCCATTTCTTCCAGATTGCCTATTTTTTTTTGGCATACAGTTGTTCAAAATATGTTCTTAAAATTGTCTGTATTTCCTTGGTCATGATCTCTCCTCTTTCTTTCATGATTTTATTAATTGGGGTCCTTTCTCCTTTCTTTTGGTATGTCTGACCAAAAGTTTATTGCTCTTAATGCTTTCAAGGAACCAACTTCTAGTTTGGTTGATCTGTCCTAATATTTTTTATGATTTCTATTTCATTGATTTGTGTTCTAATCGTCATTATTTCTGTTCTTCTGCTTGATTTAGGCCTTATTTTCTGTTCTTTATCCAGTCCTTTAGGTATAAGGTTATCTTGTGTATTTGAGATTTTCTAATTTCTTAAGAGAGGCTTGTATTGCAATGTACTTCCCTCTTAGGACCACCTTTTCAGAGTCCCATAGGTTTTGAACCTGTGTTTTAAGTCTCATTAGTTTCCATGAATTGTTTAATTTCTTCTTTAATTTCCTGATTGACCCAATCATTCTTTATCAGAATGTTCTTTAATCTCCATGTGTTTGAATTCCTTCCAAAGTTCCACTTGTGATTGAGTTCAAGTTTCAAAGCATCATGGTCTGAAAACATCAAGGGTATAATTCCAATATTTTGGTATCATTTGATACCCAATTTGTGACCCAGTATGAGATCTATTCTGGAGAATGTTCCATGTGCATTTGAGAATGAGTATTCTGTTGCTTTAGGATGGAATGTTCTATGTATATCTGTGAAGTCCATCTGGTCCAGTGTGTCATGAAATGCCCTTTTTTCTTTGTTGATTTTATGATGAGATGCTCTGTCCATTGCTGTGAGTGGTGTGTTGAAGTCCCTTACTACTATTAATGTATTATTATCAATGTGTTTCTTTATTTTGGTTATTAATTGGCTTATATAATTGGCTGCTCCCATATTGGGGGCATAAATATTTACAATTGTTAGATCTTCCTCTTGGATAGACACTCTTAGTATGATATAGTGCCCCTCTTCATCCCTTACTACAGACTTTAGTTTAAAATCTAATTATTTGATGTGAGGATTCCTACCTGAGCTTTCTTTTGAGGTCCATTAGAATGGTAAATGGTAATCCACCCCGTCACTCTCAGTCTGGGAGTGTCTTTAAGTCCAAGATGAGTCTCTTGTAGACAGCATATTGATGAATATTGCTTTTTAAAATTCAATCTGATACTCTGTGTCTTTTGATTGGTGTAATTATCCCATCTACATTCAGTGTTACTATTGAAAGATATGAATTTAGTGCCACTGAATTGCCTGTAAAGTCCCTGTTTCTGTGGATTGTCTCTGTTTCTTTCTGGTCTAGGTTACTCTTAGGCTCTCTCTTTGTTTACAGGATTACCTTTAATATTTCTTGTAGGGCTTTCTTGGTGGTGACATAATCTTTCAGCTTCTGTCTGTCCTGGAAGCTCTCTCTCTTTCCATTCTGAAAGATATTGTTGCTAGATAAAGTATTCTTGGCTGCTTGTTCTTCTCATTTATTTTCCTGATCATATCAAGCCAGCCTTTTCTGGCTTATGAGGTCTCCGTGAATAAGTCTTATCTTGGTTTCATAGTCCTCTCTCTACATGTTAGGAACCTCTTGTCTCAAGTTGCCCTCAGGATTTTCTCTTTGTCTCTGAAATCTTCAAGCTTTATTACTAAATGTTGGGGTATCAGTCTATTTTCATTGACTTTGGTAGGGGTCCTCTAAACATGTTGGAACTCAATACTTGTTTCCTTCCCCAGATTAGGGATGTTCTCAGCTATGATTTTCTCAAATGTGCTTTCTGCCACCTGCCTCTTTCTCCTCACCCTCAGGCACCCCAATAATTCTGATTTTGGTATATTTACTGGCATCATTAATTTCTCAAAGCCTCTCTTCATGGCTAATAGTTATTTTTCACTCTTTTCCTCAACTTCTCTCCTTTCCAACAACCTGTTTTCTAGATCACTTATTCTCTCTTCTGCCTCATTTCTCCTAGCTGTTAGAACATACAGTTTAGACTGCATCTCAGAGCATTTTTCATTATGGCCTGATTGCATTTCCTTTCTGCACTAAGAAATTATCTACTGTATTTTTTTTTCCAAGACTAGCTATTAGCTTTATAGTTGTTATTCTGAATTCCATCTCTTACTTAAATCCATATCTATTTGATCTGTGGTAGGAAATATTACCTCTGTTTTGTTTTTGTTTTTGTTTTGTGTGTGAATTCCTCCTTCTAGTCATTTTGCTCAGAGAACAATGGATGAGAAAGTGAGCAGAAGCAAAAATATCAACCATGATCCAAGCAGATTGCACTCTAGACAAATCCAAAGAGCTCAGAAACCAAACCAAGACAGAGAAGCAAACAACAAAACAAAACAAAGAAGGGGGAAGAGAAGGCAATCTCAGGGTGCACACAAAACATGGTGATCCACTTGTTCCTCAGTGTATTTTGGTCTGTGTGTAAGAAGACACTAAAGAATATATATATATATATATATATATATATATATATATATATATATACATATGAATATAGTGAAAGAAGACCAAAAATGAAATATATATCCATAAAATATACATGTAAAAAATAAAAGTTAAAAAGTGACTTAAATATCTTCTCCCATTCTGTCAGCTGTCTTTTGGTTTTGTTAACTGTTTCCTTTGCTGTGCAAAAGCTTTTGATCTTGATGAAATCCCAATAGTTCATTTTCGCCCTTGCTTCCCTTGCCTTTGCCGTTGTTCCTAGGAAGATGTTGCTGCGGCTGAGGTCGAAGAGGTTGCTGCCTGCGTTCTCCTCAAGGATTTTGATGGATTCCTTTCTCACATTGAGGTCCTTCATCCATTTGGAGTCTATTTTCGTGTGTGGTGTAAGGAAGTGGTCCAATTTCATTTTTCTGCATGTGGCTGTCCAATTTTCCCAGCACCATTTATTGAAGAGGCTGTGGGAGAAGATATTTGCAAACGACATATCAGATAAAGGGCTAGTATCCAAAATCTATAAGGAACTTAGCAAACTCAACATCCAAAGAACAAACAATCCAATCAAGAAATGGGCAGAGGACATGAACAGACATTTCTGCAAAGAAGACATCCAGATGGCCAACAGACACATGAAAAAGTGCTCCACGTCACTCGGCATCAGGGAAATACAAATCAAAACCACAATGAGATATCACCTCACACCAGTCAGAATGGCTAAAATTAACAAGTCAGGAAATGACAGATGCTGGAGAGGATGTGGAGAAAGGGGAACCCTCCTCCACTGTTGGTGGGAATGCAAGCTGGTGCAACCACTCTGGAAAACAGCATGGAGGTTCCTCAAAATGTTGAAAATAGAACTACCCTATGACCCAGCAATTGCACTACTGGGTATTTACCCTAAAGATACAAACATAGTGATCCGAAGGGGCACGTGTACCCGAATGTTTATAGCAGCAATGTCTACAATAGGCAAACTATGGAAAGAACCTAGATGTCCATCAACAGATGAATGGTTAAAGAAGATGTTGTATATATGCACAATGGAATACTATGCAGCCATCAAAACAAATGAAATCTTGCCATTTGCAATGACGTGGATGAAACAAGAGAGTATCATGCTTAGTGAAATAAGTCAATTGGAGAAAGACAACTATCATATGATCTCCCTGATATGAGGACATGGAGAAGCAACATGGGGGGGTAGGGGGATAGGAGAAGAATAAATGAAACAAGATGGGATTGGGAGGGAGACAAACCATAAATGACTCTTAATCTCACAAAACAAACTGGGGGTTGCTGGGGGGAGGTGGGATTGGGAGAGGGGGAGCGGGCTATGGACACTGGGGAGGGGAGGCGAACCATAAGAGACTATGGACTCTGAAAAACAACCTGAGGGTTTTGAAGGGTCAGGGGTGGGAGGTTGGGGGAACAGGTGGTGGGTGATGGGGAGGGCACGTTTTGCATGGAGCACTGGGTGTTGTGCAAAAAGAATGAATACTGTTATGCTGAAAAAATTAATAAAAAGGGAAAAAATAAAAAAAAAAGTGACTTAAAAGTAAAATTTGATAAAACAAGAAACTAACTGAAAAGGGAAAAAGAAAAAAAGAAATGGAAGATTTTAGACTGAAAGATAAACAAATCATAAGAAAAAACCTCAAGTTCTATATACTATTTTCCCCTACCACTGGACTTCTACAGACTTGCTGTGCACCTGTTCTAGTTGGTCTTCTTGGAGTGAACCCTGGTGTGCTGTTTTTCTTTTCTTTTATTTTTTAAGATTTTATTTATTTTTTTGACAGAGAGAGGGAGAGAGAATGAGAGCACAAGCCAGGAGACAGAAGGAGAGGGAGAAGCAGGCTCCCCGCTGAGCAGGAAGCTGGATGCAGGGTTCGATCCCAGGACCCCGGGATCATGACCTGAGCTGAAGGCAGCCGTTCAACTGACTGAGCCATCCAGGTGCTCTCTGTGTTGCTTTTCAAATGTCTCTGCCTGGGCGGAGTTGCACCACCATTTGCCAGGGGGCTGGGCTCAGTTTAAGCTGATCCTCTGTGTGGCTTATGTTCCCTGAAGACTTTCCACACATCTTTAGAAGATCAAAATAAAAATATCTGTGCCCCAATTTCCAGCCCCAGAGGTGAAAGATTCCTATCTCCCCTCTTCAGTAAACCCTCTGGGACAAACAATCTTCACTTTTGTGTGTGCAAAACACTGCAGACTCCTGCAGTGCATGCCCATAGTTATCCTCCCAGGAAGAGTCTGAAGGTCTAACATTTCTGCCCTTTGTAGGGCCCTGGAGTTGAAAGGTGTCACAGGGTCATGAGAATATCTGTTCCATCCCTCCTGGGGGATGGCAGCTGCTCTCTGTGTTCCAGTCCATTACAGGCTGCTCAGGCAGAGAGTGGTCACTCTATCAGGTGCAGCTCAGGGTTTTGGGGGAACTGAGCTAAAAGCCCCATCCTGGGATTGCTGATCTTAACCACTTTCCCCACTCTACTGCTTGGGAACTCTACTGGCTTAGGCACTCCCATTAGTTCTGTGATGCCTGGAATCCTGAGACCACACTGACAGACATAGAATTCTTCCCATTTCATCCCATGAGCTGCTTTCAGGCAGGGATGTCCCTAACTGGAGCATAATTCTAAGGGTTCCAGTTTTGCTCTTTGGGGCTACATTACTTTCTGGTACCCAGTTTATTGAGGGTCCCTCCCCCTTCTGTTTGTCTTCCTGTATTTCCCCTCAGGTTCGCCTCCTTCCTTGCAAAAAGTGGTCACTTTTCTACTTGTAGAGTTCCAGATATTTTTTTCTTACATCTCAGGCTGAATTCATGGATGTTCAAAATCATTTGATAGTTATCTAGCTAAAATGCAAAGGACCAGATGAAAAGAGGGTTCCTACTCTGCTGCTTTCTTGCCTCCTCCACCTTCTCCTCATTTTCAATCTGCAGGTATCTTAAGGTCTAAAATGAGTCTTTTGTAGGCAGCATGGAGATAGGTCTTTTTTTTTATCCATACTTACACCTTATGTCTTTTGACTGGAGCTTTTAACCCATTTACATCCCAAGTGATTATTGATAGATATGTATATAGCGCCATTTTATTACTTGTTCTGTCATTGTTTCCAGAAAATTTCTCTATTTCTTTCTTGTTTTTGTCAGTTTCAACTTCCTTCCCACTCAAAGTTTCCCTTTAATATTTCTTGTAGGGCTGGTTAAATCATCACAAACTCCTTTAGTTTTTGTTTGTCTGAGAAAATATTACCTCTTCTATTCTGAATGATAGCCCTGTAGAGTTCCAGATATTTTTTTCTTACATCTCAGATATCAGGTAGATAGATTATTTTTGTTTGCAAAATTTTCCCATTCAGCACTTTTAATATATCATTCCACTCCCTTCTGTCTTCCCATGTTTCTGTTGAGAGATCTCTAGTTAGTCTTAATGAGTCTTGCTTTGTAATTTAGGGACTTCTTTTGTGATGCCACTTTTAGAGGCTTATTTTTTTTAAATCTCTCTAATTTGAAAATTTAATTACAGCATGTATTTGTATTGGCCTACTTTTGTTGATTTCAGTGGGACGTTTCTGTGGCTTCTGGATGTGGTTGTCTGCTTCCTTCCCCAGGTTAAGGATATTTTCAGCTATTATTTCCTTAAATAAATTTTCTGTCCTCTCTTCTCTTCTTTTTCTGGGATGGGACTCCTATAATACAAATGCTATTATGTTTTAGACCATCGCTGAGTTCTTTAAGTGTGTTCTTAGTTCCCATAATTATTTCCCTCTTTTGTTAATGTCATTGTTTTCTACTATTTTATCTTCTTTATCACTTATTGATTCCTCTGCTTCTTCCATATTTGTGTTCTTTACATGCTCTATGTTTCCAAAGTCAGTTATTTCATTTTAATTTCCTTTTTAACTCGTTTCTTTTTCGTGGTAAGTAAGTCTCACAATTATTCCATTCTTTTCTCAACCTCAGTGAGTTTCCTTATGATTGTTGCTTGGAATTCTCCACCAAGCATATTACTTATACCTGTTTCAGTTAGATTTCTGGCCCTGACATTATTTTGTTATTTCACTTGGGATAAATTCTTCTGTATTATAATTTTGTCTACATCTCTGTCTTTTTCTCTGTGTTAGAAAAGCCTGTTATGTTTGCAGCTCCTGGGTGTAATGACTTCATGAAGAAAGGTCATATAGTATCCAGGGCCTGGTGCTTCAGTGAGTTTCTCTGGTGTGTGTAATGTGCATTCTGCTGCTCTGTTTTGGACCTTCTATCCCTCGGGCCATTCATCTGCAGATGCTCTCCTTACCTGAAGGGAGAGTGTTTAGTCCTTAGCCAGAATGTGGTGAGTTTTAACTGGGTAAACTCTCTTCTTCTTGTTAAATGAGACCTGAAGCTACTTCCACTAAAACTGAAGTCTTGCAATGGTCTCTGGCGAGAAGAAATGGTGTGGGCAGGGGTTTCTGCTTGTCTTCACTGGGATTTAGGCAAACTTGACAGAGAGGGGCAGTACTTCCAGTGTATCGGGAGGTGGGTCCTGGTGTAAGCAGGTTAGTTAGTCAGTATTGGCACTGTGCTATTATAGCTAGTGGTTCTGTGTTTATGCTGAGGCATGGTGGAGGGAAATAATGCCAACTAGCTCCCTTGTTGCTGGATAGTGTGTCTGTGCCCACTCAGGGAAGTGTTCCCCACACAGGGAAGCACTCTGACAAGAGAAACTTTTCTCACCTCTGTGTGTCCCAGGCATTTTTCAAATTGCTGTTTTCATGCTGTCTGTGCCCAGGTAATTTGCTTGCGTTCTCTCCAAGAGCAATGCAGTGAGCGTAGATCTTAATCCCACAGACTTGAATATTCCAGTCTTCAAACCCTCCTCGTTGCAAAAACTCATGAAAATCAGCCCCTCTCATTTTCCCAGCTAATGGCTTTGGAGAATTATTCTCCTCAAACATTATTTTTTTATTCCTCTCCCTCTTGCCTTTCTCTGTGACCAGGCTTCTTCTTTCAATACCACCTGTGATTCATTTATCCTCCAAACCATGTGTTTGCAATTCTTACCTTCCCCAATATGTCCTTTCTGTCCCACTAGGTGTGGATTTTGTTTTGTCAGTCCTCAGGTTGAATTTTTTAAGATTTTATTTTTATTTATTTGACAGAGAGAGAGATCATAATTAGGCAGAGAGGCAGGCAGAGAGAGAGGAGGAAACAGGCTCTCTGCTCAGGCTCTCAGGTGGAAACATGCTCTCTGCTGAGCAGAGATTCCAATATGGGGCTTGATCCCAGGACCCTGGATCATGACCTCAGCTGAAAGCAGAGGCTTTAACCCACTGAGCCACCCAGGTGCTCCTCAGGTTGATTTTTTTTAGGATATCTTAAAAAAAATATTTAAAAGTTATCTCAAGGGTTGTGCTCAAAGGTCGTGATGAGCCTATGGTCCTCTACTATGCTGCCATCTTAGTTCCCAATCTTATGATCATTACTTTAAATTCTCTATAAAGCATATTACTTATATCTGTCTCATTTAAGTCTCTTAGTGTGGTTTGCTTGTGTTTCATCATTTGGGATATATTTCTCTGTCTCTTCATTTTTATAACTTCCTGTGCCTTTTTCTGTGTTTTAGGAAGGTCAACCATGTGTCCTGCTATTGCAGTTACTGTCCTTATGAAGAAGAGATCCTCAAATGACCTGGAGTGCAGTGTTCCCTGTTCTCTAGGATCTGCCACTTCAGGGAGAGACTCCTTTGCATGTTGTGTATGCTCTGCTGTGTTCTTGCCCCTTTTTCATTCAGATCAGTTGTCTTCAGTGGCCCTCTTTTCTTGTCATGGTCATTGTTAGATCCCTGGGAAGTGTGGGCCGCATTTTTAACAATATACACACTGGTCTGCTTGCAAATTGAAAACTGGAGCCTCTATTGCTGGGAAGCCCAGTCTAAGAGGATCTACCAAAGACTCATAGTTATGTCCTGCACTTTTAATAAAGTGTGACTCAGCTTTCTGCAGCAGCCTCTGCTGCCACTGCAGCAGCCACCATGGCCAGCGAGACTGAGATACTGAAAAATGTGCAGGTCAGAGAAATAATGCTGCCAAGATTTGCATTGTACTTCTGGGGGAGGAAGCTGCAGTGCTGGGATGGAGGCAAGCCTTGACTGGAAAGGGCAGAGCTGCCAAATTGTGCGTGGGTGTGGTTTGGTGCAAGTAAGTTAAGTAGGGAGTGTGGACTCAGGGCTGGTTCTCACTGATGTTCCTGTGTTTATGTTGGGGGATTGGAGAGGAAAATGGCACCCACCAGCTCCTTTGTTCCTGAAGGAGTCTTTCTGAGATCTCAATCTTTCCAGGACACACTCTGTAATGAATAAATCACTCTCTCTTCAGTTTGCTCCAGAAGTTTTATAAACTGCTGGTTCTAGGTTATATATGCTCAGACTGCTTGTCCTGCTGCCTCTTTAAAGGGAAAGACTCAGCATACTAATGTTCTCAGGGCCCTCCCAGAGCCTAATATGCTAATTTTAAAATTCCAGGCTATAACTCCAGGTGTTTATAAACATTCTTGAAATTTATCCCCTCTGGCTTTCAAAGCCAAGTGTTATGGGGTTTACATTTTCCCTTTGTAATAATTTAGTGTTCCTGGCTCCATCCAGTCCACAGATAGCCCCTGTCCCTTTAGGATTCAAGTAACATTTTCATATTTCCCACTTTCTTCAATATGGCCCCTTCTATAGGTTTTTAAATAGGATTAATTTTGGCAGTCTTTGAATCTTTTTCTGGGATATTTAAGCTGATTTGAATTTTATGTGGTTGTATCCAAAGGATGAGGAAAGGTAAGAGTTCTCCCCTACTCTACCAACTTCTCAGGCTCTGATTTATATGTTACTAAATTTGTTGAAGTGTACTTTATGTGCCAAAATATGGTCTCTCCTGATAAATATTTCCTATCAGCTGAAAAAACTATGTATTCTGCTATTGTTAAATATAATATCCAATACCTATCAATTATATCCAATTCAATTGATGCTACTCTTCAGTTTAATTATTCCTTAAGATTTTCTACCTACTTGATATGTTAATAACATTTGTAAAAGTACTGAAGCCACCATTTACAATAATGATTATGGCTCTCTCCATCCTGTTCTATCACATTTTGTTTCATGCAGTTTGAAATGCATTAGCTAAGTGCATTCATGTTTAGACTGTTATGTATTTAAGAACTAGCCTTTTAAAATCATTGTTTTATGCCCTTCTTTATCCCTAATAACCTTATTTGCTCTGAAGACTTTCCTTTCTGGAATTAACAAAGTTACTCTCACTCTCTTTGATTAATGGGATCATGGTATACCTTTCTCCATCCATATGCTTTTAATCTATTTGTGCCTTAATCTTTAAAATGGTATCTTATAGACAACATATACCTTTATGTTTTATCTATTCCAACATCCTCTGTCATGTAATTGTTGTATTTTTACTGTTGATGTTTAAAATGATTATTGATATCTACTAAACCAGTGTAGTAGTATTTATC
Source organism: Meles meles (assembly GCF_922984935.1). Taxonomy (NCBI): domain Eukaryota; kingdom Metazoa; phylum Chordata; class Mammalia; order Carnivora; family Mustelidae; genus Meles; species Meles meles. The sequence goes on from NC_060087.1 coordinate 70,010,666, forward strand.
ATATTTGTTAATATTTGCTATCCAAGATTTTTCTTTCCTTGTTCACTTGTTTCTTCCTATTCTCTTCATTTAAAAAAATTTCTTTCTTTTCAGCATAATAGAATTCGTTTTTTATGCACCACACCCAGTGCTCCATGCAATACGTGCCCTCCATATTACCCACGACCTGGCTACCCCAACCTCCCACCTCCCATCCCTTCAAACACTCAGATTGTTTTCAGAGTCCATAGTCTCTCTTGGTTCATCTCCCATTCCAATTTCCCTCAACTCCCTTCTCCTCCTCATCTCCTCATGTCCTCCATGTTATTTGTTATGCTCCACAAATAAGTGAAACCATATGATAATTGACTCTCTCTGCTTAACTTATTTCACGCAGAATAATCTCTTCCAGTCCCATTCATGTTGATACAAAAGTTGGATAGTCATCATTTCTGATGGAGGCATAATACTCAATAGTGTATATGGACCACATCTTCCTTATCCATTCATCCGTTGAAGGGCATCTTGGTTCTTTCCACAGTTTGGCGACTGTGGCCACTGCTGCTATAAACACTGGGGTACAGATGGCCCTTCACTACACTACATTTGTATCTTTGGGGTAAATACCCAGCAGTGCAATTGCAGGGTCATAGGGAAGCTCTATTCTTAATTTCTTGAGGAATCTCCACACTGTTCTCCAAAGTGGCTGCACCAACTTGCATTCCCACCAACAGTGTAAGAGGGTTCCCCTTTCTCCACATCCTCTCCAACACACGTTGTTTCCTGTCTTGCTAATTTTGGCCATTCTAACTGGTATAAGGTGATATCTCATTGTGGTTTTAATTTGAATCTCCCTGATGGCTAGTGGTGATGAACATTTTTTCATGTGTCTGATAGCCATTTGTATGTCTTCATTGGAAAAGTGTCTGTTCATGTCTTCTGCCCATTTTTTGACATGATTATCTGTTTTGTGTGTGTTGAGTTTGAGGAGTTCTTTATAGATCCTGGATATCAACCTTATGTCTATACTGTCATTTGCAAATATCTTCTCCCATTCCGTGGGTTGCCTCTTTGTTTTGTTGACTGTTTCCTTTGCTGTGCAGAAGCTTTTGATCTTGATGAAGTCCCAAAAGTTCATTTTTGCTTTTGTTTCCTTTGCCTTTGGAGACATATCTTGAAAGAAGTTGCTGTGGCTGATATCAAAGAGGTTACTACCTACGTTCTCCTCTAGGATTCTGAGGGATTCCTGTCCCATGTTGAGGTCTTTTATCCATTTCAAGTTTATCTTCGTGTATGGTGTAAGGGAATGGTTGAGTTTCATTCTTCTACATATAGCTGTCCAATTTTCCCAGCACAATTTATTGAAGAGACTGTCTTTTTTCCACTAGATATTTTTTCCTGCTTTGTCAAAGACTATTTGACCATAGAGATGAGGCTCCATATCTGGACTCTCTACTCTGTTTCACTGGTCTGTGTGTCTGTTTTTCTAATGGTACCATGCTACTTGGTGATCACAGCTTTGTAGTAAAGCTTGAAATCAGGTAACGTGATGTGGCCAATTTTGTTTTTCTTTTTCAACATTTCCTTAGCAATTTGAGGTCTCTTCTGACTCCATACAAATTTTAGGATTATTTGCTCCAGCTCTTTGAAAAATACTGGTGGAATTTTGATCAGAATGGCATTAAATGTATAGATTGCTCTAGGCAATATAGACATTTTAACAATGTCTATTCTTCCGATCCAAGAGCATGGAATGGTCTTCCAACTTTCTGTGCCTTCTTCAATTTCTTTCATGAGTGTTCTGTATTACCTTGAGTACAGGTCTTTTACCTCTTTGGTTAGGTTTATTCCCAGGTATCTTATGGTTCTTGGTGCTATAGTAAATGGAATCAATTTTCTAATTTCCCTTTCTGTATTTTCATTGTTAGTGTATAGGAAAACAACCGGTTTCTGTACACTGTCTTTGTATCCTGCCACATTACTGAATTGCTGTATGATTTCTAATAGTTTGGAGATGGAGTCTTTTGTGTTTTCCATATACAGTATCATGTCATCTGTGAAGAGAGAGAGTTTGACTTCTTCATTGCCAATTTGGATACCTTTTAGTTATCTTTGTTGTCTGATTGCTGTTGCTAGGTTCTTCTCCCTTTTCTTATTGATTTGTTCAATCACATTGATTTATTTGCAAATGTTGAAACCTCCTAGTAACCCAGGGATGAATCCCACTTGGTCATGATGAATAATCGTTTTAATGTGCTGTTGGATCCTATTAGCTAGGATCTTCTTGAGAATCTTAGGATCCATATTCATTAGTGATATTGTCTGAAATTCTCCTCTTTGGTGTGGTCTTTGTCTGGTTTGGGGATCAGGGTAATGCTGGCTTCATAAAAAGTGTCTGGAAGTTTTCCTTCTGCTTCAATTTTTTGAAACAGCTTCAGGGGAATAGGTGTTATTTCTTCTTTGAAAGTTTGGTAGAATTCCCCAGGGAATCTGTCATGTCCTGGGCTCCTGTTTTTGGGAAGATTTTGATCACTGCTTCAATCTCATTACTAGATATTGGTCTATTCGGGTTGTCAATTTCTTCCTGGTTCAATTTTGGGAGTTTATAGTTTTCCAGAAATGCATCCATTTCATCTAGGTTGCGTATTTATTGGCATATAACTGTTTATAATAACTTCTGTTGATTGTTTCTATGTCCTTGGTGTTAGTTGTGATCTCTCCCTTTTCATTCATAACTTTATTACTAAGCGCTTTCTCTCTTTTCTTTTGGATTAGTGTGGCCAATTGTTTATTGATCTTATTGATTCTTTCAAAAAACCAGCTTCCAGTTTCATTGATATGTTCTACTGTATCTCTAGTTTCTATGTCATTGATCTCTGCTCTAATATTGATTATTTCCTTTCTTGTGTGCAGAGTAGGTTTAATTTGTTGTTGATTCTCCAGTTTCTAAGGTGTAGAGAGAGCTGGTGCATTCTGGATTTTTCAGTGTTTTTGAGGGAGGCTTGGATGGCTCTGTATTTACCCCTTAGAACCGCCTTTGCTGTATCCCATAGGTTTTGGACCAAAGTGTCTTCATTCTCATTGGTTTCTATGAATTGTTCTTTGATCTCCTGGTTGACCCAAGCATTCTTAAGCAAGGTGGTCTTTAGCTTCCAGGTGTTTGAGTTCCTTCCTAACTTTTCCTTGTGATTGATCTCCAGTTTCAAAGAATTGTGATCTCAGAATATGCAGGGAATAATGTCTGTCTTTTGGTATCAGTATATCCTTGATTTGTGACCCAGTATGTGGTCTATTCTGGAGAAGGTTTTGTGTGCACTTGAGAAGAATGAGTATTCTGTTGTTTTAGGGTGGAATGTTCTGTATATATCTATGAGGTCCGTCTTGTCCAATGTGTCATTAAATGCTCTAGTTTCTTTATTCATTTTCTGCTTGGATGATCTGTCTATTACTGAGAGAAGCATGTTAATATCTTCTACTATTAATGAATTTATATCAATATGACTCTTTATCTTGATTAATAGTTTTCTTATGTAATTGGCTGCTCCCATATTGGGGTCATAGATATTTATAATTGTTAGATAATCTTGGTGGATAGTCCCTTTAAGAATTATTCAGTGTCCTTTTGTACCTCTGACTATAGTCCTTAGTTTAAAATCTAATTTATCTGATATGAGAATCACTACCCTGGCCTTCTTTTGAGGCCCATTGGCATGAAAGATGCTTCTTCATCCCTTCATTTTCCATCTGAGTGTATCCCTTGGTTCGAAATGTTTCTCCTGTAGACAACATATGGATGGGTCTTATCGTTTTATCCAATCTGCAACCCTGTGTCATTTTATGGGTACATTTAGGCCATTCACATTAAGAGTGATGATTGATAGATACATTTTTACTGACATCATGTTACCTTTGATGTCTTTCTTTCTGTAGATTGTATCCATATTTATGTTCAATGATATTCTTAGGATTTTTCCTCTTTTATAGAACCCCCCTTGATATATCCTGCATTGTCTGCTTGGTGATCACATACTCTTTTAAGCCTTGTCGGTCTTGGAAACTCCTTATCTCTCCATCCATTTTGAATGTCAGTCTTGCAGAATAAAGTATTCTTGGCTGCATGTTCTTCTCATTTAGTGCCCTGAATATATCTTGCCAGCCCTTTCTGGCTTGCCAGGATTCTGTGGACATGTCCCACGTTATTCTGATTGGCTTTCCTCTGTATGTAAGGAGCTTCTTTGTCCTAGCTGCCTTCAATAGAGCCTGTCTACAATTATGATTCCTCATTCTAACTATCAGGTGCCTTGAGGACTTTCAATGTTCTATAATCTTTGGGGGAAGACCATTCTTCCTCTAGTACATGAACGTTGGTTCCATTCACAAAATTGCGAAAATATTCATGGAGAATTTGTTCCACTATATCTTCTAGACTTCTTTCTTTTTCCTCCCCTTCCAACATTCCAATAATTCTAATGTTGGAATATTTCATGGTGTATTTTATTTCAATAATTCTGTTTTCGTGACTTCTAACCTGTTTGTTCCAGACATCCTCCTGATTCTTTCTCTCTATCTGTTTGTCCTCCAGGTCACTAATTCTATCTTCTGTCTCAGTTACCCTAGCTTTTAGAGAATTTAGGTTAGATTGGAACTCATTGAGAACATTGTGAACATCATCCCTGGTGGATTTCAGTTCTGCCGTAATCAATTTCATTTTGTCATCCATGGCTTTCTCCAACCTAGCTATTGCCTGGATACTTGTTAGCCTGAATTCTCTTTCCGATATATTGTCTCTGGTGATAGCCATTAGCACTGTTGCAGAAGGCCCATCCTTTGAATTTTTCTTCTGTTGGGCATTTCTCCTCCTATTCATTTTGGTAAGAGATGGCTGAATGGATGTAGCTGGATGTATCAACCGTGATGCAGTCAAGGTGTACCCTGGAACGCTTCTGAACAATCAAGAGTCCCCACCCAAATGAAAGAAAAAAGAGAGAAAAAAAGAAAAAAAGAGAGAGACACAAAAGAAAGATAAAATAAAAGAGAAGGCCCAGCCCAAATGGGGCCCAATGTAAAACTTATGAAGTTTACAAACACAAAGAAACAAACAAAAAGACTGATAAAAGTAGGAGGGAGAAGTCAAGATGGTGGAGAAGTAACAGGTTGAGACCCTATCTGGTAGCAGGAGATGAGCTTGATAGCTTATCTAAACATTGCAAACACCTACAAATCCAACGGGAGATCGAAGAGAAGAAGAACAGCAATTCTAGAAACAGAAAATCAACCACTTTCTGAAAGGTAGGACTGGCGGAGAAGTGAATCCAAAGCAACGGGAAGATAGACCACGGGTGGAGGGGCCGGCTCCCAGCAAGTGGCGGAGCAATGGAGCACAAAACCAGGACTTCTAAAAGTCTGTTCCACTGAGGGACATTGCTCCAGAGGTTAAACTGGGGTGAAGCCCACGCGGGGTCAGTGTGGCCCCAGGTCCCGCAGGGTCACAGAAGGATCAGGGGTGTCGGAGTGTTGAAGAGCTCGCAGGTATTAGAACGGAGAAGCTGGCTACAGAGACAGAGCCACAGACTGAACTCTCAGCTCAGGGTTACCTTGAACTGGTCACAGGCTCCATGAGCAAGGACCGTGGATGGAGCCTGGGGATACGGGAGTGATTGGGTGCTGTTCCCTGGGGGCACACTGAGGAGTGGGGCCACAGGCTCTCAGATCCTCCGGGCCAGAGACTGGGAGGCCGCCATTTTCATTCCTGTCCTCCAGAACACTATGGAAAGTGTTCAGGGAACAAAAGCTACCAAAAGCAAACCCGAGCGGATTACTTACTCTGGCCCCAGTAAGGGGGGTGCAATTCTGCCTCGGGCAAGGACACTTGAGAGTCACTACAACAGGGCCCTCCCCCAGAAGATCAACAAAATATCCAGCCAGGATGAAGTTCATCTATCAAGGAAAGCAGGTTCAATACCTAGCACAGCAGCAGAATTCCAGAGGAGGAGAAAGCAAATCACAGAACTCGTGGCTTTCTCCCCATGATTCTTTAGTCTTGCAGTTCATTCAATTTTTTTCTTTCTTTTTTTTCTTCTACTAAATTTTTTAAAACTTTTACCCATTTTTAACGTTTTTTGACTAGTTTATCTAAAATAGATATTTTTTCTTTCTTTTTATATTTTTTCCTTATTTGTTTTATGTTTTTAATTTTTTTTCCTGAACCTCTTTTAATCCCCTTTCTCCCCCGCACAATTTGGGATCTCTTCTGATTTGGTTACAGTGCATTTTTCTGGGGTCTTTGCCACCCTTTTAGTATTTTATTTGATCCTTCATATCCTCTTATCTGGACAAAATAACAAGGCAGAAAAAATCACCACAAACAAAAGAACAAGAGGCAGTACCAAAGGCTGGGGACCTAATCAACAAGGACATTGGTAATATGTCAGATCTAGAGTTCAGAATGACGATTCTGAAGGTTCTAGCCAGGCTCAAAAAAGGCATGGAAGATATTAGAGAAACCGTCTCTGGAGATATAAAAGCCCTTTCTGGAGAAATTAAAGAACTAAAATCTAACCAAGTTGAAATAAAAAAAGCTATTAATGAGGTGCACTCAAAAATGGAGGATCTCACTGCTAGGATAAATGAGGCAGAAGAAAGAATTAGTGATATAGAAGACCAAATGACAGAGAACAAAGAAGCTGAGCAAAAGAGGGACAAACAGATACTGGACCACGAGCAGAGAATTTGAGAGATAAGTGACACCATAAGACGAAACAACATTAGAATAATTGGGATTCCAGAAGAAGAAAGAGAGAGGGGAGCAGAAGGTCTATTGGAGAGAATTATTGGAGAGAATTTCCCTAATATGGCAAAGGGAACAAGCATCAAAATCCAGGAGGTTCAGAGAACCCCCTCAAAATCAACAAGAATAAGCCCACACCCCATCACCTAATAGTAAAATTTACAAGTCTTAGTGACAAAGAGAAAATCCTGAAAGCAGCCCGGGAAAAGAAGTCTGTAACATACAATGGTAAAAATATTAGATTGGCAGCAGACTTATCCACAGAGACCTGGCAGGCCAGAAAGAGCTGGCATGATATATTCAGTGCACTAAATGAGAAAAACATGCAGCCAAGAATACTCTATCCAGCTAGGCTATCATTGAAAATAGAAGGAGAGATAAAAATCTTCCAGGACAAACAAAAACTGAAAAAATTTGCAAACACCAAAACAGCTCTACAGGAAATATTGAAAGGGGTACTCTAAGCAAAGAGAGAGCCTAAAAGTAGTATATTAGAAAGGTACAGAGACAATATAGAGTAACAGTCACCTTACAGGCTAATAATGGCACTAAATTCATATCTTACCCTGAATGTTAATGGGCTAAATGCCCCAATCAAAATACACAGAGTATCAGAATGGATAAAAAAAAAAAACAAAACCCATCTATATTTTGCCTACAAGAAACTCATTTTAGACGCGACGACACCTCCAGATTTAAAGTGAGGGGGTGGAAAACAATTTACCATGCTAATGGGCATCAGATGAAAGCTGGAGTGGCAATCTTTATATCAGATCAATTAGATTTTAAGCCAAAGACTATGATAAAAGATGAGGAAGGACACTATATCATACTTAAAGGGTCTGTCCAGCAAGAAGATCTATCAATTTTAAATATCTATGCCCCTAACGTGGGAGCAGTGAACTATATAAACCAATTAATAACACAATCAAAGAAACACATAAACAACAATACAATAATAGTAGGGGACTTTAACACTCCCCTCACTGAAATGGACAGATCATCCAAGCAAAAGATCAACAAGGAAATAAACGTCTTAAATGACACACTGGACCTGACGGACATCAAAAATATATTCAGAACATTTCATCCCAAAGCAACAGAATACACATTCTTCTCTAGTGCACATGGAACCTTCTCCAGAATAGATCACATCCTGGGTCACAAATCAGGTCTCAACCGGTATCAAAAGTTTAGGATCATTCCCTGCATATTTTCAGACCACAATGCTCTGAAGCTAGAACTCAATCACAAGAGAAAAGCTGGAAAGAACCCAAATACATGGAGACTAAACAGCATCCTTCTAAAGAATGAATGGGTCAACCAGGAAATTAAAGAAGAATTGAAAAAATTCATGGAAACGAAAAGATAACGAAAACACAAATGATAACGAAAACACAACGAAATGATAATGAAATGATATGATAATGAAAAAATAACGAAACACAAATGATAACGAAATAATAATGAAACAATGATAATGAAAACACAATGGTTCATAATCTATGGGACACAACAAAGGCAGTCCTGAGAGGAAAATATATAGCGGTACACACCTTTCTCAAGAAACAAGAAAGGTCTCAAGTACACAACCAAACCCTACACCTAAATGAGATGGAGAAAGCATAAGAAAGAAACCCTAAACCCAGCAGGAGAAGAGAAATCATAAAGATCAGAGCAGAAATCAATGAAATAGAAACAAAAAAAAAATAGAAAAAAAATCAATGAAACTAGGAGCTGGTTCTTTGAAAGAATGAATAAGATTGATAAACCCTTGGCCAGACTCATCAAAAAGAAAAGAGAAAGGACCCAAATAAATAAAATCATGAATGAAAGAGGAGAGATCACAACGAACACTAAAGAAATACAGACAATTATAAGAACATGCTATGAGCAACTCTACACCAACAAATTTGACAATCTGGAAGAAATGGATGCATTCCTAGAGACATATAAACTACCACAACTGAACCAGTAAGAAATAGAAAACCTGAACAGGCCCATAACCAGTATGGAGTTTGAAACAGTCATCAAAAATCTCCAAACAAACAAAATCCCAGGGCCATATGGTTTCCCAAGGGAATTCTACCAAACATTTAAAGATGAACTAATTCCTATTCTCCTGAAACTGTTCCAAAAAATAGAAATGGAAGGGAAACTTCCAAACTCATTTTATGAGGCGAGCATCACCTTGATCCCAAAACCAGACAAGGATCCCACCAACAAAGAGAACTACAGACCAATATCCTTGATGAACACAGATGCAAAAATTCTCACCAAAATACTAGCCAATAGGATTCAACAGTACATTAAAAGGATTATTCACCACGACCAAGTGGGATTTATTCCAGGGCTGCAAGGTTGGTTCAACATCCGCAAATCAATCAATGTGATCAATGTGATAACACACTAATAAAAGAAAGATTAAGAACCATTTGATTCTCTCAATAGATGCTGGGCAAGCATTGGAGAAAGTACAGCATCCCTTCCTGATCAAAACTCTTCAAAGTGTAGGGATAGAGGGCACATACCTCAATATTATCAAAGCCATCTATGAAAAACCCACCGCAAATATCATTCTCAATGGAGAAAAACTGAAAGCTTTTCCGTTAAGGTCAGGAACACAGCAGGGATGTCCATTATCACCACTGCTATTCAACATAGTACTAGAAGTCCTAGCCTCAGCAATCAGACAACAAAAGGAAATTAAAGGCATCCAAATTGGCAAAGAAGAAGTCAAAGTATCACTCTTCGCACATGATATGATACTATATGTGGAAAACCCAAAAGACTCCAATCCAAAACTACTAGAACTTGTACAGGAATTCAGTAAAGTGTCAGGATATAAAATCAATGCACAGAAATCAGTTGCATTTCTGTACACCAAGAGCAAGACGGAAGAAAGAGAAATTAAGGAGTCCATCACATTTACAATTGCACCCATAACTATAAGATACCTAGGAATAAACCTAACCAAAGAGGATAAGAATCTATATGCAGAAAACTATAAAGTACTCATGAAAGAAATTGAGGAAGACACAAAGAAATGGAAAAATGTTCCATGCTCCTGGATTGGAAGAATAAATATTGTGAAAATGTCTATGCTACCTAAAGCAATCTACACATTTAATGCAATCCCTATCAAAGACCATCCATTTTTTTTTCAAAGAAATGGAACAAATAATCCTAAAATTTATATGGAACCAAAAAAGTCCTCGAATAGTCAAAGGAATATTGAAAAAGAAACCAGAAGTTGGTGGCATCACAATTCCCGACTTCAAGCTCCATTACAAAGCTGTCATCATCATGATAGCATGGTACTGGCCCAAAAACAGACACATAGATCAATGCAACAGAATAGAGAGCCCAGAAATAGACACTCAACTCTATGGTCAACTAATCTTTGACAAAGCAGGAAAAAATGTCCAATGGAAAAAAGACAGCCTCTTCAATAAATGGTGCTGGGAAAATTGGACAGCCCCATGCAGAAAAATGAAATTGGACCACTTCTTTACACCACACACAAAAATAGACTCAAAATGGATGAAGGACCTCAATGTGAGAAAGGAATCTATCAAAATCCTTGAGGAGAACACAGGCAGCAACCTCTTCGACCTCAGCTGCAGCAACATCTTCCTAGGAGCATTGGCAAAGGCAAGGGAAGCAAGGGCAAAAATGAACAATTGGGATTTCATCAAGATCAAAAGCTTTTGCACAGCAAAGGAAACAGTTAACAAAACCAAAAGACAACTGCCAGAATGGGAGAAGATACTTGCAAATGACATATCAGATAAAGGGCTAGTATCCAAAGTCTATAAGGAACTTAGTAAACTCAACACCCAAAGCACAAACAATCCAATCAAGAAATGGGCAGAGGATATGAACAGTCATTACTGCAAATAAGACATCCAGATGGCCAACAGACACCTGAAAAAGTGCTTCACATCACTCGGCATCAGGGAAATACAAATCAAAACTACAATGAGATATCACCTCTCACCAGTCAGAATGGCTAAAATTAACAAGTCAGGAAATGACAGATGCTGGCGAGGATGTGGAGAAAGGGGAACCCTCCTCCACTGTTGGTGGGAATGCAAGCTGGTGCAACCACTCTGGAAAACAGCATGGAGGTTCCTCAAAATGTTGAAAATAGAACTACCCTATGACCCAGCAATTGCACTAGCGGGTATTTACCCTAAAGATACAAACATAGTGATCCGAAGGGGCACGTGCACCCAAATGTTTGTAGCAGGAATGTCTACAATAGCCAAACTATGGAAAGAACCTAGATGTCCATCAACAGATGAATAGATAAAGAAGGTGTGGTATATATACACAATGGAATACTATGCAGCCATCAAAAGAAATGAAATCTTGCCATTTGCGACAACGTGGATGGAACTAGAGGGTATCATGCTTAGTGAAATAAGTCAATCAGAGAAAGACAACTATCCTATGATCTCCCTGATATGAGGATATGGAGATTCAACATGGGGGGTTAGGGGGATAGGAGGAGAATAAATGAAACAAGATGGGATTGGGAGGGAGACAAATCATAAGTGACTCTTAATCTCACAAAACAAACTGGGGGTTGCTGGGGTGAGGTGGGGTTGGCAGAGGGGGAGGGAGGTTATGGACATTGGGGCTATGGTGAGTGCTGTGAAGTGTGTAAAGCTGGCGATTCATAGACCTGTACCCCTGGGGATAAAAATACATTATATTTTTAGAAAAAAATAAGAAATAAAAACAGATCTGAATTTAAGAAAAGACTGATAAAGTAGATGACAAGAGAAAAAATATATATATACTTATATACACATATACATATGTATACACACATATAGATATAGATGATATAGATATAGATATAAAAGCAAAACAAGAAAAGAACCTCATCAAAAAGAACCCCAAGTGTAAGATTTATATACTACCAGGACAAACACAAATACTCAGAAATGCTGGCGGAAGAAAAAGATAGGAGAGTGGTTACAACTCAGTGTGGGCAAGGAAGGTTATTTTGATTCTTCCTGGGTGTATCTTGATATCTTTGTTAAATGACTCCACTTTCCTATGATAAGGGGAATTAAAATTGGTTTACCTATAGGGGTAGCATTGATTGGTTTAAGGGGATTATGTTGAAGTTTAACTCTATATGAATATTAAAAAAATAAAAATAAAAAAAGAATAAACTAATCTAAAATAAAATTTAAAAAAAATAGAAAAGCAAAAGAAAAACACAGGTATATGTATCAAAAAGTTCAGGTTAAAAGGTTATTATGGAATTTGATGTATTGGACATCTCACTGTGATGGTAAATAAGTTGAATCATTATCTATTTATTAAAAAATGAACCAGAATAATTTGTGGGAACAAATTAAAAATAAAAGTTGTATCTGTGAAGTAGTTGTGGTTGTCTCTTTTCCTTTTTTTTTTCCTTCCGTTGAGTTTCTGGGGGAGGGGCCTGTTGCATGGGTTTTCAGGCAATATTTCCTGAGTTAAGTCCTCCTACCACCCTCAAAGGAGTGGCCTCTGAGGAATCCGGTTTTTCAGGCTTTTGTTCTCTGGAGGTTTTTTTTTTTGTTGTTTGTTTGTTTTCTCTCACCTTGACAACTTTTGATGGTTTTTTAGAGGTTTAGAGGAAAGCATACTGCACCCAGACCTCCCTTTCAGAGAGAAGCCCCAGTCTATTCCCCTCTGGGAGCTCCAGAGCACATAAATTCCCCCTCAGCTGCTGGCAGAGCATGACACAGTCGAGGTCCCTGGGGATGCAGGAACTCCGGCTTATACCCAAAACCACTACAGCAGCGGCTGTCTGGGCAGCTCCAGACCACCAGAGAGGTCACAAGCAGCAATAGCACACTGAGAGTGTTCTGGGGCCCAGGCTGGGAGTGCTTAGACTTTCTGGGTCTGAGAGCTCTGAGCTGGCGGTGCATGCAGCTCTCTCAGGGGGAGGTCTGGGGCTCAACTCAGACTCATAGCACAGCGCAGGACGAACATGGAGAGTGCAAAAAGGCTGTGATTCTGCTGGATGGCGGGGCTCCCAGGCCCTCACAGGAGCCACCACCCAGGCGTTCTCAGGCAGGTTCGTGGCTCAAGGACCAAGACCTGGTTTCTTCACTGCACTCTATCTGGCCTAGCACCAGGGGTGTCTGTCCTTCATCCAGGGACTTAGGCCCCTCTCCCAACCGCCCCGATTCCCACAATTTCCCCCCATGATCCTTTGCTCTTTTTGAGTGCTCTCAACCAGACTCCAAGTTAATGCTGGTCCCCAGTCGCAGGGCACTCTTGTATTGGGTTATTACTTTTCAATGGGTCACTTCTGGTGGCACCCTCTCCCTTTTGTTTACCTTGCAACATCAGTCCAATGTTCCCACTCCACTTTACCTGCCCACTGGCATCTTCTGCCCCCATGGAGATCCAGACATGTATAATTCTAATCTCTGGTTGATTTCATGGGTGATTGGAGTTCTTTGGTAGGTAATCAGCTCACTTGACAGTACACATTGAAACGGCGCCTCCTCCTAGTTCTCCGCCATCTTGTCTCCCCTCCACTTGTTTCTTTCTTAATCTCCTGCTTGTTTTCTGCCTTTTCTGGATTTAATTGAGAATATTTTATGCTGCCATTTTTCCCCTCTCTTAGACTGTCAATTATAATTCATTTTTTTAATTATTTTCAGTGGTTTTCCCAGAGTTTTCAATATCTATTTATAACTCATTCAAGTCCACTTTCAAATAATACTATCTCACCTATGCAACAATGCAACCATTTTATTACAGAGTATTTCCAATTCCTTCTTCACATTCTTATATCATTGTTGTCAATCACTTCACTCATTCATGAGCTATAATATTATGTATATGCTATTATATATATATTTGCTATTATTATTTTGAACACAATTGCTTGTCACATTAATTATGAACAAGAAAACATCTTTTAAAAATTACCATTATTGGGCGCCTGGGTGGCTCAGTGGGTTAAGCCGCTGCCTTCGGCTCAGGTCGTGATCTCAGGGTCCTGGGATCGAGTCCCACATCGGGTTCTCTTCTCAGCAGGGAGCCTGCTTCCCCCTCTCTCTCTGCCTGCCTCTCTGCTACTTGTGATCTCTGTCTGTCAAATAAATAAATAAAAATCTTAAAAAAAAATTACCATTATTTAGTTGTTCACTACTATTCTTCCTTGTTGTAGAGACCTATTTCTGGTCCATATCAATTCATTCTCTAAGGAACTTCGTTTATTTCTTTCATGAGTATTCTGTAGTTCCTTGAGTACAGATCCTTTACCTCTTTGGTTAGGTTTATTCCCAGGTATCTTGTGGTTCTTGGTGCTTTAGTAAATGGAATTGATTCTCTAACTTCCATTTATGTATTTTCATTGTTAGTGTATAAGAAAGCAACTGATTCCTGTACATTGATTTTATATTCTGCCACATTACTGAATTGCTGTATGAGTTCTAGTAATTTGGGGGTGGAGTCTTTTTGGTTTTCCATATGAAGTGTCATGTCATCTGCGATGAGAGAGAGTTTGACTTCTTCACTGCCAACTTGAATACCTTTTATTTCTCTTTTTTGTCTGATTGCTGTTGCTAGGACTTCTAACACTATGTTGAACAAGAGAGGTGAGAGTGGGAATTTTTGTCATGTTCCTAATCTCAAAGGGAAGGCTGTAAGCTTTTCTCTACTGAGGATTATATTCACTGTAGGTTTTTCATAGATAGACTTTATGAAGTTGAGGAATGTTCCCTCTATCCCTATACTTTGAAACATTTTAAACAGGAACAGATGCTGTATCTTGTCAAATGCTTTCTCTGCATCAATTTAAAGGGCCATGTGATTCTTCTCTCTTCTCTTATGGATTTATTTTATCACAAAAAGATGGAAGACCATTTCATGCTCATGGATTGGAAGAATAAACATTGTTAAAATGTATATAGTGCCTAGAGCAATCTATACTTTCAATGCTTCCCATTCAAAACTCCACCAGCATTTTTCAAAGAGCTGGAACAAAAAATCCTAAAATTTGTATGGAACCAGAAGAGACCCTTAATTGCTAAGGAAATGTTGAAAAAGAAAAACCAAACTGGGGGCATCATGTTGCCTGACATCAAGTTTTACTACAAAGCTGTGATCACCAAGACAGCATGGTAGTAGCACAAAAACAGACACATAGATCAGTGGAACAGGGTAAAGAGCCCAGGCATGGACCCTCGACTTTATGGTCAACTAATCTTCAACAAAGCAGGAAAAAATATAAAGTGGGGGAAAAATTCTCTTCAATAAATGGTGCTGGGAAATTTGGACAGTTATATGTAGAACAATGAAACTCAGACATTCTCTTAAATCATACACAAATGTAAACTTGAAATGGATAAAAGACCTCAACGTGAGGCAGAAATCCAACAGAATCCTAGAGGAGAACATAGGCAGCAACCTCTTTGATATTGGCCACACCAAATTCTTTCAAGATATGTCTTCAAAGGCAAAGGAAACAAAAGCAAAAATGAACTTTCGGGACTTCATCAAGATCAAAAGCTTCTGCACCGCAAAGGAAACAGTCAACAAAACAAAGAGTCAACCCATGGAATGGGAGAAATCATTCGCAAATGAAACTACAGATAGAGGGCTGATATCCAAGATCTTTAAAGAACTCCTCAAACTCAATACACAAAAACCAGATAATGACGTCAAAAAATGGGCAAAGGACATGAACGGATGCTTCTCCAAAGAAAACATACAAGTGGCTAACAGACACATGAAAAAATGTTCATCATTGCTAGCCATCAGGGAGTTTCAAATCAAAACCACATTGAGATACCACCTTACACCAGTTAGAATGGCTGTCATTAACAAGAGAGTAAACAACATGTGTTCAAGAGGATGTGGACATTTATGGTTTGTCTCCCTCCCAATCCCATCTTGTTTCATTTATTCTTCACCATAAATGACTCTTAATCTCACAAAACAAACTGGGGGTTGCTGGGGGGAGGTGGGATTGGGAGAGGGGGCTATGGACATTGGGGAGGGTAAGTGCTATCGTGAGTGCTGTGAAGTGTGTAAACCTGGCGATTCACAGACCTGTACCCCTGGGGATAAAAATACATTATATGTTTATTAAAAAAAAAATTTGGAAGGGGAGGCGAACCATAAGAGACTATGGACTCTGAAAAACAACCTGAGGGTTTTGAAGGGTCAGGGGTGGGAGGTTGGGGGAACAGGTGGTGGGTAATGGGGAGGGCACGTTTTGCATGGAGCACTGGGTGTTGTGCAAAAAGAACGAATACTGTTACGCTGAAAAAATAAATAAAATGGGAAAAAAAAATTTAAAAAAAAAGAGGATGTGGACAAAGACGAGCCCTCCTACACTGTTGGTGGGAATGCAAGGTGGTGCAGCCACTTCCATGTGGAAATTCCTTAAGAAATTAAAAGTAGACCTTCCTTGGCGCCTGGGTGGCTCAGTGGGTTAAAGCCTCTGCCTTTTGCTTGGGTCATGATCCAAGGGTCCTGGGATTGAGCCCCGCATCGGACTCTCTGCTTGGCAGGGAGCCTGCTTCCTCCTCTCTCTCTCTCTCTTTGCCTGCCTCTCTCCCTACTTGTGATCTCTATCTGTCAAGTAAATAAATAAAATCTTAAAAAAAAAAGTAGACCTTCCTTATGACACTGAAATTGCACTGCTGGTTATTTACCCCAAAGATAGAGATGTGGTGAAAAAAGGGGCCAACTGTACCCCAATCTTCATAGCAGCAATGGCCACAGTCGCCAAACTGTGGAAAGAAAAAAGAAGCCCTTCAACGGATGAATGGATAAGGAAGATGTGGTCCATATATACTGTGGAGTATTATACCTCCATCAGAAAGGATGAATACCCAACTTTTGTATGGATATTGGACGGGACTGGAGGAGATTATGCAGAGTGAAATAAGTCAATCAGAGAGAGTCAATTATCATATGGTTTCACTTATTTATGGAACATAAGTAATAACATAGAGGATATGGGGAGATGGAGAGGAGAAGGGAGTTGGGGGAAATTGGAGGGGGAGATGAACCATGAGAGACTGTGGACTCCGAGAAACAATCTGAGGGTCTTGGAGGAGAGGAGGGTGGGTGGTTGGGTCAGTCTGGTGGTGGGTATTGTGGAGGGCATGTATTGCATGGAGCACTGGGTGTGGTGAAAAAACAATGAATTCTAGAACACCAAAAAGAAATTAAAAAAAATAAAAATTTTAAAAAATAACTTATTTTAATAATTCTTGCCACACAGGTCTCCTGGTGACAAATTGTCTTAATTTTGATTATCTGGGAATATACTTATTTCTTTTTTACTTTTTAATTTTTAAGACTTTATTAACATACAATGCTATATTATTTTCAGGTATACAAGATGATTCAACAATTCTATACATTACTTTTTTCATCAACACAAGTATACCCTTAATAACCTTCATCTATTTTACACATCCCCTCACTCAACTCCTCTCTAGCAATCACAAATTTGTTTTCTGTATTTAAGAGGATTTTTTGATTTGTGTGTCTGTCTCTTTTTTCTTTTTTTTTTTTGTTTGTTTGCTTGTTTCTTAAATTCTATAGATGAGTAAAACTATATAGTATCTGTCTTTCTCTGTCTGATGTACTTCACTTAGCATTATACCTTCTAAGTCCATTCACAGCACTGCAAATAGGATTTCATTGTTTTTGATGTCTGATTAATATTTCTTTGCATCTATATGCCACCTCTGGGTTGTTTCTGTATCTTGACTATTGTAAATAATGCTGCAGTAAGCAAGGAGATGCACATATCTTTTTGAATAAGTGTTTTCATTTTCTTTGTGTAAATACCCAGTAGTGGAATTATTGGATTGCATGCTAATTCTATTTTGCATTTTTTAGAAGAGACTTCCATAGTTTTTCCACAGTGGCTGCAACAATTTGCATTCCCACCAATAGTGCATGAGGGTTTGTTTCTGTCCACTTTGCCAACACTTGCTATTTCTCATGTGTTTGATTTTAGCCATTCTGAGAGGTGTAGGGTGATATCTTTTTGTGTGTGTGTGATTTGCATTTTCTTATAATTATGGATGTTGAGCATCTTCTCATATGTCTTTTGGCCATATTTATGTCCTCTTTGGAAAAATGTCTATTCATTTCCTCTTCCCATTTTTCTTTCTTTTTTCCTTTTTTAAAAATTTAAATTATATTAACCAACATAAGTACATCGTTAGTTTCAGATGTAGTGTTCAATGATTCATCAGTTGTGTATAACACCCAGTGTTCATCACATGATGTGCCCTCCTTAATGACCATTAAGTAATTAATTAAATTAATTGTTTGTTCAATTAGCTAATATATAGTACATCATTAGTTTTTGATGTAGTGTTCAATGATTCATTAGTTGTGTATAAATTATTCATATGTGGGATATAAGGAATAGTGCAGAGGACCATGAGGGAAGGGAGGGAAAACTGAATAGGAAGAATTCAGAAGAGAGACAAACCATGAGAGACTCTTGACTCCTACTTTTCTTGCACTTTTCTTTTTTAAAATATTTTAAATTCAATTAGCCAACTTATGGTACACCATTAGTTTCTGATATTATGTTCAATGATCCATTAGTTGTGTACAACACCCAGTGCTCATCACATCTCCTGCTATTCTTATTGTTCAACGCTGAGATACCCATCCAGCCACCCACCTCCCTTTCTGCAACCCTCACTTTATTTCCCAGAGTCAAGAGGCTCATATGGCTTGTTCCCCTCTCTTATTTCTTCCCACTCAGTTTTCCCTCCCTTTTCCTATGTTCCTCTGCAGTATTCCACATGTTCCACATATGAGTGAAACCATATAATTGTCTTTCTCTGATTAACTTATTTCATTTAGCATTATACCCTTCAGTTCCATTGATGTTTTTGTAAATGGTAGGTATTCATCTTTTCTGATGGCTGAGTAATATTCCATTGTATATATGAACCAGATACTCTTTATCCATTCATCTGTCAAAGGACATCTTTTCTCCTTCCACAGTTTGGCTATTGTGGACATTGTGGCTATGAACATTGGGGTACATGTGTCCTTCTCTTCACTACAGCTGTACTTTTAGGGTAAACACTTAGTAATGCAATTGTTGGGTCATAGGTTAGCTCTATTTTGTCCTTTAATGAACCTCCATCATGTTTTCCAGAATGATTGTGCCAGCTTGCATTCGCAATGGTGTAGGAGAGTTCCCTTTCTACACATCCTTGCCAACATTGGTTTCCTGTTTTGTTATTTTTGCCATTCTAACTGATGTTAGGTGTTATTTTTTTTTGTGGTTTTGATTTGTATTTCCTTGATGGCAAGTGATGTGTCTATTAGTGTGTCTATCAGTATTCATGTGTCTATTAGTCATTTGTGTGTCTTTTTTGGAGAAGTGCCTGTTCATCTCTTCTGACCATTTCTTGATTTGATTATTTGCTTTTTGGGTGTTGAGTTTGAGAAGATCTTTATAGATCTTGAATACCGACCCTTTATCTGTAATGTCACTTGCAAATGCTTTCTCCCATTCCATAGGTTGCTTTTTAGTTTTTTTTTTTTAATTAATTAATTTATTTTTATTTGCTTATTTACAGCATAACAGTGTTCATTGTTCTGGCTTTTTAGTTTTTTTGATTGTATCCTTTGTTGTGAAGAAACTTTCAAACTTGTTGAAGTTCCCATAGTTCATTTTTGCTTTTGTTTCCTTTGCCTTTGGAGAAATGTCTTGCAAGAAGTTGCTGTGGTCAAGGTTAAAGAGATTATTTCCTGTGTTGTCCTCTAGGATTCTGATGGATTCTTATCGCACTCTGAGGTCTTTCATCCATTTTTAATTTATCTTCATGTATGGTATAAGAGAATGAACAGCTTTAATCTTATGTGGCTGTCCAATTTTCCCAGCAACATCTGTTGAAGAGACTGTCTTTTTTTCCCCATTCAATATTCTTTCCTTTAGTTGATCATAGAGTTCCATAGTTGATCATAGAGTTCAAGGTCCATTTCTGGGCTGTATTCTGTTCCACTGGTCTATGTGACTGTTTTTGTGCCAATATTGTGTCGTCTTGATGATCACAGTTTTGTAATAGAGCTTGAAGTCAGGCATTATGATGCCCCCAGTCATTTTTTTTTTCAACATTCCCCTGGCGACTCAGGGTCTTTTTTGATTCCATACAAATTTTGGGTTTGTTTGTTCCATCTCTGTGAGTAATTTTGATGGTATTTTGATAGGGATTGCAGCGAATGTGTAGATTGTTCTGGGCAGAATAGACATTTAAATGTTTTTTTTTTCTTCTAATCTTTGAGCGTAGAATGTTTTTCCATCTCTCTCTGTATTCCTCAGTTTCTTTCATAAGTATTCTGTAGTTTTTAGAGTACAGAACCTTTACTTCTTTGGTTAGACACATATATCCCTATGTATCTTATGGGTTTTGATGCAATTGTAAGTAGGATTAATTCCTTAATTTCTTTCTCTGGTCACATTGTTAGTGTATAGAAATGTCACTGATTTCTGTTCATTGACTTTGTTCTGAATTGCTGTATGAGTTCAAGTAATTTGGGGGTGGAGTCTTTTATATTTTCCACATAAATTATCATGTCATCTCTGAAGAGAGTTTGACTTCTTTGCCAATGTGAATGTATTTATGTCTTTTTGTTGTCTGATTGATGAGGCTAGGACTTCTAGTACTACATTGAACAACAGTGGTGAGAGTGGACATTCCTGTCATATTTCATACCTTAAGGGAAAACTTTCAGTTTTCCCCAATGAGAATAATATTCACTGGGCTTTTCATAGATGGCTTTTATGATATTGAGGTATGTTCACTCTATTCCTATACTTTGAAGGGTTCTAACCAAGAAAGGATTCTGTATTTTGTTGAATATCTTTCTTCATTAATAAAGAGGATCATATGGTTCTTTTTATAAATACATAAGTAACAAAATTCTATTTTAACTTGACATACATAATTATACTATTTTTCCCCAAACAATACTGGTAAGTTAGAGAGTATTTGAAATACCAAAAAATCCCAGAAACTTAAGGACTTGCACTTCTTCCAGCATCCACAGAAAACTACTTTTATCTTATGGAAGTATTTTTTCCCAGTATTTTCCTGAATGTGTATAGTTTTTTGCTATTTTTTATACATTGTTTGAACCCTATCCTGTCTTCACCAAATATATTTTGATGTCCTATCTTTGAGCTTCCTTCCAATTTTTTACATTCCATCTACATTTAAGTCCTTTTGGTCCACTCTTGTGCTAGATATTTCCATTATTTTGGTGGTGAATACCAATGATTAAGGTAAAAGGGAAATCAGATACCTGCTCACTACCAGTCCTTGGAATGTTGATGGTTAGTGACAAACCTCCTCACACCATGTGCCCATCCTCCTCCTGTGCCATCCCCATGCAGACAGTCCCAGGTGGCTGGGAGGGTCTCTCTGTCAGGTTCCCCTTCCTTCTCCTTAAGGCTCATCTGCACTTGAAATACACTGTTGACAAGTCTTCATCACATAGGAATCTCTGTTTTCTGTGTTTTTCTTTTTCTGAAAAAATTATTATGCTTACTTGACTACTGTATAGTACATCATTAGTTTTTGATGTAGTGTTCAGTAATTCATTAGTTGCGTATAACACCCAGTGCTTATCATGACACACATCCTTCTCAATACTCATTACCCTGCTACCCTATAACCCTATCCCCCGTCACTTCTGAAACTCTCAGTTTGATGCCTGGAGTCCATAGCCTCTCATGGTTCATCTCTGTCTCTAATACCTTCCCCTGTATTTTTCCATGTTATTCCTTATGTTCTACCTCTGAGTGAAACCATATGATAATTGACTTTCTCTCTTTGATTTATTTCACTTAGCATAATACCCTCCAGTTCCATCCATGTCAATTCATAGGGTGGATATTCATCTTTTCTGATGGCTGAGTAATATTTCATTGTATATATGAACCACATTTTCTTTGTTCATTCATCTGTTGAAGGGCATATCAGATTCTTCTACAGATTGGCTATTATGGACATTGCTGCTATAAACATTGGAGTGCTTATGGCCCTTTTTTTAAAAATTCTGTCTGTATCTTTGGGGTAAATACCTTTAGTGCAATTGTGGGGCATAGGGTAGCTCTATTTTTAATATCTTGAGGAATCTCCATACTGTTTTCCAGAGTGGCTGTACTAACTTGCATTTCTCACCAACTGTGTAAGAGGGTTCCCTTTTCTCTATATCCTCACCAACATTTTTTGTTTCCTGTTTTGTTCATTTTTGCCATTCTAAGGTTGTATCTCATTGTGGATTTGACTTCTATTTCCCTACTGATGAGTGATGTTGAACATCTTTTCATGAGTCTGTTACCCATCTGGATGTCATCTTTGGAAAATTGTCTGTTCATGTCTTCTGCCCATTTTTTTACTTTATTATTTGTTTTTGAGTGTTGAGATTGAGAAGTTCTTTATAGATCTTAGATATTAGTCCTCTATTTATAGTGTTATTTGCGAATGATTTCTCCCATTCCATGGGTTGACTCTTTGTTTTGTTGACTGTTTCCTTTGCTGTGAAGGAGCTTTTAATCTTGATTAAGTCCCAAAAGTTCATTTTTACTTCTGATTCTCTTGCCTTTGATGATGTGTCTTAAAAGAAACGGCTGTGGTCAATGTAGAAGAGGTTACTGCCTATATTCTCAGCTAAGATTTTTATGGATTCCAGGATCATATTCAGGTCTTTCAACCATTTTGAGTTTATCTTTGTGTATGTGTAAGAGAATGGTCCAGTTTCATTCTGTATGCAGCTGTCCAATTTTCTCAACACCATTTACTGAAGAGACTATCTTTTCCATTGGATATATTTTTCTTGTTTGTCAAAGATTTGTAGGCTATAGAGGTAAAGGTTCATTTCTGGAGTCTGTACTCTGTTCCGTTGATCTATGTGTCAGTTTTTGTGCCAATATCATGCTGTTTGGATGATCAGAGCCATGCAATATAGCTTGAATTCATGCAATGTGATGACCCCAGCTTTGTTTTTCTTTTTCAACCTTCCTTTAGCGATTTGGGATCCTTTCTAGTTCCATACAAATTTTAGGATTGTTTGTTCCAGTCCTGTGAAAAATTCCAGTGGTATTTTAATAGGGATGGCAGTGAAAGTGTAGATTGCTCATGAAAGAGTGGACATTTTAACAATGTTGCTTCTTTTTACAATCTAAGAGCATGGGATATTTTTGCATATTTTCTGTCTTCTTCAATTTATTTCATAAGGATTCTATAGTTTCTAGCGTATAGATCCTTTACTTCTTTAGTTATTTTTTTTTCGAGGTAACTTTTTGGGTTTTATTTTTGCTATTGTAAATGGAATTGATTCTTTAATTTCTTTTTCTACAGTTACATTGTTAGTGTATAGAAAAGCAACTGATTTCTGTGCATTGATTCTGTATCCTGCCATATTTA
Organism: Meles meles; assembly: GCF_922984935.1. Classification (NCBI taxonomy): domain Eukaryota; kingdom Metazoa; phylum Chordata; class Mammalia; order Carnivora; family Mustelidae; genus Meles; species Meles meles. Next base: position 70,033,883 of record NC_060087.1, read on the forward strand.
TGAATTGGTGTATAAGTTCTAGTAATTTGGAGGTGGAGTCTTTTGGGTTTTTCATATAAAGTATCATGTCATCTGTGAAGAGGGAGAGTTTGACTTCTTTGCCAATGTTAATGACTATTATTTCTTTTTCTTGTCTGATTGTTTATGATAAGACATCTGGCACTATATTGAACAATAGTGATGATAGTGGACATCCTTGTCATGTTTCTGATTTTAAAAGAAAGCTCTCATCTTTTCCCCATTGAGAATTATATTCACTGTGGGTTTTTATAGGTGGCTTTTATAATGTTGAGGAATATTTTCTCTATCACTACACTCTGAAAAGTTTTAGTCAGTAAATAATGTTGTATTTTGTCAAATGCTTTTTTCTGCATCAGTTGAGAAGGTCATGTATTTCTTACCATTTCTTTTATTAATGTGTGTCATTGTGCTGATTGATTTTCAAATCTTGAATCACCCTTGAATCTGAGGACTAAATCCCACTTGGTCATGGTGAGTAATCCTTTTATTTATTTATTTATTTATTTATTTATTTATTTATTTTATAACCTTTTAAAGTACTGTTAAATTCTATTGGCTAGGATCCTGTTGAGTATTTTGGCATGCATGTTCATCAGTGATATTGGTCTATAATTACCCATTTTGATGGGGTCTTTGCCTGGTTTTGGGATCAGGATCATGTTAGCCTCACAGAACCCACTTGGGTTTTCCTTCTGTTTTTATTTTTTGAAACTGTTTATGTAGAATATGTACTATTTATTCTTCAAATGTTTGGTAGGACACCCCTGGGAAGACATCTGGCCCTGGACTCTTGTTTTTGGGGGAGACTTTTGATTACTGCTTCAATTTCATTACTGGTTATTGGAATATTCAGATTGTCTATTTCTTCCTGTTACAGTCTTGGTAGTTCATAAGTTTCCAGCAAGGCATCCATCTCTTGACATAGAGTTGCTGGTAATTAGTTCTAATAATTCTATTTCCTTGGTGTTTGTGTGATCTCTCCCATTTCATTCATGATTTTATTAATTGGAGTCATTTCTCTTTTTTGTGATTAAATCTAGTCAGAAATGTATTGATCTTATTACTTATTTAAAAGAACCAGCTTCTGGTTTTGTTGATCTGTTCTACTGTTTGTTTGTTTGTTTATTTTTCTGGTTTCCTTTTTATTGATCTCTGTTCTAGTCTTTATTATTTCTCTTCTTTTGCTTGGTTTAGGTTTTTTTTTTTTTGCTCTTCTTTCCCCAATTAATTTAGGTGTTACGTTCACTTGTGCATTTGGGATTTTTCTACTTTTCTGAGAGAGGCTTGGATGGCTATGTATTTTCCCCATAGTGCCTCCTTTACAGTATTCCATAGGTTTTGAACAATGTGTTTTCATTCTCATTAGTTTCCATATATTGTTTAAGTTCTTCAATTTCCTGGTTGACCCAATCATCAGCATTATACCCTTCAATCTCCACGTGTTTTAATTCCTTCCAATTTTTTTCCTGTGATTGATTTCCAGTTTCAAGACATTGTGGTCTGATAGCATGCAGGGATTAATCTCATTCTTTTGGTATCAGCTGACACCTGATTTGTGACCCAGCATGTGATCTACTCTGAAGAAAGTTTCTTGTGCATTTGAGAAGAATGTGTATTCTATATTTTTTCAGGTGAAATTTTCTTTATATATTTGTGAAGTCCTTCTGGTCTGATGTGTCATACAAAGCTCTTGTTTCTTTGCTGATCTTCTGCTTAGATTATCTGTCTGTTGCTGAGAGTGGAGAGTGGGGATCTCCTTGTATTAATATATTATTGTTGATATTATTCTTTATTTTTGTTACAAGTTGGCTTATGTAGTTGGCTGCTCTTATGTTAAGTGCATTTTCTTGTTGGACAGACACTTTAAGTAGGATATAGTGCCCCTCTACATATTTTACTACAGTCTTTGGTTTAAAATCTAATTTTTTCTGATATGAGAATTGTTACCCCAGCTTCCTTTGGAGGTCTTTTGACATGCTAAATGATTGCCCAACTCTTCACTTTCAATCTGGAGGTGTCTTTAGGATCAAAATGAGTCTCTTGCAGACAGCATATGGATGGGTCCTGTTGTGTACAATCTGCAACTTTGTGCCATTCTGTGGGAGCATTTAGGTTGTTCACTTTTAAAATAACTATTGAAGGATATAAATTTATTGCCATTTTATTATCTGTACAGTCCCTGTTTCTATAGTTTGTCTCTGTAAATATTTGATTTTTATTACTCTTGGAGTCTTTCTTCATTTATAGAATCCCCTTCAATACTTCTTGCAGATCTGGATTTATGGTCACATATTCTTTCAGTTTTTGCCAATACTGGAAGTTCTTTTCCTCTCCCTCCATTCTGAATGGCAGCCTTGCTGAATAAAGTATTCTTGGCTGTATGTTCTTCTCATTAAGTAGGCTGAATATGTCTTACCAACCCTTTCTGGTTTGTCAGGTTTCTGTGGGCAGGTCTGACATTATTCTGGTGTTCCTCCCTCTGTATGTAAGAAATATCTTACCCCCAACTGCTCTCAGCATAGCTTCCTTGGATCTAAGATCTCAAGTTTCAGTACTATCTTTTGGGGCATTAATATGTTTTTATTGATTTTGGAAAGGGTCCTCTCTGGCTCTTGGAATGGCTGCTTGTTTACATCCCCAGATTAAGAATATTCTCAGACATGATTTGCTCAAATATACTTTCTATTTCTGTCTTTCTTTCCACCCCCCCGAATCCCAATGACTCTGATACTAGTTTATTTCAATGCATCATTGCATCTCTAAGCCTGTCTTCATGTGCTATGAATTGTTTCTCTCTTTTCCTCACCTTCCTTTCTTTCCATCAGCCTGACTTCTAGATCACTTATCCTCTCTTCTGCCTCATTGAACATAGCTGTTAGGGCATCCAGTTTAGACTGCATCTCATTCATAGCATTTTTGTGTTTGGCCTGATTAGATCTCCTTTTTGTTCTTAGAGATTCGGTAATGCCATATATACTTTTTTTTTTTCAAGCCTAGCTGTTAACTTTATAATTGTTATCCTGAATTCTATCTCTGACCTCTTGCTTATATTGATACCCATCAGGTCTATGGCAGAGGACATTGCCTCTGGTTCTTGTCCTAGTCATTCTTCCCAGTGAAAAATTGGTTGAGCAAATAAACGGAGTCCAAATATCAACAATGACCCAAGCAAAATGCACCTTAGAAAAACTCCAAAGTGGTCAGAAGCAACCACAGATACACAAACATGATGATCCAAAATAATAAAAATCATGGAGGGGTGAGAGACTATAATCTTTCACAGTGGACAAAGCAGGGTGATCTGATTATTCTTGATTGGATTTTGGTCTGTGTGTTAGAGACACTATATCCCAAAATTGCAAAGAAATCAGAACTATATATATCAAAATAAAATTGGACATAATGAAAAATATTAGAATGGGGCATAAATCTATCAAATGTAGATGTGAAAAAATAAAAGTTAAAAAGTGACTTAAAAATAAATTGGAAATTATTTGTTCTTTGGGTCTTGATTTTGCTAAGTTCTTTATACATTTTGGACACTAGCCCTTTATCTGATATGTCATTTGCAAATATCTTCTCCCATTCTGTCAGTTGTCTTTTGGTTTTGTTAACTGTTTCCTTTGCTGTGCAAAAGCTTTTGATCTTGATGAAATCCCAATAGTTCATTTTTGCCCTTGCTTCCCTTGCCTTTGCCGATGCTCCTAGGAAGATGTTGCTGAGGCTGAGGTCGAAGAGGTTGCTGCCTGTGTTCTCCTCAAGGATTTTGATGGGTTCCTTTCTCACATTGAGGTCCTTCATCCATTTTTAGTCTATTTTCGTGTGTGGTGTAAGGAAATGGTCCAATTTCATTTTTTCTGTATGTGGCTGTCCAATTTTCCCAGCACCATTTATTGAAGAGGCTGTCTTTTTTCCATTGGACATTCTTTCCTGCTTTGTCAAAGATTAGTTGACCATAGAATTGAAGGTCTATTTATGGGTTGTCTATTCTGTTCCATTGATCTATGTGTCTGTTTTTGTGCGTGTACCATGCTGTCTTGATGATGACAGCTTTGTAATAGAGCTTCAAGTCCAGAATTGTGATGCCGCCAACTTTGGCTTTCTTTTTCAATATTCCTTTGGCTATTGGAGGTCTTTTCTGGTTCCATATAAATTTTAGGATTATTTGTTCCATTTCTTTGAAAAAAAATGGATGGTATTTTGATAGGGATTGCATTAAATGTGTAGATTGCTTTGGGTAGCATAGACTTTTTCACAATATTTGTTCTTCCAATCCAGGAGCATGGAGCATTTTTCCAATTCTTTGTGTCTTCCTCAGTTTCTTTCCTGAGTGTTTTATAGTTTTCTGAGTATAGATTCTTTGCCTCTTTGGTTAGGTTTATTCCTAGGTATCTTATAGTTTTGTGTGCAATTGTAAATGGGATGGACTCCTTAATTTCTCTTTCTTCTGTCTTGTTGTTGGTGTACAGAAATGCAACTGATTTCTGTGCATTGATTTTATATCCTGACACTTTACTGAATTCCTGTACAAGTTCTAGCAGTTTTGGAGTGGAGTCTCTTGAGTTTTCCACATATAGTATCATATCATCTGCAAAGAGTGATAGTTTGACTTCTTCTTTGCCAATTTGGATGCCTTTAATTTCTTTTTGTTGTCTGATTGCTGAGGCTAGGACTTCTAGTACTATGTTGAATAGCAGTGGTGATAATGGACATCCCTGCTGTGTTCCTGACCTTAGCAGAAAAGCTCTCAGTTTTTCTCCATTGAGAACGATATTTGCTATGGGTTTTTCATAGATGGCTTTGATAATATTGAGGTATGTGTCCTCTACCCCTACACTTTGAAGAGTTTTAATCAGGAATGGATGTTGTACTTTGTCAAATACATTTTCAGCATCTATGGAGAATATCATATGTTTCTTTTTTGAATGTATTGTGTCACTTTGATTGATCTGCAGATGTTGAAACAACCTTGCAGCCCTGGAATAAATCCCACTTGGTCATGGTGCATAATTCTTTTAATGTACTGTTGGATCCTATTGGCTAGTATTTTGGTGAGAATTTTTGCCTCTGTGTTCATCAAGGATATTGGTCTGTAATTCTCTTTTTTGATGGTATCCTTGTCTGGTTTTGGGATCAAGGTGATGCTCGCCACATAAAATGAGTTTGGAACTTCTTTTTCCACTTCTATTTTTTGAAGCAGTTTCAGGAGAATAGGAATTAATTCTTTCAATATTTGGTAGAATTCCCCTGGGAGGCCATCTGGCTCTGGGCTTTTGATTGGAGATTTTTGATGACTGCTTCAATCTCCTTACTGGTTATGGGTCTGTTCAGGTTTTCTATTTCTTCCTGGTTCAGTTGTGGTAGTTTATATGTCTCTAGGAATGCATCCATTTATTCCAGATTGTCAAATTTGTTGGTATAGAGTTGCTCATAGTATGTTCTTATAATTGCCTGTATTTCTTTGGTGTTGGTTGTGATCTCTCCTCTTTCATTCATGATTTTATTTATGTGGGTCCTTTCTCTTTTCTTTTTGATAAGTTTATCAATCTTATTAATTCTTTAAAAGAACCAGCTCCTAGTTTCATTGGTTTGTTCTATTTTTTTTTTTTGTTTCTATTTCATTGATATCTGCTCTCATATTTATGATTTCTTTTCTCCTGCTGGGTTTAGGCTTTCTTTGTTGTTCTTTCTACAGCTCCTTTAGGTTGTTTATTTGAGTCCTTCCTTATTTCTTGAGAAAGGCTTGTATTACTATATAATTTCCTTTCAGGACTGCCTTTCCTGTGTCCCCCAGATTTTGAACCATTGTGTTTTCATTATCATTTGTTTCCATGAATTTTTCCCATTCTTCTTTAATTTTCTGGTTGACCCACTCATTCTTTAGAAGGATGCAGTTTAGTCTCCATGTATTTGTGTTCATTACAATTTCCTCTTGTTATTGAGTTCTAGCTTCAGAGCACTGTGGTTGAAAATATGCAGGGAATGATCCCAATCTTTTGATACCAGTTGAGACGTGATTTGTGACCCAGAATGTGATCTATTCCAGAAATATGTTCCATGTGCACTAGAAAAGAATGTGTATTATGTTGCTTTGGGATGGAACATTCTGAATATATCGGTGATGTCCATCTGTTCCAGCATGCCATTTAAGGCCTTTATTTCCTTGTTGATCTTTTGCTTGGAAGATCTGTCCATTTCAGTGAGGGGAGTGTTAAAACTCCCTACTATTATTGTATTATTGTTGATGTGTTTCTTTGATTTCACTATTAATTGATTTATATAGTTGTCTGCTCCCATGTTAGGGGCATAGATATTTAAAATTATTAGATCTTCTTGTTGGACAGACCCTTTGAATATGATATAGGGTCCTTCCACTTATCTTATTATAGTCTTTGGCTTAAAATCTAATTGATCTGATATAAGGGTTGCCACCCAAGCTTTCTTCTGATGTCCATTAGCGTGGTAAATTGTTTTCCACCCCTCACTTTAAATCTGGAGGTGTCTTCGGGTCTAAAATGAGTTTCTTGTAGGTAGCATATTGATGGATTTTGTTTTTTTATCCGTTCTGGTACCCTGTTTTTTTTGATTGCGACATTTAGCCTATTTACATTCAGCATAACTATTGAGATATATGAGTTTAGTGCCATTGTATTGTCTGTAATGTGACTGTTACTGTACATTGTCTCTGTTCCTTTCTGATCTACTACCTTTAGGGTCTCTCTTTGCTTAGAGGACTCCTTTCAATATTTCCTGTAGAGCTGGTTTGGTGTTTGCAAATTTTTTCAGTTTTTATTTGTCCTGGAAGCTTTTTATCTCTTCTTCTATTTTCAGTGATAGTATTCTTGGTTGCATGTTTTTGTCATTTAGTGTTCTCGATGCCAGTTTTTTCTGGCCTGTCAGTCTCTGTGGATAAGTCCACTGCCAAACTAATATTTTTACCATTGTATGTTGCAGACTTCTTGTCCCAGGCTGCATTCAGGATTTTCTCTTTGTCGCTAAGATTTGTAAATTTTACTATTAGATGATGGGATAAGGACCTATTCTTATTGACTTGAGATGGGTTCTCTGTACCTCCTGGATTTTGATGCTTGTTCCTTTTACCATATTAGGGAAATTCTCTACAATATTTCTCTCCAATATACCTTCTGCTCCCCTCTCTCTTTCTCCTTCTTCTACGATCTCAATTATTCTAATGTTGTTTCATCTTATGGTGTCACTTATCTCTCAAATTCTCCCCTCATGGTCCCATAGTTATTTGTCTCTCTTTTGCTCAGTTTCTTTATTCTTTGTCATTTGTTCTTCTATATCACTAATTCTTTCTTATGCCTCATTTATCTTAGCAGTAAGAGCCTCCATTTTTTATTGTTCCTTATTAATAGCTTTCTTGATTTCAACTTGGTTAGATTTTAGTTCTTTTATTTCTCCAGAAAAGGCTTTTATTTCTCTGGACATGGTTTCTCTAATGTCTTCCATGCCTTTTTCTAGCCTGGCTATAACCTTGAGAATAGTCATTCTGAATTCTAGATCTGACATATTACCAATGTCCTTACTGATTAGGTCCCTAGCATTGAGTACTGACTCTTGTTCTTTTTTTTTTTTTTTTTTTTTGGTGAGTTTTTCTGCCTTATCATTTGTCCAGATAAGAATATATGAAAGAGCAAATAAAATACTAAAAGGAAAATATGCTTTAACCAAATCAGAAGAGGCCGCAAATTGTAAGGTGGAGAAAGGGGGTAGAAAGACGTAAAAAGAAGAAAAAATTTAAAAAAACACGTAAAAAATAAATATATATATATTTCTTTTATTTATATATATTTATATATATATAAATATTTATTTATATATATATAAATATATATAAATAAAAGAAATATATATATGAATTATATATATTATTATTATATATTATATTATATATATAATATATATTTATTATATATATATAAATAAATATTTATATATATAAATATATATATATATATATATATATATATATTAGACTGATGACTAGAACATTGTCACCCACTTAATTTTGGGAGTATTTTAGTCTCTTAGAAGAAACTACCTCCCAAAATTTCAAAGAATGAAAATACATATAAGGGTAAACAAAATGAAGGGATGGAATATGACTATAAAGATGAAAAAATTTTTTTTGAATTTCTAAAAAAGGAGTTGATAAAGTAAGTTGGTTGGGAGAATAAAGAAAAAGAAAGTGGAGAGAATTTGCTCAGGCTGGAGACTAGAACAAGCCCAGTGCTAGAATTAGGGTGTATTTTGACCTTTTAGAAGACATTGTACCTCAATTTTTGGAGGAAAAAAACCCTATGTGTATACAAATATAAAGTTAGATACAATGAAGGATAAAATATAGCTATAATAATGAAGGTTCAAAACAGATTATTTTTTATGAAAGATATTTTTAAGATAAACTAGTTAAAAATGTTAAAAGAGGAAAGGGTAAAATTTTTTAAAAATTAGCAGAAGAAGAAAAAAATAAAATTAATTAAAAAAAAAACTTTGCAGGACTAAAGAATCATGAGGAGAAAGCCATGAGAAAGCCATGAATTCCATGCTTTGCTTTCTCCTCCTCTGGAATTCCACTGTTCTCCTTGGTAAGTGAACTTGGCCTTGGCTGGATTTCTTGTTGGTCTTCTGGGGCAGGGGCCTGTTGTAGAGATTCTCAAGTGTCTTTGCCCAATCATAATTGCACTGCCCTTATTAGGGGCCAGGCTAAATAATCTGCTCGGGTTCACTTTTGGGAGCTTTAATCCCTGAACTCTTTCTGTAGAATTCCGGAGGACAGGAATGAAAATGGTGGCCTCCCAATCTCCAGCCTGGAGGAGCTGAGAGGTGGGGGGCCCACTGCTCAGTGTGTGCTCAAAGAAAACCACTCAATCAGTCCCATCTCCCTGGCCTCTGGCCACACTTGGAGAGAAGTACTCAATCACTCCCATATCCCTGGCCTCCTGCTGTACTCCAAGCTCACCCAACCTATGACCAAGCATCTCTGTCTCTGGCACACAGCTCTACCTGGAGTTTCCAAACCCCACAGATCCCTGGGCTCCTCCAGGGGAGGTCTCCTCGGATCTTGTCGGAACCCCACTCACAGAGCAATTGCTTGTGCCACAGATTACAGTTCAAGGTAACCCTGAGTTGAGAGCTCACTCTTTGGCACTGTCTCTATACCTGGCTTCTCTGCTCTAATACCTATGAGCTCTGTGACACTCAGACAGCCCCAATCCTTCTGTGACCCTGCGGGACCTGGGGCCCGCATTTTGCTATAAAATGCTTAGGAAACTCCACAACCAAAGAACCAATAATCCAATCAAGAAATAGGCAGAGGACATGAACAGACATTTCTGCAAAGAAGACAACCAGGTGGCCAACAGGCACATGAAAAAGTGCTCCATATCACTCGGCATCAGGTAAATACAAATCAAAACCACAATGAGATACCAACTCACACCAGTCAGAATGGCTAAAATTAACAAGTCAGGAAATGACAGATGCTGACGAGGATGTGGAGAAAGGGGAATTCTCCTCCACTGTTGGTGGGAATGCAAGCTGGTGCAACCACTCAGGAAAACAGCATAGAGCTTCCTCAAAATGTTGAAAATAGAGCTACCTTATGACCCAGCAATTGCACTACTGGGTATTTACCCTAAGGATACAAATATAGTGATCCGAAGGGGCACGTGCACCCGAATGTTTATAGCAGCAATGTCCACAATAGCCAAACTATGGAAAGACCCTAGATGTCCATCAACAGAGGAATGGATAAAGAAGTGGTATATATACACAATGGAATACTATGCAGCCATTAAAAGAAATGGAATCTTGCCATTTGTGACGACGTGGATGGAACTATAGGATATTATGCTTAGCAAAATAAGTCAATCGGAGAAAAACAAGTGTCATGTGATCTCTCTCATATGAGGAAGTGGAGATGCAACATGGAGGGTTGGGGGGGTAAGAAAAGAATAAATGAAAGAAGATGGGATTGGGAGGGAGACAAAGCATAAGAGACTCTTAATGTCACAAAACAAACTGGTGGGGGGCTGAGGGGAAGGTGGTAGGGGGAGGGTGGTGGGGTCATGGACATTGGGGAGATTATGTGCTATGGTGAGTGCTGTGAAGTGTGTAAACCTGGTGATTCACAGATTTGTACCCTGGGGCTAATAATAAATTTCATTTTTATAAAAAAATTTAAAAATTTATTTAAAAAAAATTCCTGATTTTGTGCTCTGTTTCTCCGCTGCTTGCCCGCGGCTGGCCCCTACCCCTGCTGTCTATCTTTCTGTCACTTTGGGTTCACTTCTTCGCTGGTCCTATGTTTCAGAAAGTGGTCGATTTTCTGTTTCTAGAATTCTAACTCTTCTTTTCGATCTCCTGTTGGAATTGTAGGTATTCGGTATGGTTTGATAAGCTATCTAGCTGATCTCCTGCTACCTGATGTCATCTCAGCCTGCTACATCTCTGCCATCTTGACTCCTCAATGAAAAATTTTTTAATTGTATTGTTGGAAACCCTTTGCTAGTATTTTATTGAGAATTTTATATCTGCTTATCAGAAATATTGGTTCTCTTTTTTTAGTGAATTCTTTATCTTGTTTTGGTATCAGTGTAATTGTGACCTCATAGAATGCATTTGGAAGGTTTCCTTCAATTTCTTTTTCTTTTTTTTTTCTTTTGAATAGTTTTAGAAGAATAGGAATTAACAATTCTTTAAATTTTTGGTAGAATTTGCTTATGAAGCCATCTGCTCCCGGACTTTGTTTGTTGGGAGTTTTTATTTGTTGTTTTGTTGTTTTGGTTTTTTTTTTTGTTTGTTTGTTTACAGTCTCATTTTCTTTTCTAGTTATTAGTTTGTTCAAATTTTATATTTCTTTCTATTTCAGTTTTGGTAGTTTATATGTTTCTAGGATTTTAGCTATTTCTTCTATGATTTTCCAGCTTTTTGGCTTAGGACTTTCATAATATTTTCTTATGGTTATACAATTATAAGATAAGACCCTTATTACTTCAGCTTTAGGCCTGTTAAAATTGTTTTTCTTCCATTCTGTCACCTTGTATCTTTTGAATGGAGCATTTAGTTTATTTTCATTCAAAGTAATTATTGACAGATATGTATTTATTGACATTGTTTTACTTGTTTTATGTTATCTCTTCTCTCTCATTTGTAATTTTATTTATTTGAGTCTTTTCTCCTTTCTTCTGATAATTCTGGCTAGAGGATTATCAACTTTATTCATCTTTTCAAAGAACCAGATTCTGGTTTCATTGATCTGTTCTATCAGTTTTTGTTGGTGGTGGTTCTGTATCATTATATCTGTTCTAATCTTTATTATTTTATTTTTTCTGCTGATTGTAAGTTTGTTTGTTGTAATTTTTCTGTCTTATTTAGGTGTAAGGTTAAGTAGTTTATTTGAGATTTTTCTGGTTTCTTGAGGTAGGCCCATATTGCTATAAAGTTCCCTCATAGAACACTTTTGCTTCATTCTAATTATTTTGAACTGTTGTGTTTTTGTTTTCAATTGCTTCCCCATAATTTTAATTCCTTCTCTGATTTATTCATTGATGCATTTATTATTAAGTTTCATATTATTTAACCTCTATGTATTGTGATCTTTTCAGATTTTTTCTTGTTTTTGACTTCTAGATTCATAGCCTTGTTATCAGGAAAAGTGCATGGTATGAGTTTGATCTTGAATTTACTGATGTTATTTTCATGCAATAATATGTGATGTATTTTGAAGAATGTTCCATGTGCACTTGAAAAGGATGTGAATTATGCTGTTTCAGGATGGAATGTTCTGAAACATTTGTTAACTCTGTCTGGTCCAGTTTTTCATTCAAAGCCATTTTTATTTTGTTGATGTTTGTTTAGATGATATGTCTATTGCTGTAAGTTTGTTGTTAAATTGTTTATTATTATTATTATTAATTATTATTATTATATATCAGTTCTTTTTATTTATCTTTTACTGGTTTATGTATTTGGGTGATATTTTGCTTGGGTGCAGAAATATTTGCAATTATTATATATTTTTGTTGAATTGTTTCTTTTATTATTATATAATGTACTTGTCTCTTGTTATAGTCTTTTTTTAAAGTCTATTTTGTGTGATGTAAGTATTGCTACTCAAGCTTTCTTTTAACATCCATTTGCATATTAGATATTTCTCTATGCTCTCACTTTCAATCTGCTGGCATCTTGAGGTCTACAATGAGTCTTTTGTAGGTGTCAGATAGAAGAATCTTGTTTTTGCATCCATTCTGTTACCTTGTGTCTTTTGATCGGACCATTTAATTTATTTGCATTAAAAGTAATTATTGATAGATATGTATTTATTGCCATTGTTTTACTTCTTTTATGGTGGTTTCTGAAGATTTTAACTTGTTCTTTCTTGTCTTTTACTTTTTTTATGTTTTGTTGGTTCTCTTTAGTGATATACTTGGATTCCTTTGTTTTTATTCTTGGCATGTTTATTAGTAGTTTTTGATATATAGTTACCATTTCCATGGAAAAAAAATAAACATTTATTACAAGGCAAAACCACTGGAAACACATTCTGTCAGAGTTTGCTTGTCTAAGAAAGATTTTATTTCCAATCTGTTTTCAAGGATGATTTTGGAAGCTACAGCATTTTAGGTTGGTGGGTTTTTCCTTTCAGTACTTTATTTCATTCCCCTCCTTTCTTGCATGATTTCTGATAAGAACTCAAATATAATTCTTATCATTACCTATCCATATTCATTTTTTTATGTCCTGACTTCTTTTTTTAGAGATTTATTTATTTATTTATTTATTTAAGATGAGGGGAGAGGCAGAAAGAGAAAGAGAATTTATTTTAAATTTTTATTTATTTTTTTTAAATTTCTTTTCAGTGTTCCAAAATTGATTGTTTATGCACCATACCCAGTGCTCCATGCCATATGTGCCCTTCACAATACCAACCACAAGGTTCACCCAAACTCCCACCCCCTCCCCTCCAAAACCCTCAGATTATTTTTTCAGAGTGCATAGTCTCTCATGGTTCATCTCTCCCTCTAATTTCCCCCAACTCCCTTCTCCTCTCCATCTCCCCATGTCCTATATGTTATTTCTTATGCTCCATAAATAAGCAAAACCATATGATAATTGACTCTCTCTGCTTGACTTATTTCACTCTGCATAATCTCTTCCAGTCCCATCCATGTTGATACAAAAGTTGGGTATTCATCCTTTCTGATAGAGGTATAATACTCCATTGTATATATGGACCATATCTTCTTTATCCATTCATCTTTTGAAGGGCATCTTGGCTCTTTCCACAGTTTGGTGACTGTTGCCATTGATGCTATGAACATTGGGGTACAGAGAGCCCTTCTTTTCACTACATCTGTATCATTGGGGTAAATACTCAGTAGTGCAATTGCAGGCTCATAGGGATTCTCTATTTTTTATTTCTTTCTTTTTTAATATTTTATTTATTTGACAGAGAGAAACCACAACTAGGCAGAGAGGCAGGCAGAGAGAGAGGAAGAAACAGGCTCCCTGCGTGGCAGAGAGCCCGATGTGGGGCTCGATCCCAGGACCCTGATATTATGACCTGAGCCAAAGGCAGAGGCTTTAACCCACTGAGCCACCCAGGCACCCCTCTATTTTTAATTTCTTAAGGAATCTCCACACTGATATCCAAATTGGCTACACCAACTTGCATTCCCAACAATGGTATAAAAGGGTTCCCTGAGAAAGAGAATTCTGAAGCAGACTCCCCACTGAGTACAGAACCCAATATGTGAGCTTAATCCCAGGACCCTAATATTATACCTTGAGTTGAAATCAAGAGCTGGTTGCTCAGCTGACTGAGCATCAAGGCATCCTTATTCCTGATTTCTTTGAAGATGTTATTATACATTTTATTTTCTATAGTTTGAATAAGATGGGCATAGAGTAGTTTAAGGACATGTATCATGTTTGGTGTTCCCTGATGTTCTTAGAGCTGTTTGTTGTCTACATAACATTAATTTTGTGATATTATTAGTTATTTTTACTTTAATATTCCCTCTGTTTCTTTATTTACTTTTCTCCTCATAGTCCCATTATAGGTATGTTGCACCTTTAGAAGTTTTCTCTTTGTCCTTGTATATTCTGTTTCTTTTTTCAGTCTTTCCTTTGATTTTCATTTTTAGAAATTTCTATTGACATATTCTAAACACAGAGGTTCTTTTTTCATCACTGTTTAGTGTATAAATAAACCTATCAATGACATTATTTTATTACACTTTTTTAATTTCTAGAATTTCTTTGTGTTCTTTTATAGGATTCCCATACCTCTACTTACATTGTTTGTCTGTTCTAGTATGTTGTCTACTTTTTCCTGAGAATGCTTTGCATCTGAATTAAATATATATATAGATATATATACATCCACACCAAATTCAAAATTCTGAAGCTTGCATATCCACTATTTCTTTCCTAGTATGCTTTATATATTTTTATTAGATGGTGGATAAGTTGTATTTGGTAGAAGGAACTGTAGTAAATAGGTTTCAGTAATGTAGCAGTAATGTGTCATAAAAAGGGACTTCTTCAATAGTCATATGATTATTTTCCAATCTTTTAGTAACCTATGTCCCTGTACTGTGAATTTCACAATGTTTTACAGCACTCCCCATCCACATAGATGGCCAGAATAGTTACAGGGTGCAGGATTTGGGTATTTCCTTTTTCCTGGAGGGTTAAACTCTGGAAGTTCCCCAGATTATGGTCTTGGAAAATAGTTTCTCCTGAGGGCCCACTCTCTTAAGGACAGATGCTTTTGCATATTTCCAATTGGTTACTTCTCCCTTTTCACTGCAAGAAACACAAATAGATTTTCATTTAACTCCATGTAAGGACCATCTAGAGGTAAAACTCAGGGGCCCCTGGGTGGCTCAGTTGTTTAAGCCTCTGCCTTTAGCTCATGTCATGATCCCAGGGTCCTGGGATCGAGTCGGGCTCTCTGCTCAGTAGGGAGCCTGCTTCCCCCCCCCTTCCTTCTCTCTCTGTCTGCCTCTCTGTCTACTTGTGGTCTCTGTCTGTCAAATAAATAAATAAAATTTTTAGAGGTAAAACTCAGAAAATTGTGAGATGTCTCTTATGACTGGGTCTACCTGGAGTTTTTAACTCTTGGAATTTGTCCATAGTGAACCTCTAGTAATTTAATTACAGTTTAGATTTTCCTACTTAAAGTAGATATTTCATTTGTAATAAAGGACAGTTAACATTATCTGTTCTTTGAGTATTTTATAGATTTCAAAGAATTGGACTATTTAACTTAAGTTGCATAATGCATGTAAGTAGTGTTTTTCATAATATTTTATTATTTTGTAATGTTTGATTTGTCATATTAATATTTTTAATGTCTTTATGATCTGAAGTAATAGCTCTTTTAATAAGAGGGCGATCGTACCAAGTGTCTGACTACAACAGTATGAAGCTAAAAATCAATAACAGGAGGAAAGCCAGAAATTCAAAAACAAATGTGGAGGTTAAGTAAACACCTGAAAAACAAATGTTCAAAGAAAGAATCAAAAAGGATATTAAAAATATCATGACACAAGTGGAACTGGAAGTACAACATATTAAAACATAGAGGATACTGCAAAAACAGTTCTAAGAGAATGTTTATAAGATAAATGCTTACATTAAGAAACAAGAAGGATCTCAAATAAGCAATATTAGATTATGTTAAAAGTACTAGAAAAAGAAGAATAAACTATGCCCAAAGTTAGCAGAATGAGGGGAAAAAAAACAAAGATAAAAGCTGAAACAGATGAAATAGGAGCCACAAAAATAATAGGCATGTTAAATGAAACTAAGGGCTGTGTTTTTGAAAAAAATAAACAAAATTGACAAGACTTTAACTAGGCTAACACAGAAAAACTAAGAGGACTCAAATAAATAAAATCAGAAATGAAAGAAAAGATAGTATAACTGATAAAACAAAAATGCAGTCATGAAAGATTATGATAAATTATAAGCCAACAAAATAGAAAGCCAAAAAGAACTTGATAAATTTCTAAAAATATGTAATCTAGCAACACTGAATCATGAGGAAATAGAAAATCTGAACGGACCAATATTGAGCAAGGAGATTGATTAAGTAATCAAAAAACTTCCAACAAAGAAAAGCCCAGTATCCATTGGTTTTAGTGGTGAATTCTACCAAACATTTAAAGAAGAATTTAGGCCAATCTTTATCAAATTGTTGTAAACAATGAAAGAGATGGAACACTTACGAATTTTAAAGCACCAACACTACCTATTTTTAATTTATTTTTAAAAGATTTTATTTATTTATTTGACAGAGATCACAAGTATGCAGAGAGGCAGACAGAGGCAGGCAGAGGGAGAGAGGGGGAAGCAGGCTCCCTGCTAAGCAGAGAGCCTGATGCAGGGCTCCATCCCATAACCCTGAGATCATGACCTGAGCGTAAGGCAGAGGCTTAACCCACTGAGCCACCCAGGCACCCCAGCATTACCTTTTATATCAAAGCCAAATAAGGACAATACAAGAAAAATAATTACCACCACTAATTCTTATAAAGAGATGTAAAAATTGTCAACAAAATATTAGCATACCAAATTCAAAAGACATTAAAGAATTATTCATCATAACCAAGTGGGATTTATCCCTGGGATGCAAGAAAGTTTCAACATATAGTAATTAAACATGTGATACACCCTATTAGCAAAATGAAAGATAAAATGATATCATCCCAATAGCTTCAGAAAAAGAATTTGATATAACAAGACATCCTCTCATGATTTATACTCTAACCAAATTTGGTATAAAAAGAACATACTCGGGGTGCCTGGGTGGCTCAGTGGATTAAGGCCTCTGCCTTCAGCTCGGGTCATGATCCCGGGGTGCTGGGATCGAGCCCCGCGTCGGGCTCTCTGCTTAGCTGGGAGCCTGCTTCCTCCTCTCTCTCTGCCTGCCTCTCTGCCTACTTGTAATCTCTATCTGTCAAATAAATAAATCTTTAAAAAAAAAAAAAGAACATACTCGAACACAATAAAGACTTTTGTATGACAGACCTGCAACCAACATCATACTCAATGGTGAAATTTTGAAAGTTTTTCTTCCTTAGATCAGAGATAAGACAGATGTCTACTTTCATCATTTCTATTCAACATAGTACTGGAAGTCCTAGGTAGAGTAACCAGGGAAATAAAAGAAATAACAGGTATCCAAATTTTAAAGGTAGAAATACAATTGTCTTTGTTTGTAGATGATGAGGTATTTACATAGAAAATCCTAAAGACTCCGCCAAATAACTTTTAGAACTAATACTCGATTCAGCAAGTTGCAGGTTACAGAAGCAACATACAGAAAACTGTTGTATTTCTATACACCAAAACAAGACATCTGCAAAAGAAAGATAACTCATTCACAATGACATTAAAAGGAAAAAAAAAGTAGTAGAAATACTACTAGCCAAGGAGGTGAAATATCTGTACATTTATATTTCTTCGGTTTTCATGAAGAAATTGAAGAATACACCAAAAAAATGGGAAAAAATCACTGTTCGTGTATTGAAAGACTTAATATCGTTAAAATGCCAATATTATCCAAAACCTTACATAAGTTCAATGCAATATTTATCAAAATTCCAGTGGATTTTTCACATAAATAGAAAAAATATTCCTATAAATTTTATGCAGTCACAAAGCAATCCTGAGGAAGAAAAAAATCCAGAGTCATCATGCTTCCTGAATTTAAACTATACTACAAAGCTATATTAAGCAAAACAATATGATATTGGCATACAGATGATACATAGGCCAATTCAACAGAATTGAGAATAAAAAAAAAATAAAAAGAACTTCACATACATGGTCTACTAATACTTGATAAGAAAGCAGGAATAGTCAGTGGTGAAATGGTAGTTTCTTCAATAAATGGTTCTGGAAAAAAAAAGACACATAGAAGAATGAAATTGGACCATTATTTTACACTACTCATAGACATTAACTTGAAATCAGTTAAAAACTTAAACTTAAGGTCTGAAACCATAAAATGTCTAGAAGAAACTGTTCTAGGAATACAGTTCTTTGGCATTGTTTATGGCAGTAATTCCCTGGATCTGACATCAAAAACATAAGCAACAAAACAAAAATAAATAAATGGGACTACAACTTAATAAAATTAATAAGAAAAAAAGCTTGTGCACAGTAAAAGAAATAATCGCCATAATGAGAGGGTAATTACAGAATAGGAGAAAATATTTGCAAACCATATATCTCATAAGGGGTTAATATCCACAATATATATGTAACTCATGAAACCCAATAGCAAGTCATCATTATCATCATCATCATCACCATCACAAAAAATGGGCAGAGAAACTAAATAGACAGTTTTCCCAAGAACACATACAAATAGCTTACAGGTACTTAAAAAGGAGTTTAAAATCACTAGTCATTAGGGAAATGCAAATTGAAATGGTGATGAGCTAGCATCTTATACCAGTTGGAATAGTGATCAGGAAGGCAAGAAATGAATGTTGGTGAAGATATGAAGAAAATGAACTTTTTACACTGTCGGTGTGAACCAAATCTGTACAGCTACAGTGGAGAACTTTATGTAGATTTCTCAAAGAAGTAAAAATAGAGTTGTCATATGATATAGCAATCCCACATCTGAGTATATATCCAATGAAACTGAAATCAGGATCTTGTAGTTCCTGCACTCATGCTTATTGCAGTATTTCTCACAATAGGGGTCAGACACAGGAACAACTAAGTTGTCCATGAATGGTTGAATGAATAAAGAATAAGGGAATATCATTCAGCCATGAGAAAGATGGGAATTCTGCCATTTTCAGCAGCTTGGATGAACCTTGAAGACATTATGCTAAATGAAATAAGTCAGACAGAGGTAGAAAAATACTGTGTAATATCACATATATATGGAACATTAAGATGCCAAAAATCAAAGAAACAGAGTGGAGTGCTGATTACCAGGGTTTAGGAGGTGAGAAAAATGGGGATATATTGGAGAAGAGTATAAACTTCCATCTAAATTAACAAATTTGGGTATTCAATGTACATTAGTGATTATGATTAATAATGATTGATATACTTTGAATGTTACTAAAAAAGTAGATCATGAATGTTCTCATCACACACAAAAATGGTAACTATGTGAAGGGATGTAGACAGTGACTACTAGTATTGTTTCATCATTTTACAGTTTATAGGTGTATCAGATATATATGTTACATGCCTTAAACTTACACAATTTTATGTATCAATTTTATATGAATAAAATTGGCAAAAAACTCATAAAATAAAGAACAAGTTCTAGTTTCATTGATTTTTGGTATTGATTTACTCTTTTAAATTTTACTGTTATCAGCTATCATCTTTACTATTTTGTTTTATTGTTTGATGTAGGAATATTTTGATTTTTTTTCTCATTTTCTTTTTTTAAGATTTTATTTATTTGACAGAGAAAGACACAGTGAGAGATGGAATACAAGCAGGGGGAGTGAGAGAGGGGAAAGCAGGCTTCCTGCTGAGCAGGGAGCCAGATGTGGGGCTCGATCCCAGGATCCTGGATCATGACCTGAACCAAAGGCTGACACTTAAGGACTAAGCCACCCAGGCACTCCTTTTTCTCATTTTCTAAGATAGAAACTTAGATTGTGGATTTCAGACCTCCCTTCTTTCCTAATGTATCCATTTACCACTTTACATTTCCTTGTAGTCATTTTAGCTACATTCCACAAATTTGAGGGTTCTATTTTTTTCTCAGTTAAGCCCATCTAGTGAATTTAAATTTCAATTGTTCTATTTTTAGTTTCAAAATTCCATTTGGTTATTTTTATACCTCCTGTATCTCTACTGAGATTTTTATTACTCCGTTTATTCAGTGTGTTACTTCCCTCTCCTGAAAGCCTGATTCTAATATCTACTTTAAATTATTCATACAATAAATTTAATATCTTGACAACTTATAATTGTTGTCTTCTGATTATATCGTCCACTTTTCAGATCTTGAGATTTTAATAATTTTTATTCCCCATAATTTTTATTATATATTTTACATTTTCAATACTAATTCAATTTTTTACTCTGAGTCTTGTCAAAATACTGTATTTTTTATTTATTTATATTTTTAATAAGGTATTAATTTGGTTAGGTTTAATCTTCAAGTTTCTACCTTCTTTCACTGTGATGTAGGTTTAATGTCAGTTCAGTTTTTTTTTTTTTTAAAGATTTATTTATTTGACAGAGAGAAATCACAAGAGAGGCAGGCAGAGAGAGAGGAAGGGAAGCAGGCTCTCCGCGGAGCAGAGAGCCCGATGCGGGACTCGATCCCAGGACCCCGAGATCATGACCTGAGCCGAAGGCAGCGGCTTAACCCACTGAGCCACCCAGGCGCCCCGTCAGTTCAGTTTTTAAAGCCTATTCATATCTGTTCCATATGTGCTCAACCCAGCAGCAAATTTGGAACCTGAATGGTGGTATATTCTGTAGTTCAGTTCTCATAGCTCTCATATTTCATTTTGAACATGAATCTTGCATACTTATCTTGGATGTGATTATGTTAGATGTAAATGGATTTATGGGATCACTTTATTAAACTCTCCTCTCCATAATCTTCTGACTCTTTCTAGCTCTTATTTATTTCTCCTCTTTCTCTGGCTATTGATTAGTGGCTCCAATATCCCCACCATGCTGCACACTTGTGGTTAATGCATCTGTCTTTGAAGGCAAATTGTGAGAGAAAAATTT
Source organism: Meles meles (assembly GCF_922984935.1). Taxonomy (NCBI): domain Eukaryota; kingdom Metazoa; phylum Chordata; class Mammalia; order Carnivora; family Mustelidae; genus Meles; species Meles meles. The sequence continues at coordinate 70,054,676 of NC_060087.1, forward strand.
AAATAGGAATTTCGCACATGTTCTTGGAATCACAGTTTCTCTGACCTTATGGGATATCTCCAGTTCCTCACAGTTGGAAATTTGGGCACTTGGCCCACAACTGCTTCTAACAGTATTATTTAAATCCTGGGATGTTCTAAGAGTTTGAACAGGAGAGAACAGAATAATAAACAAATAGTGGATTTCTACCACTCTATGACCCATGGAATATCTTTTTCTTGCTTCATTAACCAAGAATATTGTATTTCTGTTAGGGCTCTTTTCATCTCTGTTCTAAGTTTAAGACTGTGTTTGAGTCCAAATTGGGAGATGCTAAATGAGAGGCATAGCACAAAGTAGTATCTCAACTCACTTTTCTTTTTCCTTTCATCTATCCAACTTCTACTATTTACTTTCAGGTTTTAGAGACCTGCTCCATGAATGTTTTCTAGGATTTTCAGTCTCATTCAGTAGGAAACACAGAATGGTTTGTGCTTATTCCTTCTTGAACACAACTAGTAAATTTTTATTTTTCCTTATGCATCAGTTTCTCATCTATCTAATGAGGTTAATAGTTATAAACAGAAATAAGTACTAGTTGTAAATATAAGTTTCAGGTATCATAGAGTATGGATTGAAGAAATGCTCTCTTTATGATAATGAGTATATTTATATTTTATTATAAAGCAAAGAGGATGAACTGGATTATTATTTCATCTTTTCCCACATTGCCACTATAAAATACATACTATATGCAGAAAAGTGCATAAAGCTTACATGGACAGTTAAAACTAAAGAAAGTTGTTAGTTTATAGTGTATTTAACTGAAGGAAATAATTAGATAAAATTAAAACAATATTAATGGCTGTTGCTTATACGAAGTATGATATGTCCATTAATACATGAAAATCTTTATTTAATGATATTTATTACCTACTAAATACAAATAACTTTGTCATAAGCTAGGAATACAAAGGCAAAAAAAAACACAAAAAAAGAAAAACAAAACAAACAAATAAACAACAACAACAACAAAAAACTTTGACTTTGCCAAACGTTCACCTGTGGTTTGGTCTATTTTATTGAGTTATATCACTCTTTGCTGAGATGACAGTCCCATCTCATGTATGTGAATACACCTACAAATTTGCCTTGGAAAACATTTTGGAGTACATAACTTCAAAGATTTTTGTTTCTTTATTTGACACAGAGAGATAGAGAGAGACAGAGACAGAGACAGAGAGACACAGAGAGAGAACAATCAGGAGGAACAACAGAGGGAAAAGCAGGCTCTCCACTGAGCAGGGAGCCCAATGCGGGACTATAAAATCATGACCTGAGCCAAAGGCAGATGCTTAATTCACTGAGCCACCCAGGCACCCATGGAGTACCTACTTTCAAATTCCAGATTAACACTTATATTTTAAACTGGGGGTACGTCACTCAATTTCTCTCTGCCCCAGACTCTTTATATTTAAAAATGGGTTAATAATAAAATAATACCTATCTTACAGGATTTATGTGAGAATTACATGAATAAATGAAAGAGCTGGATACATGTGAGCTCTAATTTTAAAATTCATTACGACTATAAGCATTCTATTGGGACACATTTTTCTTTTGTCTACCACCCATTTTCTAGACATTTATAAGGACTGTTTGTCCCCATCTGGCTATTGTTAAATAACATAAAAGTCTGTTTTAGATAATAACAGAGTTTATAGGGAAAATAATAAGTCAAACAACAAAAAAAATGTCCTGCTCTATGCTATCAGTTGTATTATTTTCAGCAATTTGTTTTGCATTATTACTGTACTACTATATTGTGCTTAATACAAAGTGCTTTAAAAGTTCTCACTACCTAGATACCTTACAAATCTCAACTTCGGAGAGTTTCTCAGTTTCTTCAACTGTAAAATTGTAATAATGGTATCTACTTTGTAAATGTATATTCAGTAATTTATTTTGAACACCTACTATGTGTCAGATACACAGTTGAATAAAGATTTATAAAATACACAGAGTTGTTCTCATAGGTCTTTTGTTTGAAAAAAGAGAGATTTTAAATAAATCATCACAAAACAAAATATAAATGTAAATTAAATTTATTGAATACAAAAAAGGATTGTGTGATGAAAGAGTAAAATTTGCGGCAACTAATTTTATGGGAGAATGAGAAGTTATTTTTGAAGAGTGATATTTAAGTTTAAACTAGAAATGTAAGTAGCAATTCAATTAAAAATGTTTTATAAAACAGGAATGGATAACTGTATTTGTGAACACTGACGCAGAAAATAATTGGATTATTCCAGAAACTTACATAAGGTCAAAATAGCTAAACTGTTCTTAGGAAAAGTGTGAAAATGAATTTTGACATATATTTCACTCATATGTGGAATTTAATAAACAAAACAGATGAACATAGGGAAAGGGAAGAAAAAGTAAAATAAGGTGAAAACTTAGAGGCAAACCCTAAGAGATGTTGAACTCTAGGAAACAAACTGAGGTTTGTTGCAGAGGAGTTGGGTGGGGACATGGGGGAAATGGGTGATGGCGTTAAGGAGAGGGCACTTGAAGTAATGAGCACGGAATGTCGTATGCAATTGATGAATTACTAAATTTTACCTCTGAAACTAATAATACATCATATGTTAATTAAATTGTATTTAAATAAAACAATTTAAAAGTTCTCTCTAAAAAATGAAAATAAAAGAAATACACATATTCAAAGACTACTTGATTCAACTTTTATTAGCCACATTAAAGACTTTGAATAATGCAATGATAAGTGTTTTAAACATGAGTGGCATATCTAAATGTATGTATTAAATTTTTTTAGTTTCTTTTGGAAGAATAAATTGAAGGAGAAAACAGTGAAGAAATTAAATGATTTTTCAGACTATCCCCAGCTCAAGAAATAACAAATTAGAAGTTTTCAATTAGTTAGTGATTGTGGCAATGGAGAGGAGATGGCTTTACGTAGACACAGATATGGAATAGAGGTAGATTCAACATTAACAATTGGTATATGAGATAAAAAAAAAAAAAGTTTGAGAAATATCAGAGGACCACGGATTTCAGGCCTGAACAGCTCTGTGAATAAAGGTGCTGTTTTTCTGAACAGGTGTTTCCTTCCTGAGAAAGGAAGATTTGTAAGGAGAATATAAACTACTTCAGACAGTTCTCTTTACATAATAAGAACTCAGTAAATGATACCTCATTGTAGTTTTGATTTCTATTTCCCTGATGATGACTGGTGTCAAGTAACTTTTCATGTGTCTGTTAGCTATTTGTATATCTTCTCATGTGTCCGTTAGCTTTTTGTACATCTTCTCTGGAAAAATATCTATTCATGCCCTCTCCCATTTTTTAATGAGATTATTTGGTTTTTGGGTGTTGAGTTTTATAGGTTCTTTATATATTTTGGATATTAACTCTTTATCAGATATGTCATATGCAACTATCTTTCCTCATTCTGAAGTTTACCTTTTAGTTTTATTGATTGATTACTTCACTATGCAGAAGCTTTTTATCTTGATGAATTACTAATAGTTTATTTTTATTTTTGTTTCTCTTGCCTCAAGAGACATCACCACACACCAGTCTGAATAACTAAATTAGCAACAGAGGAAATGACAGGTGATGATGAGGATGAGGAAAAAGAAGAACCCATAATACATTCTTGGTGGGAAAGAAAACTGGTGCAGTCACTCTGGAAAACAGTATGGAGTTTCCTCAAAAAGTTAAAAATAGGGGCACCTGGGTGGCTCAGTGGGTTAAAAGCCTCTGTCTTCAGCTCAGGTTATGGTCCCAGGGTCCCGGGATCAAGCCCGCATCAGACTCTCTGCTCAGCAGAGAGCCCCCCCCCCCCCACATGCCTCCCTGTCTACTTGTGGTTTCTGTCTGTCAAATAAATAAATTTTTTTAAAAAAGTTGAAAATAGAACTACCATTCAATCCAGCAATTGCACTAATAGGTATTTACCCAAAGGGTACAAAAATATGATTTGAAGGTATCCATACAACCCAATGTTTAAAGTATCATTATCAACAATAACCAAATTATGGAAAGAGCCCAAATCTCCATTGACTGATGAATGATAAAGAAGAGGTGGGATATACATAATATGGAATATTATTCAGCAATAAAAAGGACAAAATCTTATTTGCAATTTTGAGAATGGAGCTAGATAGTATTATTCTAAGTGAAATAGGTCAGTTAGAGAAAGACAATTACCATATGATTTCACTCATATGTAGAATTTAAGAAACAAAATAGATGATCATGGATGAGTGGGGAGGGAGGCAAACTAGGAACCAGACTCCTAACTACACAAAGAAAACTGAGGGTTGCCAGAAGGGAGGTGGACCAGAGGATGAATTAAATAGGTGGTGGGTATTAAGGAAGTCACTTGTCATAATGAGCACTGGGTGTTGTATACAAGTGATGAATCACTAAATTCTACACCTGAAAATAATATTACACTATAGAGGTTAACTAATTGTAATTTCTATTTATTTATTTTATTTTACTTTAATTAATTAAATTATTTATATTCAGCATAACAGTATTCATTGTTTTTGCACCACACCCAGTGCTCCATGCAATATGTGCCCTCTCTATTACCCACCACCTGCTTCCCCAACCTCCCACCCCTCGCCCCTTCAATACCCTCAGGTTGTTTTTCAGAGTCCATAGTCTCTCATGGTTCACCTCCCCTTCCAATTTCCCTCAACTCCCTTCTCTTCACCATCTCCCCATGTCCTCCATGTTTTATGTTAAGCTCCACAAATAAGTGAAACCATATGATGATTGACTCTCTCTGCTTGACTTATTTCACTTAGCATAATCTCTTCCTGTCCCGTCCATGTTGCTACAAAAGTTGGGTATTCATCCTTTCTGATGGAGGCATAATACTCCATCGTGTATATGGACTACATCTTCCTTATCCATTCGTGCATTGAAGGGCATCTTGTTTCTTTCAACAGTTTGGCGACTGTGGCCATTGCTGCAATAAACATTGGGGTACAGATGGCTCTTATTTTCACTACATTTGTATCTTTGGGGTAAATACCCAGCAGTGCAATTGCAGGGTCATAGGGAAGCTCTATTTTTAGTTTCTTGAAGAATCTCCACACTCTTCTCCAAAGTGGCTGCACCAACCTGCATTCCCACCAACAGTTTCCCTTTCTCCACATCCCCTCCAACACACGTTGTTTCCTGTCTTGCTAATTTTGGCCATTCTAACTGGTGTCAGGTGGTATCTCAATGTGGTTTTAATTTGAATCTCCCTGATGGCTAATGATGATGAGCGTTTTTTCATGTGTCTGATAGCCATTTGTATGTCTTCATTGGAGAAGTGTCTGTTCATATCTTCTACCCTTTTTTGACATGATTATCTGATTTGTATGTGTTGAGTTTGAGGAATTCTTTATAGATCCTGGATATCAACCTTTTGTTTGCACAGTCACTTGCAAATATCTTCTCCCATTCCGTGGGTTGCCTCTTTGTTTTGTTGACTCTTTGCTTTGCTGTGCAAAAGCTTTTGATCTTGATGAAGTCCCAAAAGTTCATTTTCGCTTTTGTTTCCTTTGCCTTTGGAGAGATATCTTGAAAGAAGTTGCTGTGGCTGATATCGAAGAGGTTACTGCCTATGTTCTCCTCTAGGATTCTGATGGATTCCTGTCTCACATTGAGGTCTTTTATCCATTTTGAGTTTATCCTTTCATTCGGTGTAAGAGAATGGTCGAGTTTCATTCTTCTGCATATAGCTGTCCAGTTTTCCCAGCACCATTTATTGAAGAGACTGTCTCTTTTCCATTGTATATTTTTTCCTGTTTTGTCGACGATTATTTGACCATAGAATTGAGTATCCATATCTGGGCTATCTCCTCTGTTCCACTGGTCTATGTATCTGTTTTTATGCCAGTACCATGCTGTCTTGGTGACCACAGCTTTGTAGTAAAGCTTGAAATCAGGTAACGTGATGCCCCCAGTTTTGTTTTTGTTTTTTCAACATTTCCTTAGCAATTCAGGGTCTCTTCTGATTCCATACAAATTTTAGGATTATTTGCTCCAGCTCTTTGAAAAATACAGAAATGGAATTTAGAGAATCAATTCCATTTACTATAGCACCAAGAACCATAAGATACCTGGGAATAAACCTAACCAAAGTGGTAAAGCATATGTACTCGAGGAACTACAGAACACTCATGAAAGAAATTGAAGAAGACACAAAAAGATGGAAGACCATTCCACGCTCTTGGATCAGAAGAATAAACATTGTTAAAATGTCTATACTTCCTAGAGCAATCTATACTTTTAACTAATTGTAATTTTATAAGAACTTGAAAAAGAAAAAAAAATAACTCAGTAAAAGATATAGGTATTTTCATTGGTCATTTTTCATTCAACCACTGCACAAATACTTCTATTTCAATATGGATTCACCTTATTTTATTTTTTTTTATAATTTCATTCATTTTATTTTAATTTAATTTCATCACAAGACGGGGATACTTTAATCCCCATCTTCTATTTCTCTCAACTCCCCACCTACCTCTCCTCTGGTAGCCATCAGTTTGTTTTCTATGAAAAGTCTAGTCCTTGGTCTCTCTCTCTCTCTTTTTCTTTGCTTATTTGTTTTGTTTCTTAAATTCCACATGAGTGGAGTACTTGTGCTTTTGATTTTAGCTATTCTCACAGTTGTTAGGTGATATCTCATTGTGGTTTTGATTGCATTTCCCTGATGATTAAGGATGCTGAGCATCTCTTTATCTGTCTGTAGGCCATCTGTATGTCTTATTTGAAAACATCACTGTATTTGAAAAAATCCTATGTCTTCTGCCATTTTTTAATTAATTAATTTATTTATTTTCAGCGTAACAGTACTCATTGTTTTTGCACGACACCCAGTGCTCCATGCAATACGTGCCCTCTCTATTACCCTCCACCTGGTTCCCCAACCTCCCACCCCCCCACCCCTTCAAAACACTCAGCTTGTTTTTCAGAGTCCATAGTCTCTCATGGTTCATCTCTCCTTCCAATTTCCCACAACTCCCTTCTCCTCTCCATCTCCCCATGTCCTCCATGTTCTTTGTTATTCTCCACAAATAAGTGAAACCATATGATACTTGACTCTCTCTGCTTGACTTATTTCGCTCAGCATAATCTCTTCCAGTCCCGTCCATGTTGCTACAAAAGTTGGGTATTCATCCTTTCTGATGGAGGCATAATACTCCATAGTGTATATGTACCACATCTTCCTTATCCATTCGTCCATTGAAGGGCATCTTGCTTCAAGGTTTTATGTGTTTATTTGTTCAAAATCAGAAAACTAGAAAATGAACATGGGTGGAAAACCTAGAATTTTAAACTTTAAAGTAATACTGTTCTCTAGAACTTCTTATAGTGAAAATCTTAGGTATCTATTTTTTTTAGATTTTATTTATTTATTTGACAAACAGAGATCACAAGTAGGCAGAGTCAGACAGAGAGAGAGAGGAGGAAGCAGGCTCCCTGCTGAGTAGAGAGCCCAATGTAGGGCTTGATTCCAGTACCATGAGATCATGACCTGAACCAAAGGCAGAGGCTTAACCCAGTGAGCCACTCAGGTGCCCCCAAAATCTTAGGTATCTATTTTCAATACAGTAACCATAGCCAAGTATTATTATTATGTATTTGGAATATAACTACTATAACTGGAGAATATGATTTATTTAATGTTATTTAAATTAGAATTGTCACATGTTGGTAATAACTACTGAAATGGGCAGTGTAGATCCAGCATGGAATCTGCTTGTCCCTCTCCCTCTGCTTCTCCTCTCTAAATAAATAAATAAATGAAATCTTAAAAAACCCTACAAGTTATATGCCTGATGCAGAATTTAAAGCAAAAATCTCAAGGATTTGTGCTGAATTTAAGAAAAGCAAGGAATACATAAGGGAGAACTTTACCACAGAGATAATAAAGCTAAAAATAATAAAGCAGATATGAAAATTATAATAACACTTGAAACTGATCAGATGTAATGCTCACACAGATGGAAGAAGCACAAGAATGAATAAGTGTTATAAACAATATAATTATAAAAATAATGAAGCTGATCAAAATAGAGAAAGGAGAATGATAGATCACAACAGTAGACCTAACAGCTCAGTAACTCCATAAAAAGAAATAAAATTCGTTTCACTGGAGTACCAGAAGAAAGAAAAGAGTGCTGAAAGTTCATTTGAGGAGATAATGGCTGAAAATTTCCCCAATATGAGGAAGGAAACAGACATCCTAATCTAGGAGGCACAGAGAATTCCTATCAGAATCAACAAAAGCAGACCACACAAAGGCATATTGTAGTTACATTGCCAAATATAGTGATAAAGAAATAATCTTAAATGTAGCAAGACAATAGAAGTGCCTAATTTACAAGTGAAGACCCATAAGTCTAGCAGCAGATGTCTCCAAGGAACTATGACAAACCAGAAGGGAGTGGCATAATATACTGTAAGTGCTGAATGGGAAAAATTTGTAAACAAGAATATTCCATTTGGCAAGGCTATCTTTCAGAATAGAAGGAGAGATAAACAGTTTTTCCAGACAAACAAAATCTAAAAGAGCTTGTGAATACTAAACAAGCCATGCAAGAAATATGAAAGGGGACTTTTTGAGTGGGAAGGAAGGAAAAAAACTGACAAAGGCCAGAAAGTAACAGACTAAATCTCCAGGAACAATGACAAAAACAAATAATAAAATTGCACTAAATATACACTTATCAATAATTACTCTGAATGTAAATGGACTAAACACTACAATCCAAGACATAGTACATCAGAATGGAGAGAAGAGCAAGACCAATCTATACACTACCTACAAGGGACTGATTTTGGACCCAAAGAGACCTGCAGATTGAAAGTGAGTGGATGGAGAAATTTTATCATTAAAATGGACATCAGGGGCACCTGGATGGCTCAGTGGGTTAAAGCCTCTGCTTTTGGCTCAGGTCATGATCCCTGAGTCCTGGGATTGAGCCCCATATTGGGCTTTCTGCTCAGTGGGGAGACTGCTTTCCCCTCTCTCTCTGCCTATCTCTCTGCCTGCTTGTGATCTCTGTATGTCAAATAAATAAATAAATAAAAACTTTTGCATGGAGCACTGGGTGTTGTGCAAAAAGAATGAATACTGTTACGCTGAAAAAATAAATAAAATGAGAAAAAAAAAAAAAAAAAAAACAATAGGACATATGAAAAAAAAAAAAAAAAAAAAAACTTAAAAAAATAAAATTAAAATGGACATCAAAAGAAAGCCAAAGCAGAAATAATTATATCAAAGTAGAAAAAGACAAAATAGATTTTTAACCAGATACTAACAAGAGATGAAGAAAGGGACCATATCATAATAAAGGGGACTATCCAACAAGGAGTTCTAAGATTTGTAAATATTTATGCCCCCAACATGGGTGCACCCAAATATATAAAACAATAACAAGCATAAAAGAGTTCATAGATAATAATGAAAAAAAAACCAGGAGATATTAGCACCCCACTTACATCAGTGAACAGATCATCTAGGAAGAAAATTAACAAGGAAATAATGAGTTAGAAGGGCACAAGGGACCAGATGAACTTAACAGATATATTCAGAACATCCCATCTTAAAGGAACAAAATACACATCCTTTTCAAGTGCACATGGGACATTCTCCTGAATAGGTAACATACAAATTTACAAATCAGACCTCAGTAAATATGGAAAGATTGAGATCACACCATACATCTCTTCAGACCACACCACTATGAAACTTGCAGTCAACCAGAAGAAAAGAATCTAGAAACACCACAAACACGTAAAGATTAAACATGATAGTAACAATTCCATCAACCATGGAATTAAAGAATAAATTTAAAATAAAAAGAAATAAATGAAAATGAAAACATGATGGGGCAAAACCTTTGAGATGCTACAAAGTTGGTCATAAGAGGGAATTATCGAGCAATACAGACCTACATCAAAAAACAAGGAAATCTCAAATAAACAAACTAAAATCATACTTAAAATAGAAAATGAACAAAAAGGAGCATAAATTTGGCAAAAGACAGGAAATAATAAAGATTAGAGCAGAAATAAATGAAGTAGGGAAAAAAAATCCAGTGGAACAGATCAGTGAAACTAGGAGCTGGTTCTCTGAAAAAAATAAATAAATAAATAAAATAAAAAACTTCTGGCTAGATTTATGAAAAAGAAAAGAGAAAGGGCCTAAATAAAGAAAATCACAAACAAGAGAGGAAGAATAACAACAAACATGACAGAAATGTATATATATATATATATAGAGAGAGAGAGAGATACAGATATAGATATATATAATGAAAGATTAAATTCCAACAAATCAATCTAGATGACATGGATAAATTCCTAGAAACATATAAACCACTAAAACTGAAAGAGGAAGAAAAAAAAACAATAATAAACAACAAACAAATTGAATCAGTAATCAAAAATTTCTCAAAAGACAAAAGTCTATTGCCAGATGGCTTTCTATTTGAATTCAATCAAATATTTAATGAAAAGTTAATAACTATTTTTCTCAAACTATTCTAAAAATATAGAAATGGTAGGAAATCTTCTAAATTCATTCTATGAGGCCAGGATTAATCTGATTCCAAAACCCAACCCAGACTCCACTCTAAAAGAGAAATATGGACTAATATCTATGAAGAACAGAGATGCAAAATTCTCCACAACATGCTAGGAAATTGAATATAACAGTACATTCAAATAATCATTCACCATGTTAAAGTGGGATTTATTCCATGTCTGTAAGGGTGGTTCAATATTTGCAACTCAATCAACAGAATACACCACATTAATATAAGAAAGGATAAGAACCATATGATCCTATCAATAGATTCAGAAAATGCATTTGATGAAGTACAACACCCATTCATGATAAAAAGAAAAAAAAAAGAAGTTCAACAAAGTGAGGATAGATGGAACATACCTCAACATCATAAAGCTGTATATAAAGGACACACAGAAATGTCATCCTCAATCAGGAAAATCAGATCTTTTCCTTTACAGTCAGGAACAAGACAGGGATGTCCACCCACACCACTATTATTTAATATAGTACTGGAAATCCTAGTCTCAACAGTCAGCCAACACAAAGAAATAAAAGGCACCTATGTCAGGAAGGAAGAAGTCAAACCTTCAGTATTTGTATATGATACTCTATATAGAAAACCTGGAAAACCCCACCAAAATGTGTTAGCTGATACATGAATTCAGTAAAGTAGTAGGATACAAAATCAATGTACAGAAATCTGTTGCTTCTCTGTACACCAATAATGAAGCAGCAGAAAGAGAAATCAAGGAATCAATCCCATTTACAATTGCGCCAAAACCCATAAGATACCTGGGAAAAAAACTGACAAAGCAGGTAAAAGATCTGTATCCTGAAAATTATAGAATACCAATAAAGAAAAATGAAGATTGCCGAAAGAAATAGAAAAATATTCCATACTCATGGAATAAATCTACCCATTTACTGCAATCTCTATCAAAATACCACCAGCATTTTTCACAGAGCTAAAACAAACAATCTTATATTTTGTATGGAACCACAAAAGACCCTGAATAGCAAAAACAGTCTTGAAGAAGAAAAACAAAGCTGGAGGCATCACAATTCTGGACATCAAGGTATATTTCAAAGCTGTAGTGAACTAAACAGTGTCGTACTGGCACAAAAATAGACACGTAGATCAAAGGAAAAGAATGGAAAACCCAGAAATGAACTCACAACTATATGGACAACTAATCTTTGACAAGGCAGGAAGACTATCTATTGGAAAAAGTCTCTTCAACAAATGGTGCTGGGAAAACTGGAAAGCTACATGCAAAAGAAAGAAACTGGGTAGTGCAATTCCTGGGTCATAGGGTAGTTCTATTTTCAACATTTTGAGGAACCTCCATGCTGTTTTCCAGAGTGGTTGCACCAGCTTGCATTCCCACCAACAGTGGAGGAGGGTTCCCCTTTTTCCGCATCCTCGCCAGCATCTGTCATTTCCTGACTTGTTAATTTTAGCCATTCTGACTGGTGTCAGGTGATATCTCATTGTGGTTTTGATTTGTATTTCCCTGATGCCGAGTGATGTGGAGCACTTTTTCATGTGTCTGTTGGCCATCTGGATGTCTTCTTTGCAGAAATGTCTGTTCATGTCCTCTGCACATTTCTTGATTAGATTATTTGTTCTTTGGGTGTTGAGTTTGCTAAGTTCCTTATAAATTTTGCACTACTGGGTATTTACCCTAAAGATACAAACGCAGTGATCCGAAGGGGCACATGTACCCAAATGTTTATAGCAGCAATGTCTACACTAGCCAAACTATGGAAAGAACCTAGATGTCCATCAACAGATGAATGGATCAAGAAGATGTGCTATATATACACAATGTATTACTATGCAGCCATCAAAAGAAATGAAATCTTGCCATTTGCGATGACATGGATGGAACTAGAGGGTATCATGCTTAGTGAAATAAGTCAATCGGAGAAAGACAACTATCATATGATCTCCCTGATATGAAGACGTGGAGATGCAACATTGGGGGTTAGGGGGATAGGAGAAGAATAAATGAAACAAGATGGGATTGGGAGGGAGACAAACCATAAATGACTCTTAATCTCACAAAACAAACTGGGGGTTGCTGGGGGCAGGTGGTGTTGGGAGAGGGGGAGGGAGTTATGGACATTGGGGAGAGTATGTGCTATCATGAGTGCTGTGAAGTGTGTAAACCTGGTGATTCACAGACCTGTACCCCTGGGGATAAAAATACATTATATGTTTATAAAAAAAAATTGGAAGGGGAGGCGAACCATAAGAGACTATGGACTCTGAGAAACAACCTGTGGGTTTTCAAGGGGCGGGGGTGGGAGGTTGGGGGAACCAGGTGGTGGGTAACAGGGAGGACACGTATTGCATGGAGCACTGGGTGTTTTGCAAAAACAATGAATACTGTTACGCTGAAAAAAATTAATTAATTAATTAATTAAAAAGAAAAAAAAGAAACTGGGGCACTTTCATAAACCATAAACATGGATAAAAGATTTAAATGTGAGATGCAAAATCATCAAAATGTTAGAGGAGAACACAGGCAGTAATCTCTTTGACATCTTTCTTAGCAACTTCTTCTAGGGATGTCTCCAGAAGCAATGAAAACAAAAGCAAAAATAAACCATAGGAACTTCATCTAAATAAAAAGCTTGAGTGCAGGGGCACCTGGGTGGCTCAGTGGGTTAAGCCGCTGCCTTCGGCTCAGGTCATGATCTCAGGGTCCTGGGATTGAGTCCCGCATCGGGCTCTCTGCTCAGCAGAGAGCCTGCTTCCTTCTCTCTCTCTCTCTGCCTGCCTCTCTGCCTACTTGTGATCTCTCTCTGTCAAATAAATAAATAAAACCTTTAAAAAAAAAAGCTTAAGTGCATTGAAGGAAACAACAAAACTAAAAGGCAACCTTTGAAATGGGAAAAGATATTTATAAATATCATTCCAGGTCAGAATGGAAAGTTTTTGTATATCTATAAACCACATCTTCTTTATCCATTCATCAGTTGCTGGAACATTTGTGCTGTTTCTACAATTTGGTTTTTATAGGTAATGCTACTGTTAACACTGGGGCACAGGTATCCCTTATACTGAGTATTTCCGAATTCTTTTTCAGTTTCATTTTATTTTTTTAAATTTCTCCCATTTTTTTCTATTTTATTTCTCTTCAGTGTTCCTGCATTCATTTTTTATATACCACACCCAGTGCTCAATGCTATATGTGCCCTCCATAATACCCACCACCATGATCACCGACACCCCTCTCCCCTCCCCTCCAAAACCCTCAGTTTCTTTCTCAGAGTCCACAGTCTCTCATGGTTTGTCTCCCCCTCCAATTTTCCCTAACTCACTTCCCCTCTCCAACTCCCCATGTCCTCCGTGTTATTCCTTACACCCCACAAGTAAGCAAAATCATATGATACTTGACTCTCACTGCTTGACTTATTTCACTCAGCATAATCTCTTCCAGTCCAGTCCATGTTGATACAAAAGTTGGATATTCATCCTTTCTGATGGAGGAGTAATACTCCATTGTATATACAGACCATATCTTACCTAGTAGTGCAATTGCTGCATCTTAAGGTAGTTCTATTTTCAACTTTTTGAGTAAACTATATACTGTTTTCCAAAATGGCTGCACCAGTTTGCATTCCAACAAACAGTGCAAGGATGTTCCCCTTTCTCCACATCCTCAATAACACTTGTTGTTTCTTGTGTTGCTGATTTCAACCATTCTGAGAGATGTGAGGTGATATCTCATTCTAGTTTTAATTTATGTTTCTGTGGTGACGAGGGATGTTGAGCATTTTTCATGCATCTCTTAGTCGTCTGTATATCTTCTTTGGAAAAATACCTATGCATTTCTTCTGCCCATTTTGTAATTTAATAATTCATTTTTTGTGTGTTGAGTTTTATAAGATCTATATGTTCTTTGGATACTAACATTTTGTTAGCTCTGTGATTTGCAAATATCTGTTCCCATTTTATAGGTTACCTTTTAGTTTTGTTGATCGTTTCCTTCTCTGGGCAGAAGTTTTTATTTTGATGAAGTCTCAATAGTCATTTTTTGCTTTTGTTTCCATTGCCTCAGGAACCCTATCTAGAAAGAAGTTGCTAGCACAGATGTCAAAGAGGCTAGTGCCTGTAATCCTCTCAAGGATTTTGATGGTTTTCTGTCTCACATTTAGATCTTTCATCCATTTTGAATTTCCTTTCTAGAATTGTGTAAGTGTTGCAATTTCTTTTGCATATTGTTGTCCAATTTTCCCAACATCGTTTTTTGAAGAGACTGTCTTTTTCCCATTGGATATTCTTCTGTGCTTTGTCAGAGATTAATTGATCATATAGTTGTGTTGATATAATAGATCACATAGTTCTGGGTTTTCCATTCTGTTCCATTGATCTATGAGTCTACATTTGTTGTCAGTACCCTACTATCATGGTCCCTACAGCTTTGTAATATAACGTGAAGTCCAGAATTGTGATTATTTCACCTTTCATTAAGTTTTTCAATGTGCATTTGGCTAGTCCAGGTCTTTTGTGGTCCCATACAAATTTTAGAACTGTTTGTTCTAGCTCTGTGAAAAAGTGCTGGTGGTATTTTCATAAGTGTCATACTTGATGTGTAGTTTGTTTAGGTAGTATTGCCATTTATTTTTTTTATTTAAAAAATTATTTATTTATTTATTTATTTTGGGGATTGAGAGAGAGAGAGAGAGAGAGAGAGGGAGGGAGAGTATCAATGGGAGGGTTAGAGGGAGAGGGAGAGAGCATCCCAAACAGACTCCAAGGTGAGTAAGGAGCCTGATGCCAGGCTCAATCTCAGGACCCTGAGACCATGACCTGAGTCAAAACCAAGAGTTGGATGCTTAACTAACTATGCCATCCAGGCACTCCAAGTAATATATACATTTTAACAGTATTTGTTCTTCCAATCCAGGAGCGTAGAATGTTTTCCCATTTGTCTGTGTGTGTTATCTTCACTTTCTTTCATCAGTGTTTTATAATTTTCAGAGTAGAAGTCTTTTTACCTCTTTGGTTGTGTCTTTTCCCCAGTAATCTTATGATTTTTGGTGCAATCCTTGATATTTGAGGACAGTAGCTCACCAATAGACAGAACCCATTACCTGTTTGTATTTTCTTCTCTCAGTGTGAATAAAGTTATTACCTCACCCTTGGGGAGAGTAATTACATAAATCCAATGATCATTTTTAGTAGTAATTGCCAGACTTCTTAAGTCTGAAGTCAATTATAGTTCAAAGCTAAGTGAATATTTCATTGTCACTTTCTGTCCATACATAATAAAAGTGTGGGATATTTTCTGATTTTTTTATAAATATTTCTGTTTTCCAGCCCATACAAAGATCCAGATTCATAATGTTTCTGTAGGCAAGTTTCACGCAGTTCATTCAGGAAGGGTTCAGTTCACTTACACTTCACATGAGGCTCTGTACTGTTCTCTACTAACTTTGTGTGTGTTTAATTCTCACCTAGTGCAGCCTTCTTCTGGAAAAAACTTTTACCAACTGCTTATATTCCAGCAGGTTTTGGTTTCATTGTCAGAACATGATACTTAATGCTTTTCCTGTATCATTCTCATACATAAATGTGCCAGAGGTTTTGTAGTCATTTTATCTCCCTTTCTTCCTTTTTGGATTTGGCTTCATCTACTCTTTAACAAATATAATGAATGCATTTTCTGTACCAGATACTTAAGTACCAGACACACATGATGAGAAAGGTGAACTTGGAGAGTTGTATGTTCCAATCAGGAAAGAAGAACGAGAATCAACTAAGTGAATTGATTTTCTGAGTACAATGTACACTATGAATAAAATAAAGAGGATACCATGACATAGAACAATGGGGGAGAGTTTAGTAGAGTGGCCCAGGAGGTGTTCTCTAAAGTGGTGATATTTTGGTTACTTCAAAGAGGAGAAACTGCTAGCTCTTTGAAGCTTTGTAAATTTCCGTTTCAAAATATGTATACTTACTTGCTTCATTTTACTATTCTTAATAAATATAGATACAGGAAATGTTTCTCTTGTTATTGAATGACCTGTCTTCAAGATTATGCATGTGCTATAAAAATCTCAGCATTAAACTTAAATCACACCCAATCCACTTCATCCCAATTCTGCCAAAAATCTTGTGTATCTTATTATACAGATGCAACCTAATGAGTTGCTTTCCAGCACTACCCCTTATTTTAATTGACTCTGGAAATCATTTTTTTTCTTTTTTTAAGATTTATTTAATAGAGAAAGAGAGTGCAGGGTGAGGGACAAAGGGATGTGGAGATCAAGAATCTCAAGCAGACTTTCTGCTGAGCACACAGCCCAATGTAGGGATTGATCCCACATCCTGAGATCATGACCTGAGCTGAAATCAAGAGTTGGATGCTCAACTGACTGAGCTACCCAGGCAAGCCTAATTAGCTTTGGAAATCTTGACAAGCCATTCATCTTTTGTCAGCTCAATTTCTTAATCTTTATAATAAGAAAATTAGAAATGAAATGAAATAAAATAAGCTTAGCTTACATGTTTTATTATATTTATTCATTCTGAAATTCTAGAATTGATATAATTCTTCATGATCTGACCATAATTTCTGGGAAAGAGCACTGGGGAAGGAGGATAAAAAACAGGACACTCAACCTTGCATCCCTGGATTAAATGCTACTTGATCATGGTGAATATTTCTTTAATGTGTTGTTGAATTTAACTTGTTAATATTTTGTTGAGGATTTACTGCATCTAAGTTCATCAGAGATATTGGACTATAATGTTTGTTTTTTTTATTTCTGTTGGTTTTGTTATCAGTGTAATTCTGCCTTTGGGACAAATTTGGAAGTTTTCATTCATTTTTTAAAATTACATTCAATTAGCCAGCATATAGTACATCATGAGTTGTATTAGACGTATTCAGTGATTCACTATTTGCTTGTAACATCCAGGTCTCATCAGATCAAGTGCCCTCCTTAGTGCGCAACATCCAGCGACTCCATCCACCCACTTGCCTCCCTTCTACAACCCTTGGTTTGTTACCCAGAGTCCAGTGTCTCTCATGGACCCCTCTCTGATTTATTCCCATTCAGGTTTCCATCCCTTACCCTATGGTCCTTATAATATATATATATATATATTATATATATATGAATATATATAATATATATATATAATATATATATATATGAATGAATAAGGATGTTTTGATTTATATTTCCATGATGACAAGTGATCTAGAATATTTTTTCATCTGTTAGCCATTACTATGCCTTCTTTGGAGAAAGCATCTGTTCATGTCTTCTTCTCATTTCTTAATTTTTTTTTTTGTTTTTGGGGTGTTGAATTTGAGCAGTTTTTTTTATAGATCCTGGGTACCAGTCCTTTATGCAAATATCTATGACCCCTGTGGGTTCCCTCTTTGTTTTGTTGACTGTTTTGTTGACTGTTTCCTTTCCTATGTGGAAGTTTTTATCTTGATGAATTCCCAATAGTATTCATTTTGCAATAGTCCCTTGTCTTTAGAGATGTGTCTTGGAAGAAGTGGCTGTGGCCAAGGTTGAAGAGCTTACTGTCTGTGCTCTACTCTAGGATTTTGATGGAAATCTTTCTCACATTGAGATCTTTCATCCGTTTTGAGTTTGTCTTTGTGTACAATGTAAGAAAAAATGTCCAGTTTTGTTCTTCTGCATGTGGCTGTCCAATTTTCCCAACACTATTCATTGAAGAGACTGTATTTTTTCCACTGGATATTTTTTCCCTGCTTTGTTGGAGATTAGTTGATGATAGAGTTGAAGATCCATTTCTGGACTCTCTATTCTGTCTCACTGATCTATGGGTCTGTTTTTTTGTCAGTACCATGCTGTCTTGATAATCACAGTTTTGTAATAGAGTTTGAAGTCAGGCATTATGATGCTCCCAACTTTGGTTTTCTTTTCAACTTTCCCCTGGCCATTCGGGCTCTTTTCCAGTTCCATAAAATTTTAGGATTCTTTGTTCCAGCACTGAAAAATATTGGTGGTATTTTGATAAGGATGGCATTGAATGTGTAGATTGCTCTGGGCAACATAAATATTTTAACAACGTTTATCCTCCAATCCATGAGAATGGACTGTTTTTCCATCTCTTTGTGTCTTCCTCAATTTCTTTCATAAGTGATCTGTAGTTTCTAGAGTACAGATCTTTTACCTCTTTGGTTAGGTTTATTGCTAGATGTCTAATGATTTTTGGTGTAATTGTGAATGGGATTGATTCCTTAATTTCTCTTTCTTCAATCACATTGTGTACAGAATTGGAATTGATTACTGTGCATTGATTTTGTATCCTCTCCCATTGATCAATTGCAGTATGAGTTCTAGCAACTTTGGAGTGGAATCTTGTGAATTTTCCACATAAAGTATCATGTCATCTGTGAAGAGAGTTTGACTTCTTTTCAATTTGAATGCCTTTTATTTCTTTTTGTTGTCTGATTGCTGAGACTAGGATTTCTGTATTACATTGAACAACAATTGTGAGAGTGGGCTACCTTTCCGTGTTTTTGACTTTAAGGGAAAATATCTCAGCTTTTCTCCCTGGAGGATGATATTTGCTGTGGGCTTCCCATATATGGCTTTAATGATGTTGAGTTATGTTCTCTGATTCCTATACTTTGAAGAATTTAAATCAAGAAGGGATGCTGTATTTTTCCGCATGCTTTTCTTCATCAATTGAAAGGATAATATGGCTCTTGTATTTTCTTTTATTAATGTTCGCCATTACATTGATTGATTTCTGAAAGCTGAGCCACCCTGGAAGCCCAGGAATAAATTCCACCTGACCGTGCTGATTAATCCTTTTAATATACTGTTGGATTCTATTGACTAGGATCTTGCTGAGTACTTTGGAATCCATGTTCATCCGGAATATTGGTCTTTCATTCTCCTTTTTAATGGGGTCTTTGCCTTGTTTGGGGATCAAGGTAATCCTGGCCTCATAGAACAAGTTCGGAAGTTTTCCTTCCATTTATATTTTTTGAAACAGCTTCCATAGAATGGGTGTTATTTATTCTTTAAATGTTTGGTAGAATTCCCCTGGGAAATATCTGGCCCTGGACTCTTGTTTTTTTTTTTTGTTTTTTTTTTTTTTTTTGGAGTTTTTGTTTGTTTGTTTGTTTTTGTTTTTGTTTTTATTTTTTTACTACTCCTTAAATTTCCTTCGTGGTTATTGGTCTGCTCAGATTGTCTATTTCTTCCTGTTTCAGTTTTGTTACTTCATAAGTTTCCAGGAATACAACAATTTCTTCCAGATTGTTTCATTTGTTGTCATAGTTTTTGATAAAAATTTCTAACAATTGCTTTGATTTCCTTTGTATTTGACATGATCTCTTCCCTTTCATTCATGATTTTATTGATTTGGGTCCTTCCCATTTCTTTTAGAGAAGTCTGGCCAGAGGTTTATGTATCATATTAATTCATTCAAAGAACCAGCTTCTAGGTTCATTGATCTGTTTTACTATGTTTCTGGTTTCTACTTTATTGATTTTTGTTCTAATCTTCATTTTTTCTCTTCTGCTTCTTGGTTTAGGCTTTATTTGATGTTCTCTCTCCATGTCTTTTAGGTGTAAGGTTAGCTTATGCATTTGGTATATTTCTTCCTTCCTTCCTTTTTTTTTTTTTTTTTTTTTTTTTTTTTTTTCTTGAGAGGCTTGGATTACTTTGTATTTCCCTCTTAGAACTGACTTTGCAGTATCCCATAGGTTTTGGACAGATAGGTTTTCATTCTCATTAGTGTCAGAGAATTGATTAAGTTCTTTAATTTCTTGATTGACCCATTCATTCTTTAGCAGGATTTTCTTTAACCTCCAAGTGTTTGAGTTCCTTTTAAATTTCTTCTTGTAACTGAGTTCCACTTTCAAAACATTGTGGTCTGAAAATATGCAGGGAATAATCTCAGTCTTTTGGTATTGGTTAAGAACTGATTTGTGACCCACTGTATATGTGCTTTCAAGAACAATGCGTGCTCTATTGTTTTAGGATGGAATGTTCTGTATGTCTGTTGTGATGCTTCCAGCTTTTCTTTTCTTTTTAAAGATTGATTTTTATTTTCAGTGTCTTTTGTGGTTCCATACAAATTTTGGAGTTGATGGCTCTAGTTCTGTAAAATGTAAAGGCATTATTTTGACATGGGTAGCATTAAATGTGTAGATTGTTTTGGGTAATATAGAAATTTAACAATATTTTTTCTTCCAATCCATGAACATGGAATACTTTTCCATTTCTTTGTGTCATCTTCAATTTCCTTCTACCATATTTTATAGTTTTCAGAGTACAGGTCATTTTCTTCCTTGATTAGTTTTCTTCCTCAGTATCTTATAATTTTTGGTGCAATTATAAATGGGAATGATTCCTTAATTTTTCTTCCTGCTGTTTCATTATGGCTGTAGAGAAATGCAAAAGATTCCTGTATGTTGATTTTGTATCCTTTGATTTTAATGAATTTGTGTATTAGTTCTAGCATCTTTTGGTAGAGTTTTTTGGGTTTTCTATATAGATTATCATGTCATCTGCAAATAGTGAAAGTCTGACTTCTTCCTTGTTAATTTGGTTATTTTTCTTGTTTGTCTGATTGTTGAGGCCAGGACTTCTAATACTATATTAAATGATAGTGGTAAGAGTGGAGATCCCTGTGTTGTTCATGACAGTAGACAAAACTTTCTCATTTTTCCCCATTGAGGATATTAGCTGTGGTCTTTTCATATATAGTATTTATTCTGTTGAGATATGTTCCCTCTATCCCTACTTTGTTGAGGGTTTTTATGCTACACTTTATTAAATGGTTTTCTGCATCTATTTAGTTGATGATATGGCTCTTATGCTCTCTTATATTCTTGTGATTTTCACATTGATTAATTTGCAAATATTGAATTAAACTTAGAAAACTGGAACAAGTCCAAGTTGATCATGATGAATGATTTTTGTAATGTACTGTTAGATTTGAGTTTCAAGTATTTTACTGAGATTGTTTGTATTCATGTTCATACAGGGTATTGTCTTGCAGTTCTCTTTTTTAGTGTTCTCTCATTTTGGAACCAGGGTAATGCTGGGTTCATAGAATGAATTTTAAAATTTTACTCCCATCTGTATTTTTTGAAATAGTTTGAGAAGTACACATATTAACTGTTCTTTAAATGTTTGGTAGAATTCACCTGTGTAGCCATTTGGCCTTGTCCTTTTGTTTGTTGGAAGATTTTTGATTACTGATTCCATTTCTTTGATGGTTATCAGTTGGTTCAAGCTTTCTATTTCTTCCTGTTTCAATTTTGATAGTTTATATATTTCTAGTAATTTATCCATTTTGTCCAGGCTGTCCAAATTGTTAGCATATAATTTTTTATAGTATTCTCTTAGAATTTCTTGTATTTCTGTCAAATTGGTGGTTATTGCTCCTCTCTTATTATGATTTTCTTTATTTGGATTCCTTCTCTTTTCTTTTTGATAATCCTAGTGGGGGGGGCTGTTGGTTTTATTAATTTTTTCAAAGGCCTATCTCCTGGTTTCATTGATCTGTTAAATTGCCTTTTTACTTTCTATATAGTATTAAATTTTTACTTTCTATATAATTTATTTCTATTTTTTATTATTTTCCTTCTTCTACTTGCTGTTGGCTTCATTTGTTCTTTTCTAGCTCCATTAGGATATCTGAAGTCTGTTTGAGATGTTTTGTGCTTTTTGAATTGAGCAAGTTTTGCTCCTTTGCTGCATCCCCAAAGTTTTAGACCACTTTATTTTCAATTTCATTTATTTCCATGTATTTTTCAAAATATTATTTTATTTTTTCAGTGTTCCAAGATTCATTGTTTATTCCATGTGTGTGTGTGTGTATATATATATATATATATATATATATATATATATATATATATAATTTACTGGTTGATCCATTCATTGTTTAGCAGCATGTTGTTTAACCTACATGTATTTGTGGTTTTTCCAACTTTTTTGTTGTTGACTTAGAAATTTATTGCGTTGTGGTTAGAATGAATATATTGCATGATCTTAATCTTTTTGTACTTGTTGAGGCCTGATTTGTGACCTACTATATGATTTATTCTGGAGAATTTCCAATGTGCCCTTGAAGCACTTGTTTCACTTGTGATGAATTCCTCTGTCTTAGCATTTTGTAAATTTCAGTCTTCTCCTCTGTGTTAGACAAATCTGTCATTTTTTTTTTCAGCTACTAAGAGTAATGGCTTTATAAAGTTGAGGTCATATATTTTCCAGGGACTGGTGCCTCAGAAAGTGTCTCTTGTATGTGCTGCTTTCACTCTGTTCCTATGTTTTGCCTACCCTATCCTTGAGTTCTGTTATCTAAAAAGACTCTCCTTGCCTTCAGTGGGCAGTTTCTTACTTGGCCAGAATGTGGCCAGGTGTTTTTAAAATATTTTTATTAACATATAATGTATTATTTGCCCCAGGGATACAGGCCTGTGACTCATCAGGCTTACACATTTCAAAGCACTCACCATAGCACATACCCTCCCCAATGTCCATAACCCAATCACCCTAACCCTACCCCCCACCACCCACCAACTCTCAGTTTGTTTTGTGAGATTAAGAGTCTCTTATATTTTGTCTCTCTCCTGATCCCATCTTGTTTTATTTTTTTTTCCTTTCCTACTTCCCACAACCTCCTGCCCTGCCTCTTAAATTCCTCATATCAAGGAGATCATTTGATAATTGTCTTTCTCTGATTGACTTATTTTGCTCAGCGTAATACCCTCTAGTTCCATCCCATCATTGCAAATGGCAAGATTTCATTTCTTTTGATGGCTGCATAACATTCCATTTTCTATATATACCACATCTTCTTTATCCATTCACCTGTTGATGGACATCTAGGTACTTTCCATAGCTTGGCTGTTGTGGACATTGCTACTATAAACATTCAGGCACACATTCCCGTTCAGATCACTGCATATGTATCTTTAGGGTGAATATCCCATAGTGTGATTCCTGGGTCATAGAGTAGCTCTATTTTCAACTTTTTGAGGAATTTCCATGCTGTTTTCTAGAGTAGCTGCACCAGCTTGCATTCCTACCAACAGTGTAGGAGGGTTCCCCTTTCTCCAAATTCTTGCCGACATCTATCATTTCCTGACTTGTTAATTTTAGTCATTCTGACTGGTGTGAGGTGGTATCTCATTGTGGTTTTGATTTGTATTTCCCAGATGCTGAGTGTTGTGGAGTACTTTTTCATGTGTTTGTTGGACATTTGGTTGTATCCTTTGCAGAAATGTCTGTTCATATCTTCTGCCCATTTCTTGATTGGAATATTTGTTCTTTGTGTGTTGAGTTTCATAAGTTCTTTACAAATCTTGGATACTACCCTTTTATCTTATATGTTATTTGTGAATATCTTCTCCAATTCCATCAGTTGTCTTTTGGTTTTATTATCGAGTGTTTCCTTTGCTGTGCAAAAGCTTTTGATCTTGATGAAGTCCAAATATTTCATTTTTGCCCTTGTTTCCCCTGCATTGGTGATGTTTCTAGAAATAAGTTGCTGCAGCTGAGGTCAAAGAGGTTGCTGCCAGTGTTCTCCTCAAGGATTTTAATGGATTCCTGTATCACATGGAGGTCTTTCATTCATTTTGAGTCTATTCTTGTGTGTGTTGTAAGGAAATCGTCCAGTTTCATTCTTCTGCATGTGGCTGTCCAGTTTTCCTAACACCATTTGTTGAACAGACTGTATTTTTTCTATTGGGCATTCTCTCCTTCTTTGTTGAAGATTAGTTGACCATAGAGTTGAGGGTCCATTTCTGGGCTCTTTATTTTGTTCCATAAATCTATGTGTCTGTTTTTTTGTGCCAGTACCATACTGTCTTTATGATTAGCGCTTTGTAATAGAGCTTGAAGTCTGGAATTGTGATGCCACCAACTTTGGCTTTCTTTTGCAAAGTTCCTCTGGCTATTTGGGGTCTTTTCAGGTTCCATATACATTTTAGGATTATTTGTTCCATTTCTTTGAAAAAAGAATGATGGTATTTTGATAGGGATTACATTAAATGTGTAGATGGCTTTGGGTAGCATAGACATTTTCCACAATATTTGTTCTTCCAATCCATGAACATGGAATATTTTTCCATTTCTTTGTATCTTCCTCAATTTCTTTCATAAGTACGTTACAGTTTTCTGAGTACAGATTCTTTGCCTCTCTGGTTGGGTTTACTCCTAGGTATCTTATGGTTTTGGGTGTAATTGTAAATAGGATTGACTCCTTAATTTCTCTTTCTTCTGTCTTACTGTTGGTACATAGAAATAAAACTGATTTCTGTGCAGTAATTTTATATCTGGAAGTTTACAGAATTCCTATATGAGTTCTATTAGTTTTGGAGTGGAGTCTTTTGGGTTTTCCAAATAAAATATCATATCATCTGAAAGAGTGATAGTTTGACTACTTCTTTGCCAATTCTGATGACTTTATTTCTTTTTGTTTTCTCACTGCTGAGGGTAGGGTTTCTAGTACAATGTTGGTTAGCAGAGGTGACAGTGCACATCCCTGTTGTGTTCCTGCCTTTGGGGGGAAAGCTCTCAGTTTTTCCCCATTGAGCATGCTATTCACTGTGGGTTTTCATAGATGGCTTTGATGATATTGAGGTATGTACCCTCTATCCTTACACTTGGAAGAGTGTTGATCAAAAAAGGATGCTATACTTTGTCAAATGCTTTTTCAGCATCTATTGAGAGTACCATACATTTCTTGTTGTTCTTTCTTTTATTAATGTATTCTGTCACACTGATTGATTTGTGGTTGTCAAACCAAACATGCAGCTCAGGAATAAATCCCACTTGGTAGTGTTGAATAATCCTTTTAATGTACTGTTTGATCTCATTGGCTAGTATTTTGGTAAGAAATTTTGCATCCATGTTCATCAAAGATATTAGTCTGTAATTCTCCTTTTTGATGTGGTCATTGGTTTTGGGATCAAGGCAATGCTGGCCTGATAAAAGGAGTTTGGGAGTTTTCCTCCCATTTCTGTATTTTGGAGAAAGTTTCAGGAGAATAGGTATTAATTCTTCCTAAAATGTTTGGTAAAATTCCCCTTGGAAGCTGTCTGGCCCTGGGCTTTTGTTTGTTGGGAGATTTTTGATGACGGCTTCAATCTCCTTACTGCCTATAGGTTTGTTCAGATTTTCTTTTTCTTCCTGGTTCAGCTTTGGTAGTTTGTATGTCTCTAAGAATTCATCCATTTCTTTCAGATTGTCTAATTTGCTGGCAAATACTTGCTCATAATATGTTCTCAGAATTGTTTGTATTTCTTTGGTGTTGGTGGTGATCTCTACTTTTTCATTCAGGATTTTATTATTTTGAGTCCTTTCTTTTTTCTTTTTGATGTTTGGCCTAGGGTTTATCCATCTTATTCATTCTTTTAAAGAACCAGCTCCTAGTTTCATTGATCTACTGTTCTTCTGGTTTCTATTTCATTGATTTCTGCACTGATCTTTATGTTTTCTCTTCTCCTACTGGGTTTAGGCTTTCTTTGTTGTTATTTCTCCAGCTCCTTTAGGCATAGGATTAGGTTGTGTACTTGAGACCTTTCTTGTTTCTTGAGAAAGGCTTGTATCACTATATACTTTCCTCTCAGGACTGCCTTTGCTGTGTCCCTAAGATTTTGAAGTTATGCTTTCATTTTCATTTGTCTCCATGAATTTTTAAAATTCTTCTTTAATTTCCTGGTTGATCCATTCATTCTTTAATAGGAGGCTCTTTAGCCTCCATGTATTTGAGTGCTTTCCAACTTTCTTCTTGTGACTGAGTGTTAGTTTCAGAGTATTGTGGTCTGAAAATATGCAGGGAAAGATCCCAATCTTTTGGAACGGGTTGAGACCTGATTTGTGACCCAGGATGTGATCTATTCTGGAGAATGTTCCATATGCACCTGAGAAAAATGTGTATTATGTTGCTTTGGTATGGAATGTTCTGAATATATCTGTGATGACCATCTCATCCAGCATGTCATTTAAAACCTTTATTTCCTTGTTGATCTTTTTCTTAAATGATCTGTCTTTTTCCATTAAGGGGGTGTTAAGGTCCACTAGTATTGTTGTATTATTGTCAATGTGTTTATTTGACTTTGTTATTAGTTGGTTTATATAATTGGCTGCTCCCATGTTAGAGGCATAGATATTTAAAATTGTTGTATGTTCTTGTTGGACAGACCCTTTAAGTATGATATAGTGTCCTTTCTCCACTCTTATTATAGTCTTTGGCATAAAATCTAATTGAGCTAAGGATTGCCACTCCTGCTTTTTTTTTTAATGTCCATTGCATGGTAAATTGTTTTCCACCCCTCACCTTAAATATGGAGGTGTCTTTGTATCTAAAGTAAGTTTCTTATGGACAGCATATCAATTTTTTTAAATACTTTCTGATTCCCTGTGTCTTCTGATTGGGACATTTAGTCCATTTACATTCAGGGTAAATATTGAAAAATATGAATTTAGTGGCATTGTATTGCCTGCAAGATGACTGTTACTGTGTTTTGTCTCTGTTGTTTTTTAGGCTTTCTCTTGGATAGAGGACCCTTTCAATATTTCAATATTCCCTTTAGGGCTTATTTGGTGTTTGCAAATTCTTTTAATTTTAGTTTTTCCTGGAAGCCTTTTATCTCTCCTTCTGTTTTCAAATGACAGCCTGCCTGGATATAGTATTCTTGGGTGCATATTGTTCTCTTTTAGTGCTCTGTATATATCATGCTAGTCCTTTCTGACCTTCCAGGTCTCTGTGGATAGGTCTTCTGTCAATCTAATATTTCTACTGCTGTAGGTTACAGACCTCTTGTCCTGACCTGGCTTCAGGATTTTCTCTGTTACTAAGACTTGTAAGTTTTACTATTAGATTACAGGGTGCACACATATTTTTATGATTTTGAGATGGGTTCTCTGTGCCTCTTGGATTTTGATGCTTGTTACCTTTGCCATATTGGAGAAATTCTCTACTATAATTTTCTCCAATATACCTTCTGCCCCTCTCTCTCTTTCTTCTTCTTCTGGGATTCCAATTATTCTAATATTGTTTCATCTTATAGTATCACTTACCTCTTGAATTTTTCCCTTGTGTCCAGTAGTTATTTGTCTCTCTTTTACTTAGCTCCTTTATTCTCTGCCATTTGTTCTTCTATATCACTAATTCTCTCTTCTCCCTCATTTATCCTACTAGTAAGAACCTCCATTTTTTATTGCACCTCATTAATACCTTTTTTTTTATTTCAACTTGGCTAGATTTTAATTGTTTTATTTCTCTAGAAAGGGATTTTCTAATATCTTCCATGCCTTTTTTGACCCTAGCTAGCACCTTGATAATCATCATTCTGAACTCTAGTTCTGGCATATTACCAATGTCCATATTGAGTAGATCCCTAGCCATCAGTACTGCCTCTTGTTCTTGTGTGTGTGTGTGTGTGTGTGTGTGTGTGTGTGTGTGTTGAGTTTTTCTGCCTTGTCATTTTATCCATATAAGAATATATGAATGAGATAATAAAATACCAAAAAGGTGGTACAGGCCCCAGAGAAAAATATGCTAACAAATCAGAAGATACCCGAAACTGCTGGGAGAAGGAAGGGGAAAAATAAATTTATATTAGACTGGTGAATAAAATAGATCCACCCACTTGATTTTGGGTTTATTCAGGTCTCTTAGAAGAAACAACCTCCCAATATTTAAAGCAAGAAAAAATATATACAAAAATAAGAATAAGGGCACCTGGATGGCTCAGTGGGCTAAGCTTCTGCCTTCAGCTCAGGTCATGACCTTGAGGTCATGGGATCGAGCCCTGGATCTGGTTTTCTGCTCAGCGGGGAGCCTACTTCCCCCTCTCCCTGCCTGCCTCACTGTCAACTTGTGATCTCGCTCTGTCAAATAAATAAACAAAATATTTAAAAATAATAAGGTTAAACATGATGAAGGGATGGAATATGACTATAAAGATGAAAATTAGAAAAGATTCTAAAATAGGAATTGATAAGATAAGTTGGTCGGGAAAATAAAAAAAAAGAGGGGAGAATGTGATCAGGCACTAGGTTATGGTATAATTTGATCTATTAGAAGAAATTGTATCCCAAAATTTTAAAGGAAAAAAAAGCTATATGTATACAAAAAATAAGGTTCAATACAATGAAGGGATAGAATATGAGTATAACAATGAAAATTTTAAAAGATTTTTTAAGGTATTGTTAAGATAAAATAGTTAAAAAACATTAAAAGAGGAAAGAAGAAAAGCTAAAAAAATAGAATAAGGAAAAAATAAAATTAACAATAATAATAACTTTGCCAACCATGAATTCTGTTTTTCCCCCAGCTCTGGAGTTCCTCAGTTCTCACTGATAGTTGAACTTCATCTTGGCTGGATGTTCCCGCTGATCTTCTTGGGGTGGGGGGTGTTGCGGTGATTCTCAAATGTCTTTGCCTAAGGCACAATTGCATTGCCCTTGCCAGGGGCCCAGCTAAGTAATCTCCTCCGGTTAACTCTTGGTAGCTTTTGTTCCCTGAACACTCTCTGTAGAGCTTTGGAGGATGTCTCTGGCCCAGAGAAGTTGAGAGCTCAGGCCCCACTCCTCAGTGTGCCCTCAGAGAAAAGCAGTCAATCCTTCCCATCTCCTTGCTCTCTGTCTGCATTCCAAGCTCACCCAGTCTGTGACCGAGCATTTCTATCTCTGGTGCGCATCCCCATTTGGAGTCTCCAAACCCAGCAGATTCCTTCTACATACTCCTGCACTGTTTCTCCTGGAGGAGGAAGGCAAGTGTCTCTCTGGGTCTGCCACTTGTGGGGTCCATGCTCACAGAGAAGTGGCCTGACTGTGCTTTGGATCACAGTTTAAGGTAATCCCAAGCTGAGAACTCACTCCTCAGCTTTATCTCTGTAGCTGGCTTCCCCGCTATGATACCTAGCAGTTTTCCACACTCCCCACACACCCCTGGTCTTCCTGGGACCCTGTGGGTCCTGATACCACATTGTTCCCACAAGGGCTGCACCCCCACTTAGCCTCTGGAATGATGTCCCTCAGTGGAGCAGACTTCTAAAAGTTCTGATTTTGTGCTCTGCTGCTCTACTGCTTGCCAGAAGACAGTCCCTTCCCCCACAGCCTATCTTCCCATCACTTCAGATTCACTTCTCCACACATCCTACCTTCCAGAAAATTTTCAATTTTCTGTTCCTAGAATTGCTGCTCTTCTTATCTTCTATCTCCTGTTGAGTTTGTAGGTGTTTGGAATGGTTTGATAACTATCTAGCAGAATTTCTGGGACCTAATTATATTTCCGTTTCCTACTCCTCTGCCATCTTGCTTCTTCTCCCAAATGTGGTGAATCTTTACGTGTGCTCTGTTCTGCTTGTTAAATGAGGCCAGACACTACTTCCATTAGAACTGAGGTCCTGCTGAACTTTCTGGTCCAGAGATGTGGTGTGAGTAGGGTTTTCTGTTGGTGTTCTGGGAAAGTGAACTTCTGTGCTGGGACTGGGGCAAACTTGAACAAGAAAGATGGTACTGCCACAGCACAGAGATGTGAGACCTTGTGTAATTAAGTTAAGCAGCCAGTGTCAGTGCTATGCTGCTTACTGAAGCTGGCTCTGTGTCTATTTTAGGGTGAGGGAGGGAGATTTAACCAGCCAGTTCCTTTCTTAGTCCTTACAAAGCAGTCTCAGTGCCTTCTCCCATCAGGGAAGCACTCAGAAAAAAGGTAATAATTTCCCTCACTGCATGCCCCAGGCATTCTTCTGATTACTGATTCTAAGCCATCTGTTTCTAGGTTCTTTGCTGTTCTTTTCTCCTGAACTAGGGAAGTGCCATCAAGGTTCTATCCCAGCCATGCCTGCTGACATTTAAAACTCCAGCCTTCAAGTACCTCTGGTTTCAAAACCTCAAGAAAATCAGCTCCTCTCATTTTCCCACCTAATGGCTTCGGGGGAGTGTTCTCCTGGTTTATTCCCCTGTGTGTTCTTCTATCTCCTGCCTTTCTCCTTGAGTATGGCTCTCTTCCCTTTGTAGTACCTGCAATCCATTTCTCCCCTAAACCACACCTCCAAATTTCCTATCTTCCTGGATATAGCCTCCACCTTCCTCCTAATTGTAGCATTTGTTCTCTCAGTCCTCAGGTTGATTTCTGAAGTATTCAGAATGATTCCGTAGTTACCTAGCCGTGTTGGAGGGATGGGAGTTGCCTAGGATCTACCTACTATGGCACCATATTAGCTCCTCTTCTCCTTTTTTAACAAAAAAATTTAGAATTGTTTGGGAATTATAAGTGTTAACTCGACTTTAAATTTGTGGTAAAATCAACTTGAATCCATCTGGTCCCATAATTTTGTTATTTACAGGTATTATATTTTTGTTCTTGTTTTCTTGCAAATTCATTTTTATTAATAGTGATTGGTCTTTCAAATTTTATATTTGGTCCTGATCCCATTTTTTAATATTATATGATTTAAGAATTGTATAATTTCTTTTAAGTTACACAATTTGTTAACATATAATTTTGCATAATATTATCTTATAATTCTTTGTATTTCT
The DNA here is from genome assembly GCF_922984935.1 of Meles meles. Classification (NCBI taxonomy): domain Eukaryota; kingdom Metazoa; phylum Chordata; class Mammalia; order Carnivora; family Mustelidae; genus Meles; species Meles meles. Next base: position 70,085,796 of record NC_060087.1, read on the forward strand.
GGAGTGTCAATTGTTATTTCTCCTACTTCATTTCTTTTTTTAAAATTTGCATTTCCTTATTTTTTTTTATTTTCAACGTAACAGTATTCATTGTTTTTGCACCACACCCAGTGCTCCATGCAATACGTGCCCTCCCTATTACCCACCACCTGGTTCCCCAACCTCCCACCCCCGCCCCTTCAAAACACACAGCTTGTTTTTCAGAGTCCATTGTCCCTCATGGTTCATCTCCCCTTCCAGTTTCCCTCAACTCCCTTCTCCTCTCCATCTCCCCATGTCCTCCATATTCTTTGATATGTTCTATAAATAAGTGAAACCATATGATAGTTGACTCTCCCTGCTTGATTTATTTCACTCAGCATAATCTCTTCCAGTCCCGTCCATGTTGCTACAAAAGTTGGGTATTCATCCTTTCTGATGGAGGCATAATACTCCATCGTGTATATGGACCACATCTTCCTTATCTATTCGTCAGCTAAAGGGCACCTTGTTTCATTCCACAGTTTGGTGACCGTGGCAATAGCTGCTATAAACATTGGGGTACAGATGGCTCTTCTTTCCACTACATCTGTATCTTTGGGGTAAATACCCAGCGGTGCAATTGCAGGGTAATAGGGAAGCTCTATTTTTAATTTCTTGAGGAATCTCCACAGTGTTCTCCAAAGTGGCTGCACTAACTTGCATTCTCACCAACAGTGTAAGAGGGTTCCCCTTTCTCCACATCCTCTCCAACACACGTTGTTTCCTGTCTTGCTAATTTTGGCCATTCTAACTGGTGTAAGGTGATATCTCATTGTGGTTTTAATTTGAATCTCCCTGATGGCTAGTGATGATAAGCATTTTTTCATGTGTCTGATAGCCATTTGTATGTCTTCATTGGAAAAGTGTCTGTTCATATCTTCTGCCCATTTTTTGATATGATTATCTGTTTTGTGTGTGTTGAGTTTGAGGAGTTCTTTATAGATCCTGGATATCAACCTTTTGTCTGTACTGTCATTTGCAAATATCTTCTCCCATTCCGTGGGTTGCCTCTTTGTTTTGTTGACTGTTTCCTTTGCTGTGCAGAAGCTTTTGATCTTGATGAAGTCCCAAAAGTTCATTTTTGCTTTTGTTTCCTTGGCCTTTGGAGACATATCTTGAAAGAAGTTGCTGTGGCTGATATAGAAGAGGTTACTGCCTATGTTCTTCTCTACAATTCTGATGGATTCCTGTCTCACATTGAGGTCTTTTATCCATTTCGAGTTTATCTTTGTGCACAGTGTAAGAGAATGGTCAAGTTTCATTCTTCTACATATAGCTGTCCAATTTTCCCACTACCATTTATTGAAGAGATTGTCTTTTTTCCATTGTACATTTTTTCCTGTTTTGTCAAAGATTATTTGACCATAGAGTTGAGGGTCCATATCTGGGCTCTCCACTCTGTTACACTGGTCTATGTGTCTGTTTTTATGCCAGTACGATGCTGCCTTGGTGATCACAGCTTTGTAGTAAAGCTTGAACTCAGGTAACAGGATGCCGCCAGTTTTGTTTTTGTTTTTCAACATTCCCTTAGCAATTCGGGTCTCTTCTGTTTCCATATAAATTTTAGGATTATTTGCTCCAGCTCTTTGAAAAATACGGGTAGAATTTTGATGGGAATGGCATTAAAAGTATAGATTGCCCTAGGCAGTATAGACATTTTAACAATGTTTATTCTTCCTATCCAAGAGCATGGAAATGTCTTGCATCTTTTTGTGTCTTCTTCAGTTTCTTTCATGAGTGTTCTGTAGTTCCTCCAGTACAGATCCTTTACCACTTTGGTTAGGTTTATTAGCAGGTATCTTATGGTTCTTGGTGCTATAGTTAATGGAATTGATTTTCTAAATTCCCTTTCTGTATTTTCATTGTTAGTGTCTAAGAAAGCCACTCATTTCTGTACATTGACTTTGTATCCTGCCACGTTACTGAATTGCTGTATGAATTCTAGTAGTTTGGGGGTGGAATCTTTGGGGTTTTCCATATAAAGAATCATGTCATCTGCAAAGAAAGAGAGTTGACTTCATTGCCAATTTGGATGCTTTTATTTCTCTTTGTTGTCTGTTTTGCTGTTGCTAGGACTTCTAATATTATATTGAACAAGAGTGGTGAGAGTGGGCATCCTTATCTTGTTCCTGATCTCAATGGGAAGGCTGCAAGCTTTTTCCTATTGAGGATGATATTTGCTGTGGGTCTTTCATAGATAGATTTTATGAAGTTCAGGAATGTTCCCTCTATCCCTATACTTTGAAGCATTTTAATCAGGAATGGAGGCTGGATTTTGTCAAATGCTTTTCTGCATCCATTGAGAGGACCATGTGTTTCTTCTCTCTTCTCTTATTGATTTGTTATATCACATTGATTGATTTGTGAATGGTGAACCACGATTGTAACCCAGGGATGAATCCTACCTGGTCGTGGTGGATAATCTTTTTAATGTGCTGTTGGATGCTGTTTGCTAGGATCTTGTTGAGAATCTTAGCATCCATATTCATCAGAGATATTGGTCTGAAATTCTCCTTTTTGTTATGGTCTTTCCCTGGTTTGGAGATCAGGGTAATGCTGGCTTCATAAAAAGAGTCTGGAAGTTTTCCTTCTGCTTTAATTTTTTGAAACAGCTTCTGGAGAATTGGTGTTCTTTCTTTTTGAACGTTTGGTAGAATTACCCAGGGAATACGTCAGGTCCTGGGTTCTTGTTTTTTGGAAGGTTTTTGATCACTACTTCAATCTTGTTACTAGATATTGGTCTATTCAGGTAGTCAATTTCTTCCTGGTTCAATTTTGGGAGTTTATAGTTTTCCAGGAATGCATCCATTTCATCTAGTTTGCTTAGGTTATTGGCATATAACTGTTGGTAATAATTTCTGATGGTTTTTTCTGCTTCCTTGGTGTTAGTTGTGATCTCTACCTTTTCATTCATAATTTTATTAATTTGGGCTTTCTCTTTTTTCTTTTGAATTAGTGTGGCCAATGGTGCATCGATCTTATTGATTCTTTCAAAAAACCAGCTTCTGGTTTCATTGATACGTTCTACTGTATCTCTCATTTCTACCTTATTGATCTCTGCTCTAATCTTGATTATTTCCCTTCTTGCGTGTGGAGTTGGTTTGATTTGTTGTTGATTCTCCAGTTCTTTAAGGTGTAGAGACAGCTGGTGTATTCTGGATTTTTCAGTTTTCTCGAGGGAGGCTTGGATGATTATGTATTTCCCCCTTAGAACTGCCTTTGCTGTATCCCACAGGTTTTGGACCGAAGGGTCTTCATTCTCATTGGTTTCCATGAATTAAGTTCTTCTTTGATCTCCTGGTTATTCCAAGCATTCTTAAGTAATTTGGTCTTTAGCTTCCAGGTGTTTGATTTCCTTCTGAACTTTTCCTTGTGATTGAGCTCCAGTTTCAAAGCATTGTGATCTGAGAACATGTAAGGAATAATGTCAGTCTTTTGGTATTGGTTGAGTCCTGCTTTGTGACCCTTTGTGTGGTCTATTCTGGAGAAGGTTCCTTGTGTACTTGGGAAGAATGGGTATTCTGTTGTTTTAGGGTGGAATGTTCTGTGTATGTCTATGAGGTCCATCTGGTCCAATGTATCATTCAATGCTCTTATTTTGTTATTGATTTTCTGCTTCGATGATCTATTACTGAGAGAGGCATATTCAGATCTCCTACTATTATTGTATTCATATCAATATGACTCTTTATCTTGATTAATAATTTTCTTATGTAATTGGCTGCTCCCATATTAGGGGCATAGATATTTACAATTGTTAGATCTTCTTGGTGGATAGTCCCTTTAAGAACTATGTAGTGCCCTTCTGTATCTCTGACTACAGTCTTTAGTTTAAAATCTAATTTATCTGATATGAGAATTGCTATCCCAGCCTTCTTTTGAGGCCCATTGGCATGAAAGATGCTTCTCCATCCCATCACTTTCATTCTGGGTGTATCCTTAGGTTCAAAATGTGTGTCTTGTAGACAACTTATGGATGGGTCCTTTCATTTTTTTTCCAATCTGCAACCCTGTGTCTTCCTTAGGCCATTCACATTGAGAGTGATTATTGATAGATATGTTTTTATTGACATCGTGTTACCTTTGAAGCCATTCAGTCTGTAGATTATCTCTGTATTTCTGTTCAATGATATTCTTTGGATTTTTTCTATTTTATAGGACCCCCCCATAATATTTCCTGCAGTGTCGGCTTGGTGGTTGCATAGTCTTTTAAGCCTTGCCGGTCTTGGAAACTCTTTATCTCTCCATCCATTTTGAATGTCAGTCTTGCTGGGTAAAGTATTCTTGGCTGCATGTTCTTCTCATTAATACTCTGAATATATTTTTCCAGCCCTTCCTGGCTTGCCAGGTCTCTGCGGACAGGTCTAACGTTATTCTAATTGGCTTTCCTCTGTATGTAAGGAGCCTCTTTGTCGTAGCTGCTTTTAAGAGGGTCTGTCTGGAATTGTAATTCTTCATTTTAACTATCAGGTGTTGTGAGGACTTTCGAGAATCTCAAATCTTGGTGGGAAACCGCTCTGCCTCTAGTACATGAACGTTGTTTCCATTCATGAGATTGGGAAAATTTTCATAGGCAACTTGTTCCACTATATCTTCTAGATTTCTTTCTTATTCCTCCCCTTCAGGGATTCTAATAATTCTGAGGTTGGAACGTTTCATGGTATCATTGATTTCCCTAATTCTGTTTTCTTGGCTTATGAGCTATTTGTTCCAGGCTTCCTCCTGATCCTTTCTCTCTATCTGTTTGTCCTCCAGATCACTAATTCTGTCTTCTGTCTCAGTTACCCTAGCTTTTAGAGAATTTAGATTAGATTGGAACTCACTGAGATCATTTTAAATATCATCCCTGGTAGCTTTCAGTTCTGCCCTAACATTGTGAACATCACCCCTGGTGGCTTCCAGTTCTGCCCTAATCAATTCCATTTTGTCATCCATGGCTTTCTCCAACCTAGCTATTGCCTGGATAATTGTTAGCCTGAATTCCTTTTCCAACATATTGTCTATGTTGATAGCCATTAACTCTGTTGCACAAGGTCTATCCTCTGTATTTTTCTTCTGTTGGGCATTCCTCCTCCTAGTCATTTTGTTAAGAGATGACTGAACAGATGCAGTGGAAAAATAGGAAGGTAAAAGAGAAGGCTCAACCCAAATGGACCCCAAGGTAAGATTTAGGAAGTATACAAACAAAAACAGACAAACAAAAAGACTGATAAAAGTATATGACAAGAGAAAAAAAATATATATATAAGCAGAAAAAGGAAGAACCTCGTCAAAAAGAACCCCAAGTAGAGGCGCCTGGGTGGCTCAGTGGATTAAGCTGCTGCCTTCGGCTCAGGTCATGATCTCAGGGTCCTGGGATCGAGCCCCGCATCAGGCTCTCTGCTCCACAGGGAGCCTGCTTCCTCCTCTCTCTCTGCCTGCCTCTCTGCCTGCTTGTGATCTCTCTCTCCGTCAAATAAATAAATAAAATCTTTAAAAAAAAAAAAAAGAACCCCAAGTATAAGATTTATATACTATCAGGACAAACACAAATTCACAGAAGCACTGGCAGAAGGAAAAATTGGGAGAGTGGTTATAAATTCTCAGTGTGGGCGAGGAAGGTTATTTTGATTCTTCCTGGATGTATCTTGATTTCTTTGTTAAGGGACTCAACTTTCCTTAGATAAAGGGGGATTAAAAATTGGTTTGCCTATAGGGGTAGCATTGATTGGGGAAAGGGGATTACCTTGAAGTTTAACTCTATATGTTTAAAAGAAAATAAAAATTAAAAAATAATAAACTAGACTAAACTAAATTAATTTTTTTAAAAATTAAAAAAAATAGAAAAGCAAAAGAAAAACACGGATGTATGTATCAAAAAGTCCAGGTTAGAAGGTTATTAAGAAATTTGATGTACTGGACATCTCACTGTGATGGTAAATAGGTTAAAAAAATTGTCTATATGTATAAAAAATGAACCAGAATAGTCGTAAAGAGTTAAAAATAAAAGTTGTATTTTTGAAGTAGTGGTGGTTGTTATCTTGTTCTCTTTTTTTTTTTTCCTTACTTCCTGGTTGGTTTTCTGGGGGAGGGGCCTGCCACGTGGGTTTTCAGTCAATGATGTTCCCTGAGTTAGATCCTCCCACCCCTCTCAAGGGGGTGGGCTCTGAGGAAACCGTTTTTTTCAGGCTTTTGTTCTCTGGAGGTTTTTATGTTCGTTCATCTGTTTTCTCTCACCTTGACAGCTTTTGATAGTTTTTGGAGATTTAGAGGAGAGCAAACTGCACCCCGACCTCCCTCTCAGAGAGAAGCCTCAGAATGCTCTGCAGAGCTGCTGGCAGAGTAGGTTCTGAGTCAAGGTCCCTGGGGATGCAGGATCTCCTCATTGTACCCAATACCAGGGCAGCGGCGGCTGTCTGGGCAGCTCCAGACCACCAGAGAAGTTCCAAGCAGTGATCACACACTGAGATTTTCCTGCTGGCCCGGGCTGGGAATGCCTGGTTTTTCTGGGTCCCAGACCTCCCAGCTGGCGCCTGTGAGCACCTCTCCCAGGGGAGGGTGTGGAACATGCACATTTCAGGAATGCCTTCTGGCAAGGCTCCCAGCCCCTCACAGGAGCTGGACCCCACGTGTTCTAGGGTGCTCTGGCAGCTCAGGCGTGTTGGCGGCTCAGGGACCAAGACCTGATTTCCCCGTCGCACTCTCTCTGGCTCAGCTCCAGGGGAGGCTGTCCTGGGTCTGGGAACTTACGCCCCTGTCCCTAACTTCCCCGATTCCCACAATTTCCCCCTTCGACCCTTTGCTCCTTTTTTCTTTCTTTCTTTCTTTTTTTTTTTTTTTTGAGTTCTTTCAACCAGACTTGAAGCTAATGCTGGTCCCCAGATGCAGGGCACTCTCGTATTGGGGTATTTCTTTCCAATCGGTCTCCTCTGGTGGCTCCCTCCCCCTTTTGTTTATCTTCTGATATCAGTCCGACATTCCCAGTCCACTTTACCTGCCCACTGGCATCTTCTGCTCCTGTAGAGATCCAGACGTGTATAATTCTGATCTCAGGCTGATCCCATGTGTGATCAGAGTTCTTTGGTAGGTAATCAGCTCACTTTAGTGTACAGGTTGAAACAGCGCCTCCTCCTACTTCCCTGCCATCTTCATTTCTGATTTTATTTGAGTTTCGCTCTCTCTCTCTCTCTCCTTTTTTTTTTTTTTTTTTTTGGATGGGTCTGGGAAAATGTTAATATTGTTTATCTTTTCAAAGAACTAACTCTTGTTTTCAGTGATCTTTTCTATTGTTTTCTTTGTTTAGTCTCTATTTCATTTATTTAGGCTCTTAATTGTTTCCTTCTTTCTACTAGCTGCGTCCTCTGCTTGCTTTTTTTTTTCTTGTTCTTTTAGGCATAATGTTACATTTTGGGGGGATTTTTCTCATTTCTAGGTGTAGAAATCTATCACTATAAACCTACCTCTTAGCACTGGGCATTATATGTAAGTGATGAATAATTAAATTCTAGTGTTAAAACCAATATTACACTATATGTTAACTAACTAGAATTTAAATAAAAACTTGAAATATAAAAACAAAATAGAATAAACGTCCCTCTTAGAACTACTCTTGATGTGTCCCAAAGATTTTGAACTATTGTGATTTCAATTTTTTCTTCTCCTTGTGTATTTTTATTTCTTCTTTGATTTTTTGTTTGACCCATTCTTGTTTAGGAAATGTTTATAGTCTCCTTGTACTTGTATTCTATATATCTATATATAACTATATATTTATGTATCTGTATATCTATATCTATATCTATTTGTAATGGTTTTCTTTTCCAGCTTCATAATTTTGGAGTCAGAAAGATACTTTGTATTATTTCTATCTTCTTAAATTTAGTGAGACTTTTTTTGTGACCTAACATGTGATTTATCCTGGAAACTGTTTCATGGGTACTTGAAAAGAAGATTTATCCTGCTTTTTCTGGATGTAATGTTCTGTACACATCTGTTAGGTCTATGTGGTCTAATGTGTCATCAAAGCCACTCTTTCCTCATTGATTTTTCTGTCTACATGTTCTATCCATTGATGTATGTGGGGTGTTAAAGTTTCTGCTATTATTATATTACTCTCAATCTCTCCTTTTTGTATGTAAATATTTGTCTTATGCATTTATTTGTTCCCATGTTAGTTCCATAGATATTTTCACTTGTTATATCTGCCTGTTGAATTGAACCCTTTACCACTATAGAGTGTCCTTCTTTGTCTCTTAGTACAGGCTTCATTTAAAGACTAATTTATTTAATATATGTATTGCTACCCTCATTATTATTTTTGCTTCCATTTGGATGTGATATATATTTTTCTATTCTTTCCCTTGCAATATGTATGAGTCTTTAGGTCTGAAGCAAATCCCTTCATGGTAATATTTAGAGGGGTCTTGCTTATTTAATCCACTAAGTCATTGCAAGTCTTTTTCTTTTATTTTTGATTTTTATTTTAGTTTTGATTTTATTATTTATTTGAAAGACTGAGAGTGAATGAGTGGGAGGACGCAGTGGGAGAAGGAGAAACAGACTCACTACTGAGCAGGGAGCCTCATGTGGGACTCGATCCCAGGACTCTGGGGTCATGATCTGAGCCAAAGGCAGCCACACAATTGACTGAGCCCCGCAGGGACAGCATAGTAAGTCTTTTGATTGAAGCATTAGTCCATTTACATTTAAAGTAAGTATTGATTGGAGTGTACTTATGCAATTTTATTAATTGTTTTTAGTTGTTTTTATAGTTCTTCTTCCTTCTTTTTTCTCTTACTTTCTTTCTTTTTGGTCTGATGGCTTTATTTAGTATTATATTTGGATTCCTTTCTCTTTGTTTTTGTGTATCTACTATAGGTTTTTGACTTTTTTCATTAGGTTTATATGTAACATTTTATATGTATAACAGTTTATATTAAATTGGCATTTGCTTAAGTTCAAACTCATTCTAAAATCTCTAAATGTTTACTCCATCACTGCATTTTATGTATATAATGTGATATTTTACATCTTTTTATTTTGTATATATCTTGACCAAGTGTAGTAGATATAATTAATTTTAATACTTTAATTATACTATACACATAGTAATGTTTTACTATGTGTTTGCCTTTTCCTGAGATTTTCTTTTTCATAATTTTCTTCCTTCTACTTAAGGTCTTTTCTTTCCACACAATTTCCACGTAAGGTTGGTTTGGTTGTAATGATTTTTTTTTTTTTTTTATCTTTGAAACTGTGAAACTATTTCTCTTTTATTCTGAATGATAATCTTGCAGATTAGAGTATTTTTAGCTGTATATTTTTCTCTTTCAGAACTTTTAATGTCATGTCACTCTCTTCTGACCTGCAATGTTTCTGTTTAAAAAAAAATAAATTATGTGATAGCCTTATGGGTGTTTTCCTTGTATGAAACTGTTTTTTCTTTCTCCTTTAAAATGATCATTACTTTTTGCTTTCTTAATTATCATGTCTTTTTGTGGACCTCCTTACGTTGATTTTTTGGGGGTCTCTACACTTTCTGAACTTGGATATTGTTTCTTACCTAGATTAGGGAAATTTTCAGCTATTATTTCTTCAAATACGTTTCCCTCCCCCTCTACTCGCTCCTTTTATCTCAGATCTCTAGAATACAAATTTCAATATGTTTGATTCTGTCATTGAATTCCCCTAAATTATTCTCCTGTTCTTGTTTATTGTTATTATTTTATCATCATCATCATCATCATCATCACCACCATTTTTTCTGTTTGGCTTGGTTGCTTTTCTTACATGTCTTCCAGGTCACTAATCCATTTTCCGTATCCTCTAATCTTTGTCAGTTTTGTCAGGTATAGTGTTTTTTTTTTTTATTTCAGCTATTGAATTCCTTAGACTTGCTTATTATTTTTAATATACATTCTCTCTATTGACACTTTCACTGAGTTCATCCATTCTTTTCTCAAGTCCAATGAGTGTTTTTATGACCATTACTTTGAATTACTTTTCAGTTATATTGCTTATCTTAGTTTAATCCAGCTCTTCTGTGATCCTTTTGTCTTGTTCTTTCATTTAGGATATATTCTTTTGTCTCTTCATTTTGTCTAACTCTCTGTGTTTGTTTCTATGTATTAAGAAGGTCAACTACAGCACTTTGTCATAAAAGTTGTGGTCTTATGTAGATAGGGTCTAGTGGTGCCCTGTAATACAATACCCCTTGTCACCAGAAGCAGAAGCTTCATGGGGATCTCCTATGTAGATTGTGTGTGCCCTGCTCCTGTGGCTGAACCACACTTGTATTTACCCCAGCTGGCTACAATGACCAGCTTTTCCTGCTGTGGGAATATTGGGAGGTGTTTGCTCACTGTGCCATTGAGAGTTCTGTCAGGCTGCTTGGGACTAATAGTGGGCAGGGTTGTCAGTCAGGCTATATGTCTACAATTAGCCTCTCTGCCACAGCTGTGAGCACACCAAACACAGAATTTGTTTTCTATGTGGCCAAAAAAGGTATTCATTGGTGAATGGATCAGACTAGGTGTTTGCAATTAGCCTCTCCACCACAGTTGTAGGCACACCAAATGTCAGGGCTTGCTTTCTGTACATCTTGGCTTGGCTACTAGAACTATGGGCATGCTAATGTGTGGGGTTATGTCTCTCAGGACAAGATCCACTTTGGATGTGTGAAGGCCCCTGCTGGGGTTGTTCTCAGGGTGTGATGTGGTAAGAGCATCTTCAGAGGAAGAACTGTTGAGGTAGGTGGGTTTGGTGGCATGGGTCTGCAGGGGAATTAAGTGGTAGGGCATGTAGTGCTAGAAAAATAGGAGAGAGTGTTAGTGCTGGCTCCTGTAAGTTTCTGGCTACTTAGGGTGGGAGAAGGGATAATAAATAATGCCCACCAGCACATTTGTTCCTGGAAAAATCTCTTACATATCTCTGACCTTACAGCACGTGTTCTGAGATTAGTAAATAAATCTTCATATATACCCTTGTTGCTTTTCAAACTGCTTCCTCTGTGTTGTATTCCAGGCCAAGTTATTTATTTTGTTGCTTCTTAAGAATGGAGACTCAGTTTCAAATCATCCTCTTGTCACCCAGAGTTAAGCCTATTGATTTGAGAAGTCCCCAAAGTTGGAACATCTGCGTGGCTCAGTCAGTTAAGCATCGGCCTGCAGCTCAGGTCATGATCCCAGGATCCTGTGATGGAGTCCCATATTGGGCTTCTTGCTCAGTTGGGAGCCTGCTTTTCCCTTTGCCTGCCTCTCCACCCTGCTTAGAATCTTTCTCTGTCCCTCGCTCTATGACAAATAAATATATAAAATACTTTTTTTTTAAAGCCCTGAAAGTTAAGCCTCCCTGGTTTTTAAGTCCAGATGTTATAGGAAATCATTTTCCAATGCAGGTATCCAGTTCCTGGAGTGGCTGGTGTGGGGTCTGATTCTATTAATTCTCTGTGCTTGTAGTATCCCTTCTGTTTACGATTATTCTCACTAATGGTTAGGTTCCTAACCATGCTTGTGTTTCTTCTACCTTTTTTTGATGTGTTCTTCTCTCTACAATAAATTATTGAAAGTTTGTCTTCCCAATCTTGAGGCTGTTTGCAGAGGTAGTTGCCTAGATGTAACTGCTATATCAGTGTGTTCCTAGGACAAGGTAAGCTCAGAATTCCACTCTGCCATCATCCCTGAACCTCTGGCTGACTTGTAGAATTTTTAAAAAATACATTCTGGGTATTAAGTCCTTATCAGATATATAATTTGTGATTTGTTCCTATTTTATGGGTTACCTTTTAACTTTGATGATTATGTTCTCAGATGCACATAAGTATAATTTCAATAAAGTACATTTAATCTATTTTGTTTGTTTTCTGTACTTTGGGCGTTATATAAAAAACATTGTTAAATCCAATGTCATAAAACTTCCCCTAAGTTTTCTTCTTAGAGTTTTTTTGTTCCATCTCTAAACTTTATGTTTCTCATTTGTTTTGAGTTAATTGTTGAATATAGTTTAAGGTAAATGTCTAGCTTCATTTATTTATTTATTTTTTGCATTGAATATCCAGTTTTCCCATCACCATTTGCTGCAAAGACTGTCCTTGACCTGTTAAATGGTCTTGGTACCCTTGTTGAAAATCAATTGACCATATATGTGAAGATTTATTTCTGGGCTCTGCTCTATTTATAAGTACTGTGTGGGAGATATAAAGGCATTTAAAACAGCCTCTACCTTCAAGGAACCTTTAATTTCATTGGAGAATTAAGACATATTTGCATGTAAAGTTAAATATAACATCAATAAAAAAGATATTGAACATGTTAGCCTTAATGAACTAAATGAGATATGTTTGATAGGAATGATAAAGAGTTACAAAAAAAAAGGCCAAGATCAACTGGAATTTTACAAATATGTAGAGACAGACAAGGATGAAAAGAGGAGAGAAGGATATTCAATAAGATGGACAATGAGAACAAAAGCAACAAAATGTGTAATATGTTTTTACTATGGGAAAAAAAAGACCTCATCTCTGTAGTCAATTAGGAGTTAATAACATGCCCTGTTTCAGTCAAGGTATATAATGGATTAAATAAAACTCATGCTTTTAGACTTCACAGATGGGGATTCTACATCCTTTAAATTTGCAACCTGCCTCATATTCCGTATAAATATATCTTCAAGGCCTCCATTAGCAATTACAAACCCTTTGGGTAATAATCAAATAAGATGCCCACTTCCTACAGGCAAATATATTACCAAGGTTTTTACAGTTTTACCTTGTTACCATTGAAAGGGATCCATTTCTTGGAACTTGGCACTTTGAATGGTCTATTTTTTTTTCTTTTTCTTTCTTTCTTTCTTTTTTTTTTCATTGTTAACACACAATATTACATTAGTTTCAGGTGTATAGCATAGTGACTTGACAAGTTTGAATACTACGCTATGATTACTACAAGTATAGCTACCATCTGTAACCATACAATGTTATTACAATATTATTGACTTTATTCCTTATTCTGTACCTTTTGGTCCCGTCACTTATTCTGAATGGTCCATTTTTAGCAGAGTTGGTTTGTTTGTCATAAGGGAAAAATGTGAATAGTTTCAAGTGTTCAAAATACACAAATCATATGCAAGGACAAACAAAAATCTCTTAATATCAAGTTTAGAAAATATCATTTCAAAGATATTTTGATTCTCTAAATTATAAATTTGAACAGAGCCATTTAAAATTTTTTATTGTTGGTAAGTCTTGCCACAAACACCATCTTATTACATCTATTCTCACAGTCTAATGATAGGACTTTACAGGAAAGTAAAAAGAGTAGTACTTACTTACATATAAACATTGGGTGATTTCTAGGATGTCATGCTTATTTCAGGAGACATCAATTATGAAACACCCTTTGTTAATTCTCCGATACTGTAATTTAAAGATGGTTTGCATACTGAATTATATCATAAAGAGAAATAGCACATCCTAAACAGTAAAACCATTTGGAAATATGTCGATCTGTCTCCAATTTTCAGTCTTAACTACTTCAATGAAACATGTATGATTTATGTTACATTTGTGAGAAAAAATAACCATATATGCTTCACCTAATAAAATCAGTTAAGGGTTGATGAGATAAGTTAAAATACTTTTACTAAAATGAAGAAACAATATTAAGCATATCTAATGAAACTGATAACAACAGCAACAAAACATGCTCATGTTTCTAGATTGGTTTCCTGACAGGTGGGAACAAAAGACTACAATGCTTTTAAATAGTTCATTTTTGACAAATAAAAATTGGATATTACATAAAGCACTGAATCAGTTGAATGTATATACATCCCAGATAAAAAGCATATATTTTCCCTTTTTAGTGATAATTATGAGGACACAATCACTTAAAAAAGACACAAGCATTTGAAAAAGTGAGTTTTATGCTGATATTATCTGTCTAGTCACACCACTACAGTAATACACCATCTAGTGAGTTTATATATTTGAAGGAAATAGCAAATTTGAAATGTTCTTGCTTCTAAAATGTGGGCAATAGAGGGCCACAGATACTGGGGTGTCAAGTCTTTACCATAGAAGATTTTTTTTTCTGCTTCTTGCCCATTTGAGTGATAATGAGCCAGAAATAGAGGTTAATAATTGCCATAGTGAAGTGTTTTGCTCTCAAATACACATGATACCAAGTTATGAGTGTCTCTAACTCAAGAAGTAGCAGAGACATAAAGAATCTTTTATTACCAAGAACATGAGAAAAGTTAGAAGTAGAATATTAGAAGCGGCATCTAAAATGGCATGGGTGCTATAGAAAAAATATATAACCACAGGAGGGGGCAGTAAGCCCTCATTAATCAGACAAAGCCTCAATTTCACTTTCAAGAAAAGATCATTTAAAGGGCTATGGCTGGGGGCATCTTTCTCACATTTCAGATCCACAATAACAGCTTCCAAGCTCTGCCTTACTGGAACCAGCAACCACAGAGAGTACTGGGTGTGTTAGAAATTCCATATATAGCCTATGTCATTCTTGTGTATTTTGTTCATGTCTAGTTCTTTCAAATAGAGTATGGTCAGTCACCTTTTGACAAAATAACCAAACATATGTTTTGTTTGACTAGTACATAATAGGATCAGACACAAACATCTTTCCTTTGTTTTTGTTTGTTTTTTTTTTCAGTGTTATTTTCTGCTAAGATCAATACAGAAAAATAAAGAAATGAAATGGAGAGTGGCTGTCCCCCTTAAGAGAAGAAGCTGACTAACTTAAACCCCTGATATTTTTCCAGATACCACAACCACTGTTGCTATGTAAGATTGCCCCTAGTTCTCTGGGTAGCAGGCATAGAGACTCAAGTTGTCAAATCAGAGGCATGAATTCATACATAGTCTCATTAACTGGTTCACCTGAGTCCGGTTTTTCTGGTAATAGAGCCATGAAGACACAAGAAAAGTCAAGTGTAGGGACTTAATATTTGTGCCCCTTAAAATCCATGTGTTGAAATCCAACTCCCAATGTAATGGTATTAGGAAGTGAGGCCTTTGGGAGGTGAAGCCTTCATATACTTACAAAATGTCCTTATAAAGGAGATCACAGAGAACTATCCCTTCTGCCATAGGAAGACAGAAAGAAGATGACTGTCTAAGAAGAAAAAAGGGGCTGACCAAACACCAAATCTGCCAGCTCTTTGATTTTGACTTTGTAAGGTTTTTTTTTAATATTTTATTAATTTGACAGAGAGAAATCACAACTAGGCAGAGAGGCAGGCAGAGAGAGAGGAGGAAGCAGGCTCCCCACGGAGCAGAGAGCCCGATGTGGGGCTCGATCCCAGGATCCTGGGATCATGACCTGAGCCAAAGGCAGAAGTTTTAACCCACTGAGCCACCCAGGCACCCCTGGACTTTGTAAGGTTTTATAGGCTAGATAAACACGACACAAAGGGAGGTAGGCAGAAGGCAAGATTTATTAAATGCACTCCCCAGCGAAGTTTCAGGGCTCAGGAGAAGGGGAGCCAGGAAAGTCGTGCCAGGAGGAGGTGGGCACTCTTGGGCGAGGTTCCATGACTCTAGAATAACACCTGAGTAGGAAGGCAGGACAGAATAGGTAGCCCCCATGTCCAACAGAAAGGAAATGGACTTACCTTCTACCTGGAGTATGATCCTGGGCACGGCATGGGTGAGAGGGGTGTCCGAGTCTGGGCTCCGTCAGTCATCCTCCAATCTGAGGTGTTGGAAGGCGGGACTTACCATCTCAGAGTTTCCCCCACGTGGAAGCGCTGGGAATCCTCTGAGGCTGGGGCAGTCTGATTTCCCGTGGTCCATCATGTGACATTGAGGGCACGACCAATAGGCACTTTTGGATTGGGGAATTGACAGGCCCATGTCCCTCAGCTCTGCACTTGAAACAGGCCCCTGGAGGGACACGGTTAGGTGCTCCCTTCTGTTGACACCAGAACCTGCCGGCCTCAGAGCTGCTACCAGGGCTTGGGTCTGCAGTAGGACCTTCTGTTGGGAGTCCGGCTTGGCGCTTAAGTTCTGCTGCTTCCTCTTGGGAGTTAAAGACTTTAAATGCCATTTTCACCAGATCAGAAATGGGAGTTTGAGGGCCCTCCTCTGCTTTCTTTATTTTTTTTCCTAATGTCGGCAGCTGACTGAGAAATAAAGTGGGTAGCTAAAACAGTCGCCCCTGCTGGAGAAGCCAGGTCTAGGCGAGTGTATTGAGTCAGCACCTCAATAAGTCAGTTAAGAAACATGCCGGGTTTTCTGGAAACTGACTCTGGAAAGTGGAGTCGGGGAAGTTGCACTGGGAGGGAGTCGGTGGGGGTCTTTTATCACGCCAAGGCAGGGCATGGGCTCACATCCATTTATAGCAGGGCATTTGGTGATCAGAGGGTATGGGGTAGGGGGTCCTGATACTTCTGTTTCCTGCATAGGTATCGGGTTACCTATGGAGACGGGACCTGGGCATACATCCTTTTGGCGGGAGAGTCAAGGGTTGAGGAAGGGGGAGGAGGGGGCTGGAAGATGGCGGCCCTGGCGGTCATTTCTGTTGTTCCTCCTGCATTCCTGGAGCCACCGATCCAACAGACTTCTTAGCCTCAGAACTGTAAGAAATAAATATTTCTTGTTTAACACACCTCTCTCCCCCCCGCCCAGTTTATGGTATTTTCATTATAACAGGCCAAATAGAACAAGACTCCAAGTAAAATGCATTAAAAGGCATTTAGCAGACTATGGGAGAACAGCAGCAGAGACCACAAATCCAGTGGCAGATTTCACCTTTTTATATCGAAGCAAAGGATGAGTAGGACAAACTTTACCCTTCTAATTCAGAAGCTGCAAGAAAATAGGGGTTATTGTATGGTAGCACTAAGTGTTTGTTGTTTGAACTTAGCTTTTTTTTTTTTCTCATTTTATTCTTTTCTGTTGTCTGTCTTAGGCTTTTGACCTTAATGAGACAGATGCTTCTTTCATTTGGGAGATGAAGTGAGGGAGTATAGAAAACTAAGCTTCCTTTTTGAGCTTTACTACTGTTGTAGGCTGTCCTTGAACAATAGGTTTTACCCTCCAAGTCTTCCATCAAAGACCAGTGTCACATCAACAGTTATAAAGTCTGGATGTATAAGGATCACAAAGGCTATCTAGCCTCAAAATATAGGATTATACTGTGTCAGAGATGAATGGTCACGCTAGAGATTATCTATTTCACTGATCTCCTACATACGGTTGTCTTTTTTTTTTTTCCAAAATACAAATTTTGGAAAAATACAAACAACTATATGCTTTCACAATTTTGATGCTAAATAAAATTAACACAAAAAAAAAACCAGGAAAGGGAAAAACTCAATATAAATTTTCAAGTGTAACTTTATAAAAAAGAAAAAAATTACCATTGTATAGACTTTATTTTTGTCTTCTACATTTTATTTTCTTATGAGACTGACAAAAACTTAGCCATGGATCAACAATGGTCCAGTTAAAAATATATCCCCCACTTCTCTTTCTCTTATATCATATGTGTGCTTTTGTAGACCTACATATACACATATATGTTCATATTCGTACTTATATATGTCTGTATATGCATGTGTAAAAGGAAATAGTCCCCTAATTTACAAATACATGTGTGTGCGTGTGTGTGTGTCTGTGTAACTGATCTAGCCTTCTTACTGATGAGTTAATTATGGAATCACTTGGCCAGGTTTGAAGCAATGTCTTTTAATCTAAATAAGAGTGAAAACCCTGATAGATAGTTGGAGTAGAGTGATATGTTTTAGAAATGGAGCAAGATACATTATATACACTTTTTTTTTTCCTCCTATTTGGTCTTACTGTGCTGGGCTTGACTGGGTTGAAGTTCTCGTATCATTTAGGATATTTATATTCTGATTTCAAAATAAATTATATTTATTGCAAATATTTTGCAAAGTATTTAAAAAGACTAAAAATGGGAAATACGACTCATAATCCTATGACACCAGATAACCACAATTTTGATATACTTTTATCTTATATTTTTCAAGTAAATCTGTTTGACACATATTGTACACACTGTGTATGCTGTATTAGATTTTTATAGGATATAAAAGGTACATATTTGATTAATAAAAACATTTAACATTATATCAATAACTATATAATATTTTATAACACAAATACACTGAAATTTAATTCAGTAAATTCTTATTGCTGGAAAAATAACTTGGTTATGAACTTTAACTATTACAAATACTGCCACATTAAGTAGCTTTGTGTTTAAAGCTGGTTTATATATGGTATTATTTTCTTTCTTTTTTTTTTTTAGTTGATGGCAGACAGCTTATATTCGTCAATGCACGTGTGCATTTGAAACCTCTCTGCCTTTTTTTTTAAATTTATTTTCTTTTTCAGCGTAACAGTATTCATTGTTTTTGCACAACACCCAGTGCTCCATGCAAAACGTGCCCTCCCTATTACCCACCACCTGTTCCCCCAACCTCCCACCCCTGACCCTTCAAAACCCTCAGGTTGTATTTCAGAGTCCATAGTCTCTTATGATTCGCCTCCCCTTCCAATTTTTTTTTTAATGAACATATAATGTATTTTTATCCCCAGGGGTACAGGTCTGTGAATCGCCAGGTTTACACACTTCACAGCACTCACGATAGCACATACCCTCCCCAATGTCCATAACCCCCTCCCCCTCTCCGAACCCCACAGCCCCCCAGCAACCCCCAGTTTGTTTTGTGAGATTAAGAGTCATTTATGGTTTGTCTCCCTCCCAATCCCATCTTGTTACATTTATTCTTCTCCTATCCCCCTAACCCACCATGTTGCTTCTCCATGTCCTCATATCAGGGAGATCATATGATAGTTGTCTTTCTCCGATTGACTTATTTCACTAAGCATGATACCCACTAATTCCATCCACATCGTCGCAAATGGCAAGATTTCATTTCTTTTGATGGCTGCATAGTATTCCATTGTGTATATATACCACATCTTCTTGATCCATTCATCTGTTGATGGACATCTAGGTTCTTTCCATAGTTTGGCGATTGTAGACATTGGTGCTATAAACATTCGGGTACACGTGCCCCTTCGGATCACTATGTTTGTATCGTTAGGGTAAATACCCCGTAGTGCAATTGCTGGGTCATAGGGTAGTTCTATTTTCAACATTTTGAGGAACCTCCATGCTGTTTTCCAGAGTGGTTGCACCAGCTTGCATTCCCACCAACAGTGGAGGAGGGCTCCCCTTTCTCCACATCCTCGCCAGCATCTGTCATTTCCTGACTTGTTAGTTTTAGCCATTCCGACTGGTGTGAAGTGATATCTCATGGTGGTTTTGATTTGTATTTCCCTGATGCCGAGTGACATGGAGCACTTTTTCATGTGTCTGTTGGCCATCTGGAAATCTTCTTTGCAGAAATGTCTGTTCATGTCCTCTGCCCATTTCTTGATTGGATTGTTTGTTCTTTGGGTGTTGAGTTTGCTAAGTTCCTTATAGATTTTGGACACTAGCCCTTTATCTGATATGTCATTTGCAAATATCTTCTCCAATTCTGCCAGTTGTCTTTTGGTTTTGTTAACTGTTTCCTTTGCTGTGCAAAAGCTTTTGATCTTGATGAAATCCCAATAGTTCATTTTTGCCCTTGCTTCTCTTGCCTTTGTGGTTGTTCCTAGAACGATGTTGCTATGACTGAGGTCGAAGAGGTTGCTGCCTGTGTTCTCCTCAAGGATTTTGATGGATTCCTGTCTCACATTGAGGTCCTTCATCCATTTTGAGTCTATTTTCGTGTGTGGTGTAAGGAAGTGGTCCAATTTCATTTTTCTGCATGTGGCTGTCCAATTTTCCCAGCACCATTTATTGAAGAGGCTGTCTTTTTTCCATTGGACATTCTTTCCTGCTTTGTCGAAGATTAGTTGACCATAGAGTTGAGGGTCTATTTCTGGGCTCTCTATTCTGTTCCACTGATCTATGTGTCTGTTTTTGTGCCAGTACCATGTTGTCTTGATGATGACAGCTTTGTAATAGAGCTTGAAGTCCGGAATTGTGATGCCACCAACTTTGGCTTTGTTCTTCAATATTCCTTTGGCTATTTGAGGTCTTTTCTGGTTCCATATAAATTTTAGGATTATTTGTTCCATTTCTTTGAAAAAAATGGATGGCATTTTGATAGGGATTGCAATAAATGTGTAGATTGCTTTAGGTAGCATGGATATTTTCACAATATTTATTCTTCCAATTCAGGAGCATGGAATATTTTTCCATTGCTTTGTGTCTTCCTCAATTTCTTTCATGAGTACTTTATAATTTTCTGTGTATAGATTCTTAGCCTCTTTGGTTAGGTTTATTCCTAGATATCTTATAGTTTTGGGTGCAATTGTAAATGGGACTAACTCCTTAATTTCTTTCTTCTGTCTTGTTGTTGGTGTAGAGAAATGCAACTGATTTCTGTGCATTGATTTTATATCCTGACACTTCACTGAATTCCTATACAAGTTCTAGCAGTTTTGGAGTGGAGTCTTTTGGGTTTTCCACATATAGTATCATATCATCTGCGAAGAGTGATAATTTGACTTCTTCTTTGCTCATTTGGATGCCTTTAATTTCTTTTTGTTGTCTGATTGCTGAGGCTAGGACTTCTAGTACTATGTTGAATAGCAGTGGTGATAATGGACATCCCTGCCGTGTTCCTGACCTTAGCGGAAAAGCTTTCAGTTTTTCTCCATTAAGAATGATATTTGCGGTGGGTTTTTCATAGATGGCTTTGATAATATTGAGGTATGTGCCCTCTATCCCTAAACTTTGAAGAGTTTTGATCAGGAAGGGATGCTGTACTTTGTCAAATGATTTTTCAGCATCTATCGAGAGTATCATATGGTTCTTATTCTTTCTTTTATTAATGTGTTGTATCACATTGATTGATTTGCAGATGTTGAACCAAACCTGCAGCCCTGGAATAAATCCCACTTGATCGTGGTGAATAATCCTTTTAATGTACTGTTGAATCCTATTGGCTAGTATTTTGGCGAGAATTTTTGCATCTGTGTTCATCAAGGATATTGGTCTGTAGTTCTCTTTTTTGGTGGGATCCTTGTCTGGTTTTGGGATCAAGGTGATGCTGTCCTCATAAAATGAGTTTGGAAGTTTCCCTTCCATTTCTATTTTTTGGAACAGTTTCAGGAGAATAGGAATTAGTTCCTCTTTAAATGTTTGGTAGAATTCCCCTAGGAAGCCGTCTGGCCCTGGGCTTTAGTTTGTTTGGAGATTTTTGATGACTGTTTCAATCTCCTTACTGGTTATGGGCCTGTTCAGGTTTTCTATTTCTTCCTGGTTCAGTTGTGGTAGTTTATATGTCTCTAGGAATGCACCCATTTCTTCCAGATTGTCCAATTTGTTGGCGTAGAGTTGCTCATAGTATGTTCTTATAATTGTCTGTATTTCTTTGGTGTTAGTTGTGATCTCTCGTCTTTCATTCATGATTTTATTTATTTGGGTCCTTTCTCTTTTCTTTTTGATGAGTCTGGTCAGGGGTTTATCAATCTTACTGATTCTTTCAAAGAACCAGCTCCTAGTTTCATTGATTTTTTCTATTGTTTTTTTGTTTCTATTTCATTGATTTCTGCTCTGATCTTTATGATTTCTCTTCTCCTGCTGGGTTTAGGGTTTCTTTCTTGTTCTTTCTCCAGCTCCTTTAGGTGTAGGGTTAGGTTGTGTACTTGAGACCTTTCTTGTTTCTTGAGAAATGTGTGTACCGCTATATATTTTCCCCTCAGGACTGCCTTTGCTGTGTCCCACAGATTTTGAACCATTGTGTTTTCATTATCATTTGTTTCCATGAATTTTTTCAATTCTTCTTTAATTTCCTGGTTGACCCATTCATTCTTTAGAAGGATGCTGTTTTGTCTCCATGTATTTGGGTTCTTTCCAGCTTTTCTCTTGTGATTGAGTTCTAGCTTCAGAGCATTGTGGTCTGAAAATATGCAGGGAATGATCCTAATCTTTTGATACCAGTTGAGACCTGATTTGTGACCCAGGATGTGATCTATTCTGGAGAATGTTCCATGTGCACTAGAGAAGAATGTGTATTCTGTTGCTTTGGGATGAAATGTTCTGAATATATCTGTGATGTCCATCTGGTCCAGTGTGTCACTTAAGGCCTTTATTTCCTTGTTGATCTTTTGCTTGGATGATCTGTCCATTTCAGTGAGGGGAGTGTTAAAGTCCCCTACTATTATTGTGTTATTATTGGTGTGTTTCTTTGATTTTGTTATTAATTCATTTATATAGTTGGTTGCTCCCATGTTAGGGGCATAGATATTTAAAATTGTTAGATCTGCTTGTTGGACAGACCCTTTGAGTAGGATATAGTGTCCTTCTTCATCTCTTATTATAGTCTTTGGCTTAAAATCTAATTGATCTTATATAAGGATTGCCACCCCAGCTTTCTTCTGATGCCCATTAGCATGGTAAATTGTTTTCCACCCCCTCACTTTAAATCTGGAAGTGTCTTCGCGTCTAAAATGAGTTTCTTGTAGGCAACATACTGATGGGTTTTGTTTTTTTATCCATTTTGATACCCTGTGTCTTTTGATTGGGGCATTTAGCCCATTAACATTCAGGGTAACTATTGAGAGATATGAATTTAGTGCCATTATTAGCCGTAAGGTGACTGCTACTGTATATTGTCTCTGTACCTTTCTGATCTACTACTTTTAGGCTCTCTCTTTGCTTAGAGGACCCCTTTCAATATTTCCTGTAGAGCTGGTTTGGTGTTTGCAAATTCTTTCAGTTTTTGTTTGTCCTGGAAGCTTTTTATCTCTCCTTCTATTTTCAATGATAGCCTAGCTGGATAGAGTATTCTTGGCTGCATGTTTTTCTCATATAGTGCTCTGAATATATCATGCCAGCTCTTCCTGGCCTGCCAGGTCTCTGTGGATAAGTCTGCTGCCAATCTAATATTTTTACCATTGTATGTTATAGACTTCTTTTCCCAGGCTGCTTTCAGGATTTTCTCTTTGTCACTAAGACTTGTAAATTTTACTATTAGGTGACAGTGTGTGGACCTATTCTTGTTGACTTTGAGGGGGGTTCTCTGCATCTCCTGGATTTTGATGCTTGTTCCCTTTGCCATATTAGGGAAATTCTCTCCAATAATTCTCTCCAATAGACCTTCTGCTCCCCTCTGTTTCTTCTTCTTCTATAATCCCAATTATTCTAATATTGTTTCATCTTATGGTGTCACTTATCTCTTGAATTGTCCCCTCGTGGTCCAGTAGCTGTTTGTCCCTCTTTTGCTCGGCTTCTTTATTCTCTGTCATTTGGTCTTCTAGATCACTAATTCTTTCTTCTGCCTCATTGATCCTAGCAGTGAGAGCCTCCATTTTTTATTGCACCTCATTAATAGCTTTTTTGATTTCTACTTGGTTAGATTTTAGTTCTTTAATTTCTCCAGAAAGGGCTTTTATATCTCCAAAGTGGGTTTCTCTAATATCTTCCATGCCTTTTTCAAGCCCGGCTAGAACATTCAGAATCGTCATTCTGAACTCTTGATCTGACATATTACCAATGTCTGTGTTGATTAGGTCCCTAGCCTTCAGTACTGCCTCTTGTTCTTTTGTTTGTGGTGATTTTTTCCGCCTTGTCATTTTGTCCAGATAAGAGGATATGAAGGATAAAATAAAATACTAAAAGGGTGGCAAAACCCCAGAAAAATGCGCTGTAACCAAATCAGAAGAGACCCCAAATTGTGGGGGGGAGAAAGGGGATAAAAAGAGGTTCAGGAAAAAAAAGAAAAAATTTTAAAAAAATAAAACAAATTAAGAAAAAATATACAAAAGAAACAAAAATATATGTATATATTTAGATAAACTTTCAGAAAGTGGTTGATTATCTGTTTCTAGAATTGCTGTTCTTCTTCTCTTCGATCTCCCGTTGGATTTGTAGGTGTTTGCAATGTTTAGATAAGCTATGTAGCTGATCTCCTGCTACCTGATGTAGTCTCAGCCTGCTACTTCTCCGCCATCTTCACCTCTCTCTGGTATTATTTTCTTAAGCTAGATTTCCCAAAGTGAAATGACTCAATTGAAATATATAAATATTTTATAGTCACTTAGTAAATGTTGCCACATTGCTTTAACTTGGTTTTAGCTAATTTTCACTTAATTTCATTCAGAGCTTGAGAAGGCTATATCTGAGAAGTTGAGCATTTTAACATTTCTGGGGCATCGCTCCCATTTCCATAGAAAGTTAGACTATTAACATCTCTATATTTGTTAGACTATTCACATCTCTGTTATTTATGTATGTATATTTCTTACAAGAAACAAACTTGTGCTGCCCCTTTATATAAAGGATATAGTGGTGATGAAATCTACTTATTGTTAAGTACTTCCAAGTATGCATGAAGAAGAGCTTTCTAATCCATGTGGTAGGCAGTTGTAAGTACTGGTAAGTTTCATTCACATTTCAATAGCAGTTTCCCCCTTCATTCACTTGTATAATAGCTTTTGATGCTGATAAAGACATGTAGATGGTGTTCTAATTATTTTCATGCTCTGTGACTAAAAGGAATAGTATGAGCTTTAAAATACCAGAAGTGTACATCTGAATGAACATTATTCTTCAAATAATTTAAAGAAGTTATAACTGTAATCCAATTATGTTAACAATACTCTGAACATTGGTGAAAATTCTATATTTGAAGGGATTTAGGTCTATGCCCAAACTCCATGTTCTAATATTGAACCACCTTTGCAAACTATTTTTAATTTCTCCATCTAAACTTAGTATCAGTTTCTATAAACTAGGTTATTATGATGCAACAAACACTACTTAAATTTCAGTGGCTTAAACTAACAAAAGCATATTACAATGTCTTATGTGGTCTTAGCTATCTCCTAAAGATAGCTGTCCTCCCTGTGATGGCTCAGTCACACAGGATGCTTCAATTTTGTGACATAATCTTCACATTACTACCCTCCAGGGTTTAAATCAGCAGGGGAAACATGATTAGAATTGTATGACTCATTATAAATTCTTCTGCCTGCAAATAATTCATGGCATTTATTTCATCTTTCATTGGCTTCACCTAACTAAAGAATGCAAAAAGACTCAAATTTCCCATGCATCCAGAAAAAAAGGGGGACTGGAAGTACTCCAAACACTAGTATTCTTTACCATGACTTATTTCCTGTTACTTTCCTGCACATATGCATACCTTTCAATAAAGGCATTATTTGTTGTAAATCCCTTTATTTTTCAAAATTGTTGTGTGTATTGTAAAGTGACCCAGTTATGGACTAAATAACTGGACAAAATTGCCCTCGCTTATTTATTATTATTATTTTTTAATCAGAGGGAAAGAGAGAGAGCGAGAGAGAGAGCACAAGCAGGGAGAGTGGCAGGCAGAGGGAGAAGCAGGCAGAGGAAGAATCAGGCAGTAGGCAGAAGGAGAAGCAGGCTCCCCATTGAGCAAGGAGTCTAATGTGGAACTCGATGCCAGGACCTCAGATTCATGAACTGAGCTGAGGGCAACCACTTAACTGGTTGAGCCATTCAGGCATCCCTCCCCTCACTTATTTCTAAAACCCATAGCAGTAATACAGTATTTGAGAACCATTAAACTAGACCTTTCATAATCACTCAAGTACATTTTGTGGTTTTCTTTCTATATGATTTTGCTCATATTTAAAATCCCCGTCTCTTTATGTCTACTTATAAAAATCTTGTCACTCTTTCATATTCCATCTTCAATCTTATTTTTTACAAATTTTTATTTAGTATCATCAGATAGAAATCATCTCTCTTTCTGAATTAAAGTCTTACAATATTTAATACATCATACATAGTATTAGTCTTATTTCAAGCATTTAATAGAGTGGAAGGAATAAGAATTTGGCTGTCAGACAAGCCTGGCTCTGAATCCTGGCACTGCTATTTACTATCTATGTGGCTACATGTGTTATATAAATTCTCTGAACTTTTTTTTTTCTTATTTATAAAAAAGTGAGAAGATTATTCATCTGTTTAGATTGCTATGACAGACTGGGTAGCTTATGAAAAACAGAACTTTATTTATCACAGTTCTGGAAGCTGGGAGTCCAAGATCAATTCACTGGCAAAGTTAGTGTCTAGTGAGGGCCCACTTTCTGGCTTTATAGATGATACCTTCTTGCTGTGCCCTCACTTGGTGAAAGGAGCTAGGGAACTTTTCTGGAGTCTCTTTTATAAAATACTAATCCCATTCATGAGGGTTATACCCTCAAGACCTAACCATCTTTTAAAGGCTCCACATACTAATACCATCACTTTTGAAGGTTGGGATATCAACATATGAATTGAGAAAACACAAACATCGAGACCATAGCAATTATATTCTTCAAATTTCTGTTCTGAAGATTAAATACTGTATGACATATGGAGAGCCAAGAAAACTGCTTGTTGCAGAGTAAACACCCAGTAACTCTACTTTATTTTCACCCTTTAGTCTTGCTCCAGAGACCGTGACCTCATAAGAGAATTCTATGGAATAGGCAGTCAAAGCCAATTTTTTCCCTCCATTATATCCAGCCATTTATTTCTCTTATTCATTTATACAGCTTTTAGTTCATCCATTTGAAACTATGGTTACACATTACAATCCTCTGGGGTTATTTTCAAATTTTTACATCAATATTTTGGCCCTACCTTAGACTAATAAATCATCATTTATGGGGGTATGACTCAGTGTTTTTAAACAATTTCCTAAGTACTTCTATTGCATAACCAGAGCTAAATACCATTCTATAACATCTAAAACAGTGTTTCATACATTTCAAACATCCAATAAGTGTCTGTTGAATGAAACTATTTTTAACCACACAAAAAAGCCAATGATTGCACTGTATTTTAAAATGGTTTGTTAACCTAAAATCATACTAGCCAACTTATTGAAGGTTGTGGTCACCTTCTTTAAGTTTTGATGGCTTTTTAACTCAAAATCAAGTAAATACTCAAAAGATCATGATTTGTTACCATGAAGAATATTGAAAATAATGTGGCTCACTCATAGAAGGCCTTTGTCAAAAGGAAGGAAGTCCAAAACATTTTCTAAAAATAGCAGCATTATTAGGCTCCTGTGAATGTCTTCCCAAATAAACTAATTTGAGTGCATGGACAAGTTTTTAACTTATAGGTTTATGAGTGATATTTTGAGTAATGAAGACTCTTCCATGCCAATCATGAATTATATTATTTTAAAAGCTGAAAAATTTATGGTGTCTTCTTCATGGAACATACCAATATTAGTGCAGATTTTTTTCTGAAGTTATTTTCTTCTTCCAAGGTTTTTCCAATGTATATACTTGCCATAAATCTGGGGAAAATGAGTTTAAAGAAATCTGGAGTATAAAACAGAAATTGAGAAAATGAATATTAAATCATTCAATTTTAATGCTTGCATCTTAATTCTGTCTGACAGACACACTATTCAATGATGCCACCTTACATACAGCTAGGTTATTACATTTGAATTTTCATGAATTATCTTCAATCAATTAAAAGAATGTGTTACAGAGAACCACTATTCTAGTTATCTGTTGCTTTTAAAGCTTCAAAATGCATAAAAATAAATTTATAAGACACAATTAGCATTTTAATATCTGACAATTTAGAGATATATATTCTTCAATGCAATTAGTATGATACTTAAGTAAAACATTTGTCTTCATGCTGTAGTGAATTCAAAGTAAAGTACATGTTTTACTATATGAAACTTGGCCTGATACCAAACATATCGAACATGACTTCTATATTTTTATATATATTTTATTTACTTTAGAAGAAACTTCTTTTGAGATCTTGAATTTACAAGTTAAAATAATATCAATAATAGATTTTATATTTCATCAGAAACTTGTGAAAATAACACAAAACTGAAATGCTAGCTGGAGAGACAAGTAACCATAGGAATGAAGTGGATAATAAATTGGTATTAACTATTCAGGCTATAGCGAACATTTTTTTTCATGCAGTAGTTTATTCTACATTTCATCAGTTGTTTATTCTCTAAAATGGAAAACTATTGGAAAAATGGGCTGACAAAGAATTTAAGACATCAGTAATGTAAAGAATCTATGTAGAATAATTGGTCAAAATAACCTAAGGCTTTTAATCTTTTCTCATATTTCTAAGAGTTTCCAATATTTTCTCACATTCACAGTGAATCTTAAGACTCAAGTATGAAGTCACATTTTCCCCCCAATTGTGTCTAGCAACTTATTATGATACACTAATTAGTATTGAGGGGCTGGGAATTATGGCAATTCCCAATGTCAGATTAAAATTCTTCTAGCACTTTGACTTTAATGTCAATTACTACCACTAGGTAATAAATTACTTTTTTAGTAATGTAGCTAGAGATTAAAGATATATTTCTAATAGTGTGTCTGTTCATCCACCTGAACTGGAGTTCTTTAGTGCTATCTTCAGGTTTAAAGCTGTCCTCAAATTCACAGGATTTGGCAGAAACTACCAGCTGATTACCAAAATCACTTACTAGTTTTTTTGATACACAGTTAGGTTAAGTGTCTCAGCTTCCTTTGTAATTATATGTGTCTATGTGGTTGGATTTTTAATTAATGGAATAAGAGTGGAAGTTGTGCCATTTTCTGATTTGTACAAGGTTTATAAGTAGTGAGCATAATTTCTCCACAGTTTTCCCTTCTTTCAACTAAATATGTAGGATAATATGGCTCCAAAGGATGGTGTATTCAAATGATGAGGGGGAGGAATTTATAATTTACTACCTGGGTAGCTTAGTCAGTTAAATATCTGACTCTTGTTTTCAGCTCAGGTCATGATCTCAGGGCTGTGAGATTAAGCTGAGCATTGGACTCTCCATTTTATGTGAAGCCTGCTTAATATTCTCTCTCTCCTGCTGCCTCTGCCTCTCCCTCTGCTTTGTGCACTCTCTCTTATCTCTCAAATAAATAAATAAAATATATATATTTTTAATCACTACCTAGAGGAGAGTATCCTGCCCATAAGAAACATCCAGTTTGAACTGTTACATTAGCAAAAAATAAATCTGTATTGAATTTGAGCTATTACAGTGTTAATTCTATTAATTATAGTAGTTTAGCTTACCATACAAAATATATGGGCCCAGACACTTCTTTTTGTCCCTATGTACTAGAAAATCTCTAGTAAGATATTGTCATATTAACAATTTTCAGAAGACATGTAGGTATATACAAAAATGTTAATTCTTAAATTTACAATAGAAGATACCTCTTTCTAATGATAAAAATAAAATGTATATGACACAGAAGTGCTTGGTAAACAGAATTTGGTAGTCATGGGACTACTTAATAAGAAATCCAAATGTGGCAAGCACAGAAAGATAGGAAATCTAGATCATAGGGTAGACTAATGATTGATTGATTGATTGATTGATTGATTTTTAAAGATTTTATTTATTTGTTTGACATAAAGCAGTATAGAGAGTGAGAAAGCACAAGCAAGGGGAGCAGCAGCAGAAGAGGGAGAAGTAGGCTTACCACTGAGCAAGGAGCCCAATGTGGGGCTTGATCCCAAGACCCTGAGATCATTGACTAAGCCAAAGGCAGACACCTAACCAACTGAGCCACCCAGGGACCCCGAGACTAATGATTTATTATTGATCTACAATAAAGGAGACATGTCTTATAACAGAAATCTTATGTCCACCAGATGCAGTGTCTCTTCCCATTGTATCATACTAAATAAAAAGTTTAGTAATACAGTATATCCTAAAGGTTATCATCACAAGAAAAAAAAAGTATTTATTTATGTATTTTTGAAACACTATGAGGTGACAGATGTTAACTAAACTTATTGTAGTAATCATTTTACAATATATGTAAATCAATTCATTATGTTGTACATCTTAAAATAGTGCTATATGTCAATTATATTTCAATAAAACTAAAAAAAGGCAAAATGTTTTGGTTACTCTTTTTTCCCTCTTTTTGTAAAATTTTGACAAACCACCTCCAGCTTTGATAATACAATCTTTATTCAGAGTAAAAAGCACTGATTAAATTAAAGCTTTAGTTATATCTTAGTCCTCAGGAAACAAGCCACTCACCTTGATTATAGGAGACACACTATCTCCAAATAACCACAATTAGACACTCTCTCGCTTTTAAAAAAAAATATTTATTTATTTATTTATTTATTTATTTATTTATTTGACAGATGGAGATCACAAGTAGGCAGAGAAACAGGCAGACAGAGAGGAGGAAGCAGGCTCCCTGCTGAGCAGAGAGCCCGATGCAGGGATCCATCCCAGGACTCTGGGATCATGACCTGAGCGAAAGGCAGAGGCTTCAATCCACTGAGCCACCCAGGCACCCCAATTAGACACTTTCTTATAAGGTGAATGATGACAACTATCTGCCAATGGCTAATTTTAATTATTGTATGTTTTACTACTCTTGTTTCTAAGAGAATAATCTTATCTCCAAGTACATGAAGCACTTCTGAGCTCTTTATCTAGTTCAGAAACTTTAACATAAAATACTTTGTGAAAAGGAGGCATAGATGGTGGAGTAGGGACCTCATTTCAGCTGGTCCCCTGAATTTAGATGGATAGATATCTAACCATTTTTAACACCCATGAAATCAACCCAAGATGTAAAAATATATCTCTGGATCTCTACAAGCAAAAAAGTGACAGCCTTTTCTAAGGTAGAACATACAGAGTCATGAATTTGTGGGGAGATATTAAAAGATAAACAGAAGAGGGAGGGGGGATTCCATAAGCTGGCTCCTGGAAAATGATGTAACACCTGAGCACAAAATCTGAACCCTTAGAAATATGCTCTACTTAGAGACATCCCACTCTGAGAGGGACTCTGGAATCAAAAAAGCAGAATTCTAGGTAGGGCATTGTGGTCTCAGGTACAAGGGACCACAGAGCAAAAGGGGATTCCTGAAATGGTAGAGAGACAGAGCAGTGGAGGCAGAAAGCAGGTTATGGTCAGCAATCCCAGTAAGGGACTCAGCTCAATTCACCATAAACAAAGAACTGGACAGATAGACAGCCACTCTTTGAACAGCTTGAAAAAATATGGAACATGCACCTGCAACCAGGCAAAAATGGGCAGAGCAGTAGTGTCTGGAAAAGGGCTTTAGAGTAGAACCCACACCTGATTTCAGAGCTTCATATGAACACTTGAGCCAGCAGTCACTTGCGGTTTTAGAATCACAAAGGGCAGGGTACTCCCTGGTGGCTGAGACTGCCTCTGAGACAGTTATTGTGGGTGTACACCATGGGAGGTGATGTTTTCAGCCCCACAAACAGAAGCAGAGACTATTTCTTCTGGAAGGTCTATCAAAGAGGAAAGACCGAGATTTTTCTGCTCTGGACCAGAGGTTTGGCTATGGTCATTTATTCTCTGATCCTCTGAAGCAGTACAAAAAGCCCCCAGGGAAGAAAAAACACACAGAATACTGCTTTTTTTGTTTGTTTGTTTGTTTGTTTTTTATTTCAAAATTTCTTTTTTTTAAATTTATTTAATTTGTTTATTTACAGCATAACAGTGTTCATTGTTTTGCATCACACCCAGTGCTCCACGCAGTATGTGCCCTCCCTATTACCCACCACCTCAACCTCCCACCCCCCCCACCCCCCGGCCACCCCTTCATAACCCTCTGGTTGTTTTTCAGAGTCCATAATCTCTCATGGTTCATCTCCCCTTCCAGTTTCCCTCAACTCCCTCTCCTCTCCATCTCCCCATGTCCTCCATGTTATTTGTTATGCTCCACAAATAAGTGAGACCATATGATACTTGACTCTCTCTGCTTGACTTATTTCGCTCAGCATAATTTCTTCCAGTCCCGTCCATGTTGCTACAAAAGTTGGGTATTCGTCCTTTCTGATGGAGGCATAATACTCCATTATGTATATGGACCACATCTTCCTTATCCATTCATCTGTAGAAGGGCATCTTGGTTCTTTCCACAGTTTGGCGACCGTAGCCATTGCTGCAATAAACATTGGGGTACAAATGGTCCTTCTTTTCACTACATCTGTATCTTTGGGGTAAATACCCAGCAGTGCAATTGCAGGGTCATAGGGAAGCTCTATTTTTAATTTCTTCAGGAATCTCCACACTGTTCTCCAAAGTGGCTGCACTAACTTGCATTCCCACCAACAGTGTAAGAGGGTTCCCCTTTCTCCACATCCTCTCCAACACACGTTGTTTCCTGTCTTGCTAATTTTGGCCATTCTAACTGGTGTCAGGTGGTATCTCAATGTGGTTTTAATTTGAATCTCCCTGATGGCTAGTGATGATGAACATTTTTTCATGTGTCTGATAGCCATTTGTAGGTCTTTGTTGGAGAAGTGTCTGTTCATATCTTCTGCCCATTTTTTGATATGATTATCTGTTTTGTGTGTGTTGAGTTTGAGAAGTTCTTTATAGATCCTGGATATCAACCTTTTGTCTGTACTGTCATTGCAAATATCTTCTCCCATTCCGTGGGTTACCTTTTGTTTTGTTGACTGTTTCCTTTGCTGTGCAGAAGCTTTTGATCTTGATGAAGTCCCAAAAGTTCATTTTGCTTTTGTTTCCTTGGCCTTTGGAGACATATCTTGAAAGAAGTTTCTGTGGCTGATATCGAAGAGGTTACTGCCTATGTTCTCCTCTAGGATTCTGATAGATTCCTGTCTCACATTGAGGTCTTCTATCCATTTCGAGTTTCGAGTTTATCTTTGTGTACGGTGTAAGAGAATGGTCGAGTTTCCTTCTGCTTCAATTTTTTGGGACAGCTTCAGGAGAATTGGTATTATTTCTTCTTTGAAAGTTTGGTAGAATTCCCCAGGGAATCCGTCAGGTCCTGGGCTCTTGTTTTTTGGGAGGTTTTTGATCACTGCTTCAATCTCATTACTAGATATCGGTCTATTCAGGTTGTCAATTTCTTCCTGGTTCAATTTTGGGAGTTTGTAGCTTTCCAGGAATGCATCCATTTCATCTAGGTTGCTTAGCTTATTGGCATATAACTGTTGGTAATAATTTCTGATGATTGTTTCTATTTCCTTGGTGTTAGTTGTGATCTCTCCCTTTTCATTCATAATTTTATTAATTTGGGCTTCCTCTCTTTTCTTTCGGATTAGTATGGCCAATGGTTTATCGATATTATTGATTCTTTCAAAAAACCAGCTTCTAGTTTCATTGATACGTTCTACTGTATCTCTCGTTTCTACCTCATTGATCTCTGCTCTAATCTTGATTATTCCCCTTCTTGCATGTGGATTTGGTTTGATTTGTTGTTGATTCTCCAGTTCTTTAAGGTGTAGAGACAGCTGGTGTATTCTGGATTTTTCAATGTTTCAATGTTTTTGAGGGAGGCTTGGATGGCTATGTATTTTCCCCTTAGAGCCGCCTTTGCTGTATCCCATAGGTTTTGGACCGAGGTGTCTTCATTCTCATTGATTTCCATGAATTGTTTAAGTTCGTCTTTGATCTCCTGGTTGATCCAAGCATTCTTAAGCAAGGTGGTCTTTAGTTTCCAGGTGTTTGAGTTCCTTCTGAACTTTTCCTTGTGATTGAGCTCCAGTTTCAAAGCATTGTGATCGGAGAATATGCAGGGAATAATGTCTGTCTTTTGGTATCGGTTGAGTCCTGCTTTGTGACCCAGTATGTGGTCTATTCTGGAGAAGGTTCCATGTGCATTTGAGAAGAATGAGTATTCTGTTGTTTTAGGGTGGAATGTTCTGTATACGTCGATGAGGTCCATCTGGTCCAATGTTTCATTCAATGCTCTTATTTCTTTATTAATTTTCTGCTTCGATGATCTGTCTATTTCTGAGAGAGGCGTATTAAGATCTCCTACTATTATTGTATTCATATCAATATGACTCTTTATCTTGATTAATAGTTTTCTTATGTAATTGGGTGCTCCCATATTGGGGGCATAGATATTCACAATTGTTAGATCATCTTGGTGGATAGTCCCTTTAAGAATTATGTAGTGTCCTTCTGTATCTCTGACTACAATCTTTAGTTTAAAATCTAATTTATCTGATATGAGAATCGCTACTCCGGCCTTCTTTTGAGGCCCATTGGCATGAAAGATGCTTCTCCATCCCTTCAATTTCAGTCTGGGTGTATCCTTAGGTTCAAGATGGGTCTCTTGTAGACAACATATGGATGGGTCCTGTCGTTTTATCCAATCTGCAACCCTGTGTCGTTTTATGGGCGCATTTAGGCCATTCACATTGAGAGTGATTATTGAGAGATAGGTTTTTATTGACATCGTGTTGCCTTTGAAGTCTTTCTGTCTGTAGATTGTTTCTATATTTCTGTTCAATGATATTCTTAGGATTTTTTCTCTTTTATAGGACCCCCCTTAATATTTCCTGCAGTGTTGGCTTGGTGGTTGCATAGTCTTTTAAGCCTTGCCGGTCTTGGAAACTCTTTATCTCTCCATCCATTTTAAATGTCAGTCTTGCTGGATAGAGTATTCTTGGTTGCATGTTCTTCTCATTTAGTACTCTGAATATATTTTGCTAGCACTTCCTGGCTTTCCAGGTCTCTGTGGAAAGGTCTGACGTTATTCTAATGGTCTTTCCTCTGTATGTAAGAAGCTTCTTTGTCCTAGCTGCTTTTAAGAGGGTCTCTCTTGAAACATAATTCCCCATTCTAACAATAAGGTGCTGTGAGGACTTCCGAGAATCTAAAATCTTGGGAGGAAATCTTTCTGCCTCTAGTACATGAACGTTGTTTCCATTCGTGAGATTGGGAAAATTTTCATAGACAACTTCTTCTATATCTTCTAGACTTCTTTCTTTTTCTTCCCCTTCAGGGATTCCAATAATTCTGATGTTGGAACGTTTCATGGCATCGTTTATTTCCCTGATTCTGTTTTCGTGGCTTCTGAGCTGTTTGTTCCAGGCTTCCTCCTGATCCTTTCTATCTGTTTGTCCTCCAGATCACTAATTCTATCTTCTGTCTCAGTTACCCTAGCTTTTAGAGAATTTAGATTGGATTGGAACTCATTGAGAGCATTTTGAACATCATCCCTGGTAGCTTTCAGTTCTGCCCTAACATTGTGAACATCATCCCTGGTGGCTTTCAGTTCTGCCCTAATCAATTCTGTTTGGTCATCCATGGCTTTCTCCAACCTAGCTATTGCCTGGATAATTGTTAGTCTGAATTCCTTTTCTGACATATTGTCTATGTCGATAGCCATTGGCTCTGTTGCAGAAGGCCCATCCTCTGTATTTTTCTTCTGTTGGGTATTCCTCCTCCTAGTCATTTTGGTAAGAGATGACTAAACAGATGCAGCTGGACTTATCGATTGTGGTGCAGTCAATGTGCACCCTGGAACGCTTCTGTGCAATCAGGATTCCCCACCCAAATGAGAGAAAAAAGAAAAGAAAAAGAAATAGAGAAGAAAGAAAAAAAGGGGGGGGGGAAGAAAAAAGGAAAAAAAAAGAGAGAGAGGGAGATAGGAAAAAAAGGGAAGATAAAAGAGAAGGCTCAGCCCAAATGGGCCACAAGGTAAGATTTGTGGAGTATACAAACAAAAACAGACAGACAAAAAGAGTGATAAATGTATATGACAAGAGAAAAAAATATGTATATATAAGCAAAAAAAAGGGAAGAACCTCATCAGAAAGAACCCCAAGTATAAGATTTATATATTATCAGGACAAACACAAATTCACAGAAACACTGACAGAAGGAAAAATTGGGAGAATGGTTATAGATTCTCAGTGTGGGTGAGGAAGGTTATTTTGATTCTTCCTGAAGGTATCTTGATGTTTTTGTTAAGGGACTCAACTTTCCTAAGTTACAGGGGGATTAGAAACTGGTTTGCCTATAGGAGTAGCATTGATTGGGGAAAGGGGATTACCTTGAAGTTTAACTCTATATGTATAGTAGAAAATAAAAATTAAAAAAGAATAAACTAGACTAAACTAAGTTAAAATTAAAAAGGAATTAAAAAATAGAAAAACAAAAGAAAAACACGGGTGTATGTATCAAAAAGTTCAGGTTAGAAGGTTATTAAAGAATTTGATGTACTGGACATCTCAGTGTGATGGTAAATAGGTTAAAATATTATCTGTATGTATAAAAAAAAAAGAACCAGAATATTGGTAAAGAGTTAAAAATAAAAGTTGTATTTATGAAGTAGTGGTGATTGTTCGCTTGTAGTCTTTTTTTTTTTTTCTTCCTTCCTGGTTGGTTTTCTGGGGGAGGGGCCTGCCACGTGGGTTTTCAGACAATGATGTTCCCTGAGTTAGGTCCTCCCACTCCCCTCAAGGGGGTGAGCTCTTTTTTTTTCAGGAAACTGTTTTTTTCAGCCTTTTGTTCTCTGGGGGTTTTTATGTTCTTTCATCTGCTTTCTCTCGCCTTGACAGCTTTTGATGGTTTTTGGAGGTTTAGAGGAGAGCAAACAGCACCCCAACCTCCCTCTCAGAGAGAAGCCTCAGACTGTTTTGCAAAAGCTGCTGGCAGAGTCGGTTCTGAGTCAGGGTCCCTGGGGATGCAGGAGCTCCTTGTTGTACCCCAAACCAGGGCAGCGGTGGCTGTCTAGGCAGCTCCAGACCGCCAGAGAGGTTCCAAGCAGAGATCGCACACTGGGATTTTCCCGCTGTCCCGGGCTGGGAATGTCTGGTTTTTCCGGCTGCCAGAGCTCCAGGCTAGCGCCTATGAGCACCTATCCCAAGGGAGGGTGTGGGATGCGCGCGTTTCAGGATTGCCATCTGGCCAGGCTCCCAGCCCCTCATGGGAGCCAGACCCCACTCGTTCTCGGGCGCGCTGGAGTTCAGGCGCACTGGCGGCTCAGGGACAGAGACCTGATTTCTCCGCTGCACTCTCTCTGGCTCCACACCAGGGGAGGCTGTCCTGGGTCCGGGGACTTAGGTCCCTGACCCTAACCGCCCAGGTTCCCACTATTACCCCCCGTGATCCTTTGCTGTTTGTTTTTTGAGTGCTTTCAACCAGACTCCAAGTTAATGCTGGTCCCCAGACGCAGAGCACTCTCGTGTTGGGGTGTTACTTTCCGATCGGTCACCTCTGGTGGCTCCCTCCCCCTTTTGTTTATCTTCCGATATCAGTCAGATGTTCCCAGTTTGCTTTACCTGCCACTGGCATCTTCTGCTCCTGTAGAGATCCAGACGTGTATAATTCTGATCTCAGGCTGATTTCATGGGTGGTCAGAGTTCTTTGGTAGGTAATCAGCTCACTTTAGGGTACAGGTTGAAATGGTGCCTCCTCCTACTTCCTCGCCATCTTGACTCTCAGAATACTGGTTTTAACTGAAACCATCCCCCTCACAGAAAGTGGTACAATTTCACACAGGCAAGGTTACCTGAGAAACTGTGTGGCAGGACCCTCCCACCAAAGACAGGCTGGAGGAACAGGTGGATGAAAATCCTATGGATCCTATAAGACTGTAAAATACCAATGCCAGGGGAATATTATATATTAAGGTCCAGGTGTGGCCTCACTACTTGTTTAGTTTTCTGGTATAATTCTCCTTTTCTTTTCTTTTTCATTTTCTTATGCTTTTTCTCTGTTGTATTTTCATTTTACTTTCTATCATTTCGAATAGATGTGTATTATATTGACTTGTTTTTAATATTCAGATTTTAACTTGTATTTTTACACACCAGTATTTTTTATAGGTATATGCTTTATTTTAGCCCTTTTTTGCACTCTATTCAGTTTTACCTTTTTATATATACAAGTTTTACTTTCCTTGTAATTTTGGCACATAGTGTGCACAAAACAAAATTCACCCAAGAACAATTGAAACACACCATTTTGTCCACACTGAGAGATTATAGCCTTCCTTCCTCTTACCCCCCTTTTAATTTTTTTCCAATTTTAAATTTTATTCTCATGTTTCATTTTCACTTTTTTTTTAATGTGGTGGTGTCTGAACACTCCAGATTTTACTAGGTGCATCTAACTTGGATGGTCACTGATATTTTGAACTCTGTTCATACACTCAACCATTCCTCGACAGCATGACTAGGAGGAGGAACTCTCAGCAAAGAAAATAACTAGAACAATGTCCTCTGCCATGGAACTAATGGATATGGATATAAATAAGATGTTAGAGATAGACTTCAGGATAGCAATCATGAAGTCAGTAGCTAGGCTTGAAAAAAACTTTAGTAACAATATAAAATCTCTAAGGGTAGAAATGAGATCTAATCAGGTCTAATTTATAAATGTGACTAATGAGATGCAGTCTAAACTGGATACTCTAATATCTGGAGTAAATGAGGCAGAGGAGTGAATCAGTGATCTAGAAGATAAGCTGATAGAAAGGAAGGCAACTTAGGAAAATAAGGATAGGCAGCTAATAGTCCAGGAAAACAGATTTAGAGAGATCAACAATCCCATGTAATGACACAATGTCAGAATTATCCGGATCCCCAAGGGTGTGGAGAGAGAGGGCTAGAAGGTATATTTGAACAAATCATAACTGAGAACTTCCCTAATCTGGGGAGGGAAAACCAGCATCCATTTCCAAGATGCAAAGAGGACCCCTTGAAAATCAATAAATACAGATCAACATCCTGATGTATAGTGAAGCCTGCAAATTTTAGAGCCAAGGAAGCTTTTCTGAGAGTAGCTATGGGGATGAGATTTCTTACATATTGAGGGAGGAACATCAAAATAACATCAAACCTGTCCCCAGAAACCTGGCAATACAGAAAGGACTGACAACAAGTATTCAGTGTATCAATGAGAAGAACATGCAGCACAGAATACTTTACCCAGCAAGCTTGTCAGTCAGAATGGATGAAGAGATAAAGAGCTTTCAGAACAAGCAGAAACTGAAGGAATATGCAACCACCAAACAAGCCCTGCAAAAAATATTAAGGGGGATTCTGTAAGTGAAAAGAAATCACACAGTACAGGAGAACAAAACAAACAAACAGAAAATCTATATAAATAGGGACTTCACAGGCAATGCAGTGGCACTAAATTCATATCTTTCAATAGTTACTCAGAATGTAAATGGGCTAAGTGATATAATGAAAAGATACAGGGTTTCCAGACTGGGTAAAAAAAGAGGACCCATCCATATGCTATCTAGAACAGAGGTTCATCTTTAACCTAAAGTTACCTCCAGATTGAAAGTGAGGGGATGGGGAACAATTTTCAATTCTAATGGGCTTTGAAAGAAAACTGGGGTAGCAATCATCATATGACCCAAATTAGATTTTAAGCCAAAGATTGTATTAAGAGATATAGAGGGATCCTATACCATACCTAAAGGGGTTATTTAACAAGAAGATCTAAAAATTTTAAATACCTATGGCCCCACCTTGGGAACAGCCAGTTATATATACCAATTAATTACCAAAATAAAGAAATATATTGGTAATAATAAATTAATAGTAGCAGACCTCAACACTCCACTCACAGCAATGAACAGATCACCTAAGCAGAAGATTAACAAAGAAACAAGAGCTTTGAATGACACATTGGGTCAGGTGCACTTCCTAGATACATACAGAACTTTCCACTCTAAATCAACAGAATGCTCATTCTTCTTGAATGCACATGGAATTTTCTCCAGAATTGACCACATACTAGGTCACAAATCAGGTCTCAACTGATACTAAAAGATTGAGATTATCCCCTGCATATTTTCAGACCACAATGCTATGAAAATGGAACTCAACCACAAGAAGTTTGGAAGGAAGTCAAACACTTGCAGGTTAAAAATCATCCTCTATACAATCATTGGGTCAACAAGGGAATTAAAGAGGAAGTTACACAATTCCTTGAAATTAAAGAGAATGAAAGCACATTGGTCCAAAACCTATGGGGTACTGCAAAGACAGTCCTAAGAGGGAAATACATAACCATCCAAACCTCTCTTAAAAAATTAAGAGGGAAATACATAGCCACCCAAGCCTCTCTTAAAAAAAAAAAAAAAAAAAAATTCCTGGATGCAGAAGCTAAAGTTACACCTAAAGGACCCGGAGAAAGAACAGCAAACAAGGCATAAACTAAGCAGAAGAGAAATAATAAAGAATAGAGTAAAAATCAATGACACACAAATCAGAAAAACAGTAAAACAGATTAAAAAAAAACAAACTAGAAACTGTTTCTTTGAAAGAATTGATAAGACTGATAAACCTCTGGCCAGATTTATCCAAAAGAACAGGAAAAGGATGCAAATTAATAAAATCATGAATGAAAAGAGAGAGATCACAACTAATATCAAGGAAATAGAAACAATTATTATAAATTATTATCAGCAACTATATGGCAACAAATAAAGCAACCTAGAAGAAGTGGACGTATTTCTGGAAACTTATAAACTGCTGAGACTGAAACAGGAAGAAATGGACAATCTTAACAGACCAATAGCCACCAAAGAAATTGAAGCACTAATCAAAATAAATAAATAAATATAAATAAATAAAACTCTTAAAAACAAGAGTCCAGGGCCAGATGACTTCCTTGGATAATTCTACTAAATATTTAAAGATGAAATAATACCTATTCTACTGAAGTTGTTTCAAACAATAGAAATAGAAGGAAAGTTTACAAACTCATTTTATGAAACCAGCATCTACCCTGATTCCAAAACCAAATACCCCAACAAAAAGAAAAATTACAGAACAATATCCCTGATGGACATGGATGCCAAAATACTTAACAGTTTCCTAGTCAGTAGGATTCAACAGTACATTAAAAGGATTATTCACCAGAACAGGTGGGATTTATTCCTGGGCTGAAAGGGTGGTTCAAGATTCAGATATCAATCAACATGATAAAGCACATTAATAAAAGAAAAAGACAAGAACCATATGATCCTCTCAACTGATGCAGAAAATGCATTTTATAAAATAGAACCTTCTTTCTGGAGGAAAACCCTTAGATGTATAGGGATAGAGGTACCATACTTCAACATCATAAAAGACACCTATGAAAAGCCCGCAGTGAATATCATTCTCAATGGGGAAAAACTGAGAACTTTTCTCTTAAGGTCAGGGACATGACAGGGATGCCCACTCTCACCATTCATGTCCAACATAGTACTAGAAGTCCTAGGCTCAGCAATCAGACAACAAAAAGAAATAAAAGACATTCAAGTTGGCAAAGAAGTCAAACTCAAACTCTCTCTTTTTACAGATGGCATGATATTTTATGTGAAAAACACAAGACTCCACTCCAAAATTGCTAGAACTCATATAGCAGTTCAGAAACATGGCAGGATATAAAATCAATGCACAGAAATCAGTTGCATTTCTATACACTAATAACATAACTGAACAAAGAGAAATTAAAGAATTTATTCCATTTACAGTAGCACCAAATACCATAAGATACCTAAGAATAAACCTAACCAAAGAGGTAAATATCTATACTCTAGAAACTACAGAACACTTATAAAAGAAATGGAGGAAGACACAAAGAGGTGGATAAACAGTCCATACTCATGGATTGGAAGAATAAACATTGTTAAAATATCTATTCTTCCCAGAGCAATCTACACATTCAATGCAATCCCTATTAAAATACCATTGACATTTTTCACA
The DNA here is from genome assembly GCF_922984935.1 of Meles meles. NCBI lineage: Eukaryota > Metazoa > Chordata > Mammalia > Carnivora > Mustelidae > Meles > Meles meles. Next base: position 70,127,325 of record NC_060087.1, read on the forward strand.
GAGGTGGGACAAAGAATCCTAAAATTTGTATGGAACTAGAATACCAAAGTAATGTCGAAAAAGAAAACCAAAGCTGGGAGCATCCCAATGCCTGACGTTAAGCTCTATTAAAAAGCTGTAATCACCAAGACAGTATGGTATTGGCACAAAAACGTATGCATAGTTAAATGGAATAGAATAGAGAGCCCAGAAATAGACCCTCAATGGTTTAGTCAATGAATCTTCAACAAAGCAGGAAAGAATATTCAATGGAAAAAAGACAGTCTCTTCAATAAATGGTGCTGGGAAAATTGGACAGCCACATGCAGAAGAATGAAACCGGACCATTCTCTAATACCATACATAAAGATAAACTCAAAAAGGATCAAAGACCTCAATGTGAGATAAGAATCCATCAAAATCTTAGACATAGGTAGTAACATAGGTAGTAACCTCTTGGACATCAGCCACAGCAACTTCTTTCAAGACGTGTCTCTAAAGGCAAGGAAAACAAAAGCAAAAATTAACTTTCGGTACTTCATCAAGATAAAAATCTTCTTCACAGCAAAGGAAACAGTCAACAAAACTAAAAGGCAACCTACAAAATGGGAGAATATAGTTACAAATGACACTAGGGCTGATATCCAAGATCTACAAAGGGCCGATATCCAAGATCTACAAAGATTTTATCAAACTCAGCACCCAAAAAACAAATAATTCAGTCAAGAAATGAGCAGAAGCCATGAACATACACTTCTCCAAAGAAGACATGCAAGTGTCTAACAGATACTTAAAAATTCTTCAACATCACTAGCCATCAGGTAACTACAAATGAAAACTGCATTGAGATGCCACCTTAAATCAGTTAGAATGGCAAAATGTAATAAGACAGGAAACAACAAAATTTGGTGAAGATGTGGAGAAGGGGGGGGCCTTTTTACTCTGTTGGTGTGAATGCAAGCTCGTACAGCCACTCTGGAAAGCAGGATGGAGTTTTCTCAAGATGTTAAAAGTAGCACAACCCTATGACCCACCAATTGCACTAATATTTACCCTAAAGGTACAGATCTAATGAAAAGAAGGGGTATATGCTCCCCAAAGTTCATAGCAACAATGTCCACAATAGACAATCTGTGGAAGGAGCTGATATGTCCTTCAACAGATGAATAAATAAGGAATATGTGGTTCATATATACCATGGAATATTACTCAACCTTCAGAACAGATGAATATCCTACATGTACATAAACATGGATGGAACTGTAGGTGATTATGCTAAGGTATATATTTTTAGATAGTAGCTTCTTATGGTACTTTGGGTTTCTATGCAATTAGCTGTAATATCTATATTGTTTATTGTTTTGTTAATTTAGATCCTCTTTTTCCTTGTTTAATCTAGCTAAAAGCTTTTTTTTAATTTATCTTTTCAAAGAAACAAAGATTAGTTTTCTTAACCTTTTCTTTTTTCTGTTCTCTATTTCATTTATTTCTGCTCTAGTCTTTATTATATCTTTCCTTTTGCTAACTTTGAGCTCGGTTTTTTCCCTAGTTTTTGAGGCATGGTGTTAGGCTGTTAATTTTTAATTTGTTTTGTTGCTGTTTCTTAATGTAGGCATTATTTGCTATGAACTTCCTCTTAGACATGTTTTTATTTCATTCTTCAAAATTTCGATATGTAGTATTTCCATTTTCTCTTGTCTCAAGGTACTTTTTAATTTCCCTTTCATTTTCTTCATTGATCCACTAGTTCTTCAGAATAGTGCTGTTTAAGTTCCACGTATTCAAGATTTTTTTTTCAATTTTCCTCATGTTTATTTCTAGTTTCATACCATTGTTATAAAAGATTATATTTTATTTTATTATAATCTTGAAATTTCTAATACTGGTTTTGTGGGATAACATATGATCTATCCTAGAAAATGCCTTGTGCACACTCAAGAATAATGTGTGTTCTGCTGTTATCAAAATGTTCTGTATATGTCTGATAGGTCCATTTGGTCTACCATGTCTAAATCTTCTGTCTCCTGGGGCATCTGAGTGCCTCAATTGTTTAAGCAGCTGCCTTCAGCTCAGGTCATGATCTCAGGGTCCCTGGATCAAGTCCCACGTCCAGTTCCCTGCTTGGTGGAGAGCCTGCTTCTCCCTCTCCCACTCCCCCTGCTTGTGTTCCCTCTCTTGCTATGTCAAATGAAAAAAAAAATAAATCTTCTGTTTCCTTATTGGTTATCTGAATGACCTAGTCGGTGTTAAGAATGGGATATAAATATCCCCAACTATAATTGCATTGATGTTTATGTCTTACTTTAGCTTTGCTTTTATTATTATTATTATTTAGGTGCCTAGTGTTGAGTGCCTAAATATTTATGATTGTTTGAACTTTTCGATACAGTGTCCCCTTTGTCAATTTATACTGATCTTCTTTATCTCTTTTTAACATGTTTAATGTCTATTTTTTCCAGGTATAGCTACATCTGTTTTATTTTTAAGTTACCATTTGCTTAAAATATATTTTTTCCATTTCTTTACTCTGTCTTTTTGTTTCATTAAAACTCAAATGACACTTTTATATGCAATGTATCTTTGGATCTTATGTCTTTATCCATTCAGTTATTCTAATTATTTTAGTTGGAAAATTAAACCCATTAACATTTAAAGTAATTTATGATAGGTAAGGACTTAATGTTGTAATTTTGATAATTGTATTCTATTTTATAGATTCATTGTTCCTTGCTTTTTACCCGGCATTTTTTGCTTTTTATGTCTTTTGGTATCCATATGCTTTGATTAACATGAGGATTAAATAAACAATGTTAAATTTATACCACTCTATTTTAAACTGATGAGATACCTTTGAGTTTAGCATTCTTAAAATTGAACGTTTTATTTCTCCCACTTACATTTTACAGTTTGCCACTGACATTAAAATTCATATTTTTGTTTGATATTATGTATTAAATAACATTATCATAGTTATTTTTACTATGTTTGTATTTTAACTGCAAAATTTGTAAGAGAATTATGCACTACCATAAATATATTAGAGTTGAACTCTGACTATATATTTACCATCATCTTTGAGATTTACACTTCCTCTTTGTGTTTTTGTGATGTTAGTTAGCATCCCTTTATTTCCACTCATAGAACTCACTTAAGCGGAGGAGACAAGATGGCGGAGAAGTAGCAGCCTGAGACTACATCAGGTAGCAGGAGATCAGCTCGATAGCTTATCTAAACATGGCAAACACCTACAAATCCAACGGGAGAGCGAAGAGAAGAAGAACAGCAACTCTAGAAACAGAAAATCAACCACTTTCTGAAAGGTAGGACTGGCGGAGAAGTGAATCTAAAACGACGGGAAGATAGACCGCGGGGGGAGGGGCTGGCTCCCGGCAAGCGGCGGAGGAACGGAGCACAAAATCAGGACTTTTAAAAGTCTGTTCCACTGAGGGACATTGCTCCAGGGGCTAAACCAGGGTGAAGCCCACGCGGGGACAGCGTGGCCCCAGGCCCCGCAGGGTCACAGAAGGATCGGGGGTGTCGGAGTGTCGGAGAGCTCGCAGGTATTAGAACGGAGAAGCCAGCTACAGAGACAGAGCCGAGGACTGAACTCTCAGCTCGGGGTTACCTTGAACTGGTCGCGGGCTGGGTGAGCTCGGAGCACGGCTAGAGGCTGGGGATACGGGAGTGATTGGGTGCTGTCCTCTGGGGGCGCACTGAGGAGTGGGGCCCCAGGCTCTCGGGTCCTCCGGGCCAGAGACTGGGAGGCCACCATTTTCATTCCCGTCCTCCGGAACTCTACGGAAAGCGTTCAGGGAACAGAAGCTCCCAAAAGCGAACCCGAGCCGATTACTTAGTCCGGCCGCCGGTAAGGGCGGTGCAATCCCGCCTCGGGCAAAGACACTTGAGAGTCACTACAACAGGCCCCTCCCCCAGAAGATCAACAAAATATCCAGCCAGGACGAAGTTCATCTATCAAGGAGAAAGCAGATTCAATTCCTAAGACAGCAGAGCAATTCCAGAGGAGGAGAAAGCAAAGCACGGAACTCATGGCTTTCTCCCCATGATTCTTTAGTCTTGCGGCTACTTCAATTTTTTTTCTTTTTTCAATATTTTTTCTTTTTTCTGTTTCTTCTTCTGCTAAATTTTTTAAAACTTTTACCCTTTTCTTTTTTACCATTTTTTGACTAGTTCATCTAAATATATATATTTCTTTCTTTCTTTTTTATATTTTTTTATTTGTTTTATTTTTTAAATTTTTTTCTTTTTTTTTTCTTTTTTTTTTCCAGAACCTGTTTTTATCCCCTTTCTCCCCCCACAATTTGGGGTCTCTTTTGATTTGGTTACAGCGCTTTTTTTCCGGGGTCTTTGCCACCCTTTTAGTAGTTTATTTGCTCCTTCATATCCTCTTATCTGGACAAAATGACAAGGCGGAAAAAATCACCACAAACAAAAGAACAAGAGACAGTACCAAAAGCTAGGGACCTAATCAACACAGACATGGGTAATATATCAGATCAAGAGTTCAGAATGACGATTCTGAACATTCTAGCTGGGCTCGAAAAAGGCATGGAAGATATTAGAGAAACCCTCTCTGGAGATATTAAAGCCCTTTCTGGAGAAATTAAAGAACTAAAATCTAACCAAGTTGAAATAAAAAAAGCTATTAATGAGGTGCAATCAAAAATGGAGGCTCTCACTGCTAGGATCAATGAGGAAGAAAAAAGAATTAGTGATATAGAAGACCAAATGACAGAGAATAAGGAAGCTGAGCAAAAGAGGGACAAACAGCTACTGGACCATGAGGGGAGAATTCCAGAGATAAGTGACACCATAAGACGAAACAACATTAGAATAATTGGGATTCCAGAAGAAGAAGAAACAGAAAGGGGAACAGAAGGTCTATTGGAGAGAATCATTGGAGAGAATTTCCCTAATATGGCAAAGGGAACAAGCATCAAAATCCAGGAGATGCAGAGAACCCCCGTCAAAGTCAACAAGAATAGGTCCACACCCCGTCACCTAATAGTAAAATTTACAAGTCTTAGTGACAAAGAGAAAATCCTGAAAGCAGCCCGAGAAAAGAAGTCTGTAACATACAATGGTAAAAATATTAGATTGGCGGCAGACTTATCCACAGAGACCTGGCAGGCCAGGAAGAGCTGGCATGATATATTCAGAGCACTATACGAGAAAAACATGCAGCCAAGAATACTCTATCCAGCTAGGCTATCATTGAAAATAGAAGGAGAGATAAAAAGCTTCCAGGACAAACAAAAACTGAAAGAATTTGCAAACACCAAACCAGCTCTACAGGAAATATTGAAAGGGGTCCTCTAAGCAAAGAGAGAGCCTAAAAGTAGTAGATCAGAAAGGTACAGAGACAATACACAGTAACAGTCACCTTATAGGCTAAAAATGGCACTAAATTCATATCTCTCAATAGTTACCCTGAATGTTAATGGGCTAAATGCCCCAATCAAAAGACACAGGGTATCAGAATGGATAAAAAAACAAAACCCATCAGTATGTTGCCTACAAGAAACTCATTTTAGATGCGAAGACACCTCCAGATTAAAAGTGAGGGGGTGGAAAACAATTTACCATGCTAATGGGCATCAGAAGAAAGCTGGGGTGGCAATCCTTATATCAGATCAATTAGATTTTAAGCCAAAGACTATAATAAGAGATGAAGAAGGACACTATATCCTACTCAAAGGGTCTGTCCAACAAGAAGATCTAACAATTTTAAATATCTATGCCCCTAACGTGGGAGCAGCCAACTATATCAACCAATTAATAACAAAATCAAAGAAACACATCAATAATAATACAATAATAGTAGGGGACTTTAACACTCCCCTCACTGAAATGGACAGATCATCCAAGCAAAAGATCAACAAGGAAATAAACGCCTTAAATGACACACTGGACCAGATGGACATCACAGATATATTCAGAACATTTCATCCCAAAGCAACAGAATACACATTCTTCTCTAGTGCACATGGAACCTTCTCCAGAATAGATCACATCCTGGGTCACAAATCAGGTCTCAACCGGTATCAAAAGATTAGGATTATTCCCTGCATATTTTCAGACCACAATGCTCTGAAGCTAGAACTCATTCACAAGAGGAAAGCTGGAAAGAACCCAAATACATGGAGACTAAACAGCATCCTTCTAAAGAATGAATGGGTCAACCAGGAAATTAAAGAAGAATTGAAAAAATTCATGGAAACAAATGATAATGAAAACACAACAGTTCAAAATCTGTGGGACACAGCAAAGACAGTCCTGAGAGGAAAATATATAGCGGTACAAGCCTTTCTCAAGAAACAAGAAAGGTCTCAAGTACACAATCTAACCCTACACGTAAAGGAGCTGGAGAAAGAACAAGAAAGAAACCCTAAACCCAGCAGGAGAAGAGAAATCATAAAGATCAGAGCAGAAATCAACGAAATAGAAACCAAAAAAACAATAGAAAAAATCAATGAAACTAGGAGCTGGTTCTTTGAAAGAATCAATAAGATTGATAAACCCCTGGCCAGACTCATCAAAAAGAAAAGAGAAAGGACCCAAATCAATAAAATCATGAATGAAAGACGAGAGATCACAACTAACACCAAAGAAATGCAGACAATTATAAGAACATACTACGAGCAACTCTACGCCAACAAATTGGACAATCTGGAAGAAATGGATGCATTCCTAGAGACATATAAACTACCACAACTGAACCAGGAAGAAATAGAAAACCTGAACAGGCCCATAACCAGTAAGGAGATTGAAACAGTCATCAAAAATCTCCAAACAAACTAAAGCCCAGGGCCAGACGGCTTCCCAGGGGAATTCTACCAAACATTTAAAGAAGAACTCATTCCTATTCTCCTGAAACTGTTCCAAAAAATAGAAATGGAAGGAAAACTTCCAAACTCATTTTATGAGACCAGCATCACCTTGATCCCAAAACCAGACAAGGATCCCACCAAAAAGAGAACTACAGACCAATATCCTTGATGAACACAGATGCGAAAATTCTCGCCAAAATACTAGCCAATAGGATTCAACAGTACATTAAAAGGATTATTCACCACGACCAAGTGGGATTTATTCCAGGGCTGCAGGGTTGGTTCAACATCCGCAAATCAATCAATGTGATAGAACACATTAATAAAAGAAAGAACAAGAACCATATGATCCTCTCAATAGATGCTGAAAAAGCATTTGACAAAGTACAGCATCCCTTCCTGATCAAAACTCTTCAAAGTGTAGGGATAGAGGGCACATACCTCAATATTATCAAAGCCATCTATGAAAAACCCACCGCAAATATCATTCTCAATGGAGAAAAACTGAAAGCTTTTCCGTTAAGGTCAGGAACACGGCAGGGATGTCCATTATCACCACTGCTATTCAACATAGTACTAGAAGTCCTAGCCTCAGCAATCAGACAACAAAAAGAAATTAAAGGCATCCAAATTGGTAAAGAAGAAGTCAAACTATCACTCTTCGCAGATGATATGATACTATATGTGGAAAACCCAAAAGACTCCACTCCAAAACTGCTAGAACTTGTACAGGAATTCAGTAAAGTGTCAGGATATAAAATCAATGCACAGAAATCAGTTGCATTTCTGTACACCAACAACAAGACTGAAGAAAGAGAAATTAAGGAGTCAATCCCATTTACAATTGTACCCAAAACTATAAGATACCTAGGAATAAACCTAACCAAAGAGACTAAGAATCTATACACAGAAAATTATAAAGTACTTATGAAAGAAATTGAGGAAGACACAAAGAAATGGAAAAATGTTCCATGCTCCTGGATTGGAAGAATAAATATTGTGAAAATGTCTATGCTACCTAAAGCAATCTACACATTTAATGCAATCCCTATCAAAATACCATCCATTTTTTTCAAAGAAATGGAACAAATAATCCTAAAATTTATATGGAACCAGAAAAGACCTCAAATAGCCAAAGGAATATTGAAGAACAAAGCCAAAGTTGGTGGCATCACAATTCCGGACTTCAAGCTCTATTACAAAGCCGTCATCATCAAGACAACATGGTACTGGCACAAAAACAGACACATAGATCAGTGGAACAGAATAGAGAGCCCAGAAATAGACCCTCAACTCTATGGTCAACTAATCTTCGACAAAGCAGGAAAGAATGTCCAATGGAAAAAAGACAGCCTCTTCAATAAATGGTGCTGGGAAAATTGGACAGCCACATGCAGAAAAATGAAATTGGACCACTTCCTTACACCACACACGAAAATAGACTCCAAATGGATGAAGGACCTCAATGTGAGAAAGGAATCCATCCAAATCCTTGAGGAGAATTCAGGCAGCAACCTCTTCGACCTCAGCCGTAGCAACATCTTCCTAGGAACAACGGCAAAGGCAAGGGAAGCAAGGGCAAAAATGAACTATTGGGATTTCATCAAGATCAAAAGCTTTTGCACAGCAAAGGAAACAGTTAACAAAACCAAAAGACAACTGACAGAATGGGAGAAGATATTTGCAAACGACATATCAGATAAAGGGCTAGTATCCAATATCTATAAGGAACTTAGCAAACTCAACACCCAAAGAACAAACAATCCAATCACGAAATGGGCAGAGGACATGAACAGACATTTCTGCAAAGAAGACATCCAGATGGCCAACAGACACATGAAAAAGTGCTCCACGTCACTCGGCATCAGGGAAATACAAATCAAAACCACAATGAGATATCACCTCACACCAGTCAGAATGGCTAAAATTAACAAGTCAGGAAATGACAGATGCTGGAGAGGATGTGGAGAAAGGGGAACCCTCCTCCACTGTTGGTGGGAATGCAAGCTGGTCCAACCACTCTGGAAAACAGCATGGAGGTTCCTCAAAATGTTGAAAATAGAACTACCCTATGACCCAGCAATTGCACTACTGGGTATTCACCCTAAAGATACAAACATAGTGATCCGAAGGGGCACGTGTACCCGAATGTTTATAGCAGCAATGTCTACAATAGCCAGACTATGGAAAGAACCTAGATGTCCATCAACAGATGAATGGATCAAGAAGAAGTGGTATATATACACAATGGAATACTATGCAGCCATCAAAAGAAATGAAATCTTGCCATTTGCGACGATGTGGATGGAATTAGTGGGTATCATGCTTAGTGAAATAAGTCAATCGGAGAAAGACAACTATCATATGATCTCCCTGATATGAGGACATGGAGAAGCAACATGGGGGGGTAGGGGGATAGGAGAAGAATAAATGAAACAAGATGGGATTGGGAGGGAGACAAACCATAAATGACTCTTAATCTCACAAAACAAACTGGGGGTTGCTGGGGGGAGGTGGGATTGGGAGAGGGGGAGGGGGCTATGGACATTGGGGAGGGGAGGCGAACCATAAGAGACTATGGACTCTGAAAATCAACCTGAGGGTTTTGAAGGGTCAGGGGTGGGAGGTTGGGGCAACCTGAGGGTTTTGAAGGGTCAGGGGTGGGAGGTTGGGGGAACAGGTGGTGGGTAATGGGGAGGGCACGTTTTGCATGGAGCACTGGGTGTTGTGCAAAAAGAATGAATACTGTTACGCTGAAAAAAATAAATAAAATGGAAAAATAAAAAAAAAAGAACTCACTTAAGCATTTATTGTGTGGCAGGTCTAGTATTGAGGGCATCCCTTAATTTTTGTTGTTGTTGTTGTTGTTCAGAAGAGTCTTTATCTCTTTCCTTTACTTTTTTTGAAGATTTATTTATTTATTTGAGAGAGAGAGAGAGAAGAGCAGGAGTGGGAGGGATCAAGAGAGAGGGACAGAGAATCTCAAGCAAACTCCACATTGAGTGCAGGGTCCAATCTCATGACCCTAAGATCAAGACATGAGCTGAAACTGAGACAGACATTTAACCAACCATGTCACCCAGGTGACCCTATATCCTTCCTTTCTAAAGGACAGCTTTGTCAGGTATAGACTTTATAGTTGAAAGCTATTTTTTATTTCAATATTTTGAATATATCATCCCATTCTCTCCTGGAATTAAAAAAAAATTCTGTTACAATTTCCATCTATACTCTTAAGTGGTTTCCCTTGTATTTAAATTGTCATTTTCCTAATGTCCTTGTGCTGATGGACTTATTATAAGGTTCCATTTTTGGACAAGACCACTATCCAAGTTCTGATGTAGGAGAGGGAGCCACTGGCTGAGAACACTTGGATAAGACTGCTGGTTTGGTTTCCTGCCTATATGGGGCTGTATATGGAGTCAGTGTTTGCACATATTCTTGGGTCAGGCCTTCTAGATTGTTGGAACTGATAGTATACTCAGAGGTAGGTGGGGAAATGAATTAGCTTCCCCTCCCAGCTGGGGCATATGCATGGGCCCCAGTGGCCTTCATGACTTAGCTTGGGGACCCAGATAAGGCAGCACTGTGTCCTGAATTTCCTGGCCAGACAGAGCCACCAGTTTTTTTTTTCTTTTTTTTTTTTAAGATTTATTTATTTGACAGATAGAGATTACAAGTAGGCAGAGAGAGAGAGAGGAGGAAGCAGGCTCCCAGCCAAGCAGAGAGCCTGATGCGGGGCTCGATCCCAGGACCCTGGGATCATGACCTGAGCTGAAGGCAGAGGCTTTAACCCGCTGAGCCACCCAGGCGCCCTGCCACCAGTTTTTCTTTGAAGTTGAGGAAAGCAATGGGCCATACTCTCTGTAAGCAGGGCTGCTGGAAGGGTTGCACAGCTTCTCATATGCTCTGGTTATTTTACATAGTCAGGCTCACTGAGGTCTGTATTCAGCATTGTGCAGAGCAGTGAATCAGTTTCCTTGCTGAGTAAAAGTGAGAAAACGAATTCCAAGGATGGAAAGGTTCTTTGTGTTCATGATTCCTGCCAAACAACAACCAAAGTAGACTGGCAGAATAGGGTCATTGGCTTTGCTCTGCATATGATGAGCTCTGCCTGCAGGACTTTGCTTAAGTGTTGCTAAGCTATGCAACTAATTCAGGTGTTCCGGGCTGGATTTCTGATGAACCTTGCCAGAATCTCTACTCAGTAGTGAGTGGAGCTGTGTATTACCTCCCTTGCCTGGACCAAAGAGGCAAGTCATCTCCAAATCAGCTTCCCAAGTTTTCCATTCAGACTTTCTGGTCAGAAAAAGATCAGGAGCTAAACTCAGTAATAAGCGTGGCTATGAATTAGTTCTCTTGCTTAAGCATAGCAGGAAATCTATCTCCAAGCAATCTTCCAGGTATTCCCAAACAGGGTTTCTGGTTGAAAGGGCCTGGAGCTACATTCAGCAGCAGGTTAGGTTATGAATTAGCTCCTCTGTCTGGGTGGAATGGGGGAGTGAACCAGTCACAAGCCTGAGAAGACCCTTTGTTTGTGGTCTTCACTCAAGTTGACCTTTACTCCATGTGTTCTAGACAAAAAGTGTGACAAACTTTGGCTTTGCAGATGATCAGCTTTTTATGCTGTATTCTTTGAGTGTTGCTCAGCTCTATGACATCTAAATGTTCTGATCAGACTTTCTTATTGGCTGGATCTACACTCAGCAGTGGGCTGCATTATGACTCAGCTTCCCAGTCTGGGCATGGGACAGAATGGGGGAAAGATCAGGCTCTGGGCCAACAAACTCCTCTTCTGAAGATATTAAACAAGAAAACCTACACCTTGCTGGGTTTTCTGGTCAGAGTGCATCACTGGTTTTGCTCTGCAGGTAAGTAAGTATGCTGGTTGGGATTACTACTTGGGCACTTAAGGTAGGACCCTGATCTGCCAACATCTAAGCATTGGTTGTTGCAAGCCCCTCTCCTTTCTCCATGACAGTGAGATTCCCAGCGGACAAGCTCTGCAGATTACCCTGCATTTCCCATAAGCTGAGACAAGAGTGGAGACATCCCAAAATGCTGGGGAGCTAGATGCATACCTTGGTTCTCTTTTCCCATTAAACAGAACTTCAACTGAAGGAATGCCACTAGGTGTTGTGTTATGCTTTCCTGGGAGAGGAAGAATGTTGCCATAATGTAGCAATTTACGTTACCTTTCTAAAGAACTCTGTTTTGGTCTCTGTGGTGCACTGATCTACCTTAGCCTCATCTACATGTTCTAGGACTTTCTCAATAGTACCTTGTTCATGGGGTGCCTGGGTGGCTCAGTGGGTTAAAGCCTCTGCCTTCGGCTCAGGTCATGATCTCAGGGTTCTAGGATAGAGGCCTGCATTAGGCTTTCTGCTCAGCAGGGAGCCTGCTTGCCTTCCTCTCTCTCTCTGCCTGCCTCTCTGCCTACTTGTGAGCTCTGTCAAATGAATAAATAAAATCTTAAAAAATAGTACCTTGTTCATGTGTAGTTAGTTCTCATGAGCAGGAACAAAGTCTGAAATGACCTATGTTGTCATATTGGTTACTTCACTCTCTAATCCATTTATTTTTGATGCAATTCCTAGTAAAATAGAATGCATGTGGGCCATTTTGCTATTTTTGATAGGTCTTGTGTTTTTTGTTGGTGGTGGTGATTTTGTTTCTTACTGCCTTCAGCCTTACCTTTGTTGTATGAAATTAATATTTCCTATCATGCCTCCTTAATGCCTTTGACATTTCTTTTAGTATGTTTTTGGACTTATTTTCTTAATAGTTTCATGGTAGATTGGAATTAACATCTTAATTTGTAACAGTATAGTTTAGATTAATACCATCTTAATTTCAATAGTATGTAAAAACATTTTTCTTTATAGATTCATTCCCACACCTGCTGCATTGTACTGCTATTGACATGCCAATTTTATCTTTATACATTTTATGTTCATAGTTGCCCTCTTATAATTACTATTTTATTGTCTTTTAAATTTGTTAGAAAGAAAACAAGTTTTACAAACAAAAGTACACTTACACTCTTTAACTATCTGTGTACCTATATTTCCTCTGCTTTTATTCCTACTTTCAAGATTTTTTTTTTTGTCTTTTGACTTTTGCTTTCAGGAGTGTTTTAGTCAGAGTTATCCAGAGAAGTGTCAATATTGATATCATATATATGAGGATATGTTTTTTTAATGATGGATTGGCTCATGTGATTTTAGAAACTGAGAAGTTTCTAAACTTCTGATTAGTCTTCTAAAATTCTGCTCATTGCTAATTGGAGGCCCAGAAAAACTAGTTGTATAGTTCCAGTCCAAATTCAAAGGTCTGAGAACAAGCATAATCAATTGCGTAAGTCCACCTTGAGTCTGAAGGTCTGAGAACCAGGAATATCAATGTTTCTCCCAAACAGAAATTATGTGAGTTACTGGTTTAGTGACAAGTACACTCACACTTTGGGACATTATCAGGCCCTATTCTGCTGAGAGTTAAATAATAATAGACAGTTACACTTAACTGAGAGGTATAGAAAAATTTCTTAATAAAATGAAATCATTTCATATTCCTTAAGCATAACTCTTGGCAAGAAATAATCTTCAAAGAAGTAAAGTGAATCCACACATATTTGGGTGAACTCATAAAATACCTTGAATATGTTAAATATTCTTTTGTTTGTAGTGTCAGTTTGTTCAGAGTCTCAGACCAGATTATTATTTTTCTATATTAAACCTATAAATGTAATAACATTAAAACATCAAGTAATAACTTGTGGAGACATTAACCCAGTGCCATTTTCCCCAGCACAGATTACCACTCCCCACCACACCCTAAGTGACTGAGCCACCAGACATGGGATTAGGAGATTAGACGGTATGTCATCTTCAGAAACTACCAACAAGAGTAATTTTTTCCATATGATATGTAGTCTGACTATATTGGATTTAACACTGTTAGTTTACTAACAAATTCTATTTTTTATTATTCTGCATACATATTAAGACTACTTAAATTTATAAACGTTTTAATTATGGGTTATAGTAGAAACTCCATCAACATACATCTTTAACTTTGGTCTAGTCACATCTTTTTGTTTGTTTTAATATTCCTTTTACTTAAATTTAGGAAAATAGGCCAGGTAATTTTTCTTGTGTTTATCTAAAATACATATATGCTTGGGACACGTAGGTGGCTCAGTCAGTTAAGCATCTACCTTCAGCTCATATCATGATCACAGGCCTACATTGGGCCTGGGATCAAGCCCCACATTGGGTTCCTTGCTCAATAGGGAGGCTGCTTCTCCCTCTCCTTCTGCCTGCTGTTTCCTCTGCTTCTGTTCTCTCTCTCTTTCTTTCAAATAAATAAATAAAATTTTTAAAACAAAACAAAAAAACAATAAATATATATTTCACATGGAATTTATCTATTTCTCACAACCAGAACACATAAAACATAAGGAAATATATTTCTTTAAGAGAATATTAAAATTGGTTTTTATTTTTTTCTGTCCTACACAAACATCCCAAGAAACTGAAATTGTCAATGGGTTTGGAAAAATATATTTTGAAAATGAGACACAATTTCATTGTAAAAATGAAATTCAATTTCCACATCATTTTCTCTCATCTTATTTTGACAACATAATTTGTGTACTACAACGAAGTGAATTATTTTTACTTGCTACATTAATAATGTATAAAACTGATTTATTAAACAATTGCTTCTTGAACTCTGACTTAATGTAAAGCATTGTTGTAGACAACATTATTTGGGGGAAGAACAAAGATCAAAGTCACATCTTCTCCCCTCAAGGAGTCTTCATTCTATTGAACATGACAAATTTGTAAACACCTAACCAGAGTACAAAGTATAGAGAAATAAAAGATATACTAGGAGTACAATAATTTTGTTATGAAAAAATAAAGGATGAAATTATTAATTCTAACTCTGTTATCCTGCAGAACATATTGAAAAATTCTTCTGTTTATACATGTGAGAGATTCATTTTAATACATGTTATGTGTGTGATAAGGTTAATATGCTGTTATGTTATTGGATATGTGTAAAGGCAGTGTAGGTTTTTAAAAGTGAGGTAATTCTTGTGGCCAAATATCCATTGAAGAAGAAAAAAAAAAGAACTAGAAAGGAAATAACATAGTTGAACTGCAGTTTAAGAAACTGACTTCTGGCCTGGCCCACTCAATAATGTCAAGAAGACTAGGATGGACTTTGTGCGGGATGAGTAGAAAGATGGCTCTCTCTGTGAACAGACAACTAATAATGAAATGTCATCCTTTGGGACTGAAATGTAGATATCCCCAGTGGCACAGATCGTACAGAATTTGGAAATGAGATTACTATGGTGAGGTTTCAATGTTGGACTTTTAGAAAGATAGATGATTTGGGATTTTTTTTTATTTTATATTTTTTATCCTCTCCATATGTTTTACTATTTGATGTTTCTCCAATAATATGTACTGAACCTCAGTGAATTGTATCCTATCTACACCAATAGAGACCAAAGATGGATTGGTTCCACACCTGGAAGAAAGTTTTCATAGGTAAACAATAGCTAAGTAGAATCTGAGATGTTGGGGGTATCTCTCAGTGGAGAAAACACACAAATAAGAAGGCAAAAGTGGGGGCAGCTGCAAATAAATTTGGAGATGCTCAATTCAGGCACCCTTTCTCACTTGATCTGGAGTTCTTTGTTCCACAAAGAAACTTGGTAGGGTCTATTTTTTTTAAGATTTTATTTATTCATTTGACAGACAGAGATCACAAGTAAGCAGAGAGGCAGGCAGAGAGTGGAGGAAGCAGGCTCCCTGCAGAGCCAAGAGCCCAATGTGGGGCTCAATCCCAGGATCTTAGGATCATGACCTGAGACAAAGGCAGAGGCTTTAACCCACTGAGCCACCCAGGCACCCTGGTAGGGTCTACTTTTTTTTTCCATTTTATTTATTTTTTCAGCGTAACAGTATTCATTCTTTTTGCACAACACCCAGTGCTCCATGCAAAACATGCCCTCCCCATTACCCACCACCTGTTCCCCCAACCTCCCACCCCTGACCCTTCAAAACCCTCAGGTTGTTTTTCAGAGTCCATAGTCTCTTATGGTTCACCTCCCCTTCCAAATTTTTTTTTAATAAACATATAATGTATTTTTATCCCCAGGGGTACAGGTCTGTGAATCGCCAGGTTTAGCTGTTCAAATTAACTAAAGTGTCACAGGAGAAAATGTTCCTAGACCTTAAAAAATAAGGTTCAAATTTTACATACCCATGATAATTCCAGTCCTAGATACAATATCTTTTAGAAGTCTTACCCAAGTGCATTAAAAGTAATATACAATAATATATTCACTTGACCATTGTTATAGGAAAAATATAAACATCTCAAATGTTTATCAACAAAGGAATGAAAAACTCAATGTTTATGACATAATATTAAGTGACAGATAAAATGACTGAAATAGCATGACATGTTTCAACATAAATACTATAAAATATTATTTATTAAAATAAAATTTCAAAAGAATACATCAAGGCACTATTTATATAAAAGCATGAAAAAATAATATGCATGTATACATTCACAGCAAAACTGGGGATGGGAATTATAACCACCCACTTCAGGATTGTGGATATTTATTGGGAAGAATGATGTGTTATTAAACAAGAAAGTAATATACAGTGGTATTCAAATTAATGAAAATACCTTATTTCTCAAAAGAAAATACTGAAGAAAATATGAAAAAAAAATATGAGTAATGGCACCTGGGTGGCTCATTCAGTTAAGCATCCGTCTTTGGCTCAGGTCAGGATCCCTGGGTCCTGGGATTGAGACTGAGTCAGGGTCTCTGTTCAGGTGGGAGCCTGCTTCTTCTCTCCCCCCTGCTCCCACTATCTCTTGCTATATCTGTCTCTGTTGCTCTCTCTCTCTAATTAGAAAATAGAATCTTTAAAAAAATATTTTGATTAAACAGATCTGGATGGTAAACAGCCAGATGTTAGCAATATTATTATGTAGGTATATCTGTATTTCTGATGTAATTCATGAATTAAAAAAAAAATTATGACTTTGCAAAAAAAATAAAAGTGGGACAATTTATATGGAGGAAAAAGCATAGAAATAGGCCATGAGGCAGTAAAGGGTATGCTGTGATTAGAGGTATGGCTGAAGCATAGGCTGTGTAGAGAGATATTGTGGAATATGAGGGCAGGAAGATAGACTAAGCTTAGGTTGTGAAAAAAATTCAGGTGATCTTGTTATTTCCTGTGAAAATGAATTAATTTTTCTATCCAGAAAGGGAAAGTCCTAAAAATTCCTGTATAAAAATTTTCTCACTTTATCCAAGGAGAATGTACTGTTGTTTTGAGTGCTTATATATTTAAAGTTCTGGATGCAAATACATAATTGTGCACATTCATGTGATTGCACCAATGCACAGTGCAACCATAACTGAACCCCCACTCAATCACCTGTTATTTACATAATATTATTGGGAGATTAAAACAACCACCCTTTCCTTAAAAAGAAAGACATTTGAAATTATTTAGGCATCAGTTCTTTTGAGAAAATGACTTGGTCACTTAGTTCTATTGAAATAATAAATGTGACAATCATAGCCTTGAATTTTTAATTTTAAAAATTGTGAATAAACTTCCCAGACTGAATTTACTGCCTTATGTTATCTCCATAATCTTATTCTTAGACAATGAATAACACAACAAAAACAAAATACAAAAATCAACACTTGCTGTCACCACAGCCAGTAACTACTGGTTTGAACTAATGTCAAGGGACATTATTATTCTTTAAAATAGAAAACAATTGAAACAATCACAATTAGATGCCTAATGATGGACATTCACAGTGACAAAATGACACTGTTCCAGCTGTTTCCAATGGCTGGTTTTTTTTTTTGCCACTAAATTCTTAGAGAAAAAATACAGAAAAGAATGACAGAATCAAGAATATATGACGGTTTCTGGGAAACAAGTTGAGCAGTTATTCACCAAGTGTTTAGTCAGAACCATTCTATACCACAGCTCACACAAGATGTATTTTGGGATCCCACCTCTTGTTCTCATAACCTTAACCATTCTGTTTTTGATTTTGTTTATGGATAGGTCTTGTGACAAAAAAGAACAAAAGAATGAAAGGAAGGAAGGAAGGGAAAGAAAGAAAGAAAGAAAGAAAGAAAGAACGAACTTTGGGTCTCTTGAAAAAATAAAGTGTGTTTTTTTTGTTTGTTTTGTTTTGTTTTTACCCCAGTATTCCCAAAGCATTGGTACATAGTGGAAGATATTTGTTGACAGATTTAATACATGAACTAACTGTGTAGAATAATTTCTTGATATTACTGGCATATGACACAAATTTTAAAATACAAATAGTCTCCAGAAACATCTAAAAGGATGAAAGGTGGGCTAGGGAGTGGGAACAAAACAGAAAACTGTAATAAATAAGTACATTTTTATGAAACTACAGTCATTATGCAAGTATACAGAGTGAAGGATGTCAGGAAATGGGACTAGGTAGAGATAATAGAAAGGAATAAATTCACTGTGTAGGTGGAAGTTTTGTAAGAGCACTGTGGCTTGGGATTTTCAGAGAAAGTTGTGGAAAGGTGGATGGGAATGGAGGAATGTGGTTAAACCATACATAAGACTGCTTTTCTAGAAAGTGTCATGAACTGCCAGATATTGTATTGAAGAATTCTCGACCTTTTGGAAAGAATATAATCTGGGCAAATGAAAAGACATACATTTTCTTTGGAGTATCTTCATGGTAGGAGGTTAAATAATATTGTGGCTAAATGTGAGGACTTTGAAATATCATAAACTAAGGCATATATTATGGTTCTACAACTTATTTTCTGTTTGATCTTTGACATGAATTCTCATTTATATAAACCTTAGTTTCCCTACTTCTAAAACATGGATTGCAGTAGCATCTATAAGCTGCTATTCTGAGTAAGATGAAGTAAACACATTCTACCCAGTTTCTCTACTAAAAGTAACCGTAAAACCTGGATTTAATGCATGGGACAGCTGTTTGAAGACATTGATAAGTTAATCCTAGCAAGTAGATTAGGGTAGAAGAAAAAAACTTGAAGTACTGACAAATGTGTCATTGGTTTGCCTTTTAATTTTCTTTTGATATTCTTTGGCCAAGACCAATGCAGCTCAAAACCTGGAAGTACAAGGTGACGTTAACAAGAAAAAGTGCTTCCAATTCTGGCTCAAATAATGGGGATGCTATTTCCTAATGCTCAGTAAGAGTGGGAAAGAATCACTTGATATTATGTTTTTTTGTTTCATAATATGCTTGATCTCCACCCCCAAAAATCCTTAAGGTGGTCAGAATAGCAACAATAGCAGCAAACAGGAACCTAATACTCAAAGAAGTGGAAAATATTATTATTCACTAGTAGAGTAGCTGTGAACCCAAAAGTTTGTAACAAAGTTCCATTGCATTTTTGCTCTCTGTTCTTATATTGCTTGCTGGGAACTACAAAGTACTGACAATATTACAGTTCTGAAAACCAACTACATAAAGTTGTATATAAACTCCTAAGCTCACACTAGAGCTCCACAGGCTTGTATTTGATCTTATTCTGTGTAAGAAAGACATTGAAAACAGTAATTCCTTTGTGATAGATCACTTGTAAGTGGTCCAGACCGGTAATAACAGAGCGGCCATATATGCGAACACTTCTAAATAACATTCAAATAATTTGAAAATAAAATTGATATTGAAACTACCACCCACAAAACTTGAGGTTTGAATCCAGAACTCCACTGCTTGTTAAAACAGAACTTAAATAAGTCAATCGGAGAAAGACAACTATCATATGATCTCCCTGATATGAGGACATGGAGAAGCAACATGGGGGGTTAGGGGGATAGGAGAAGAATAAATGAAACAAGATGGGATTGGGAGGGAGACAAATCATAAATGACTCTTAATCTCACAAAACAAACTGGAGGTTGCTGGGGGGAGGTGGGATTGGGAGAGGGGGAGGGGGCTATGGACATTGGGGAGGGTATGTGCTATCGTGAGTGCTATGAAGTGTGTAAACCTGGCGATTCACAGACCTGTACCCCTGGAGATAAAAATACATTATATGTTTATCAAAAAAAAATTTGGAAGGGGAGGAGAACCATAAGAGACTATGGACTCTGAAAAACAACCTGAGGGTTTTGAAGGGTCAGGGGTGGGAGGTTGGGGGAACAGGTGGTGGGTAATAGGGAGGGCACGTTTTGCATGGAGCACTGGGTGTTGTGCAAAAACAATGAATACTGTTATGCTGAAAAAATAAATAAAATGGGAAAAAAACAGAACTTAAAAGAGAATGTCTAATAACACAATATTCAAGAATTTCAGAATACAATCCATAGGTACTGGACACAAGAACAAAGGGATGACAGTTTACATAGAAAAAGATGTTCTGCACACATCAAGAGTGCAAGGACACGATTTTCAGAATTGCCTGAAAAAGACTTTAAAACAGCTGTCATTAGAAATGAAAAACAACCTGAGGGTTTTGAAGGGGTTGGGGTGGGAGGTTGGGGGAACCAGGTGGTGGGTAATAGGGAGGGCACATATTGCATGGAGCACTAGGTGTTGTGCAAAAACAATGAATACTGTTATGCTGAAAAAAAAATAAATTTTAAAAAATTGAAAAATAATTACTGGTAAGTGCTCTTGGGAAAAAATGAAGTAAAATAGAAAATATCAATTCAAGGTTAGAAAATATACAACAGAACTCAATTAAAAATTGAAATTAAAATACTGTAACAATCCATAATTAAAACTCACTTGAGGGGTGTTTGGGTGGCTCAGTCAGTTAAGCATCTGACTTTTGATTTCAGCCCAGGTAATGATCTCAATATCATGAGGCTGATAATACCACATCAGCCTCCTTGAACAGAAAGGAGTCTGCTTGAGATTCTTTATGCCTCTCTTCCTCGGCCCCTCTCCCCCTTAACTCTCTCCTCAAAATAAATAAATACATTTTTAAAAATAAAAATAAACAAATAAAACTCATGGGAGAACTTCAGAATAAATGTGGAGTAAGAAATTTTGAAATTCCATCTCAAGAAAGAAAAAAAGAAAGAAAGAAATTAACTCACAAAAAAATTTAAGGATCAACTTTCTGGGAATTTGGAAATTAACCAAAAGTTTTTAGAAAAACAGAGTTCTCACTTCAGAAAATGGATGAATTCCATTAAGAGTAGAGAGATTTGTGATAAGGGCTAAGGCAGAATTATAAACTTTCTGGGTGAAGTTTGAAGGTGTGCATCAACATATAAACAGAGCCATGACAAAGATGGGGGAATTTTCAAATCTGGAATTTACAAAATTCTCTGCCCAAACATTAGCTGATCACTTACCTAATGGAACAGAAATTTCAGTGGTGACACATGAAAAAGAATGCAGACTTCGCAGAATAAGTTCAGAATGATCACTAATCATTTATTACAGAAGGTGATGGGGGGGCCCTTGGCAGGGGAGAATCTGATTTCCAGAGATGTCATATTTTAATATTCAAAATGTCCAATTGACAATAAAGTATTTTTAAGCACATGCACACATACACACACACATTTATGGACAGCTCACATGGGGTAAAAAAAAAAAGTCAATCAATAAAAACAGTACTTGAAGATGCCTAGAGCTTTGATTTTCTAGATAAAAAAATAAATCAGCTACTTTAAATGGCTATTTACATATAAAATACATTTAATGAGGTAAAGGATATTATGTTTAGAGAATTAAATAAAAGTCTAAAAATCTTGCTAAGGAAGACTGTCAATAGACATAAATTATAAAAAATTGAAATTGTACAGTTAAAAAGTACCATAAGTAAAATTATTACAGCAGGTGAAAAAAAGAACTTGAAGGTAGGCCAACTGAGATTTTTTAATATGAAAACTAGAAATTTTTAAATGAAAAAAACATGATAAATACTCAGAGTCATAAAGAACATTATCAACTTTACCAATAAATACATAATAGGAGTTCCTGAAGGAGAAGAGAGAGAGAGCAATAAAATCAGAAAGAATATCTGAAGATATAATGGCTAAAATCTTCCATAATCCAATTTAAAATGAATTTACACACCTAAGAATGTCAACAAGATCCAAAGACCCAATCTGAGACACATCATAATCAAATTGTAGATAAAGGAGGGAGACAAAACATAAATGACTCTTAATCTCACAAAACAAACTGGGGGTTGCTGGGGGGAGGTGGGATTGGGAGAGGGGAGGGGGCTATGGACATTGGGGAGGGGAGGCGAACCATAAGAGACTATGGACTCTGAAAAACAACCTGAGGGTTTTGAAGGGTCAGGGGTGGGAGGTTGGGGGAACAGGTGGTGGGTAATAGGGAGGGCACGTTTTGCATGGAGCACTGGTTGTTGTGCAAAAACAATGAATACTGTTACGCTGAGAAAAATAAATAAAATGGAAAAAAAATTTAAAAAAAAGAATATTTTGAAGGTATTAATATGAGAAAAAAACTCATCACACACAAAGAAGTATCAATAAAGTTAAAAACAGATTACATGGGAGGGGTTAAGATGATGGAAAAGCAGGGAACCCTGGGCTTTGCCTCAAACACAGCTAGATCAATATGAAATCATTTTGAACAACTAGAAAATCTATCTGATGGTTAAGAAAACAATCTGCACAATTAGAGGGAAAGACTGTGACAGGTGCAAGGTTCAGAGACCTGAACTGGGGCAGAGAAAATCCATGGTACCTCAGAGGGGAGGGAGCCATTTTGCAGAGAGAAATCAGGGAAAAAATGAGAGAGGAGGAGAAAGCGTAGTGCATAGGGGTTGTATAAGACACTGTGGAGTGGAGATCCCAAGTTACACTAGGAAAGAAGTTTTCCCTTCCTGCAGTATGTTTGGAGAAGGGCATATTGCCTCTCCAAGTACAAAATGCCCACTGGGTGAGGGATCGAGAATCATCTATCATGCTAATGGATATTGTAAGAAAGCTGGAGTAGCCATACTAATATCAGACAAACTAAATTTTAAACCAAAAACAGTAATAAGAGGTAAAGAAGGGCATATCATAATAAAGGAGTTTATCCAAAAGGAAAATCAAACAATTGAAAATATTTATGCCTCCAACTTGGGAACACACAAATGAATTAAAAACAAAGAAATTCATTGATAACTGTATAGTAATAGTAGGGGATTTTAACACACCATTCACAACATTGGACAGATCATCTAAGCAGAAGGTCAACAGGGAAAAATGGCTTTGTTGACACACTGGACAAGATGGATTTAACAGATATATTGAGAATATTTCATCCTAAAGCAAAAAAACACACATTCTTTTCAAGTTCACACGAAACATTTTACAGAATAGATTGCACATTGGTCACAAATCAGGCCTCAACCAGTACAAAAATATTGACATCATACAATGCATATTTTCAGACCACAATGCTAAAAAACTTGAAGGCAATCTCAAGAAACAATTTGTACACGAATACATGTACACAAATACATGGAAATATGTATGAAACCCCACTAAGGAATGAAAGGGCTAGCCAAGAAACTAAAGAAGAAATTTTTAAAAATACACAGAAGCAAAAGAAATTGAAAACATGGAAAGCAGGAAAGGGGGTCCTAAGAGAGATCTATATGGAAATACAGGCTTTCCTCAAGAAGCAAGATAAGTCTCAAATACACAACCTAATCTCACAGCTAAAGAAGCTAGAAAAGGAACAGGAATGAAGCCTAAAGCAAGCAGAAAAAGGGAAATAATAAACATTTGAGCAAAAATAAATGATGTAGTTCTATAAAAGGACAAACACCCCAAGAGTGATAGAACATAAATTTACAGAGACAATCTATAGAAACAAGAACCTCACAGGCAACATGATGACAATAAAATCCTATCTTTCAATAATCACTCTCAATGTGAATGATCTAAATCTTCCCCTAAAATATCACAGGGTTGCAGATTGGATAAAAAGACAGGACCCATCAGGGCGCCTGGGTGGCTCAGTGGGTTAAAGCCTCTGCCTTCGGCTCAGGTCCTGGTATTGAGCCCCACATCGGGCTCTCTGCTCAGCGGGAAGCCTGCTTCCTCCTCTCTCTCTGCCTGCCTCTCTGCCTACTTGAAATTTCTGTCTGTCAAATAAATAAATAAATAAATCTTAAAAAAAAAAGACAGGACCCATCAACATTCTGTCTACAAGAGACTCATTTTGAACCTAAAGATACATCCACACTGAAAGAGAAGGGATGGGGAGCCATCTTTCATGCCAATGGACCACAAAAGAAAGCTGGGGTAGCAATTCTTAG
Source organism: Meles meles (assembly GCF_922984935.1). Lineage (NCBI taxonomy): Eukaryota > Metazoa > Chordata > Mammalia > Carnivora > Mustelidae > Meles > Meles meles. The sequence goes on from NC_060087.1 coordinate 70,151,496, forward strand.
ATCAGACGAATTATATTTCGTCTAAAGCTAAAGACTGTAGTTAGAAATACAGAAGGACACTATATAATTCTTAAAGGGTCTATCCAACAAGAAGATATAACAATTACAAATATCTGTGACTCCAACATGGTAACAGCCAACCACATAAGCCAACTGCTAACCTAAACAAAGAGACATTGACAATAACACATCTACTCTCATCAACATACAGATCATCTAAGCAAAAAATCAACAAAGAAACAAGAGCTTTGAATGACACACTGGACCATATAGATCTCATAGATATATACAGAACATTCCACCATAAAACAATAGAATACTCATTCTTCTCAAGGGCACATGAAACTTTCTCCAGAGTAGAATACATACTGGGTCACAAATCAGGTCTCAAGTGATACCAAAAGATTGAGATTATTCCCTGCATATTCTCAGACTACAATGCTTTGAAAATGGAACTCAAAAAAAAAAAAAAAATGAAAATGGAACTCATTCCCAAGAAAAAGTTTGGAAGAAATTAAAACACTTGGAAGCTAAAGACCATCCTGCTCAAGAATGTTTGAGTCAATCAGAAAATCAGAGAAGAACTTAATCAATTCATGGAAACCAATGAGAATGAAGACACATTGATCCAAAACCCGTGGTATATGGTAAAGGCAGTTCTAGGGTAAATACATAGCCATCTAAGCCTTCCTCAAAAAAAAAAAAAAATCCAAATAAAACTCTCTTTATACCTTAAATAACTGGAGAGTCAAAAATAATTTAAGCCTAAAACACACACAAGAAGGGAAATAATTAAAGTTAGAGCAGAGATCAATGAATTAGAAACCAGAAATACAGTAGTACTCATCAAAAAAAAAACTGAAAGAATAAACGCTTTCAAAGGAAGAATTAATAATATCAATACATCACTAGCCAGACTTATCCAAACAGAGAATGAACCCAAATTAATAAAATTATGAATGAAAGGGAAGAGATCATGACTAACACCAAGAAAATAGAAGCACTCATCAGAAATTATTATCAACAGCTATATGATAATAAGTTAACCAACCTAGAAGAAATGGATGTATTCCTGGAAACATATAAACTTCCAAGACTGAAACAGGAAGAAACTGACAACCTGAATAGATCAATAACCAGTAATGAGATTGAAAGAATGATCAAGTCTATGGCCGTACCACCCTGAACGCGCCCGATCTCGTCTGAAAGAATGATCAAAAACCTCCCAAAAAACAATAGTCCAGGGCCTGATGGATTCCCTGGGCAATTATACTGAACATTCAAAGAAGAAATAATACCTATGCTCCTGAAGCTGTTTCAAAAAATAGAAAATGAAGTAAAGCTTCCAGACTCTTTCTATGAGGCCAGCATTACCTTGATCCCCAAACCAGGCAAAGATCCCACCAAAAAGGAGAATTTCAGACCAACATCCCTGATGAATATGGATGAAAAAGTTCTGAACAAGATACTAGCTAATAGGATCCAACAGTACATTAGAAGGATTAGCCACCAGACCAGGTGGGATTTATTCCTGAGAAGCAAGTGTGACACAACATTCGCAAATCCATTGATATCAAAGAACAAATTAATAAAAGGAGAGAGAAGAACCACATGGTCCTCTCAATGGATGCAGAAAAAGCATTTGACAAAATACAACATCATTTCCAGATTAAAACTCTTCAAAGTATAGGGATAGAGAGAACGTTCCTCAACTTTTTAAAATCCATCTATGAAAAACCCACAGCAAATATCATTCTCAATGGGGAAAAGCTGAGATCCTTCCCATTGAGATGAGGACCATGACGAGGATGCCTACTCTTGCCACTATTGTTCAACATAGTATTAGAAGTCCTAGCAACAAAAATCAGACAGCAAAAAGAAATTAAAAGTATTCAACTGGCAAAGGATAAGTCAAACTCCCTCTCTTCGCAGATGACATGTTGTTCTGTGTGGAAAACAGATAATCAGTCCCAAATTACTAGAAATCATACAGCAGTTCAGTAATATGTCAGGATACAAAATCAATGCACAAAAATAAATTGCTTTCTTATGCACTAACATGCATTCCAGGGTGCCTAGTGGGTTAAGCCTCTTCCTTTGGCTCAGGTCATGATCTCAGGGTCCTGAGATCGAGCCCCACATTGGGCTCTCTGCTCAGCAGGGAGCCTTCTTCCCTGTCTTTCTCTGCCTGCCTCTCTGCCAACTTGTGATCTCCCTCTGTCAAATATACATTTTTTTAAAAAAGTCCATGCATTCCCAGCAATCTACACCTTCACAATCCTGATCAAAATACCATTGACATTTTTCAAAATGCTGGAACAGACAAACCCAAAATTTATATGGAACCAGAAAAGATTCTGAATCACCAAGGAAATTTTGAAAAAGAAAAACAAAGCTGAGGGCATAACATTGCATGATTTCAAGGTATATTACATAGCTGTGATCAGCAAGACAGCATGGTACTGGCACAAAAACAGACACATAGACCAACGGAACAAAATTGAGAGCCCAGATATAGGCCGTCAACTCTCAAGTCAACTAATCTTTGCCAAAGTAGCAAAAAATATGCAATGAAAGAAAAACAGTCTCTTTAATAAATTGTGCTGGGAAATTGGACAGCTATATACAGAAGGAAGAATCTAGACCATTTTCTTACACCATATGCAAAGGTGGACTCCAAACGGATGAAAGACCTCAATGTGACACAGGCATCCATCAAAAACCTAGAGGAGAACATAGGCAGTAACTTCTTCGACATCAGCCACAGCAACTTCTTTCAATACATGTCTCCAAACAGAAAGGAAACAAAAGAAAAAATGAAGTTTTGGAACTTCATCAAGATAAAAGTCTCCTGCACAGAAAAGCAAATAGTCAGCAGAAGAAAAAGGCAACCCATGGAATGGGAGAAGATGTTTGCAAATGACATTACAGATAAAGGGCTGATATCCAAGATCTATTAAGAACTTCTCAGACTCGGGGCGCCTGGGTGGCTCAGTGGGTTAAGCCGCTGCCTTTGGCTTGGGTCATGATCTCGGGGTCCTGGGATCGAGTCCCACATCGGGCTCTCTGCTCACCAGGGAGCCTGCTTCCCTCTCTCTCTCTCTCTCTCTCTCTCTGCCTGCCTCTCTGTCTACTTGTGATCTCTCTCTGTCAAATAAATAAATAAAATCTTAAAAAAAAAGAACTTCTCAGACTCAACACCCAACAAACAAATAATCAAGTCCAAAAATGGCTCAGCGGGTTAAGCCTCTGTCTTCAGCTCAGGTCATGATCTCAGGGTCCTGGAATCAAGCCCAACATCGGGCTCTCTGCTCATTGGGGAGCCTGCTTCCCCCCTCTCTCTCTGTCTGTTTCTCTACCTACTTGTGTTCTCTCTCTGTCAAATAAATAAATACAATCTTTTTAAAAATTGGCTGAAGACATAAACAGACACTTCTCTATGGAAGACATGCAGATCACTAACAGACACATTAAAAAAAAAAGAAATGCTCATTGTCATTAGCCTCAGGGAAATTCAAATCAAAACCACATTAAGACACCACCTTATGGCCAGTTAAAATGGCAAAAATTGACAAAGCAAGAAAAAACAAATTTAGGAGAGGCTGTGGAGAAAGGGAACCCTCTTACACTGTTGGTGGGAATGCAAATTGGTAGAGCCAGTTTGGAAAACAGTGTGGAGGTTCCTTAAAAAAATAAAAATAGAGTTACTGTATGACCTAGCAATTGCACTACTGTATATGTATCCCAAAGATACAGTTATAAGGAAAAGAAGGGCCACGTATACCCCAATGTTTATAACAGCAATGTCCACAATAGCCAAGCTGTGTAGAGACTCAAGATGCCCTTCAAGAGATGAATGGATAAAGAAAATGTGGTCCATGTATACAATGGAATATTACTCAGATATCAGAAAGGATGAATACCCACTGTTTGCATCAACGTGGATGGGACTGGAGGAGATTACATTAAGTGAAATAAGCCAAACAGATTTAAGATAATTATCATATGGTTTCACTTATTTGTGGAACATAAGGAATAGCATGGAGGACATTAGGAGAAGAAAGGGAAAAATTAAAGGGAGGAAATCAGAGGGGAATAAGAACTAAGAAAGACTGTGGACTCTGAGAAACAAACTGAGGGTTTTAGAGAGGAAGGGGTTGGGGGGATGGTTAAACCCAGTGACAGGTATTGAGGAGGGCATGTATTACATGGAGAACTGGGTGTTATACATAAGCAATAAATCATGGAACTCTACATCAAAAAATAATGATGTACTCTATGGTGACTAACATAACATAATAAAAAAAGTGATGTAGAAATAAAGAAAAAGAGTAGAAGAGAAAAACAAATCTAGGAGGTCATTCATTGAAATAATTAAGAAAATTGATAAGTCACTAGCCAGACTTATCAAAAATAAGGAGAAGGGCCAAAATATATAAAATTATGAGAGAGGAGAGATCACAGCCAAAACTGCAGAAATAAAATTATAAGAAAATATTATGAGGAATTACATGTCAACAAATTGAACAATCTGGTAGAAATGAATGCACATTCCATGCTCATGGGTCAGAAGAATAAACATTGTTAAAATGCATATACTGCCTAGAACTATCTATACTTTCAATGCCATTCCACTCAAAATCCCACTGGCATTTTTCAAAGAGATGGAACAAACAATCCTAAAATTTGTGTGGAACCAGAAGACACCCCAAACTTCTAAGGAAATGCTGAAAAAGAAACACAAAACTGAGGGCATCACATTGCCTGATTTCAAGCTTTACTACAAAGCTATGATCACCAAGAAAGCACAGTACTGGCAAAAAAAAAAAAAAAAAAAAAAAAAAAGACACATAGGCCAGTGGAAGAGAGTAGAGAGCCCAGATATGGATCCTCAACTTTGAAAAAGCAGGAAAAAAATATACAGTGGAAAAAAGACAGTCTGTTCAATAAATGGTGCTGGGAAAATTGGACAGCTATGTGTAGAAGAATGAAACTCAACAACTCTCTTATGCCATACACAAAGATAAACTTGAAATGGATAAAAGACCTCAACATGAGGCAGGAATTCATCAGAATCCTAGAGGAGAACATAGGCAGTAACCTCTTCGACATTGGCCACAGCAACATTTTTCAAGATATGTCTCCAAAGGCAAATGACACCTAAGAAGGTAAATTACAGACCACTATCCCTGATGAATATGGATACAAAAATTCTCAACAAGATACAGCCTAATCAAATACTAAAAGGATTATTGACCACAATCAAGTGTGATTTATTCCTGGGCTGCAGGGATGGTTCAATATCTGCAAATCAGTGTGATACATCACATTAATAAAAGAAAGGATAAGAACCATACAATCCTGTCAAGAGTTGCAGAAAAACACTTAATTAAATACAGCATCCTTTCTTGATAAAAACATTTAAGAAATTATAGATTAAAGGAACATTCCTCAATATCACAAAGTCCATATATGAAAGAAGCACACCTAATATAATCCTCAATGGGGAAAAACTGAGAGTTATTGCCTTAAAGTCAAGGACAAGACACTGATGTTTACTCTCACCACTGTTGTTCAACAAAATGTTGGAAGTCCTAGCTTGAGCAATAAAACAACGAAAATAGGGCGCCTGGGTGGCTCAGTGGGTTAAGCTGCTGCCTTCAGCTCAGGTCATGATCTCAGGGTCCTGGGATCGAGTCCCACATCGGGCTCTCTGCTCAGCGGAGTGCCTGCTTCCCTTCCTCTCTCTCTGCCTGCCTCTCTTGTGATTTCTCTCTGTCAAATAAATAAATAAAATCTTTAAAAAAAAATAAAAAAAAAATAAAACAACGAAAATAAATGAAATTCATCCAGATTAGCAAGGAAAAAGTCAAATATTCATCCTTCTCAGATGACATGATACTCTATTTAGAAAACTCAAAAGACTCCATCAAAAAATTGTTACATCTCTTTCATGGATTCATCAGAGTCACAGGATATAAAAACCAATGTACAGAAATTTATTGCATTTATATACATCAAAACTGAAGTAGCAGAAAGAGAAATGAAGGAATAAGTCCCATTTACCATGACACCAAAAACAACAAGATATTTAGGAATAAACTTAAACAAAGCAGTAAAAGACTTGTACTCTGAAAGCTATAGAACATTTATGAAAAGCTAAAGAAAACAAATGGAAAAATATTCCATGCTCAAAGTTTGGAAGAACAAATATTCTTAAAATATTTATACTACTGGGGCACCTGGGGGGCTCAGTGGGTTAAAGCCTCTGCTTCAGCTCAGGTCATGATCCCAGAGTCCTGGGATCAAGACCCGCATTGGGCTCTCTGATTGGCGGGGAACCTGTTTCCCCCTTTACCTCTGCCTGCCTCTCTGCCTACTTGTGATCTCACTCTCTTTCGGTCAAATAAATAAATAAATAAATAAATCTTTAAAACATCTATACTATCCAAATCAATCTACACATTCTAATCAATCCTGATCAAAATAATACCAATATTTTTCACAGAGCTATAACAAACAATTCTAAAATTTGTATGGAACCAGAAGAGACCCCAAATAGCCAAAGTAATGTTGAAAAAGAAAACCAAAGTTGGAGCCATCACAGTCCCAGACTTCAAGCTGCATTAGAAAGCTGTAATCATCAAAAGAATATGGTTCTGGCACAAAAACACATATACATCAATGGAAAAGAACAGAGAACCCAGAAATGGACCACCAGCTCTGTGGTCAACTAATCTTAGACAAAACATGAAAGAATATCTAATGGAAAAAAGACAGTATCTTCCACAAATGGTCTTGGAAAAACTGGATGGCCACACAGAGAAGAATAAACCTGAATCATCTTATTACACCATACACAAAAATATATTCAAAATGGATGAATGACCTAAATGTGAGACAAGAGTCCATCAAAATCCTAGAGGAGAATACAAGCAGTAACCTCTTTGACCTGGACCACAGCAACTTCTTAGTACATATGTCTACTGAGGCAAGGGAAACAAAAGCAAAAATGAACTACTGGGACATCACGAAGATAAAAGTTTCTGCACATTTATTGAAAGGACTGTCTTTTTTTTTTTCCACTGTGTAGTTTGGTCCATATATACAATAGAGTATTGTGCCTCCATCATACAGGATGAATACCCAACTTTTGTATCAACATGGATGGGACTGGAAGAGATTATGCTGAGTGAAATAAGTCAAGCAGAAAGAATCAATTATCATATGGTTTCACTTATTTGTGGAGCATAAGGAATAACATGGAGGATATGAAGAGATGGAGAGGAGAAGGGAGTTGGGAGAAATTGGAAGGGGAGATGAACCATGAGACACTGTAGACTCTGAGAAACATTCTGAGGGTTTTGGAGGGGTGGGGTGGGAGTTGGGTGAGCCTGCTGGTGGGTATTATGGAGGGCACGCATTGCATGGAGCACTGGGTGTGGTGCATAAACAATGAATTCTGGAACACTGAAAAGAAATTTTAAAAAGTGTGACATTAAAAAAAGTTAATGCACAATGAAGAAAACAATCAACAAAACTAAAAGGCAACTTATGGAATGGTTGTATGGAAATGATGTATCAAATAAAGGGTTAGTATCCAAAATCATTCAAAAGAAATAATAACCTCAATACCCAAAAAGCAAATAATTCAATTAAGAAATGAGCAGAAGACGTGAATAGACAATTTTCCAAAGAGGACATCCAAGTTGCTAACAGACACATGAAAAGATGCTCAACATCTTTTATCATGAGAGAAATACAAGTCAAAACTACAATGAGATACTACCTTCAAACTGTCAAAATGGCTAAAATTAACACTTAGCAAACAAGAGTTGGTGAGGATGTGGAAAAAAGGGAATTATTTTGCAATATTGGTGGGAATGCAAACTGGTGCAGCCACTCTGGAAAACATTGTGGAGTTTCCCCAAAAAAGTTAAAAATAAAACTACCTTATCATCCAGCAATTACACTACTAGGTATTTATCCAAAGGATACAGAAATGTTGATCACAAGGGGCACATGCACCTCAATGTTTATAGCAGCACTGTCAAACACAGCTAAACTATGGAAAGAACCCAAGTGTCCATCTACTGATGAATGGATAAAGTAATATTCCATTCCATTTATGTATATGTGGAATGGAATATTACTTAGTAATCAATAAGAATTAAATATTGCCAATTGCAACCACAAGATGGAAATTATGTAGTGTGTATTATTCTAAGTGAAATAATTCATCAGTTAAAGACATATATAACATGATTTCACTCATATATGGAATTTAAGAAAGAAAGCATAAGAGACTCAAAACTATAGGAAACAAACCAAGGGTTGCTGGAAGCAAGGTGGATGAGGAGATGGGATAACAGTTTGATGGGCATTAAGGAGGGAATGTGATGTAATAAGCACTGGGTATTATGTGTAAGTGATGAATCACTACATTCTATCCTGAATTCAAAACTATACTATCTGCTAACTAACTGGAATGTACATTTAAAAAAAAATACTCCCCATAAACTATGGAGTTGAACATATATTGAAAAGGGAAAGAAAAATTTTAATGGAAGGGGAAAGGAAAATTTCAACTAAGTATGCTATACCTGGAAAACTACCATTCAAAAACAGAGAAGAAATAAAAACTTTCCCTAATAAAGCAGAGTTTGTCTCTTGCAGGGCTGCCCTAAAAAAATAGGAAAGGAGAAATTCAGACTGAAATGAGAGGACACTAAAAAATAACTCATCTGCAAGTGAAGAAATAAAGAGAAGTAAGAGCACAATTTAAAAACTACTGCAGATGGAAACAAAAAAAATAAGAAATGAGATAAGAAATAGGATTATTATCCTAGAAGAGATATGGAAAATGAACATGTTTTTATAGTATCAAAATAAGTATCCAATCAAAGAAAAACTACATTCAAAATGGGTGTTGTGCAAAAAGAATGAATACTGTTACGCTGAAAAAATAAAAAAAAATGCATTAAAAACTGGAAAAAAAATGGTAGAAAACTTTACATCATTTTATTAGCCTTTGGAGATTAGAAATTATTTGCAATGTTCTAACTTGTCTGAGGGCTACCTGATGGAAAATTCTCTATTGCCTGGCTTGCAAATCAGATGAAGTAAAGTTGTGAGTACAGCTCGTAAGTGTTGGAGGGGAGCTACAGTCTCTCAAATGCCTTGAGCAGGAGACTATAGGTAGATACATAGAATAGACCACATAAAACTCTAAGAGGAAGCCGAAATGAGAATATTTGGGAAAGACAGTGTAGAAAAAGCTATAAACACAGAGTTATTGAGAAAGTCACATGCAAATCCCAAGCATACATAAGCTTAGAAAATACTGGAGAGGGCACCTGGGTGGCTCAGTGGGTTAAACCTCTGCCTTCAGCTCAGGTCATGATCCCAGGGTCCTGGGATCGAGCCACACATTGGGCTCTCTGCTCCGCAGGAAGCCTGCTTCCTCCTCTCTCCCTGCCTGCTTCTCTGCCTACTTGTGATCTCTATCTGTCAAAAAAATAAATAAAATATTAAAAAAAAAGAAAATACTGGAGAATATCTTCCACTTTTACCTCATACTAATCCCTAGGATGTGAGAATTCCAAGATCATCAACACAGAATTGTTGCAGCATAGAGTATCCGTAAAGACAGGGAGAGAAGGTTTTTGTTTGTTTCTTTGTTTGCTTGATTTACCCTAATGATTGATTTATAACAAAAAGTCACAGGGGATGACAAGGAATAAAGAAACATGACAAACTTAATGAAAAAAATCCAGGAGCCATACCTGATAAGGACAGATATTGGACTTACTAGAAAATAACACAAAACACCTGTGTTTTTTTGAAAAGTATATTTTATTTATTTACTTATTTATTTATTTACGAGAGAGTGAGTGCAAGAGAGAGAACACAAGCAAGATGAGGGGCAGAGGGATAAGCAGATTCTTTGATAAGCAGGGAGCCTGATGTGGGGCTCAATCCTGGGACTCTGAGTTCATGAATTGAGCCAAAGACAGATACTTAACCAACTGAGCCACCTAGTCATCCTAAAACACCTATCTTCAATGTTCTCAAAATAGCAAAACTTACAGAGAACCAAAGAAAGACTGGAAAATAACATGAAGAAATGAGAATTTAAGCAAAAAAGGAATATAAAAAACCACCAAACAGGGGGCACTTGGGATGCTTAGCTGGTTGTTTCTGACTCTTGATTTTGGTTCAGGTCATGGTCTCAGGGTAGTGAGACTGAGGTCCCTGTCAGGCTCTGAGCTGGGTGTGGAGCCTGCTTAGGATTTTTTTCTCTCCTCCTTCTGCCCCTCCCTCACCTCTTTCTTTCTCTTTCTATCTCTCTTGCTCTCTCTCAAATAGATAAATAAAACATCAACCCAAATTCTCGAATTTAGCATTAGATAAGTTGAAACTTTATTAGAAGTGTTCAATAACAGATTTTATAGGTAAATGAAAGAAGCAATAAACTTAAAGATAGGACAATTGAAATTTTTAAGATTGAAGAGTAGGAAAAGAAAACAAAGAACATAAAAAAGTGAATACAACCTAATAGTCCTGGATCAAATCAAGCAGTCAAATTTACATCATGACAGTATCAGAATAAGAAGAAAAAGGGAAGGGGGAAAATAATTTTTTTTGAGAAATAATAGTTGAAAACCTCCAAAATTTGATGGTAATAGGAATCTACAGAAGCAAGAAGCACAATATAATCTAAATAGAATAAACTTTAGAAGACTCACACTAAAACATAGAACCAAATTATCAAAATGCACACATAAAGGGAAAATTTTGAAAACAGAAAGGCAGAAATAATTTGTTGCATTCAGAAGATCCTAAATAAGATTATCAGCCAAAATTCTCAGCAGAAATCTCAGAACATAGAAAAGAGCTAGATGATACATTTAGCATGCTGGGAGAAGAAGAAGAAGTATAAGAGGAAAACGAAGGAGGAGAAGAAGAAGACAGAGACAGAGAAGAAGAGGAAGAAGAAGAAGCAGAAGAAGCAGAAGCAGAAGAAGAAGGAGGAGGAGGAGGAGCATAAAAGAAGAATGAGGAAGAGGAGGAGGAAGGGGAGGAGGGGGTACAGGGAGGGAGAGGAGGAGGAGAAGAAGGAGAAGGAGGAGGAGGAGGAGAAGAAGGGGGAGAGGGAGGAGAATAAGGGGGAGAGGGAGGAGAAGAAGGATAGCAAGGATGAGGTGAATGAGAAGAAGGAGAAGGGGAAAAAACCTTGTCAACTGAGAATTCTATATCAGGCAAACCTGTTCTTCAAAACAGACTGAGAAGTTAGGACATTTTGTAAACAGAAGCAGATGGTTTGTTTCTACTAGTCCTACCCTACATGATGTGAAAAACATTCTTTCAGTTTGAAGTGAAAGAACAATAAATGCTACATCAATTTATATAAGGATATAAAGATCTCTAATAAATGTAAATATATATTACTTTATATACATTTACATTATATATTACTATATATATTTACATTGTATATATCAGGAATATTTCTGTGTGTGTGTGTGTGTGTGTGTGTGTGTGTGTATACACACATATATACATATAGAATGTTACTCAGTCATAAAAAAGAATGTTATCTCTTCATTTGCAACAACACGGATGGAGCTTCAGAATATTATGCTAAGCCAAATAAAGCAGTTGGAGAATGACAAATGCCATATGATTTCATTCGTATGTGAAGTTTAAGAAAGAAAATGAAGAAACATGGGGGATTGGAGAGAAAAACCAAGAAACGGACTCTTAACTATGGAGAACAAAGTGATGGTTACTAGAGGGTGGGGGGGTAGATGGGTGAGTAGGTGAAGGGTATTAAGCAGGCTTTTGTGATGAGTACTGGGTGTTGTATGTAAGTGCTGAATAACTAAATTCTACACCTGAAACTAATATTACATTATGTGTTAACTAAGTCATAGTTAAAAAAAAACTTGAAGAAAAAAAATAAGACTCTATGTTTACTCTACTGGAAATAAAATTAAAATGCTAACTAAAGAATAAATAAATAAATAATCCCCAAGAGATGCCTGAAAAAATAATAATAAAAAGGAAAAATATTGCTGAGAAAATCTCTATCCATATGCTAATGAAAGATTTAGGAATCTTCTCTTATACCTTATACAAATATTAACTCAAAATGAATTTCAGACCTAAATGTAAATGCTAAAAGTTAAAAAGCATTAGGAAAAAATATAGAAGAAAACTTTTTGATATTGGTTGTAATAATGATTTCCTTAACTGATCCCAAAAGTATAGGCAATAAGAGAAAAAAATAGATAAATTGTACTTCACCAAAAGTAAGAACTTTTGTATATGAAAGTACAGTACCAGTAGGACAAAAACAGTGATCCACAGAATGGGTCAAAATATTTGTCAGACAGGGGTGTCTGGGTGGCTCAGTGGGTTAAAGCCTCTGCCTTCGGCTCATGTCATGATCCCAGGGTCCTGGGATCGAGCCCCACATCGGGCTCTCTGCTCCGCAGGGACCTGCTTCCTCCTCTCTCTCTGCCTGCCTCTCTGCCTAATTGCGATTTCTCTCTGTCAAATAAATAAAATATAAAAAAAATTTGTCAGACATATACAATAAGCAATCATTATTCACAACTGTTAAAGAACTCTCATAAATTAACAAGAAAAGCAACACCAAACAATTCAATTCAAAAGTAGGGAAATTACTTAAAATTTCATTCTCCAGAGAGATATATAAATGGTCAGTAAGAGGATTTAAATACACCCAATTTTCATAGTTATTAGGGAGATACAGATCAAAACCACAATGATATACCACTTCATATCCATTAGGATGACTTTATTTTTAAGAATATAAATTGGCAAGAATGTGGAGAAATTGGAATATTTATGTTTCTGCTGTGAAATTAAAATGGTAAGACTGCTGAAAAAAACAGCATGTTTGTTCTTCAAAAAGGAAAACATAAAATGCCATATGATCCCAAAATTCTACTTCTATGCATATATCTAAAAAGTCAAAATCAAGCATTTGCACACCAATGTTTATAGGAATTTTATTCACGATGGGTAAAATGAAGAAAGAACTCAAATATCCCTTAATGGATGAATTAATATAGAAAATGGGATACATTCATACAATGGGATATTATTCAGCCACAAAAAATATTGCATTTCTAATATATTCTATAATGTGGATGATTCTTGAAATCATTACATTAAGTAGAATAACCTAGACAAAAAAGGACATTATTACATGATGCCATTTGTATGAAGTTCTTAGATATGCAATCCATACAGACAGAGTTAAAATGGTGATTTCCAATGGCTGGAAAGTGGGGAAAATAGAAAGTTATTTAATAGGTGCAGAGTTTCAGTTTAGAATAATAATATGTTCTGATATGGATAATGATAATATATGCATATCTTTGTAAATGTACTTAATGCAAATTAACAGTACACTGAAAAATTATTTAGATAGCACATTTTATGCTGTGTGTGCTTTACCACACTAAGATTTTAAAAATGGAAAACTCTTGAAGAAAGTGAGAAAATATTATGAAGGAAACAAAAATGAACATACAACGTATAAAGATTTCTGAGATGCTGTCAATAGTGTGCTTAAAGGGAAATTTAAGATACTTAAAATTCGTATTAAAAAAAGAAAAGATGTCAAATAATTCTGTCACTTCCACTTTTGAAACTAGAGATAAAGAGAAAAATAAAATCAAAGCCAACACAATAAAGAATTAACAAAAATAAAAGCATAAATCAACAAAACTGAAAACAATAGAAATCAATAAATCTAAAACATTGTTTTTGAGGAGATCAGTGAAATTGGTTAACTTCTCACAAAAATGATGAAAACACAAATAATTAATATCAAGAATGAGTAAATGGATTTATTTATCTTCAATAGAAGCATTGTAATAATAATAAGGGTATAATGCAAATAATTCCACAAATATATATTCAGAAGCTTAAATAATAAATGAACAGTGTGAAAACCATAAACTGTCAAAATTCACCCAGGAGTGAAAAATAATATGAATAGGCCACTCAATATTAAAGGAATCGAATTAAGTTTAAAACCTTATGAAAAATAAACTAATGCAACATCATGTGTCAACTATAAAAGAAAGAAAGAAACAGAAAGGAGGGAGGGAGGAAGAAAGAAAAGAAGGAAAAAGAAAGAAACAGAAAGACGAAAGAAGGAAGGAAGGAAGGAAGGAAGGAAGGAAGGAAGGAAAGGAGAGAGAAAGAAAGGAGAAAGGAAGAATATGCTTTCCAGGGTTAATTACAGATCAAAAGAGTAAGAAGTGCAGAAACCTGGTCTGGAATAAAACTCCTAGTGAGAATAAACACAAACAGGAGGAAAGTCACACGCAAGAAGAAAGGAAAGAAGCAGACCCCACATAAGGCACCTCATATACCAGGACATGAACTGCCAAAATGAATCACCTTAATATTTAACTTTGAAAACTAGTGGGACTTAACTTCATGAGCTTTTAAAACAAGCTTAGTTTATGTCTAGGCACTTGAAGAATAAGTTGGCTTAGCTCTGGGACATCCTAAGATTCATATGAAACTGAGTCCCTGCCCTTAAAGAGCCAGCATAAGAAACAACCCCACCATGATATAGCATATAAGCAGTAGTTTGAAGGTCACCTGGGGTATGATATACATGAATAAAATTTACTTACCAATCTCAGATCCTGCATTGTAAAGGCAGGGCTTTTTAGGAGACTTCTCCATAAAAAAATGTTGGCAGTCACCTTTGCTCCCCATGACCAGCCTCAAGAGTCAGAATCACTGGAACCAGTTCAAACACCTTCCACTTACCTTCCTAACACTCTTGCCTGACCCTGCATTCTCCTGCTGATCCACCCTATCCAATACACTCCATTCAAAAAGAGTTTCTCCAAAGTAAGTATGGTCACATCACATCCTGTAATCATTTCCACCAGGGACAAATGCTACTCAAAAGTGACTCCTGCTCTATGGAGAGGGGAAAGATAATCACACTCACCAGTTTAAATGCAGCCCAAGCAGGAATACTGGAAGCAGATATGTGCTGTGAGTACTGGTTCTTCCCATGAAATAAAAACCTCAGAAGGAGACACAGTGAAAGATCCCTGAATTTTGGGGTCACTGAACTCCCAGAAGACAGATAGGAAACAGGCATCTTGTCTGGCTGCTGGGTTCACCAACCTACAAAAGCCTCTCAGAAGAAAAGACAGGAAAACACCCAGCAGGCTGGTGTTACTGCAGCTCCAGCAGAGGGAATCATGGAAGGCATATGTTTGGACTGATGAAGTCCAAACCTCTCAGTAGATGACATAGAGAGAACACACTACAGTTCAGGGCAACTGTAGCCCCAAGAAATAAACTGAAAGCAGGTATCATGTCTGACTGCTGATACCACCCAACTAGAAGCCAATGCTGGGCCCAGACTGTCCCCTTAATAGCAAGAGGACTAAGCCCTGACCACAATAATTAATGTGGGCCATTTCAGCCAATGGATAAAAGACAAATGCTGCTCAGACACAACAGTAAGATACACAAACCCCCCCTGGACAATGCCCCTGAAGTGTTCAGTTCTGGTGAACAGAAGACATTTTACTAAATGAAACCACAGAACCTCTTTATCATAAGGCCACTACTTTCAAGACAGAATTGTAGGTGACTTTCCTAATACTTAGAAATAAACACAGACAATTAGACAAAATGTGGAGATAAAAGAATATGTCCCAAGTGAAAGAACAGCAAAAGAACTAAATGAAATGTAGATAAGTTATATTCCTCATAAAGAGCTCACAGTAATAGTGATAAAGATACTTAATGGACTAGGAAAAAGAGTGGAAGATCTCAGTGGGACCGTAAACAAAGAGGCAGAACATATAAAGAAGAACTGATCTTCTAAGACTGGGTGGCTCAGTGGGTTAAGCCTCTGCCTTCAGTTCAGGTCATTACTCAGGGTCATGGGATTGAGGCCTGCATCAGGCTCTCTGCTCAGTAGGGAGCCTGCTTCTCCCTCTCTCTCTGCCTGCCACTCTGCCTTCATGTGAACTCTTTCTCTGTCAAATAAATAAATAAAATCTTTAAAAAAGAAGAACCCATCAGAGGTGAAGAACTCATTAACTGACATTAAAAATCCACTAGAGAGAATCAAGAGCAGATTAGTGGCGGCAGAAGCATGGATTAGTAACCTGGAAGACAGAGTATTACAAAGCAATAAAATTGAACAAACAAATAAAAAAAAAGAACAAAAATTAGTAAAGGGAACTCAGCAACATCATCAAGAATAATAACATTTGCATTATAGGGATCCCAAAAGAAGAGAGAAAGGGACAGAACATTTATTTGAAGAAAAACTAGCTGAAAACATCCCTAATCTGGGGAAAAAAACAGACATGCAGATCCAGGAATTACAGAGATCTCAAACAAAATCACAAGGAGGTCCACAAAAAGACACATAATAGTGAAAATGGAAGGAGTAGTGATAAAGAGATAATTTTAATATTAACAAGACAAAATTAAAAAATGCATACAAAGGACACCTTATAAGGCTATCTGCTGATTTTTCAATAGAAACAAGGCAAATAAGAAAAGTGTGGCATGATATATTCAAAGTTCTGAAAGGAAAAAAAATGTAATGAAGAAGACTCTACCCAATAAAGCTATCATTCAGAATGAAGAGAAAGAGAGAGAGAGAGAGAGAAATATAATAGGTTTACAGACAAAAACTAAGGAAGTTTATCACCACTAAACCTATCCTTCAGTAAACATTAAAGGAAATTCTTTGCAGGGAAAGAAAAAGTCATATTCACGAGTAAGAAAATTATGAAAGGAAAAGATTTCACAGGTGAATGCAGGCATAATAAATATAGTAGCTTAACCAATCACATATAAAACTAGTCCTGAGGTTAGGGCAAAAATGCAGTAAAATCAATTATATTTATAATTTATAAATTTATTTATTTATTTAAATTTATAAATTTATTTATAAAAATCAGTCAAGGGATTCACAAAATAAAAGAATGTAATGTATGACATCATATACATAGAATTTGGTGCAAAGGTAAAAATCTAGTGCTTTTAGAATGTGCCTAAACTTTAATGATCATCAAATAAATACATACATATATATATATATATATATATATATATATATATATACATAAAACTACATATATATACATAAAACAAAACAAATCATAAATCTGTAATTTATATATAAAAATCAAAGAGAAAGCAATCCAAGTACATCAATAAACAACATCGAACCACAAGGTAAGAAAACAAAAGAAGAAAGGAACAGACAACTACAAAAACAAACAGAAAACAAGCACAAAACAGAAATAAATGCATAACTTTCAAAAATGACTTGAATGTGAATAAACTAAATGTTCCAATAAAAAATATAAGTTACCTACCTGCATTGATAAAAAAAAAACCAAGATCTACCTATATGCTACCTATGAGAAACTCAATTCAGATCTAATAATGTATGGTAATTGAATGTAAAGAACTGATATAATATTTACCTTGCAAATGGGGGAAAAAAACGAAAGCTAAGGTAGGAATACTTATATCAGAAAAACGGTCTTTAAAACAAAGTCTGTAATAGGGTGCCTGGGTGGCTCAGTGGGTTAGGCCTCTGCCTTCAGCTCAGGTCATGATCTCAGGGTCCTGGGATCGAGCCCCACATCAGGCTCCCTGCTCAGCAGGGAGACTTCTTCCCCCTCTCTCTGCCTGCCTCTCTGCCTACTTTTGATCTCGATATCTCTCTCTCTCTCTCTCTCTCTCTCTGTCAAATAAATAAATAATTTTTTAAAAGTCTGTAAAAAGAGACAAAGAAGGAGACTAATGATAAAGGGAACAATCCAACAAAAGAATATAATAATTATAAATATTTAGGCACCCAATATAGGAGAAGGTAAACACATAAACCCACTATTAAGACAAGAAGGAAGAAATTGACAGTAACATTAATATTAGGAGACTTTAACAACTGACTTAAATCAATGGATAGGTCATCCAGACAGATCATCCAGACAGGAAAACAGTGCCTTTGAATGACAAAGTCACCCAAATGGATCTATGAGATATATTCAGGACATCCCATCTGAAAACACCAGAATGTACATTCTTTTCAAGTGTGTGTGGAACATTCTCCAGAACAGATAATATTAGGCCAGAAAACAAGTTTAAATGAATTCAAAATATTTAAGCCCCACCGTGTATCTTTTTGAAACTATTTAAACCCCACTGTGTATCATTTCCAAACAAAATGGTATAAAACTAGAAAACAATCACAAGAAAAAATATGGAGGGGTACCTGGGTGGCTTAGTTGGTTAAGCTTTGCCTTTGGTTCAGGTCATGATCTCAGGGTCCTGGGATCAAGCCCCACACTGGGCTCCCTGCTCAGCAGGGAACATGCCTCTCCCTCTTCCTCTACTGCTGTTCCCCCTGCTTGTGTTCTCTCTCTCTCTCTCTCTCTCTCTCTCTCTGCCAAATAAATAAATAAAATGTTAAAAAAAGAAAAAAAATATAGAAAGAACATGAATACATAAAGGTTAAATGATATGCTACTAAACAATGGATGAGTAAATCCAGAAATCAATAAGGAAATAAAAATATATATGGAGACAAAAGAAAATGAAACAACAACAACAACAATCAAAAACATTTAGATGCAGCAAAAGTTGTTCCAAGAGGATTATACCAAAACAGGGCTATGCCAATAAGTGAGAAAAATCTCAAAATAAAAGCAAAACAAACAAACAAACAAACAAAAAAACAAAAAAAACAAAACAAAACAAAAAAAAAACCACCTACCCTTTCATCAAAAGAAGCTAGAAAAAGAAGAACAAAGCCCAAAGCCAGTAGAAGGAAGGAAATAATAAAAATGAAAGCAGAAATAAATGAAAGAGTGACTAAAGAATATTGAACAGATAGATGAAATCAGGAGATGATTATTTTAAAAGAAAAATGAAGGTGATAAACTTTCAAAGGAACAATAAAGTTGATAAACTTTCAGCCATACTCATAAGACAGAGGGAGGAGGGGAGAAAGAAAGCAAGAGAGAGAGAGAGAACTCAAAGAAATAAAATCAGAAATGGACGAGTGGAAATTATAGCTGACACCAGAGAAATACAAAGGATTATAAGAAAATAATATGGGGGCGCCTGGGTGGCTCAGTGGGTTAAAGCCTCTGCCTTCAGCTCAGGTCATGATCCCAGGGTCCTGGGATCGAGCCCCGCATTGGGTTCTCTGCTCAGCAGGGAGCCTACTTCCTCCTTTCTCTCTCTCTGCCTGCCTCTCTGCCTACTTGTAATCTCTGTCTGTCAAATAAATAAATAAAATATTTAAAAAGAAAAAAAAAGAAAGAAAATAGTATGAAAAATTATAAGCCAAAGTTGGACAACATATAAGACATGAATAAATTGCTAGAAACGTAACCTTTCTAAAATGAATTTAAAAAGAAATAGAGAAGATGGTGGATGAGTAGGGGAACCTAATTTCATCTGGTCTCTGGAAATCACCTAGATAGTTATCAAATCATCTGAACATGTGCAAAAGCAACCAGAGATCTGAGAAAAGAATTGCTACCATGCTACAAACAGAAAAGTGAGCACTTTTGCAAGGTACGAGGTACAGAGATATGAATCTGAGGTGAAATATTAGAAGATAAACTTCTGGGTAGGGAGCCTCTATAATCCAGGTAACAAACTGTTACAAGCAATGGAGCACAAAATCAGAACTTTTCGAAGCTTGCCCTAAAGGTGCTCAGGAGGTAGAGAAGGGTGGAATCTAAGGTGGGACAGTGTGGTCTCATGATCCCTGGGGTCACAATAAGAATGGGAAGACTGAGTGTGACTGAGTTTCCAGGCATTGAAGGGGGGAAGCCAGTTGCAGACAGTGAGCCCAGGTGCTGATTTTCTACTTGGTGTTGCCATAAACACTTAAAGGCTGAATGGTCATACAACCACTCTCTGACCAGGGGTCCAACAAAAGAAAGAACCACAGGAGATGCCCCCCAGACACACACACCCCTAGGAAGAATGGTCACAGGCTGGGTGAAGACAGAGTTTGTATGAAAACCATGGAAACAAGAGTGATTGGCTGCTTTTCTGTGAAGGCTCACTTAAGACTGGTGGGTGGGAACTTTCAGTTCCAGGGCTAGAGGTATGGGCACTGCCATTTTCAGCCCCCTCACTGGCTCCAGAGCTGCTTACACTGAGCCTGCCCCCCTGGCAAGGGGGCGTGCAATTCCACCCAGGCAGAGACACCTGAGAATCAGAGCAAAAGGGCCTTTGTCTAGAAAATCAGTAGGAACTTCTGGGTAATTACAAGTGTGCTGATCATCCAGAACTATAATACTCCAGCTCTTGGGGAAAGAATTATATAGCATTCCTGCTTTCTTCTTATTATTCTTTAGTCCTTCACTCCTATATTTTATTTACTTTTCAGCTATTTTCTTATTTTATCAATTATTTTTGTCTTTTTAAAATTTCCACTCATGTTTTAGAAAGATATTTTTCATGTTTTGGCTTCCTTTAATTATTATATATATATATATATATGGAGTATAATTTTATATATTTTATTTCTATTTATATATTGTTTTATATTTTATATATAAGGGGTATAATATTTATATATATTTTATATATTATATATATTTTATGTGTATATATATATATTTTTTCCTATTTTGAAATCTAGTTTTTCCTGATAAACAGACAAAAATACACCCAGGATCCAGTTTATTGTTCTAGTCTGTTCAAATTCTTTTTTCTTTTTTCTTTTTATTATAATTTCTATGCACTTGACAGAGAGTGAGCACAAGTAGGCAAAGTAGCAGGTAGAGGAAGTGGGAGAAGCAGAATTTCTGCTGAGCAAGGAGTCAGATGTGGGCTCTATCCCAGGACCCTGGGAAGATGACATGAGCAGAAGGCAGTCATTTAACCAACTGAGCCATGCAGGTGTTCCTATTCTGTTCAAATTCCTGTTTCAATTTATTCTCTGTCTATTTTTTTTCTTTTTTCTTTTCTTTTCTCTCTCTCTCTCTCTCTTTTTTCTTTTGGTTTTTGTTGTCTCCTGATTTGTGTAGTTATATTTTTCTAGTGTCAATGCTGATATATCTATATCTATAGATATAGATATAGATATAGATATAGATATAGATATAGATATAGATATATAGATATCTATATCTATATCTATATCTTTGGGGTAAATACATAGTGCAATTGCTGGGTTGTAGGGTAGCTCTATTTATGACTACTTGAGGAACCTTTATACTGTTTCCCAGAGTAGCTCTATTGGCTTGTTTTCCCATCAAACAGTGTAAGAGGGTTTCCCTAACTCCATATCTTTGTCAATATCTGTGTTTCCTGACTTATTACTTTTAGCTATTTTAGCTGGTGTGGGATTGTATCTCATTGTGATTTTGATTTGTATTTACCTGATGGAGAGTGATGTAGAGCATTTTCTCATGTGTCTATTGGCCATGTGTTTTTCTTCTTTGGAGAAATATCTGTTCGTGCCTTAAGCCCATTTCTTGACTAGATTTGTTTTTGGGTGCTGAGTTTGAAAAGTTCTTTATAGATCATGGTTACTAACTCTTTATCCTTTTTTATAATAATCTTTTTTTGATTAAATAATTTTCCTTCTTTGTGTACACTGGAATGCTATATTCCCTATGTATTTTACAGAGTTACAAAACATCTCTCATTTTAAATATTACCCCAAAAGTAATTTCAGAAAAAAGATTGTGAAACTAAACAACTTTTAAAAAATAATATGGACAATAAATTTTCAAACAAAACTGGATTAATAAGATTTCTTGCCTACTTAAGTACATGACAGATTTCTTGCCCCAGTCCCTTTACTCAAATAAAACAAAACAAAACAAAATTTAAAAACCTAATGTGGAAATCAAGCCAGAGATAAGAATTCTTCCCTGATGCAGTTAAGGGAAAGGGAAAGGCCAGATTTTTTTTGGCAAAGAGTTCCAACCATTAGCCCTTTATTTTTAACAAGATATTGAAAATACCTTCTCCCATTTCATAGGTTGTTTTTTAGTATTATTGAGTGTTTCCTCCTTTGCTGTGCAGAAGCACTTTATCTTTTTTTTCTAAGATTTTATTTATTTATTTGACATAGAGAGAGAGAAATATCACAAATAGGCAGAGAGACAGGCAGAGACAGAGAGGGAACCAGACTCCCAGCTGAGCAGAGATCCTGATGTGGGCCTCGATCCCACGACCTTGAGACCATGACCTGAGCCGAAGGCAGAGGCCTAACCCACTGAGTCACCCAGGTGCCCCAAAGCATTTTATCTTGATGAAGTTCCAATAGTTAATTTCTGCTTTTGTTTCCCTTGCTTTTGGAGACATGTCTAGCAATAAGTTCCTGTGGCCATGGTCAAAGAGGTTGCTGCCTGTGTGCTTCTCTGGATTTTGATAGTTTCCTAACATGTAGATATTTCACCTATTTTGAGTTTGCCTTGGTGTATGGGTGAGAAAATGGTCCAGTTTCATTCTCCCATGAATGGCTATTCAGTTTTCACAGTACCATTTGTTGAAGAGACTGTCTGTTTCCATTGGATATTCTTTTCTGCTGGTTGAAGATTAGTTGACCATAGAGTTGAGGGCCCATTTCTGGGTGCTCTGGTCTCTTCCACTGATCTATGTATCGGTTTTCATGCCATTGCCATGCTGTCTTGATGATCACATCTTTGTAATATAAGTTGAAGTCAAGCATTATGATGTCACCAGGTTTGATTTTCTATTTCAATATCCATCTGTCTATTTGGGGTCTTTCTGGTTCCATACAAACTTTAGGATTATTTGTTCTAGCTCCGTAAAAAACATCAGTGGTATGTTGATAGGGATTGCATTGATATGTATATTGTTGTGGGTAGCATAGACATTTTAATAATATTTATTCTTACAATCTGTGAACATGGAAAAGTTTTCCATTTTTTGTGTCTTCCTCAATTTCATTCACAAGTGTTCTGTAGTTTTAAAAATACATATCCTTTGCCTTTTTGGTTGTGTTCATTCCTAGGAATCTTATGGTATTTTGTGCAATTATAAATGAGATCAGTTCCTTAATTTCTTTTTCCTCTGTCTCATTGTTAGTGTACGGAAATGGAACAGAATTCTGTGCATTGATTTTATATCCTGCCATTTTCCAGAATTCCTGTATGAGAACTAGCAATTTTGTGGAGTGTTTTGGGGTTTCCCAGAGTACCTTGTCACCTGTGAAGAATGAAAGTTTGAATTCTTATTCACCAATATGAATGCCTTTATTTCTTTTTGTTGTCTGCTGAGGCTAGAACTTCTAGCAATCTGTAAATCAGCAGTGGTGAGATTGGTCATCCCTGTCCTTCCTAACCTTAGGGGTAAAGCTTTCAATTTTTTCCCCATTGTGAATGATATTCACTGTGGGCTTTTGTATATGTCTTTTATGATATTAATGTATATGCCTTCTATCCCTACATTGTCGAGAGTCTTATTCAGGAAAGGATGCTATATTTTGTCAAATGTTTTTTCTGCATTAATAGAGAGGATCAGATTATTCTTGTCCTTTCTTTTATTAATGTGATATATCACATTTATTTATTTGCAAATTTTGAACCACCTTGCAGGCCAGAAATTAATCCCAGTTGGTCATGGTGAATAATCCTTTTAATTTACTGTAGGATCCAATTGGCTAGTATCTTGCTGAGAATTTTTGCATCCATGTTCATCAGGGATATTGGCCTGTAATTCTCCTTTTTGGTGGGGTCTTTGTCTGGTTTTGGAATCAAGGTAATGTTGGCCTCATAGAACAAGTTTGGAAATCTTCCTTCTATTTCTATTTTTTGAAACAGCTTCAGAATTATAGCTATTATTCTTTTTTAAATATTTAGTATAATTAACCTGGGAAGCCTTCAGGCCCTGGACTCATGTTTGATGGGATAATTTTGATTCCTATTTCAATTACCTTGCTGGTCATGGGTCTGTTCATGTTTTGTATTTCTTCCCATTTCAGTTTTGGTAGTTTATAAATTTTTAGGAATGCATCCATTTTTTCCAGATTGCCTAATCTGTTGACATATAGTTGCTCAGAATATATTCTTATAATTGCCTGTATTTCCTTTTTGTTGGTCATGATCTCTCCTCTTTCACTTATGATTTTATTAATTTTGGCCCTTTCTCTTTTGTTTTTGATAAGTCTGGCTAGGGTTTTATCAATGTTATAACTGTTTCAAAGAACTAGCTTCTAGTTTCATTGATCTGTTCTAATGTCTTTTGCTTTCAGTTTCATTGATTTCTACTCTAATCTTTACTATTTCTCTTCTCCTGCTTAGTTTATGTTTTATTGCCATTCTTTTTTCAGCTCCTTTAGGTGTAAGGTTAGCTTAGGTACTTGAGATTTTTCTATATTTTTGAGAAAGACTTATATTGCTTTTTAGTTCCTTCTTAGGACCATCTTTGCTGCATCTTGACGGTTTGGAACAGTTGTGTTTTCATGTTCATTTGTTTCCATGATTTTTCTTACTCTTCTTTGATTTCTTGGTTGTCTCATTCATTCTTTTTAGTGGGATGTCCTTTAACCTCCAAGTGTTTGAGTTTCTTCCAAATTTCCTCTTGGTATTGTGTTCAACTTTCAAAGCACTGTGGCCTGAAAATATATAGGGAATAATTCCAATCTTTTGGTACTGGCTTTAAATGGATTTGTGACCTAGTATGTGATCTATTCTCAAAGATATTCTATGTACATTCCAGAATAGTGTATATTCTGTTGGTTTAGGATGGAATGCTCTGTATAGATCTGTGAAGTCCATCTGATCCAATGTGTCATTCAAAACCCTTGTTTTCTCCTTGATCTTCTGTTTGAATGATCTGTCCATTGCTGTGAGTGGGGTGTTAAATTCGCCTACTATTGTGTTGTTATCAATGTGTTTCTTTAATTTTGCTATTAATTAGTTTATGTAATTGTCTGCTCTGTACTTGGAGCATAAATATTTATAATTGTTAGATCTTCTTATTGGACAGACCCTTTCAGTATGATACAGTGTCCCTCTTCGTCCCTTACGACAGACTTTGTTTTAAAATCTAAATTGTCTGATATAAAGATCGCTACCCCAGCCTTCTTTTGAAGTCCATTAACATGATAATTGGTTCTCCAGCCCTTCACTTTCAATCTGGACGTGTCTTTGTATCTAAAAGTAGTCTCTTGTTGACTGTATATGGATGGGTCTTTCTTTTTTATCCAATCTGATATCCTATGTCTTTTATTAGAACATTTTGCCCATTTGCATTCAGAGTAACTAGAGAAAGACATGAATTTAGTGCCATTGCATTACCTGTAAAGTCACTGTTCCTGTAGATTGTCTCTGTTCCTTTCTGCTCTATTTTACTCTTGGGCTCTCTCTTTGTTTACAGGATACCCTTTAATATTTTTTGTGGGACTGGTTTAGTGATCACAAATCCTTTTAGTTTATTTGTCCTGGAAGCTCTTTATCTCTCCTTCCATTCTGAGTGACAGCCTTGCTGGATTAAATATTCTTGGCTGCATGTTTTTCTCATTTAGTATACTAAATATATCAGGCCAACCCTTTCTGGCCTGCCAGACCTCTGTGGATTCGTCTGCTTCCAGTCTAATGGTTCTAGCATTAGGTTAAGGACCTCTTGTTTTGAGTTGCTTTCAGGATTTTCTTTTATTTCTGAAAATTGAAAGCTTCAATACTTTATGTTGGGATGTCGATCCATTTCTCTTTTTATTATTTGGGGATTGGGCAGATTCTCTCTACCTCCTGGACTCAAATGCCTGTTTTCTTCTCCATATTAAGGAATTTCTCAGCTGTGATTTTCTCAAAAATACCTTCTGCCTCTCTTTATTTCGTCCTCTGGAACCTCAGTTATTCTAATATTGTTTTGCTTTATGGTATTGCTTATTCATGAAGCTTTCCCTCATGATCCATTTGCTATTTTTCTCCCTTTTCCTCAGCTTCCTTGTTTTTCACCATTTTATCTTCTATGTCACTGACTCTATTTTCTGCCTCATTTACTGTAGCTGTAGAGTGTCCATTTTAGACTTCATTTAAGTTAAAACATTTTTAATTTTTATCTGATTAGATTTTAGTTTTTTTAAAAATTTCTGCATTAAGGGATTCTCTAGTGTCTTCTATGTTTTTTTCAAGCCCAGCTGGTATCTTTATAATCATTTTTCTTAATTTCACATCAGAAATACTACTTATATCCATGTTAATTAATGATGGCAGAGAGTATCACCTCTGGTTCTTTCTTTTGTTGTGAATTTCTCCTTCTAGTCATTTTGTTCAGGGAATTGTAGATGAACAAGAGAACAAAATAAAAAATATCAACTACAATCCCAGCTAAATACACACTTGATAAATCAGAAGAGTCAGAACAATATAGGAAAGAAAAAAGGGGGGGGAGAGAATATAATCTCATAGTTGGAGAAAACAGGGGGATACACTTATTTCTCAGTATATTTTGGTCTGTTTGTTGGAGACACTACATCCTAAGTGCAAAGAAACCTATCTATATGGATATATAGGGATATAATATTGAAATGGAAGCCAAATTTGAAGAATATATCTATAATAGGTAAATATAAAAATCAAAATTAAAAAAAAGACAAGAAAGAGTTGATAGAATAAGAAATTAGTTGAAAATTAAAAGGGAAAAACATAAAAATAAAATTTTAAACTGAAAGACTAAGGAATCATGTGGAAAATACCACAAATTCTATATGCTATTTCCCCCTAGTACAGGAGTTTATTGGTTCTGTGTGATCCATTAATTTCTTATTAGCCTGATATTCCTGCTTTTCTGGAGGAGGGGCCTGTTGCATTGATTCTCTGCCCAGGCAGAGTTTCAGTGCCTCTTGTCAGAGGGCTGGGCTCAGCATAAGCTGCTTAGGATTGTTCTATTTGGCTTTTGTTCCCTGAAGGCTTTCCATATTGCTTAAGTATATGGGGAAAAAATGATAGCCTCCTAATCTCCAACCCCAGAGCTGATTGATCATGACCCCTACTCTTCAGTGCACCCTCAGGGAAATTAGTCAATCACTTTTATGTGGGCCAAACTTTGCAAACTCCTGTGGTGCACACCCACACTGATCCTCCCAGGAGGAGGATGGTCCCCAGGGTTCTGCTTCTTGCTGGGCCCCTTCTTCAGGAATGCTTTCCTGATAATAACTCAGTTCACAGCTGATGACAATGCCAAGCTGAAAGTCCACTCCTGGGCTTATTGATTGTAGCCTGATTCCCCACTCCAATGCTTGGAAACTCTGCCACACTAAGGACCCCTCATTCTTTCTGTGAGCCTGGGGATCCTGACATCACACTGTCTCACCTGGGATTCTCCCTCGCTTTGCCATCTGATCACCTTTTAGACAGGGACATCCCATAACCAGAGCAGACTTCTAAAAATTCTGATTTTTGCTCTGCCTACTATATCGCTTTCCTATAGCCAGATTATGGTGTCTATTCCACCCACCATTTATCTTTTAATATATACCCACCAATTAACTTCTCCATACCTCCTACCTTGCAAAAAGTGGTCGCTTTTCTATTTATAGAATTGCACCAATTCTTTTCTTAGATCTCAGGTTGAATTCACAGGTGTTCAGAATGATTTGGTACATATCTACAGGAATTTAAGGAAACAGATGAAACAAGGGTCCCCTACTCTTCCACCATATTCCCAGAAAAGATGTTGATCATCTTTTCATGTGTTTTTTGGCCATATGTTTTTATTTGGGAAATGTCTATAATGGCGCTGTGTTATTTTTTAATCAGATTGTTTATTTTTTGTTGCTGAGTTGTATACTCTTGTTTAAAAAGTTAAATATTAATCTCTTATTAAATACATCATTTGCAAATATCTTCTCTCATTCAGTAGGTTATTTTTTATTATTACTTTATGACGGTTTTCTTTGCTGTAAAAAACCCTTTTTTTTTATTTTGACATAGTCCTAATAGTTTATTTTTGTTTTTGTTTCCCTTCCTTAGGAGACATATCTAGAAAACTATTACTATGGCCGATGTCTGAACACTAACTCCCTGTTATCTCATCTAGTACTCTTATGGGTTCAGGTCTCCTGTTGAGATCTTTAATTAATTTTTTTTCTTTTTTTAATTAACTTATTTTTTCAGTGTAACAGTATTCATTGTTTTTGCACAACACCCAGTGCTCCATGCACAACGTGCCCTCCCTATTACCCACCACCTGTTCCCCCAACCTCCCACCCCTGACCCTTCAAAACCCTCAGGTTGTTTTTCAGAGTCCATAGTCTCTTATGGTTTGCCTCCCCTTCCAATTTTTTTTTTATAAACATATAATGTATTTTTATCCCCAGGGATACAGGTCTGTGAATCGCCAGGTTTACACAGTTCACAGCACTCACGATAGCACATACCCTCTCCAATGTCCATAACTCCCTCCCCCTCTCCCAACCCCACCTCCTCCCAGCAACCCCCAGTTTGTTTTGCAAGACCAACAGTCATTTATGGTTTGTCTCCCTCCCAATCCCATCTTGTGACATTGCTGCTATAAACATTCAGGTACACGTGCCCCTTCGGATCACTGTGTTTGTATCTTTAGGGTAAATACCCAGTAGTGCAATTGCTGGGTCATAGGGTAGTTCTATTTTCAACATTTTGAGGAACCTCCATGCTGTTTTCCAGAGTGGTTGCACCAGCTTGCATTCCCACCAACAGTGGAGGAGGGTTCCCCTTTCTCCACATCCTCGCCAGCATCTGTCATTTCCTGACTTGTTAATTTTAGCCATTCTGACTGGTGTGAGGTGATATCTTATTGTGGTTTTGATTTGTATTTCCCTGATGCCGAGTGACGTGGAGCACTTTTTCATGTGTCTGTTGGCCATGTGGATGTCTTCTTTGCAGAAATGTCTGTTCATGTCCTCTGCCCATTTCGTGATTGGATTGTTTGTTCTTTGGGTGTTGAGTTTCCTAAGTTCCTTATAAATTTTGGATACTAGCCCTTTATCTGATATGTCATTTGCAAATATCTTCTCCCATTCTGTCAGTTGTCTTTTGGTTTTGTTAACTGTTTCCTTTGCTGTGCAAAAGCTTTTGATCTTGATGAAATCCCAATAGTTCATTTTTGCCCTTGCTTCCCTTGCCTTTGCTGTTGTTCCTAGGAAGATGTTGCTGCAGCTGAGGTCAAAGAGGTTGCTGCCTGCATTCTCCTCAAGGATTTTGATAGATTCCTTTCTCACATTGAGGTCCTTCATTCATTTTGAGTCTATTTTCGTGTGTGGTATAAGGAAGTGGTCCAATTTCATTTTTCTGCATGTGGCTGTCCAATTTTCCCAGCACCATTTATTGAAGAGGCTGTCTTTTTTTCCATTGGACACTCCTTCCTGCTTTGTCAAAGATTAGTTGACCATAGAGTTGAGGGCTATTTCTGGGCTCTCTATTCTGTTCCATTGATCTATATGTCTGTTTTTGTGCCAGTACCATGCTGTCTTGATGATGACAGCTTTGTAATAGAGCTTGAAGTCCGGAATTGTGATGCCACCCACTTTGGCTTTCTTTTTCAATATTCCTTTGGCTATTCGAGGTCTTTTCTGGTTCCATATAAATTTGAGGATTATTTGTTCCATTTCTTTGAAAAAAATGGATGGTATTTTGATAGGGATTGCATTAAATGTGTAGATTGCTTTAGGTAACATAGACATTTTCGCAATATTTATTCTTCCAATCCAGGAGTATGGAACATTTTTCCATTTCTTTGTGTCTTCCTCAATTTCTTTCATGAGTACTTTATAATTTTCTGCATATAGATTCTTAGCCTCTTTGGTTAGGTTTATTCCTAGGTATCTTATACTTTTGGGTGCAATTGTAAATGGGATTGACTCCTTAATTTCTCTTTCTTCTGTCTTGTT
This sequence comes from Meles meles, assembly GCF_922984935.1. Lineage (NCBI taxonomy): Eukaryota > Metazoa > Chordata > Mammalia > Carnivora > Mustelidae > Meles > Meles meles. The sequence goes on from NC_060087.1 coordinate 70,181,422, forward strand.
GTTGGTGTACAGAAATGCAACTGATTTCTGTGCATTGATTTTATATCCTGACACTTTACTGAATTCCTGGACAAGTTCTAGCAGTTTTGGAGTGGAGTCTTTTGGGTTTTCCACATATAGTATCATATCATCTGTGAAGAGTGATAGTTTGACTTCTTCTTTGCTCATTTGGGTGCCTTTAATTTCTTTTTGTTTCTGATTGCTGAGGCTAGGACTTCTAGTACTATGTTGAATAGCAGTGGTGATAATGGACATCCCTGCCATGTTCCTGACATTAGCCAAACTATGGAAAGAACCCAGATGTCCATCAACAGATGAATGGATAAAGAAAATGTGGTATATATACACAATGGAATACTATGCAGCCATCAAAAGAAATGAAATCTTGCCATTTGCGACAACGTGGATGGAACTAGAGGGTATCATGCTTAGTGAAATAAGTCAATCGGAAAAAGACAACTATCATATGATCTCCCTGATAGGAGGACATTGAGAAGCAACATGGGGGGCTAGGGGGATAGGAGAAGAATAGATCTTTAATTAATTTTGAATTAATTTTTGTATATGGTGTTAGAAAGTAGTCCAGTTTCATTCATTTACATGTATCTATTCAGTTTTTCCAGTACCATTTACTGTAAAGACTGTTTTTTTTCCTCTTTGTATTTCCTTGCCTGCTTTGTCAGATTAATTGGCCATACATTTGTGTGTTTATTTCTGCGTTGTCTCTTCTATTACATTGATCTATGTATTTATTTTTCTAACAATATCATACTGTTTAGGTTACAACAGTTTTGTATTATACCTTGAAATCTGGAATTATGGTACCTCCAGTTTTGTTCTTCTTTCTCAGGATTGCTTTGGTTATTCAGGGTCTTCTGTGGTTCTATATAAATTTTAGTATTATTTGTTTTAATTTTGTGTAAAATGCTTTTGGTATTTTGATTGGAATAACATTGAATCTGTAAATTGCTGTGAATAATATGGACATTTTGACAATAGGAATTCTTCCAATCCATGAGCATGGAATATCTTTCAATTGTTTGTCTCATTTTCCATTTCTTTCATCAGTGTTTTATAGTTTTTGGAGTGTAGGTCTTTAACCTTTTTGATGAATTGTATTCCTTAGTATTTTTTTTATGGAACTCTAAATGGCATTTTTTAAAATTTCCTATGACTTTTTAAAAAAATATTTATTCACTTATTTATTTATTTATTATTTATTTATTTATTTATTTATTTATTTATTTATTTATTAGAGAGAGAGAGTATGAGGCTGAGAGGGGCAGAGGGAGAGAGAAACTCCAGCAGACTTCATGCACAGTACAGAGCCTGACACATGGCTCATTTTCATAATCCTGAGATCATAACCTGACCTAAAACCAAGTCAGACTCTTAACCAACTGTGCCACCTAGGCATCCCTCTGTGACTTTGTTTTTAGTGTATAGAAAAGCTATAGATTTGTGGGTATTAATGTTGCATCTGGGAATTTACTGAATTCATTTATTACTTCTAATAGTTTTTGATGGAGACTTTAAGATATTCTGTATATAGTATTTTGTTTTCTGCAAATTGACTGACTAACTTTGTTTTTACCAATATTGATTTCTCCTATTTCTTTTTCTCATCTTATTTCTGTGGCTAGTACTTCCAGTAATATGTTGAATAAAAGTGGGGAGAGTAGACATCCTTATCTTGTTCCTGACCTTATAGGTAAAAGTTACAGTTTCTTTTTCCCCACTCAATATAATGTTTGTTGTGGATTTATCATATATGGACTTTATTATTTTGAAGTATGTTCCCTCTAAAACTACTTTGTTGAGGGTTTTATCATGAATGGATGTTTTACTTTGTCAGGTGCTTTTTCAACATCTATTGAGAGTATTATAAGCTTTTTATCCTTCATTTTGTTGATGTGATATATGACATTGTTTGATTTGCAAATATTGAACTATCTTTGCATCCTTGGAATACATACCACCTGATTGAGGTGACTGATCCTGTTAATGCATTGTATGCAGTTTTCTATTTTTTTTTTGGATTTTTACATATTTTTTTCATCAGAGATATTTGTCTATAGTTTTCTTTTTGTAGTATTTTTGTCTGGTTTTGGTAAAGTTTCTTTAACATATTTTTCCCTAAAGATGGTTTAATGGTGATAAACTCTTTTATCTTTTGCTTGTCTAGAAAACCACTTTTCTTTCAAATTTGAATGATAACCTTGCTGGGTAGTTTTTTCTTTCTTTATTTTTATTTCAACACTCTGTATATATCATGTGGCTCCCTTTTGGCCCACAAAGTTGCTGCTGAAAATCAGCTGATAATCTTATAGGTTTTCCCTTGTAGGTAACTTTGTTTCTCTCTTGCAGCTTTTATGATTCTCTTTATCTTTAACCTTTGACATTTTAATTATATGTCATGGTGTGGACATCCTTTGGTTAATCTTGTTTGGAACTCTGTGATTCTTAGACTTGGACGTCTATTTCCTTCCCTGGTTTAGGTTAGTTTTCAGTTGTAATTATTTCACATAACTTTTCTATACATTTTTTCTCCCCCATCTTCTTTTGGGCCCTCTATAATGAGAATGCTATTCACTTGATGTTGTACAAGAGATCTCTTAATCAATCCTCATTATTTTAGAAGAGTTATTTATCTCAGAAAGGAGGGGAAGGGTAGAGAGAGGGAGAGACTCTCAAACAGACTCCATGCTGAGCATGGAACCTAACAGTGGCTTGCTCTCAGGACTCTGAAATCATGATCTGGGCCAAAATCAAGAGTTGGATGCTTAACTAACTGAGTCACCCAGGAGCCCCTCAATCCTCATTTGTAAAGTTATTTTCTCTTTTTGCTCCCAAGTCTATGTGCTTCCTATTACCTTGACTTTCAGATTGCTGATGCATTCTTCTATAACCTCTAATCTACTGTTGACTCACTCTAGTGTTTTTCTTTTTATTTCAGTTACTATATTCATCAACTTTGATTTGTTCTTTTTAATATTTTCTGCATTTTTATTGAAGGTGTCACTGAGTTTTCCACTCTTTTCTTCAGCCTGGTAAGTAACTTTACAATCATTATGTTTTTTTGTTTGTTTGTTTGTTTTAAACAAGCATATTGCTTGCTTCATTTAGTTGTTTTTCTGATTTTTGTTTTGTTTTGTTTTGTTTTTTCCTTGCTCTTTCTTTTGGAGCATATACTTCTGTCTACCTGCCTTGCCTGACTTTGTGTATTTTTTACTATGGATTAAGTGGATTTTTTTTTTTAAAACTTAAACAACTTGTCTTGTATATGGTGTGTCCTATGCAGACTGTGTGTGCTTGTTGATTTTTGCTTGCTGGCTGGCTGGGCCTGTGGTTGTGTATGTTAGTTACTCTTTTAAGCCAGTTTTTGCAGAAAGAAGAAAAAAACAAAATAATATTAACAAAAAAGAAAATAATAATGAAATAAAAGAACAGAAGAAATTTTTAAAAAGAAGAAAAGAAAAAAGACAAGAAAGAAAATTTTAAAAAAGAAAATAAAAGCAAAACAAAAAAAATTAAAGTATAAAATTGAAAAAATTAAAAAAATAAATACCCTCCCCCACAAAACCACAGCTTGTTTTCTGTGTTTTTAGGACCTCAGGGAGGCTAGTGTAGGCTTGTGAAACCTGGGCTTGCTGAGATGCAAGCTCTCTGTGACAGTTGGAACCACCTGTAATGGTATCAGTACCACCCAATTGTGGCATTCAAACACACCCTTTACAATGTCTAAACCCAGCTCTGGTCTGTGTTTTTAAGGGGACAAGAGAGAGAATTCAGCACTACGTGATGTATGGAATTCTTGAATCACTATATTATATACCTGAAATTAATATAACATTGTATGTTATAGACTAGACTTAAAATAAAATGATAAAAAAGAAAAAAATAAAATGTGAATGGATTCAAATAGACATTTTTCTAAATAATGCATGCAAATGGCTAATAGATATATTAAAAATGTTCAACATCACTAATATTCAGGGAATAAAAGTCAAAACAATATTGACCTATCACCTTTCACTTGTTAAGATGGTTATTATTAAAAAAAAAATAGAAAAACACAAGTGGTAGAGAAATTTCAATTCTTGTACACTATCAATGGAAGTGTAAAATGCTGCAGTTGCTATGAAAGACAGAATGGAGGTTACTAAAAAAATTAAAAAAAATAGAACTACCATAAGATAAAAATTCCACTTCTGTATATTCTTAATAGTATTGAAATCAGGATTTCAGGGCGCCTGGGTAGCTCAGTGGGTTAAAGCCTCTGCCTTCAGCTCAGGTCAGGGTCTCAGGGTCCTGGGATCGAGGGTAATTTATGTTATTTACCATCAAAAAGTTAATTATCATTGTATAGTTTACTATACAATAACATTATACTATACAATATAACATTGTATAGTTACTGTCTTGTTTTCCATTGTTCTATCAAAATAACCTCAAAAGAGGGCTTGGATCAAAACCTTTTTAAAAATTTATTAAGAGCAAAATTCTTTCCAGCACCCTATAAAGAGACTTTTTTAAAAAATATTTTATTTATTTGACAGAGAGAAATCATAACTAGGCAGAGAGGCAGGCAGAGAGAGAGGAGGAAGCAGGCTCCCTGCAGAGCAGAGAGCCCAATGTGGGGCTCAATCCCAGGACCCTGGGATCATGACCTGAGCTGAAGGCAGAGGCTTTAACCCACTAAGCCACCCAGGCACCCCTATAAAGAGACTTTTGTGGGCAACTGGAACATGAATTCATGACAATATTTTAACTCACAATCTCTTCAAAATATTGACCACCTTTCATAATATTTATCTATTTTGCAACAATATTATAGTTTTTGTATGACAGTTTGCTGTACACTTGTAGAAGCCTGCCCATCCCCCAACAGAATACAGTGGATATGTCTTAATCAATCTTACATTCTTATATTATCTAGCACAATGGAATTATTCCTTTAACACATTGTAAGCCTTCAATAATGATTATTGCTCAAAATTATTTAATAATATATATTTGGTGATTTCAGTTGAGACAGATTGTGTCTCAGAGTCTTCTACAAAGGAATCCATTTTCATTTAACAGTACTTAATAAAACTCAAAGTAGCTCTTATACTTCAGACCTATATACCAATTTCACACCTCTTGTCTCAATGATGCATGACCACATCACACAAATAATTTGATTCATAATTATGAAATGTAATAACATAATTAAGGACATAATCAATAGTCTACCTGAGTGCTAATAAATTCACACTCTGTGCATCTTAACTTACTGGGTTTATGGTTGTTTGCTTATTTCTTTTATTTTACAATTCCACTTTAACTCACACATACTACTATGTTTTAAGATTAATACCTTGCAAGCTTTAAACAATAAGCAACCAAGTTCCCAATGTTAAAGTTTTATTTCACCAAATTGTAGTTTTCATACAATTAAAGTGGTGCTAAGGCAGAAACTTCAAAAAACCTAGAAGCCACTTGGAAAGTAGCAGTAATAGCAAAAGTAGACATAGTGGCAGCACCACTTTCAAATTTATTCTGTTCTCAAAGGAGTCACCTAGAACACAGTGTAAGATAATCTATTCTGGAAAAAAAAAAAGATAATCTATTTTTCTTCAACTAACACTAACATTAATATTGAAACAATGTAACATTTAAAGTCACATGTGGAGAATTTATGTGTGGGTTTTTTAAACTAATGATATTTAAGGATTAGTAGTGTAATTTAATAAATTTGAATATGCTGGGTTTCTACCTCCAGAGATTCTGATTCAGTATAGCTGATGTAGATCTCAATAATCTACATTTATAAATTCTCCAACTGATTGTGAAGGAGTTGTTCTGTGTTTCATACCTGTAAATACCATAACATAGGGTAAGAATAACAGAAGAAAAAAATGTGGATCAGGAAACATGAATCCCAATTCCGTCACTGTGTTTTTATGAGAATCCCTTCCCTTCTTTTAGAACTTCAGTTTGCTCAGCTATGGAAGTGATATGTTTAGAATTCATGGTATCTGTGTTCTCTAAATATCTCCTGCTCCAAAAATGGACAGGTACATAATAGATTAAGTATATATACCTATATAAGTTATATGTATTTCTTATCCTATAAAGCATATTTTTAGTAGCTACATAGGACTACTATGCTGATATATCAACTAAGAAGTTTGGCACCAGAGTTTAGCAAATATTTATAAAATGTTCTATCTAGGGGTGCCTGGGTGGCTCAGATGGCTGAGTGTCTGCATTCAGCTCCTGTTATGGTCTCTGGGTCCTGAGATTGAGTCCTGCTTGGGGCTCCCTTCTTGGTGGGGAGTCTGCTTCTCCCTCACTCTGCCTCCTACACTGAGTGTGCTCTCTCTGTCTCTCTCTTTCTCAAATGAATAAATTTTTAAAAAGTTTAATAAAAGGAGAAAAAAAGGTGCTACCTAGAGAGTGATAGGGCTAGTCTCAAGCTCAGTAAGTTAACACAAATTGTGTTGTCTAGAACATCAGCATCAGCATCACCTGAAAATTTGTTAGCACTTCAAATGATCAAAGGCTTCTTTAAGAACTACTAATTATTAATTATTGGGGTTGGGTTAAACATCATCTAACATCTATGTTTTAAAAAACACTCTTCTGATCATTCTAATGACTCACTCAAGTTTGAGATTGACTGGATCAATATAAGATACTAAGAACATGACTTCAATTTCGCCAGTGACAATCAGTTTTTTCATTCTATTCCATGGTTACACAATGCAACTTGAGAAATTTCTATTTCAAAGACCTGAAGAAGCAGTAATAGTGTTCTTTATCCCTAAATAAAAGCTTGCCCAAATACCAACATCTACTTGACACTACAAGGATAGTTGATTCCTGTTACCATTTAGGTAAATATTTTCTGTTGTGCTCTAATGCTGAATATGACATGTTTCCTTACTTAAGATGATTTCACTAGAACTTGTAAAATAATTTCTTATGTGCACATACTCTTCATTTTCCCAAGACTCACTATTGGACTCTAGCCATAAAGCTCTGGGTTTCCTAAGGGTATGAATGAGATAATGTATGTGCAGTATTTTCTCCTCCTAGCTTTGTAAGACTTTTATGCATTTTGGAGAATAAAAAATATACTTACATTTTTGATTGCATGTATTAAAGAGAAAATAGAACTGTGCTACACAGAGACAGATATTTCCATGAAGCCTTATAAAATAAAACATTCACAATGTAGATGAAGCTTTTCTTCTTCAAGCTGTGTATTTACTTTCACTGAAATATTGTTTTGTTTTGTTTTGCTTTCTGTTTAGTGATAGGACGTGTGTTTTGAGGATATATATATATATCTATATATATATATGTATGTATATATATATGTATATTTCATTAGTTAGATAGTGTTAGCCACATATTAGGTAACTAAGGATCATTTAATGGTTATCATATAGTAAATTAGAGAAGACTTAAGGGTGGATAAGTTGAAATGTTTCCCCTAGTTATGACGAGATCCACCAATCTTAGGTATATTTCCTAGCACTCTTTGTCTTCCTTCTTCATATGCTTTAACCTTGGTAAGCATAGAATAAAGTAAACAAATGGAAGAGAGAATAAAGTAAACAAACGGTAAGAGAGAATAAAGTAAACAAATGGAAGAGAAAAAGAGGAGGATAGATGTTTTAAAGGAAAGAGCAGATGAAAAGGAATGGTATTTCTCCCCTTATTCCATTTCCCACAAAATCAATTTACAACTATTTTTAAAAGATTTTATTTATTTATTTGACAGAGACAGAGACAGCAAGAGAGGGAATACAAGCAGGGGGAGTGGGGGAGGGAGACAAGGGCTTCCAGCCCAGGACCCCCGGATCATGACCCAGACGGAAGACAGATGCTCAACAACTGAGCCACCCAGGAGCCCCAATTTACAACTATTTGTTGTGTACTTACTCTGCATAAAGTTGGCCACATGGAGCAGTTATACAGCATTTAAAAGTATTATATTGCTGCTACATACTGAATTGTGTCTCTCTACACTTTGCATGTTGAAGCCCCAATACGAATGTGACTGTATTTGGATAAAGAGACTAAAAGGAGGAAATTAAGCTTAAATGAGGTCATAAAGGTAGGGCTTTGATATGATAGGATTAGTATCTTTATAAGAATATAAATGAGAGAACTCACCGTCTCTCTCTTCCTGTCATTTGAGAGCACAGTGAGAAGGTACCCAACTGCAAACCAGGAAGAGAGCTCTTGCCAAAACTCAAACACCCCTGGAACCTTGATTTTAGCCTTTCTAACATCCAGAACCATAAGGAAATAAATTGCTGTTAGTCACCCAGTCTATGGTATTCTGTTATGTCAGCCTGAGTTGACTATACAGTTGCTTTTGTCATTTTTAGATGTCTTTACACAGGCTATTTCATTCCCCTTTCTATGAGATAGGTATTCCTATAATTTCAGTTTTATGGATTACAACACTAAAGCTCAACAATTTTGCCTGAGTCACATATCTAGAATGTGGCAGAACTAGGACTTAAACTATGTTGACTGCCAAACAATGGTCCACACTAACATACAATATTAAACAATACATTTTTTGTGAGCTTACTGATTTTACCACCTCTCCCTATTATGAGCTAACACTCCTCCAGTGTGAGCTCCAAGGACCAGTGAAAATGGTGAAAAGACACAGATAGGGTGGCTCTTACAATTTTGAGGAAAAGTAAAAACATATATTTCAATGACTATTAAACAAGGGACAGAGTTAACACTGGTGCCTGGAGACCTAAGGAATAATCACAGTTCTCTTGTTAGAGTGATGGCATACAGGAGATAAGTAATAAATGAGGCCTTGCCTAAAGTTCAGGACAAAGTGAGCCATTTGGGTCCATAGACCCACAGAGCAGTCATTTCCCCAATGTGTCTCCAAATGTATAACTGAAATCAAGATACATTCTGTTGGAATAATTCACATTTGGGGTCCTTGTCATTTTTAGTAAAAATTTATCTTGTGGGCAAGACATAAGCAAAAACCTCTGAAATTCTATTTGCTATGAATATATATATATATATATATATATATATATATATATATATCCCCCCCATGGGAAACAACTTTAAACTATATTGCTGTGGATGTGGTATAGTGAGGCCAGATGCAGATTAAGAGAGAAGTTAAAAAAAATCTTTAGTTGGTATAGCCAGTTTTCATAGAAAACAATGATGATATACAAGGCTTAAGTTTGACTAATTTAAATAATTTCAGTAGACTGGAATCAGTATGTCCCTGGATGTCCAGGATTAGGTCCTCAGATTATTTGAGAAGGTGCATTATGGCCCAAAGTATGAAAGTGCAATAAAGAAGGGGTTTGAGGTGTGGACTTAATCTACTGCTCAAGAAGTATAAATGACTAGCTTTTAGACAAAATTTCAGAACAAAGTTAAGACAGTATTTATAAATGTAAGGGCCTACTTAATCAGAGAGAGCCATTTTGTTGTTCATGCAGTAAACTTAGATTAACCCTTTGTAGTAAACTTAGATTGACCCTGTCCCTCCCAGAGGAACTTATGGCAAAGCCTAGATAGAAGGGCGGGTCAGGCCAGGTGAAAACATCCAATCAGTGGGGTGCTCATATATCTACTAGAGTAAATTGAAATTCAATTGGCCACCCGTGTGTAACCTAGCAGTTGTGTGTGTGTGTGTGTGTGTGTGTGTGGCAGACCTAGCATGACTGTGCAGTTTTCTCTGTGTATTGCAATCTCATTGGCTACCTGTGTATAGCCCGGCTAAACTACCTCTATAAAAGTAAGTCTGTGAGGCTGGGAGGGGTCGCCTCTTTGCAAGAGATGGCCCTGACCGGTCAGTTTGATTCTCGATGCTTGGCGAGAAATAAAGCTTTGCTTGACCTTCACTTTGTATCAGTCTCGCTCCTTTGATTACAGACCCTAACAATAAAAACTGTATTATAATATCTGAGATTGTTGCCAATGACTAAAGTCATGCAATGATCATACTTCTGCATATCCTAGTAAGATGAATAATTTATTCTCATAAGATGTATTCTTTTTTTGAGTACAATTTTCCATCCCCTGCTGACAGTGCTTCAAGTTGCATCCTTCTCATGGGGTGGGGGCTTGTGAAATGTTTAGTTCATTAGCATAGAATATCACACAGCACAGCATCCTACTGAATAGAAGTTTCCAATATTTGCAAATATTAGATACTAGATTAATGCACAAGTTAAGGATTTTCTTTTAGAATACTTAAATTATACAGTCATAACCCCTACCCTTTACTGAGTTGGGAATTTGGCCCTTTTCATTGTTTATCCTTTAATCTTTAATTATTTTGCCATACTGCAATTTTTACTTTACCACTCCTATATCCTTTCTGGTAAGCAACCTCTCTCCACAAATCATTGTAGAACCCTTCTGACAAAGGAATTTTTTGTTTTTTTCTGGCTACTCAGTGATTACTTTAATCTCTTGCTGTCAAGATTGCTAATATTTTTTTCTAATGTCCTATATTATTTAATAAGTCCTTTTTTTTTCTATGGATTTTATTCTCCAGGACTTTGATACTTTTTTCTTAGCAAGTGTACATAATAATTCTGAGGAGGTTCCACCCAAATGCATTAAATGTGACAGGTAGAGGTATAGAAATAGAGAGCTGAGTTTAGCACCCTATTGCCCAATATGCCTTTACTATTTACAACATATTTTTCCTTGCGTTCTGTAGTCTCCCTATTTTCTTACTTTCCTATGTCTGAACATGGCATGTTATTTCTTTTTATGTTTATGAATGTCCAACTTGCCTTGTATGTGGCCAATCCTTTTCTCTTAGTTCATTATTTGATTTTTACCCTGAATTTCCAAAGTGACATTTTCTTGGTCTCTGTTCTTGACAGTTAACTGTGATTCATGCTACCAAAAGTAAGTGACTGAGTATTTCACTAATGACCTAGCTTCCTTATTCCTCTAAGATGTTTCTGGGAAGTTTTCCCACTCCCTCCCTTGGGAAATCTTAAAGTCTCAGTTTGGCTTTTAAAGTGACAATAGCCCAGGGCACCTGGGTGGCTCAGTGGGTTAAAGCCTCTGCCTTTGGCTCAGGTCATGATCCCAGTGTTTCCCAGTGTTCTGGGATTGAGCCCCGCATCGGGCTCTCTGCTTAGTGGAGAGCCTGCTTCCCTTCCTCTATCTCTCTGCCTGCCTCTCTGCCTACTTGTGATCTCTGTCTGTCAAATGAATAAATAAAAATCTTTAAAAAAAATAAAGTGACAATAGCCCCAATACATTTTGACTATGATTTAATAGTATTTGAGATCTGTTTTCCTTTTCTCTCCCTAACCAAGTAAATGATTCAGCTGATTTTTTCACTTATATTTGTTTATTTAACTATTGTACATAGTTTGTGGGCAATCGCAAAATAGTACAAATGATCAACCTAATAAGTTCGTTTTTCCCTAATCATGTGATTTCTTTTTTTTTTTTTTGGTTATTTTGATTCCAATATAATTTACATACAGCAAATATTAGTTAGTTTCAGGCATAAAATATAGTGACTCAAAAATTCCATACATCACCCAGCTCATCATAACAATTGCACTCCTTAGTGCCCAACACATATTTCACCAGTCCCCCCAAACACCACCCCTCAGCTGACCATCAGTTTGGTCTCTATAGTTAAGAGTCTGTTTCCTGGTTTCTCTCCCTCTCTCTTTCTCTATTCTCCTCCCCTCTCATTTTCTCTCTCTCCTTTCTTCGTTTGTTTGTTTCTGGAATTTCACATATCAGTGAATCATGTGATGTGTGTCTCTCTAACTTATTTCGCTTAGCAGTAGATCTTTAGCTCCATCCATGTCATTGTAAATGGCAAGATTTTATTCTTTTTTATAAGTGATAATATTTCATTATATATATATGCATATATATATATGACATATTTTATAACTATTCATCTATCAATGGACACTTAAGCAGCTTCCATAATTTGGCTATTTTAAATAATACTACTATATACATAGAGTTACATGTATCACTTTGTATGAGTGTTTTTGTGTTTTGGAAGAAGATATCCAGTAGTACAAATTACTGGATCATAGGGAGGTTCTATTTTTAACTTTTTGAGGAAACTCCATACTGCTTTCCACAGTGTCTCCACCAGTTTGCATTCCCATTAATAGTGCACAAGGTTTCCTTTTTCCCCAAGTCTTTGTCTACACTTGTTTCTTGTGTTTCTTTTTTTATTTTAACCAATCAGACAAGTGTGAGGTGATACATCATTTTAGTTTTGATCTGCATTTCCCTGATGATGTGTCATGCTGAGCATCCTATCATGTGTCTGTGGGCTATTGTATGTCTTCTTCAGAAAAAAAAAGTCTGTTCTTGTATTTTGCCCATTTTAGTTGGATTATTTGTTTGGGGGTGTTGAACTGAATAAGATGTTTGTTCGTTTGTTTGTTTTTTGAACACTAACCTTTTATTTCCATACTGTTTTCCAGACTTGCTGCACCAGTTTTCATTCTGGTCAACAGTTCAAGAGTGTTCCCCTTTCTCTACAACTTTGCCAACACCTTTTGTTTCCTGAATTGTTAATTTTGGCCAGTATGACACATGTGAGGTGATACCTCATCCTGTTTTTTTTTTATTTAATTATTTGACAGACAGATATCACAAGTAGACAGAGAGGCAGGCAGAGAGAGAGAGAGAGAGGAGGAGGAAGCAGGCTCCCTGTGGAGCAGAGAGCCCAATGTGGGACTTGATCTCAGGACCCTGAGATCATGGCCTGAGCCAAAGGCAGAGGCTTAACCCACTGAGCCACCCAGGCGCCCCTCATCCTGGTTTTGATTTGTATTTTCCTGATGATGAGTGATGGTGAGCATCTTTTTATGTGTGTTTTAGCCATCTAGATGTATTTGAAAAAGTATCTATTCATGTATTCTTCCCATTTCTTGACTGGATTATTTATTTTTGGGGTGTTGAGTTTGGTAAGGTTTTTTTTTTTTTGTTAATAAATTTTGGATTCTAACCCTTTAAATGATATGCCATTTCCAAACATCTTCTACCATTCCATTGGTTGCCTTTTATTTTTGTTGATTATTTCCTTCACTATGCACAAGATTTTAGTGTTGATGTAATTCCAATGGTTCATTTTTTTTTTAAGATTTTATTTATTTATTTGACAGAGAGGGATCACAAGTAGGCAGAGAGGCAGGCAGAGAGAGTGAGAGGGAAGCAGGCTCCCTGCCAAGCAGAGAGCCCGATGCGGGGCTCGATCCCAGGACCCTGAGTTCATGACCTGAGCCGAAGGCAGCGGCTTAAACCACTGAGCCACCCAGGCGCCCCCAACGGTTCATTTTTACTTTTGTTTCCTTTGTCTCTAGAGACATATCTAGTAAGAAGTTTCTATGGACAAGGTAAAAAAGGTTGCTTCCTGTATTATCTTCTAGAGTTTTAATGGTTTCCTAAAGGTTTCCTATCTTGCATTTACGTCTTTCATCCATTTTGAATTTTTTTTTTTTACATATGATGTAAAAGTGGTCCAGTTTTATTCTTCTGCATGTTGCTGTCCAGTTTCCCAACACCATTTGTTGAAGAGACTGTCTTTTTTTTCTATTTGATATTCTTTGCCACTTTGTAGTGGATTAGTTGACCATAGAGTTTGGACCATAGAGTTCCGGGTTCTCCATTCATGTGTCTGTTTTTATGCCAGTACCATACTGTCTTGATGATTACAGCTTTGTAATACAGTTTGAAGTCTGAGATGATGATGTGTCCCACTTTGCTTTTCTTTTTCACCATTACTTTAGCCATTTGGAATCTTTTCTGGTTTCATACAAATTTAAGGATCATTTGTTCTAGTTCTGTGAAAAATGTTGTTATAATGTACTGTATTGAATGTGTAGATTGCTTTGGGTAATATAGACATTTTCGCAATATTTGTTCTTCCAATCCATGAGCAAGGAACATTTTTCAATTTCTTTGTGTTTTCCTCAATTTTTTTTTCCACAAGTGTTCTATAGTTTTCAGAGACCAGATCATTTACCTCTTTGGTTATTTTTCTTCATAGATATCATTTTTGGTGCAATTGTAAATGGGATCAATGCCTTGATTTCTCTTTCTTCTTCTTCATTATTGGTCTATAGAAATGCAGCTCATTTCTGGGGCACCTGGGTGTCTCAGTGGGTTAAAGCCTCTGCCTTCGGCTCAGGTCATGATCCCAGCATCCTGGGATTGAGCCCCGCATCGGGCTCTCTGCTCAGTAGAGAGCCTGCTTCCCTTCCTCTATCTCTCTGCCTGCCTTTCTGCCTACTTGTGATCTCTGTCTGTCAAATAAATGAATAAAATCTTTTAAAAAAAGAAAAAAAAAAGAAATGCAGCTCATTTCTGTCCATTGATTTTATATCCTATGACTTTACTGAATTCATGAGTCAGATCTAGCATTTATTTTTTTTTTGTTTTTGGTGGAGTCTTTTCAGTTTTCTACATAGAGCATTATGTCATCTGTGAAAGGTGAAAGTTTGACATCTTCCTTTCCAGTTTAGGTGCCTTTTATTTATTTTTGTTTTCTGATTGCTGAAGCTAGGACTTCCAGTACTATGTTGAGCAGCAGTGATGAGAGTGAACATCCCCGTCCTGTTCCTGACCTTAGGGCAATAGCTCTGTTCTTCCCCTTGAGTATATTAGCTGTGGGTCTTTCATATATGGCCTTTGTCATTTTGAGGAATGTTCCTTCTATCCCTCCTTTCTTAAATGTTTTATTCAAGAAAGAATGCTGCATTCCGTCAGATGCCTCTTCTGCATCTATTGAGAGAAACATATAATTCTTATCCTTTCTCTTATCAATGTGATTTATCATGTTGATTGCTTTGTGAATATTGAACTACTCCAGAAACCCAGGAATAAATCCCACTGGATCATGGTGAATAATCCTTTTACGCTACTGCTGAATTGGATTACCTACTATCTTGTTCATCAGGGATATTGGTCTCTAATTCTTTTTAGTGGTGTATTTGTCTGGTTTTGGAATCAAGATAATGCTGGTCTAGTCTTAGACAATGAGTTAGGAAGGTTTTTCTTCCATTCCTTTTTTTTTTTTTTGAACAACGTCATACAAGTAGGTACTTATTATTCAAATGTTTATAGAATTCCCGTGACATGCTATCTGGCTTTGACCTTGTTTGTTGGGAAATTTTTGATTACTGATTCAATTTCATGCTGGTTAGTGTTCTGTTCAAATTTTCTATTTCTTCTTGTTTCATTTTTAGTAATTTATATGTTTCTAGAAATACATCCATTTCTTCTATATTGCACAAATTTTTTGGTATGTAACTGCTCACAATATTCTGCCATAACTCATTGTATTTCTGTGTTGCTTATGTTCTCCCTTTTTTCATTCATACTTTTAGTTATTTGAGCTTTTTTCCTTTTCTTTTTTTGATAAGTCTGCCTAGGGTTTTATCAATTTTATTAATTCTTTCAAAGAATCAGCTCATTTTGGTGATGTTTTATTTTTTATTTATGTATCATTTATTTCTGCTCTGATCTTAATTATTTCCCTTCTGCCTTTTTGTTGTTGTTGTTGTTCTTTTTCTGGTCCTTTAGTTGTAAGTTTAGGCTGTATATTTGAGACTATTCTTACTTCTTGATGAAGGCCTGTATTGCTATATACTTCCTTCTTAAGACCCACCTTCACTGCATCCCAAAGGTTTTGGACTGTCATGTTTTCATTTTCATCTGCTTTTGTGTAGCTTTTTTTTTTCTTCTTTAATTTCCTGGGTAACCCATCCATTTTTCCATAGGACGTTCTTTACCTTTCATGTATTTGTGGTCTTCCCAATTTTTTTTCTTGTAGTTGGCTTCAAGATTCATAGTGTGCAATCTGAAAATATTCATGCTGTGATCTCAGTCGTTTTATACTGGTAAAGGCCTGATTTTGTGACCGAGTATATGATCTCATCTGGAGAATGTTTCATGTGCAATCTAAAAGTCTGTATATTCTGCTGCTTTATTTATTTGTTTGTTTGTTTGGTAAGAAATGGAAAAAAATGTTTTTCCAAAGTGTTTGTGCCATTTTACATCCTGACCTGGAGTGTATGATTGTTCCAGATGCTCTGTGTTCTTCTTTTTTTAATTTTTATTTTCTTTTCAGTGTTCCAGCATTCATTGTTTATGCACCCACCCAGTGGTCCATGCAATACATGTCCTCCATTATACCTACCACCTGTTGCTTTAGGATGAAATGTTTTAAATATATCTTTTAAGTCCATCTGGTCCATTGATTAATTCAAAGCCATTGTTTCCTTGTTGATCTGCTTAGATGATCTGTCCATTTCTGTGAGTGGGGTGTTAAAGTCCCCTACTATTATTGTAATATTATCAATTAATATCTCTTTGTTATTATATATATGTATAATATTTGTTATACTATTAATATAATCTTTTTGTTTGTTATAAACTTATTTATACATTTGGGTGCTCCCAAGTTGGAGGCAAAAATATTTACAATTGTTAGATTTTCTTCTGTTATTGTGGTTGTTGTTCACTAGACCTCTTTATTATGATAAAGTGACCTTCTTCATATCGTAATATAGTCTTTGGCTTAAAATCTATTTGTCTGATGTAAATGTGCCTACTCTAGCCTTCTTTCAATGTCCATTAGCATTATAAATCATTTTCCAATTCCTCACTTTCAACCTGAAGTTATCTTGGGCCTTGGGGTCTAAAATGGATCTCTTCAAAGGAGCCAATCAATGGGTCCTTTTTTTTAATCCATTATGATATCCAGTGTCTTTTGATTAGAGCATTTAGGCCATTTCCATTGAGTAATTATAGACAGATATTAATTTAGTGCAACTGCATTACCTGTAGTGTAGTTCCTATAGATTTTCTCTGTTCTTTTCTAGTCTTTGTTGCTTTTGACTTCTCTTTTCTGCTAAAAGTGTCCACTTTAATCTTTCCTGTAGAGCTGGTTTAGTATTCATGAACTCTTAGTTTTTGCTTGTCTTGAAAACTCTTTATTTCTCTTATTCTGAATGACAACTTGGCTGGGTAAAGCATTTTTGGCTATGTATTTTTCCCATTCACACGTTGAATAAATCATGCCACTGTCTTCTGGCTTGCTGTGTTTTTGTGGACAGGTCTGCTGCTAAGCTTATGTATCTGCCCTTGTAGGTTAAGGATATTTTGTCTCTAGCTGCTTTTAGAATTCTCCATTTATCTTATTTTGTATGTTTCACTATGATATGTTGTGTTGACCTGTTTTGTTATTGTTATTGTTGTTGTTGTTGCTGCTGTTTGCTTGTTTGAGGTTAGTTAAATTGTAAATGGGATCAATGACTTGATTTCTTTTTCTTCTTCTTCATTATTGGTGTATAGAAATGCAGCTCATTTCTGGGCACCTGGGTGTCTCAGTGGGTTAAAGCCTCTGCCTTCGGCTCAGGTCATGATCCCAGCGTCCTGGGATCGAGCCCCGCATCGGGCTCTCTGCTCAGTAGAGAGCCTGCTTCCCTTCCTCTATCTCTCTGCCTGCCTTTCTGCCTACTTGTGATCTCTGTCTGTCAAATAAATAAATAAATAAATAAAATCTTTTAAAAAAAGAAAAAAAAAGAAATGCAGTTCATTTCTGTCCATTGATTTTATATCCTATGACTTTACTGAATTCATGAGTCAGATCTAGCATTTATTTTTTTTTGCATCAACATGGATGGAACTGGAGGGGATTATGCTAAGTGAAAAAAAATAAGCACAGTAAAACAATTATTATATGGTTTCACTTATATGTGGAACATGAGGAATAACATGGAGGACATTAGGAGAATGAAGGGAAAAATGAAGGGGGGAAACAGAGGGGGAGACAAACCATGAGAGACAATAGACTGTGGGAAACAAGCTGAGGGTTTCAGGTAATGGGAGGATGGGTTAGCCCAGTGATGGGTATTAAGAAGATCACATATTCCATAGAGTACTGGGTATTATACTCAAACAGTGAATAATGGAACACTACATCAAAAACTAATGATGCACTGTATAGTGACTAATGTAACCATCCCTCAGAACAATGTACTGCTTAAAATATAACTTATGAGAAAGTTACCAAGCATGCTTAGATATAGCCTTAAGGAAAACATGTACTGGCAACAGGCTTCTGGGGGAGAGGATGATGTATGCCCTTGAAGCCAAGCAGCTGCGGATGCCCAGCTTGTTCAAGCCGGAACACTGCCTTCTTCATTTTTCTGTTATCTCCCCTTCCCCAGAGAACATCATCAGTTAGTCAGACAATCTTTTTTTTTTTTTTTGAGCTTTCTCACTGTAGGTCATGTACTATGTGCCCAGACATGGTTTGCATTTCTTCTTACCTATCTACAAGACTCATGGTCAATGTGTAATCTCCTCCAGGTTCTTTGTTGGTTGTTACTCACTTTCTAACAAATATAAGACTGAGGAGTTGTTCGGGGTGACAGTCGTTTCTACTGTCAAACCCTGCTCCCATTCTGTTGCAGCTGACTTGTTTGTGCCTCATTTTTCTCCTGTGCACCATCAGGAGTTATAAAGTGGCCCCAGGACAGGGACATGAAAGACAAGAAATGAAACAGAAGAAGAAGCCCCAATGTGAATTTTGCAGGGCCATGCCTTTTCCCTGCTGTTGAGTTGTGGGTACTTATTGCAGGGTATGGATATATAGAAAGCACAAATGATTATCATCCTTAAGTATGTTTGTAGAGAGGGCTCCTAAGGCAGGAGGAGCAAAAGTCAGCAAGGGCAAACTTTTGGAGATTTTAAAGGTAATTAAAGAACATTGCTCCTAATTCTCTATATTAGGGACTTTAGATTTGCAGACATGGGAAAAGGTAAGAAATGAGTTAAAGCTTTTGCAATGCTAAAGGAAAACCAATTCCGATTACTATCTGGTCTACTTGCACTCTTATTCACTCCATTCTGTAACTTTTACAAACCCCAGTGTCTCAGGTAAAAATTCAAAATGGGGTGGCCCCAGGTGGAACATAAATCACTATTTAAATTGTTTGTTAGTTTAATGAAGATAGATATGTCTTTAAAGATATCAGCACTAAATGTAAAAATTTTTCTATTGTGGTTTGCTGAAGGTCAAATAAGCTCATATTATCTCTGTTGGAATTTGTTAACAAAAAAAAAATGCTAAATTGATAGTTAATTGTCTCAAACTTTTCATGGGTAATTGTTAAGATAAATTTCAAAATCTTTGGTAACTTGAAACTTTAAAGTTTTGCTTGGAAGATAAATGGAAATAAAATTTGTTGGGCACCTAGGTCTTTTCCAAATGGGATATAGTGCTAAAGAATTGATTACTGGACATAGTTTGGTGCTTTTTATTTATTGTAAAGAACTAAGGATATTTAAATCTGTTGGTAAACGTGTTTTGTGCTTAACTGATTCACAAATTTGCCATTTAAGAATTCTGGTGTAATAGTTCACAATTGGTTATTCCTTGGTCTTCACTGGAGAATAAGGTTTCTAAAGGGTGAAAAATTCTTCTAACTATAAGACTTATGGAAATAAGGGACACAACTCTATATGCAGAAAAGTAAGAGATATATAAGAAAGATAAGGAATGGGAATGCATTTTGTTGAAGGTAAAATAAGGTAATTCTGTCCTAAATGAGATGGTTGTTTGGGGAAAAAAAATGGCTTAGGTCAAAATATGAATGCGAATAAAAGTTGTAGAAGGTTTGTGAAGGGAAATATTTGGAAACAAATTTTATGCTCAGGATGGACTAAAATTGAAATGAATGAATTTTAAAGATACTGGTATAAAATAGAAAGTCAGTTTCACTCTGTTCAAACCAGACAAAGTATTCTCAATTGTTGGTCTGTTCTTTTTTTTTTTAAGATTTTATTTATTCATTTGACAGACAGAGATCACAAGTAGGCAGAGAAGCAGGCAGAGAGAGAGGAGGAAGCAGGCTCCCTGCTGAGCAGAGAGCCGGATGCAGGTCTCGATCCCAGGGCCCTGGGATCATGACCTGAGCCGAAAGCAGAGGCTTTAACCCACTGAGCCACCCAGGCACCCCAATTGTTGGTCTGTTCTTAAGGAGAAAATGCAAATAGTTGTTTTCTCTCTGCCTGCCTAGAAAAACCAGTTTCCGTGTGTTGCCTTTATCAGGCCTTTAACGTCCCTGATCTATTTAGGTATGTGCTTTAAAACTTCTAAGACTTTAACAAACATTCCCAAGATTTAAATCATGAACAAAGTCTTCTTGACTAATTAGGCTTGCTCAATTTGTATGTAATGCTCTGGTTCTGGCTATTGAAACATTATGTATCATAGAATAACTGAGTTTCCTTGTCAATTGTATCATAGTGAACTGTCCTATCAGACCATTAACAATGTCCATTTCTGAGGGGTTTTTTTTGGGGGGGAGGGTCATTTAAAATTGTTCTTATTCCCTTGTAAAATGAGTTATATCTTCAAAGAGATTCATATAAAGGACTTTTAGAACAATACAGGTATTCAGTGTCTTTCAGATCAGAACTGAAATGAGTAAGAACTCCCAGAAATAAGTAAAAGTTGCATTCAAACTAAACCAAAATTAGTAACATGGGACTAAATAAACTAAAAGGTTTATAATGTTGACTCTTGTTTGAAACGTTGCTGATTCTCTAATGTTTGCTCTTCTAGACTAAGGACACTTTTTCTTAAGATATCTGTGACTTATAGAAATGGGACGCCTGGGTGGCTCAGTTGGTTAAGCGGCTGCCTTCAGCTCAGGTCATGATCCCAGCATCCTGGGATCGAGTCCCACATCGGGCTCCTTGCTTTGCCCTCTGACTCTGCCTGCTACTCTGTCTGCCTGTGCTCACTCTCTCTCTCTCTCTCTCTGACTAATAAATAAATAAATAAATAAATAAATCTTAAAAAAAAGAAAAAAAAGAAATGTAAAAATATTCATTTGTAAACAAATCAAAGCATTCAACTTTTTTCTGTATCTGAACCCTCAAATTAAAAAGGTCTCATTAAGTATTCTTTCTTCCATAATAATCCTAGTCATTTGCATACATCCAATAAGAGTCTGTTCTCTTTGTAAAAGGACACCATTGGAAATATTGGTTATTTTACCAAAGCTTTGACTGGAATGTCATATTTGAAAAAGACATGCATACTCTCAGATATGACCAGACAGCTTTAAGGAATTGAGGTTGGTTTTATGAAAACTGGAACTGCGAAGCCCACTGGAACTGTTGCTCTGATACCTTGCTTACAGGTTCCCAGCAGCCTCACCAGGTGAGTAAAGAATGTCACTTCCTGGCAGGTCCAGGAAGCTCAAGATACTCTGGGGACCTCAAGAAGAGGAATTCTGCCCAAATCTACAGGTATTGCAGGCATGTCTGATGGCAAGTACATGGCTTTGCTTCTGACCTGTAGAGGCTACTAAAAGTTCAACCTAGAGATTCCTTAAAAAGTTCCAGCAAAGCAGATTCTAAAAGAGCTATATGATCACTCACTGGTCTTGCTGAGCTTATGTAAATGATTAGGCAAAGTTTGTTAAAACTGGACTTATTTTTCAAATAAATTAGTCCTGATTTGGTTATCTTTGGAAATGGAGGCTATTTTAGAAAGAAAAAATTTTTAAATAACACCCACCTTTGTGGATGTTAAATTCTATATCTGACTGCTTTTAAATGTTTGTAGTTTACCAAAGCTAGACACCTTATCCTTCTCTACTGTCAGCATTGAATTCATTTCCCTCTGTCTTCTGTAACTCCCCTACATACTTCCCAGCTGACCAATGTTGACTCAAAAGGTAGGGACAACTCTACACCCCTATTCAGCAGGAAGAAGTTACAGAAGATGAGACCTTCCACCTTCAACAACCTTAAAAACTGAAAGGTCAAAATTTGTTCAGGGGGAATGATGAAGGAACAAAAGGCAAAGTCTGTTGTTATGATATGAAATGTGATATGAAAATCATATCTACTACAGACTCCTCAGCACAGAAATAAAAATTAATAACAGGTATTACATTATTTCAAGATGTTTCTTCTACATTTAATCTGTTATCTAATCTTTATATACATTGTATCTTTTACAGCATATCAAAACTACTACTATTTCCACATCTGATGTCTCCCTCCATTTATTATTTCATCATTTATAATCCCTCATTCATAAACATTATACTGGCATCCCATATAATCCCCAAGGACAAGGAATAGTAAAGCGGGCTTATCAAATACTAAAATTACAGTTTAACAAACAAAAAGGGGAATACAGGATCCTCCTCAAGAAATATTAGCACAACTTTTATTTACCCTTAATTTTTTGAATCATGATGATAAAAATACTGCAGCAGTAGAAAGACATAAACAGGACAAAGTATATCCTCCAATCTGGTGGGAAAATATCACTTTTAATCAATGGCTCCCTGGTAGCTTGGTTACCTTGGGAAAAGGATATGGATGTGTATTGCCTGACATGGCTGCTGAGTCCATATGGGTACCGTCTCATTTCATAAAGATCTGTCATGAGCAAGAGGAAAAGATTTGGATTCAAACTGGCCCCCCTGACCATCAGCTTTGAGGGTCTCGCATTGAAGAGCACCCGAGTCACAATGCCTGGGATGGATTGAGTGAAGATTCCAATTTGGTGCCAGATAAAGAAGATGACCAGGAAAACAGAGGAAGTTCTGTAGAATGAACAGCATCCTTTCACCCCTAACAACATGGTAGTAACTATGATGGCCTTCATCATGTTAGCTGTAATCTTCTGGGATGTTATACACAAATAAATAACTTCACTTATTGGGAATATGCCTAATCCTCCCCTGCTCTGTCCAGTAAAATGGGGAGAATACATAATACTAATTTATTTGAATGCCTCAAAATGGGTACCTGGAATATTGGATCACATATTGCCATTAATGCCTCAAAAGGAAGGCACAAATATTAATCTTACATTAGGATATCAAAATCAACCAATATGTATTGGCAACCATTCCAGTTATCTTGATGATCATTCCAGTTCTCCATTATGATCAAAGATGCTTGGTGGACTTTCCTACTAATAATAGTTTGACTAAAGTTTAGTTATGTTTACTCTCCACTAAAGGATTCCTAGCCAATGAAGATCAGGCTCCTAGCGATAGCACAGCAGCAACCCCTATTCCCAAATGCAAAATGATGCAGATGTTGTCCAATCAGGGAATTTTCCCCCTGTGGGAGGATTGTCAAGCTTCTTAGCTGTGTCATTATTAGTGATTCCTATAGAATTGTATGGGACTGGTCCCCTAAGGGGATGGCAGTCACCAGTTGTACTGCGAGACCCTGCTCCTCCCATCAAAATTGAAAATGGCAAGTTTTTGATCACCTCATCATACCACAAACCTTAGCTTGGGGAAATGAACCTCTGGTCTGGCATAGGCAAGGACTTTCAGTGCCATTGCCTTTTGCTGATTTTCATAAAAGACAAAAGAATTTATGGAAAGTCACTACTGCTTTAAATCACCTTAAATTTTGGAAAGTCTCTTACCTTTATCAGTCCAACTATTATGCATTCTCCTTTCTCCTGATGAGAGAAGAATGGATAAGAGCATGTGTTAGAGACCCCTATCTCTTTATTACTGGAAAAATGACTTTTGATTATAACATTAGAGAAATAAATTGTTCCAAATATAAAATGTTCACTTGTGTGAACAAGAATATTTACACAGACAATTCTATATTCTCATATCTGGAAGAAGAATAGGCATCTTGTTACTGGTGAAACATCACCGTGTTTGGGAAAGCTCTCCAGATATGCATGTACTTTTAACAGTTTTGAAGAATTGGGTCCATAGAACAAAGAGACTTCTTGGGTTGCATATAACAGCTATCCTAAGAATTATAGCCATTACCGCTACAGCTACCACTGTAGGAATAGCTTTGCATCAGACTGTACAAACTACACAATTTGTACAAAAGTGGCAAAAGAATGCTAGCAAAGCTTGGAATCAACAATCATAGATCAATAATTAGATGAAAGAATCTCTGATTTAGAATCACCCATGATATATGTAGAAGATGATCTCCAAAATTAAAACGTAGAGTTCATGTTTTATGTGATTGGAATGTTTCTTCTTTCTGTGTTACTCCCTATGCCTATAACAAATTTAAAACACCATGGAACAAAATTTGCCATCATATTATCAATCACTATGGCGATAATCTAACTTTAGTTATTAAACAACTTCAAGATACTATTTGAAGGATTACTCACTCATCATTACAATTAGTTCCAGGAGTGACTTTTGCACAAAGGATTAATGATATTCTGTCTAATTGAAAGCTCTTTACTTGGATCAGACAAACTGGTCTTGGCATTATAGGTGGAATGATGATTCTTTTTATTGCTATAATCCTTTTATGCTTAGTCCTCAGATGCACGCAAAAACCTTTCCAATGACTGATGGATTGAGATATTGTGAAATCAATATTCTTGCTTCTGCACAAATAAAAAGGGGGAAAGGCAATCATCCCTCAGAACAACATACTGCTTAAAATATAACTTATGAGAAATTATACTAGTTACCAAGCATGCTTAGATATAGCTTTAAGAAAAACATGCACTGGCAACAGGCTTCTGGGGGAGAGGATGATGTATGTCCTCGAAGCCAAGCAGCTGGGGATTCCCAGCTTGCTCACGACGGAACACCACCTGCTTCATTTTTAAATTATCTCCCCTTTCCCAGAGAATATCAGCAGTTAGTCAATTTTTTTTTTTTGAGCTTGTTCACTGTAGGACAGGTACTACGTAACCAGACATGTTTTCCATCTTTTCTTACCTATCCACAAGACTCATGGTCAATGTGTAATCTCCTCCAGCTTCTTTGTTGGTTGTTACTCACATTCTAACAAATATGAGACTGAGGAGTTGTTCAGGGTGACAGTATTTTCTGCTATCATCTCCTGTTTCCATTCTGTTGCAGCTGACTTGTTTCTGCGTCATTCTTCTTCCACACACCATCAGGAGGTGGCAGACTAATATAATAAAAATAATTTAAAAACAAAAATAATCATTTAACCATTTATTTCATGTTATCTATTTTTTAAAATATTTTATTTATTTTTTGGACAGAGAGAGAGAGAGACATCGGGAGAAGGAACAGAAGCAGGAGCAGTGGGAGAGGGTGAATCAGGCTTCCTGATGAGTAGGGAGCCCAATGTGGAGCTCAATCCTAGGACTCCGGGATCATGACCTAAGTCAAAGGCAGGTGCCAACTGACCGAGCTACCCAGGTGCCCTCAAGTTATCTATTTTATTCACATAGAGCTTTTCATAATATTTTTTATAATTATTTGTATTTCTTTTTTGTTTTATATTGTTGTTATTTCTACTCTTTTTTGTGATTTACTGACAGTTAAACCACTCCTGCAAGAAATATTAAAGGGGACTCTTTGAGTATAAAAGAGAGAACAAACGTAGTGAAGATATGAAAGGAACACAGAAGGGGTGCCAGGATGGCTCAGTCAGTTAAGTGTATGACTTGATTTTGTCTAAGGCTCAGGTTGTGATCTCAGGGTCATGAGGTGGAGCCTTACATTAGGCTCTGAGCTCAGCAGAGGGTGTGCTTCTCTCCCTCTTGCTTTCCCTTTGCCCCTCCCTTGACTCTCTCTCTTTGAAATAATTTTTTTCCCCCAAAGGAACATGGAACATCTCCAGAAACTATGACAATACAAGTAATAAAATAGCAACACATATATGTTTATCAAAAATGACCTTAACATAAATGGACCAAGCCTTATAATCAAAAGATATAGGGTGTCAGAATGGATAAAAATAAAGAAGACCCATGTATATGCTTCCTACAGGGGACCGATTTTAGACCTAAACATATGTACAGATTGAAAATGTGGGGGTAGAGAAACATTTCGCATGGAGATGGATGTCAAAAGGAAACTGGAATAGCAATACTTAAAGTGGACATCTTAGACTTTAAAACAAATCTTTAAAAAGAATCAAAGAGGGGAGGAGTCAAGATGGCGGAGAAATAGCAGGCTGGGACTACATCAGGTAGCAGGAGATCAGCTCGATAGCTTATCTAAACATTGCAAACACCTACAAATCCAATGGGAGATCAAAGAGAAGAAGAACAGCAGTTCTAGAAACAGAAAATCAACCACTTTCTGAAAGGTAGGACTGGCTGAGAAGTGAATCTAAAATGATGGGAAGATAGACCGTGGGGGGAGGGGCCGGATCCCGGAAACCGGTGGAGCAACGGAGCACAAAATCAGGACATTTAAAAGTCTGTTCCACTGAGGGACATTGTTCCAGAGGCTAAACCGATGTGAAGCCCACGCGGGGTCAGCGTGGCCCCAGGTCCCGCAGGGTCACAGAAGGATCGGGGGTGTTGGAGTGTCGCAGAGCTCACAGGTGTTAGAACAGAGAAGCCGCCTACAGAGACAGAGCCGAGGACTGAACTCTCAGCTTGGGGTTACCTTGAACTGGTTGGGGGCTGGGTGAGCTCGAAGCGCAGCTGGAGGCTAGGGATACGGGAGTGATTGGGTGCTGTTCTCTGGGGGTGCACTGAGGAGTGGGTCCCGGGCTCTTGGCTCCTCTGTGTTGGAGACTAGGAGGCCGGCATGTTCATTCCCGTCCTCTAGAACTCTACGGAAAGTGTTCAGGGAACAGAAGCTCCCAAAAGCGAACCTGAGCAGATTAATTGTCCCGCCCCCGGTAAGGGCGGTGCAATTCCACCTCCGGCAAAGACACTTGAGATTCACTACAACAGGCCCCTCCCCCAGAAGATCAACAAAACATCCAGCCAGGATGAAGTTCATCTATCAAGGAAAGCAGATTCAATACCTAAGACAGCAGCAGAATTCCAGAGGAAGAGAAAGCAAAGAACGGAACTCAGGGCTTTCTCCCCATGATTCTATAGTCTTGTGGTTAATTCAATTTTTTTTTTCAATTTTTTTTCTTTCTTTTTTCTTCTTTGGATAAATTTTATAAAACTTTTACCCTTTTCATTTTTAACGTTTTTTGACTAGTTTATCTAAAATATATATTTTTTCTATTCTTTTATATTTTTTCATTGTTTTATTTTTTAAATATTTTTCTTTTCTTTTTCTGAACCTCTTTTTATCCCCTTTCTCCCCCCCCCACAATTTGGACTCTCTTCTGATTTGGTTACAGCGCATTTCAATGGAGTCTTTGCCACCCTTTGAGTATTTTATTTGACCCTTCATATCCTCTTATCTGGACAAAATGACCAGGTGGAAAAAATCACCACAAACAAAAGAACAAGAGGCAGTACCGACCGAAGGCTAGGGACCTAATCAACACAGACATTGGTAATATGTCAGATCAAGAGTTCAGAATGACGATTCTGAACGTTCTAGCTGGGCTTGAAAAAGGCATGGAAGATATTAGAGAAACCCTCTCTGGAGATATAAAAGCCCGTTCTGGAGAAATTAAAGAACTAAAATCTAAACAAGTTGAAATCAAAAAAGCTATTAATGAGGTGCAATAAAAAATGGAGGCTCTCACTGCTAGGATAAATGAGGCAGAAGAAAGAATTAGTGATCTAGAAGACCAAATGACAGAGAATAAAGAAGCCGAGCAAAAGAGGGACAAACAGCTACTGGACCATGAGGGGAGAATTCGAGAGATAAGTGACACCATAAGACGAAACAACATTAGAATAATTGGGATTCCAGAAGAAGAAGGAAGAGAGAGGGGAGCACAAGGTCTATTGGAGAGAATTATTGGAGAGAATTTCCCTGATATGGCAAAGGGAACAAGCATCAAAATCCAGGAGATGCAGAGAACCCCCGTCAAAGTCAACAAGAATAGGTCCACACCCCGTCACCTAATAGTAAAATTTACAACTCTTAGTGACAAAGAGAAAATCCTGAAAGCAGCCCGGGAAAAGAAGTCTGTAACATACAATGGTAAAAATATTAGGTTGGAAGCACCAGAAAGAGCTGGCATGATATATTCACAGCACTAAATGAGAAAAACATGCAGCCAAGAATACTCTATCCAACTAGGATATCGTTGAAAATAAAAGGAGAGATAAAAACTTCCAGGACAAACAAAAACTGAACGAATTTGCAAACACCAAACCAGCTCTACAGGAAATATTGAAAGAGAAAGCCTAAAAGTAGTAGATCAGAAAGGTACAGAGAGAATATACTGTAACAGTCACCTTAAAGGCTAATAATGGCACTAAATTCATCTCTCTCAATAGTTACCCTGAATGTTAATGGGCTAAATGCCCCAATCAAAAGACACAGGGTATCAGAATGGATAAAAAAAAACAAAACCCATCAATATGTTGCCTACAAGAAACTCATTTTGGACGCGAAGACACCTCCAGATTTAAAGTGAGGGGGTGGAAAACAATTTACCATGCTAATGGGCATCAGAAGAAAACTGGGGTGGCAATCCTTATATCAGATCAATTAGATTTTAAGCCAAAGACTATAATAAGAGATGAGGAAGGACACTATATCCTACTCAAAGGGTCTGTCCAACAAGAATATCTAACAATTTTAAATATCTATGCCCCTAACGTGGGAGCAGCCAACTATATAAACCAATTAATAACAAAATCAACGAAACACATCAATAATAATACAATAATAGTACGGAACTTGAACACTCCCCTCACTGAAATGGACAGATCATCCAAGGCCTTAAATGACACACTGGACCAGATGGACATCACAGATATATTCAGAACATTTCATCCCAAAGCAACAGAATAGACATTCTTCTCTAGTGCACATGGAACATTCTCCAGAATAGATCACATCCTGGGTCATAAAGCAGATCTCAACCGGAATCAAAAGATAAGGATCATTCCCTGCATATTTTCAGACCAAAACACTCTGAAGCTAGAACTCAATCACAAGAGGAAAGCTGGAAATGACCCCAATACATGGAGACTAAAGAGCATCCTTCTAAAGAATGAATGGGTCAACCAGGAAATTAAAGAAGAATTGAAAAAATTCATGGAAACAAATGACAATGGAAACACAACAGTTCAAAATCTGTGGGACACAGCAAAGGCAGTCCTGAGAGGGAAATATATAGCGGTGCAAGCCTTTCTCAAGAAACAAGAAAGGTCTCAAGTACACAACCTAACCCTACACCTAAAGGAGCTGGAGAAAGAACAGGAAAGAAACCCTAAATCCAGCAGGAGAAGAGAAATCATAAAGATCAGAGCAGAAATCAATGAAATAGAAAAAAAAAATAGAAAAAATCAATGAAACTAGGAGCTGGTTCTTTGAAAGAATCAATAAGATTGATAAACCCCTGGCCAGACTCATCAAAAAGAAAAGAGAAAGGACCCAAATAAATAAAATCATGAATGAAAGAGGAGAGATCACAACTAACACCAAAGAAATACAGGCAATTATAAGATCATACTATGAGCAACTCTACGCCAACAAATTTGACAATCTGGAAGAAATGGATGCATTCCTAGAGGCATATAAACTACCACAACTGAACCAAGAAGAAATAGAAAACCTGAACTGGCCCATAACCAGTAAGGAGATTGAAACAGTCATCAAAAATCTGCAAACAAACAAAAGCCCAGGGCCTGACAGCTTCCCAGGGGAATTCTACCAAAAATTGAAAGAAGAATTAATTCCTATTCTCCCGAAACTGTCCCAAAAAATAGAAATGGAAGGAAAATTTCCAAACTCATTTTATGAGGCCAGCATCACCTTGATCCCAAAACCAGACAAGGATCCCACCAAAAAAGAGAACTACAGACCAATATCCTTGATGAACACAGATGCAAAAATTCTCACCAAAATACTAGCCAATAGGATTCAACAGTACATTAAAAGGATTATTCACCATGATCATGTAGGATTTATTCCAGGGCTGCAAGGTTGGTTCAACATCCGCAAATCAATCAATGTGATAGAACACATTAATAAAAGAAATAACAAGAACCATATGATCCTCTCAATAGATGCTGAACAAGCATTTGACAAAGTACAGCATCTCTTCCTGATCAAAACTCTTCAAAGTGTAGGGATAGAGGGCACATACCTCAATATTATCAAAGCCATCTATGAAAAACGCACCGCAAATATCATTCTCAATGGAGAAAAACTGAAAGCTTTTCCGTTAAGGTCAGGAACACAGCAGGGATGTCCATTATCACCACTGCTGTTCCACAGAGTACTAGAATTCCTAGCCTCAGCTATCAGACAACAAAAAGAAATTAAAGGCTTCCAAATCGGCAAAGAAGAATTCAAACTATCACTCTTTGCACATGATATGATACTATATGTGGTTAAACCCAAAAGACTCCACTCCAAAACTGCTAGAACTTGTACAGGAATTCAGTAAAGAGTCAGGATATAAAATCAATGCACAGAAATCAGTTGCATTTCTGTACACCAACAACAAGACAGAAGAAAGATTAATTAAGGAGTCCATCCCATTTACAATTGCACCCAAAACTATAAGATACCTAGGAATAAACCTAACCAAAGAGGCTAAGAATCTATATGCAGAAAACTATAAAGTACTCATGAAAGAAATTGAGGAAGACACAAAGAAATGGAAAAATGTTCCATACTCCTGGATTGGAAGAATAAATATTGTGAAAATGTCTATGTTACCTAAAGCAATCTACACATTTAATGCAATCCCTATCAAAATACCATCCATTTTTTTTCAAAGAAATGGAACAAATAATCCTAAAGTTTATATGGAACCAAAAAGACCTCGAATAGCCAAAAGAATATTGAAAAACAAAGCCAAAGTGGGTGGCATCACAATTTCAGACTTCAAGCACTATTACAAAGCTGTCATCATCACGACAGCATGGCACTGGCCCAAAAACAGACATATAGATCAATGGAACAGAATAGAAAGCCCAGAAATAGCCCTCAACTCTATGGTCAACTAATCTTTGACAAAGCCGGAAAGAATGTCCTGTGGAAAAAAGACAGCCTCTTCAATAAATGGTGCTGGGAAAATTGGACAGCCACATGCAGAAAAATGAAATTGGACCACTTCCTTACACCACACACGAAAATAGACTCAAAATGGATGAAGGACCTCAATGTGAGAATGGAATCCATCAAAATCCTTGAGGAGAACGCAGGCAGCAACCTCTTCAACCTCAGCTGCAGCAACATCTTCCTAGGAACAACAGCAAAGGCAAGGGAAGCAAGGGCAAAAATGAACTATTGGGATTTCATCAAGATCAAAAGCTTTTGCACAGCAAAGGAAACAGTTAACAAAACCAAAAGACAACTGACCGAATGGGAGAAGATATTTGCAAACGGCACATCAGATAAAGGGCTAGTATCCAAAATCTATAAGGAACTTAGCAAACTCAACACCCATAGAACAAACAATCCAATCAAGAAATGGGCAGAGGACATGAACAGACATTTCTGCAAAGAAGACATCCACATGGCGAACAGACACATGAAAAAGTGCTCCACGTCACTCGACATCAGGGAAATAGAAATCAAAACCACAATGAGATATCACCTCACACCAGTCAGAATGGCTTAAATTAACAAGTCAGGAAATGACAGATGCTGGCGAGGATGTGGAGAAAGGGGAACCCTCCTACACTGTTCATGGGAATGCAAGCTGGTGCAACCACTCTGGAAAACAGCATGGAGGTTCCTCAAAATGTTGAAAATAGAACTACCCTGTGACCCAGCAATTGCACTACTGGGTATTTACCCTAACGATACAAACATAGTGATCCGAATGGGCACGTGTACCCGAATGTTTGTAGCAGGAATGTCTACAATAGCCAAACTATGGAAAGAACCTAGATGTCCATCAACAGATGAATGGATCAAGAAGATGTGGTATATATACACAATGGAATACTATGCAGCCATCAAAAGAAATGAAATCTTGCCATTTGCGACGACGTGGATGGAACTAGAGGGTATCATGCTTAGTGAAATAAGTCAATCGGAAAAAAGACAACTATCATATGATCTCCCTGATATGAGGACATGGAGATGCAGCATGGGGGGTTAGGGGGATAGGAGAAGAATAAATGAAACAAGATGGGATTGGGAGGGAGACAAACCATAAATGACTCTTGGTCTCGCAAAACAAACTAGGGGTTGCTGGGGGGAGGTGGGGTTGCGAAAGGGGGAGGGGGTTATGGACATTGGGGAGGGTATGTGCTCTCGTGAGTACTGTGAAGTGTGTAAACCTGGCGATTCACAGACCTGTACCCCTGGGGATAAAAATACATTGTATGTTTATAAAAAAAAAAATTGGAAGGTGAGGCGAACCATAAGATACTATGGACTCTGAAAAACAACCTGAGGGTTTTGAAGGGTCAGGGGTGGAAGGTTGGGGGAACAGGTGGTGAGTAATAGCGAGGACACGTTTTGCATGGATCACTGGGTGTTGTGCAAAAACAATGAATACTGTTACTCTGAAAAAATAAATAAATTAAAATGGCAAAACAAAAAGTAAAAATCTTTGAGGAGAACACAGGCAGCAACCTCTTTGACCTCAGCTGCAGCAACTTCTTCCTAGGTGCATCGGCAAAGGCAAGGGAAGCAAGGGCAAAAATGAACTATTGGGATTCCATCAAGATCAAAAGCTTTTGCACAGTAAAGGAAACAGTTAAGAAAAACAAAAGACAACTGACAGAATGGGAGAAGATATTTGCAAACGACATATCAGATAAAGGGCTAGTATCCAAAATCTATAAGGAACTTAACAAACTCAACACCCAAAGAACAAACAATCCAATCAAGAAATGGGCAGAGGACATGAACAGACATTTCTGCAAAGAAGACATCCAGATAGTCAACAGACACATGAAAAATTTCTCCACATCACTCAGCATCAGGGAAATACAAATCAAAACCACAATGAGATATCACCTCACACCAGTCAGAATGACAAGAATTAACAAGTCAGAAAATGAGAGATGCTGGCAAGGATGCGGAGAAAGGAGAACCCTCCTACACTGTTGGTGGGAATGCAAGCTGGTGCAACCACTCTGGAAAACAGCATGGAGGTTACTCAAAATGTTGAAAATAGAACTACCCTGTGACCCAGCAATTGCACTACTGGGTATTTACCCTAAAGATACAAACATAGTGATCCAAAGGGGCACGTGTACCCGAATGTTTATAACAGCAATGTCTACAATAGCCAAACTATGGAAAGAACCTAGATGTCCATCAACAGATGAATGGATCAAGAAGATGTGGTATATATACACAATGGAATACTATGCAGCCATCAAAAGAAGTGAAATCTTGCCATTTGTGACAATGTGGACGGAACTAGAGGGTATCAAGCTTAGTGAAATAAGTCAATCGGAGAAAGACAACTATCATGTGATCTCCCTGATATGAGGACGTGGATATGCAACATGGTGGGTTAGGGGGATAAGAGAAGAATAAATGAAACAAAATAGGATTGGGATGGAGACAAACTATAAATGACTCTTAATCTCACAAAACAAACTGGGGTTTGCTTGGGGGAGTTGGGGTTTGGAGAGGGGGAAGGGTTATGGATATTGGGGAGGGTATGTGCTATGGTGAGTGCTGTGAAGTGTGTAATCCTGGTGATTCACAGACCTCTACCCCTGGAGATAAAAATACATTATATGTTTATTAAAAAAAAAAAAGATAGGATGAATACCCAACTTTTGTAGCAACATGGACAGGACTGGAAGTGATTATGCTGAGTGAAATAAGTCAAGCAGAGTGAGTCAAGTATCATATGGTTTCACTTATTTGTGGAGCATAACAAATGACATGGAGGACATTGGGAGATGGAGAGGAGAAGGAAGTTGAGGGAAATTGGAAGGGGAGGCAATCCATAAGAGACTATGGACTTTGAAAGACAACCTGAGGGTTTTGTAGGGGCAGGGGTTGGAGGTTGGGGGAACCAGGTGGTGGGTAATAGGGAGGGCACGTCTTGCATGGAGCACTAGGTTTTGTGCAAAAACAATGAATACTGTTACGCTGAAAAAATAAATAAATAATTTAAAACCATAAATTACATGTAAAAAAAAAGAAGCAAAGAATGGCATTATATAAACATAAAGGTGAAAATCCAGCAAGAACCTATGATTATAAATATTAATGCAGCATACATGGGAGCATGCAAATACATAAGTATTTTGTAACAAACAAAATGAATTAGTGAATAATAACACAGTAATAGTAGGTGATTTTAAGACCTCACTTACATCAATGGACAGATCATCTAAACAAAGAAACAATGGCTTTGAATGACACACTGGACCAGATTGACTTTACAGATATATTCAGAACATTCCATCCAAAAACAGCAGAATACACATTATTTTTAAGTTCACAAGGAACATTGTCCAGAGCAAATCATATATGAGTTCAAAGAACATGCCTCATCAAGTATGAACACACTGAAATCATACAATGCAACTTTTCTGACAACTCTGAAACTAGAAGTTAACCACAAGAAAAAATTGGGCAAGATCACAAATACATAAGATGTTAAACAGTATTCTATTAAACAGTCCATGGGTCAGACAGGAAATCAAAGAAATCATAGAAAAATGCATGGCAACCAATGAAAATTAAAACACAATGGTCCAAAATCTTCAGGATGTAGCAAAGGTAGTCCCAAAAAAGGGAAGTATATAAGTTTACAGGCCTACTTAAGAAGCAAGAAAAAGTTCAAACACTGTACCCTTACACCTACAGGAGCTAGAAACAGAATAACATATGAAGCCTAAATCCAATAGAAAGAGGAGAATAAAAAAGACTAGAGCAGAAATAAATGATATATAAATTATAAAGTAATAGAGCAGATCAATGAAACTAAGAGCTGGTTCTTCAAAAACTTAATAAAACTGGGTGGGGGGGCTGGGTGGCTCAGTTGGGTAAGCAGATGCCTTCATCTCAGGTCGTGGTTCTAGGGTCCTGGAATTGAACCCCACATCTCTCTTCCTGCTCAGCAGAGGGCCTGCTTCTCTCTCTCTCTGCCTGCTGCTCTGCTTACTTGTGCTATCTCTCTGTCAAATAAATAAATAAAATATTTGAAAAATTAATAAAATTGATTAACCCCTAGATAGACTTCTCAAAAATAAAAGAGAAACGGCCCAAATCAAACTTTGTATCACCACTTTATGGCTTTGGTTGCTATGTGTCTTGGTGTGGACATCCTTTGGCTGATTTTGTTGGGGGATCTCTGTGGTTACTGATCTGGATGTCTGTTTCCTTCCCTAGATGTGGGAAATTTTCAGTTATTATTTCTTACAAAAACTTTTTTGCCCCCTTTTCTCTCTTCTGAGATCCCTGTGATGTGAATGGCATTATGCTTGATGGAGTCACTGCGATTCCAATATGTATTCTCATTTTGTATAATTATTTTTTTGGTCATTTGTTCAGTTTGATAACTTTACATTACTATGTCTTCGAGTTCATTAATTTGTTCCTCTGCTTCGTCCACTCTGCTATTTATTCCATCAAGTGTATTTTTAATTTAATTGATTATATTCTTCATCTCTGAATGCTTCTTTTTTATGTTTTCTATCTCTTTCTTGAGGGTCTCACTGATGCCCTCCACTCTTTTCTCAAGTCCAGTGAGATCATCACTGGACTTTGTGGTTATCACTTCAAAGTCTTTATTATTCTTCTTTCTTAAGTCCAGTGAGTGTCTTTGTGATCATTGCTTCAAATTCTCTATTATGCTTGTTCCTTTTATCCATTTTGCTTATGTCTCTTGTTATGGTCTTGTCCTGTTATTTTATTGGCGATATATTCCTCTGTTTCCTCATTTATTTTCTAAATTTCTGTGTCTATTTATATGTGTTTGGTATGTAAGCTACATCTCTTGTTCTTGAAAGTAGTGGGTGGGGTGTACAGTCTTAACAAAGTGGTTTGTGGTCCTTCTTCACTGGTGATGGGAAGCCTCCATGGGGACGGAGGCCAGCCAGGGCTATTCTGTAAAACAATTGAAGGTGGGGGGTGCAGTTCTAAGAAGATCTGTGCATCTTCTGCAGGTGTCTAGGAGATGAAATATTAGCCAGTTTTGTGTGGGTCTTCTGGGGAAGGGGATTTGCAGCACCAGAACTGAGACAGGTCTGACTGAAGGAGGCAGGGTATTATGTAATCATGTCAACAAGTTAGGTAATATGGTACATATGAAATTTGTCCATTCTGATTTTAAAAGGCAGGTACTATGGGGATTTCTCTTCCTCTAACAGACTCCCCAGTATGCCAATCTATCTGTTGTCCCCTTCATGCCTGCAGGTCCCTCTCTCTGGTGGTCAGACCCATAGGTTATAAGTTACCACTGAGTCCTTACTCTTCCTACCTTCTCCTATGGGGCCTCTTCTCTACATTTAGGTGTAGAGGATGTTCAGCCAGTCTTTGAGTCCTTTTCTGGGTTGTTTGCTCTTATTCAAGTGTTAATTAGTTGTGTCTATGGGACCAGGTGTGTTTAGGACCCTTCTAGACTGCCATCTTCTCTGGAAGTTCTGTCTAATCATGTGATTTCAATCTTCATTAGGGTCGGATAATACATTTGTTGGTGATTGGAAGCTGACATGTACTGAGGGGAAATCTAAGAAAATGATAAATTGTACATGCATTTACTCTTTTGTCCTGAAAGGTGATTTTTAAAATGCTTTTTTTTCATTTACCTTTTATGCTATGGAGTTCAGCATATCAAACATAAGGGGAGAGGTAATAATGGGCCAACATAGCCCCAGTCTCTTTAGTAGATGATTGACAATAAACACTGGAAAAAGTCTTAATATACTGGAAGAGAGGACTGTGATAGTTTTAATTTTGAGACACAATTTACACAGCCACGATCTTGGCATAGGAAATTGTCCAGGCCATTAGGAAGCAAATGGGGAGTCACGTAACTATGTGCATGCTCCAGTAAAGGACACCAATGGCAAAATTTTTTCACGTTAAGCTCATTTTACAATGCACACATCGCCTAGAAGCAGATAATTTACCTTCCAGGGCTGAATTGAGTAGGAGTTGCATTTATCTTTAGTAACAAATACCTGAGGAACAATGGTTTACACAGGTTGTAGGTATTTATTTTTCTTTTGCAAATACACACACACACACACACACACACACACACACACACACACACACATAAATTTTTTAGAGGCAACCAATCTAGGTCTCATTGATCAATTCCATAATATCATCAGTTCCTTTTTATTTTGCTTCTTTCTCATTCTTTTTTTTTAAGATTTTATTTATTTGACAGACAGAAATCACAAGTAGGCAGAGAGGCAGGCAGAGAGAGAGGGGAGAAGCAGGCTCCCCGCTGAGCAGAGAGCCTGATGTGGGGCTTGATCCCAGGACCCTGGGATTGTGACCTGATCTGAAGGCAGAGGCTTTAACCCACTGAGCCACCCAGGTGCCCCCTTTCTCATTCTTAACATGTATGTTCTTCTAACTACAAGTTTACATCATGGTCATTAGATGTTTGCTGTTGTTCTAGCCAACGTTGTCAAATTCCAATTAACAGGCAAAATGAAGGCAAGAGTATAAACATCTTTTTTTTTTTCTGAATCAGAAATCCATCTCTTTTAAAGGAACTTTCCTAGAATGACTGCTTATATCACATTGACATGCCTGTCTTCAAGAAATCTGAAAACTGTGACTTTTCTACTATATCACACCCCAAATTGGGATTCTGTTATTAATGGAGAAGGTGAGAATCAATATTTGTAGGCAAAAGTAAGTCTTTTCCATAAAATTACTGGTGGCTTCTATACTTGTGCAATAGTCTTGGAAAAGATCAGTAGCTTGCCTTTTCTTCTTCATCAGACAGTAGAGTTACTTACTATTATTTAAAACTGGTCTATGATCTTAAATGTTCTCCTTTTAAAAAATATTTTAACATATTTAAATTGTTAAAAAAATCCAACCCTAGTATCTGAACACTAACCCACCAACACCAGCTGTAAATACCATTTTGTTACAACTGTCAAATATTTTGATGTATCCTGACTCTATTGTGTAAGAAAAATGATACTGTTTTGCCAAAGATTTTGTTGCTGTTGCTCATGTTAATAGACAAGAAAAGGGAGACACAGAGTGGTTAATTAATTTGAATAAGGTCTCAGAGTTAAACCTGGAGGCCATGATTGGCTATTTAGAGTCCAAACAATTCTACATGAACTTTCTCTCTTCTGTTTTCTACCATTAATCAAACATAAGATGACTCCCAAGATTTTATCTTGTGCAAAGTGGTAAAAATGAACACATTACTTGAGGGCATGTTCTATATTATTTTATAAGTTGAAAGTAGTTTGGAAATACATTCAAAACCCACAGGCCGAAGAACCAAATTCACCATTTAAGTACTATCAATAAGACCTTGAAGATTTGGGACAATTAGCTTATCCCCTAAACTTTAATTTCTACTCTCTAAAATAAAATTAATAACATTCTCCTCCTTTACATTACAAAATAATGGTGAGCACTCTCTAAAATTTCATAAATTC
Source organism: Meles meles (assembly GCF_922984935.1). Taxonomy (NCBI): domain Eukaryota; kingdom Metazoa; phylum Chordata; class Mammalia; order Carnivora; family Mustelidae; genus Meles; species Meles meles. The sequence continues at coordinate 70,219,868 of NC_060087.1, forward strand.
ATAAGTTTTCTCTGTATTCACTACACCACCTTAGTTTATACCCCAATTCTTTTCACTTGGACTCCTATAGTAGCATTCTGCTAGCCTTCCATTTCTCACTGTATCTTCCATTTAAGTTTAATCTCTGCACTCATTCAAGAGTGATATTTTCAAATTGAAAATTTAGTATGATACTTTCTTATGCAAATCCTTTCAATAATTCTGCACTGTTTTTATTTTTATTTCTTACATTTTATTTAATTATTTTTATTGTGTTGTGTTAGTCACCATACATCATTATTTTTTTTTATGTAGTGTTCCAATATCCATTGTTTATGAGTAACACCCTGTACTCCAGGCTATACATGCCCTCCTTAATACCCACTACCAGATTCCTCCATCCCCTACTACCTTCCCCTCTAAAATCCTCAGTCTGTTTCTCAGAGTCCACAATCTCTCATGGTGATCTGTCTATTACTGAGAGTGGCCTGTTAAGATCCCCTACTATTAATGTATTCATATCAGTGTGACTCTTTATTTTGATTAACAGTTGGCTTATGTAGTTGTCTGCTCCCATGTTGGGGGCATAAATATTTAAATTGTTAGATCTTCTTGTTGGATAAACACTTTAAGAATGATGTAGTGTCCTTCTGTATCTCTGACTATAGTCTTTAACTTAAAATCTAATTTGTCTGATATGACAATTGTTACTCCTGAAACCAATATTGCACTATATGTTAACTAAATAGAATTTAAATGAAAACTTGAAATGACAAAAAATTAATTGCAGTTAACATTACATTCACTTCAGATGTGCTACATAGTGATTCTATACATTATACTATGTTCACAAGTATAGCTTTATGTCACCATACGAAACTATTACAATATCATTGGCTATATTCCCTAACTTGTACTTTTCATCTTTGTTACTCATTACTTCCATAACAGGAAGCCCATGCCTTCTACTCCCCTTCACCCATTTTGCCCAACTTCCCACCACACTCCCTGTTGGCATCCACCATGTCTCTGTATTTAAGGGCCTATCTCTGTTATTTATTTGTTTGTTAGAGTTTACATATAAGTGAAATCATATGCCATCCATCGTTGTCTCTCTGACTTATTTCCCTTAGCACAATACCCTCTAGGTCATGTTCTTACAAATGACAAAATCTCATTTTTTTTTATGGCTGAGTGAAATTGCATTATATCATATTCTTATATCTTATGATATAAGATATCATAATATATCTTATATATCTTATGATATCTTATATCATATTCTTTATTCATCCATCCATCAATGGATACAGGTGCTTCCATATCTTGGCTTTTTTAATAATACTGTAACAACGTAAGTGTGCATGTATCTTTCTAGATTAGTGTTTGCATTCCCTCTGGGTAAATACCCAGAGGAGGAATTACTGAATCATATCATAATTTTATTTTTAAAATTTTGAGTAATCTCTATACTGTTTTCCACAGTGGTTGCACCAATTTACATTCCCACCAACAGTGAATGAAGGTTTTCTTTTCTTCACATCCTTGTCAAAACTTGCTATGTCTTGTCTTTTGGATACTAGCCATTCTCACTTGTGTGAAGTTGTGGATTTTATTTGCACATCCCTGATTATAATGTTGAGCATCTTTTCATGAATTTTTGGTCATCTGGATGTCTTCTTTGGAAAAAAAAATGTCTATTCAGGTTTTCTGCTCATTTTTTAAAAAAAATATTAATTTAGTATTATTACTATCACCATAATCATTATTATCATTATTTATATTGAGTTGTATAAGTTATTTATATATTTTGGATATTAACTACTTATCATATGTATCATATACAAATATCTTCTCTCAGTAAGTTGCCTTTTCATTTTATTGATGGTTTCCTTTACTGTGCAAAAGCTTTTATTTTTTATTTTTATTTTGGTGTAGTCCCAATAGTTTTTCTTCCTTTTGTCTCCCTTGCCTGGGGAGACATATCTAAAAAAACATTGCCAAGGCTGACGTCCAAGAGATTACTGCTTATGTTATCTTTAAGAAATGTTACAGTTTCATGAAATTATTTTACACTTTAAAATATTATATGTAATTCCAGAATGATTATTATTTTTATCATCAGTATTATTAATCTTTAGGAGCATTCTTTTTAGTGCCTAGAAGGGTCTTAGAAATAAAGTATATATTAAACAAATGTTTGTTCGAGAAGTGAATTACCAGAGAATATCAGGTAATTTATGACAGAAGTAATTTATATCAAATTATAAGTAGAAAAAATGGCACAGAAGTTTGGATGGATAAAGTTAGCATGGGTATCATTTTATCCAGATGCCAGAGAAATTTTAATTATCAAAAAACCAGGGCTTATTGGTCTAAGGGATGTCAGTAAGACAGCGAGAATAAGAGGACACTAAGTTCTAGACAGGCAGTGAATTGTGTAAGAATGATGAATCATAGAGCTGTACTGCTGAAACAAATAATACATTATATCTTCATAAATAAAAACCAATAATATTAAGGCCAGAGACCTGTGACTCTCCTTCCTGAGACTGTTTCTTTTATCCCAGGAATTGTGTGTCTATTTAAGCCCAACACTGGATTTATTGAATAGATTTGATACGTTGCTAACTAGCCACATAATCAGGCTCAAGGAACTAAAGTCCAGGGGTGCCTGGGTGGCTCAGTTGGTTAAGCTTCTGCCTTTGGCTCAGGTCATGATCTCAGGGTCCTAGAATCATGCCCTGCATTAGACTCTCTACTCAGCAAGGAGCCTCCTTCCTCCACCTTGGCTGCCTCTCTGCCTACTTGTGATCTCTGTCTGTCAAATACATACATACATACATACATACATAAATCTTTAAGAAAAAAGGAACTTCTTGTTATTAAAAATTATTAAAAATAAATCTTTAAGAAAAAAAGTAACTAAAACCTAGGCAAGGTAAATTTTGATAGTAAAAAGAACAGAAAGTTCCAGAGCAGTATTACATGTATACAGAATTTTTGTTTAGGACTCTACACTACAGAAACCTGGCAATCAAGAAACAGTAGGAGCACACTTAATTGTAATTGTAGGGGAGCATGAAAAGGCAGAAGAGGACATAGCAACTGTAATGGGCAGGAGGTAAATTAAAAAGCCAAGGAAAATTTTTTATTACACTTTTGCATCATCTATGTGCATCATCCTACTGGATATAATCAATACACAGGAATGTAGAATTTCAAAGGAAACCATAACACATTAGAACTTCATGTCTTGTCAATCTCTCCTTTTATATTCAACAGATAATTTGTTCAATTCTTGGGGCAGGAATACATGCTTAGAAACAAGCCTTTATGAAGTTCCTCTCTAAATCAAACCTAAAGTTCTGCCACTGAGCCTGTAAAAACCATGAAATTTATAATGCTATGGAATCCATGGAACTGGTGCCTTATTACAAATAAGTTCAAATAGAGTTTTTTTGTTTTTTGGTATGTGTGTGTGTGTGTGTGTGTGTGAGAGAGAGAGAGAGACTCATCACTTAATTTAATGTAAAACTCATTTCAGTGATGATGATGATGATGATGATGATGATGACAATGCTTTTCATTCAGTGATGATGATTATTAACATTGTTATTATTATCACTAGTTGCAATCCTCAAAGCTGGTTACTGGAAATAAAAACTGTGCATATTATTCAAGGGAAATAATCATAGTAGGTGAATAAAAGAAAAAATTTAACATCGTTTATTAGTTTTACTTTGAATTCCCTTCTTACACACTTGTTAGTGGTTTTCAATCTTTCTACAACAAATAAACTTTGCATGGAAGAATCAACTAATTTTGAACTCCTGGCCAGATTTATGATGCTATTTCTTTGTGGTAATAAAACTGAAAATATACCAAATGTTAGATTATGTGGATGGCATACTACAGATCATGGTTGTATAAACTACATTTACATTTTGAGTTTACAAGACATGAATAACTGATGGAATTAGCAAATATTTCTGAAAAGTTCCTAAACCTCTTTACAATTATATCTTCATATTGAACTCAGCATATGCAACCTGAACAATAATCTTAAAAGGTACCAACTATGTGCTAGGAACAATTCTAGGTATTTGAAAACAATGATGCATACAAGTACTGTTCCTTCATTCTCTCTACCTTGTGTTAGAAGTGTGTGTGTGTGTGTGTGTGTGTGTGTGTGTGTGTGTGTGTGTGTAAGGGGAAAATGGAGACAATTAGACAAAATGCAACACAAATATGTTTAAGTATACATTATTGTGAAATTATTAAACTTACTTTACAAGTGAGAAAATTGTAAAAAAAAAGATGAAAATGTTAAAAATGATGAAGTGATTTACAGTGACAAACTCAAGTCTTTGGAGTAACAAATACTGTATTGTTGTAGGTATTGTTGCATATTGGTAGGTATTGAGTGTTTTGATGCTTGTGGTGGTGCCCAACTTGCTTTTCTAGTTGCCTCAGAGGAGAGAAAAGCTTGGTGAAGGGAACAGAAAATGAGATGTCTTTGGCTTACACAATGGGCAGGAACTACTTGATAATGTCAGTGATCTTGCCATGAAATAAGAAACAACTGAACTAGAAGTTTAGAACATACAATATTTTTTAAATTAAAAATCAAAAGCTAGGAGTATATAGGCATTATGTCACCCAAGCTGGTTTCAATAAAAGAGCCATTGTAGACTCTAAGATTATTCTTACCCTTGGGCAATATAGTTGTAGAATTTCTTTAAGGAATAGCAGACTTTTTAAAAGTGATGTGTGTTACTGTTTCTTGGATATAAGAGTATTCATCTTCTTTAAAATGGGTACACTATTTCTCTCACTTTATTATAAAATATTATGATTCATTCAGTTTTCACTTACAGAAGCCTACAGTTGATAGTGAAATGAAACTGCTGCAGATTCTTTCCAACTTTCTTTGCCCTCCATAGTTCCTTTTCCCTACTTAGCACTTCAGTGAGGAATAGTTTATATATAGGAACTATATAAAGTGAACTCCTAATTTTAGGTAAGCCATTTGTGGGAGTGTATGTATGGTTTCATAAAACAGAAAAAAAAGCCCACAATTTCTCTGCAATATTTGTTGTCAGTTTTTAGGCAAGAGTAACCAATGCAGAGCAAATTCTTGACAAAATAACTGGAACCTAGCTGAGACAACATGTTCCTATCAAATGCAGATACTACATTAAGACTCCAGACTGTGAGACATGTGTTTCTTGTTTGGGGTAATAATAAACAGGAGGGAAGCAATTATAAGATGCCAGGAATAAAATCTAAATAAGATATGAAAACTTTCTCTTAGCATCTCTAAGATAGTTTTGTATTGCTCATAAAAATTATTTTTTTTCTGGAAATTCTCTGAAAGAATATGGAGAAAGTGTTTTAGGTCATTTCCAAGGCCAAATTATAAAACAGACATAACTTCTGCCTGATAATCTTTCTTGTATGACGTTAATGCTTGGAAACCCAGTACCATGCTAGGTGGAAGACCACACTAGCCTACTGTAGTGATCCCATGAAGAAATATACATGGAGAGAAATTGTACCTCTCAGCAAACATCTTACATCAACTATATACATATTTCTATATCTATATCTATATTTATATCTTTATCTTTCTTTATATCTATCTATATATCTATATAATCTATGTCTTCAGCTTATTTTAGTCCTTATCCTTCAAGTCTTTGGAGTGCTCAGAAATTGGGGAGCAGAGACAAACTGTACAATTTGTGCCTTAGCTTAATTTCTAACTTACATAAACAATGAGATATAATAAATTATGTCTGTTATTTTAAGCCAGTAACATTTTATGTAACTTATTATACAATATGAGAAACCAGGAATGTATTTGGATACTGGGAGTGGAGTTCTGTCATAATAAAAAATCTAAAAATCTAGCAGTGGCTATAGAACAATGAAATGGGCAAAAATCAAAAAAGGGGGGCGCCTGGGTGGTTCAGTGGGTTAAAGCCTCTGCCTTCGGCTCAGGTCATGATCCCAGGGTGCTGGGATTGAGCCCCTCATCAGGCCCTCTGCTTAGCAGGGGGCCTGTTTTCCTCCTCTCTCTCTGCCTGCCTCTCTGCCTATTTGTGATCTCTATCTGTCAAATAAAATCTTTAAAAAAAAATCAAAAAAGGCCCTGAAGAGGCTATTAGTAGAAATCATTTGACTCTCTAGAGGACTGTAGGTAAAGATTTAAAGAAAAACCAGGAAATGTCACTGGAAACCAGAAAAAAATGGGAAAATTTCACAACAATGTTGTTTACAGTATTATGGAAAAATTTTAAAAAATCACCTAATGAAATAAATGATATGTCTAAGATTTCCATGCAAAATTAGGAAGGACTATTGGCTTCTTCTTCTTGTTTATGGTAAAATATGAAGAGAAAAAAAATATGTTAGGCTAAAGGAAAAACTTATACATGGAAAGAAGCCAGAGTGTGCTGGATTTGAAAATAATATTGCTTATCAGAAATAAAATTCATGCGGACTGGAAAAGAGGATGCAGAACTATTTCTGTTTATGTATTTGTAATATTTTATATAGAAATTCACTGGAAGCTTATTAGAACTAATAAATGAATTCAGTAAGATTGCAAGTAAAAAACTAATATAAAAATCAGTTGCATATCTATACACTGAAAATGAATAATCCAAACATAAAATTAAGAAAACTCCAATTACAATAGCAACAAAAAAGATAAAATTCTTATACATAAATCTCTTAAAAAAGAAGTTAAAGACATGCATAATGAAAAGGATAAAGTATTATTAAACATTTTTAAAGAAATCATAATAAATAGAAAAGTATCTGGTACTTACAGATTAGAAGAATTAATATCATTAAGATGGCAATACTCTCTAAGCTGATCAAGAGTTGTACTACAATCCCTATCAAATTCTTATCTATATTATTTTTAAAAGAAATTGACTAGCTGATCCTAAAATCCATGGAGGATACAATTGAGACTCCACAAATAAAACCTCATATTTATAGTCAAATACTTTTTGACAAGAGTGTCAAGATAATTCAATAGAATTAAAATAGTCTTTTAAACAAATGGTTTTGGGAAAATTGGGTGACCCCATGAAAAAGAATAAAGTTGTGTACCTACCATATACAAAACTTAACTCAAAATAGATGATAGACATAAACATAGGAGCTAAAAGTTACAATAAATTGTAAGAGTAAATCTTCATGGCAACCTTAAATATAACACCAAAATTAAAAATGATAAAAACAAAATAGAAAAAAAATGGACTCCTTAAAATTAAAAACTTTTGCACCTCAATGGACATCAAAAACGTGAAAATATAAGTCACATGGAGAAAATATTTTCAAATCATATATATAGCAAGTGGCTTGTATTGAGAATATATAAAGAATTATTACAACTCAAAATAAAAAGAAAAAGAACTAAAAATGAGAAAAATATAAAAAGTATAAAAATAACCTAGAAGCCCATGAAAGATCTTTAACATCATTATTCATCAGAGAAAGGTAAGTCAAAACCATGCCATACCACTTCACAACAAATATGGTAGCAATTACTTAAAGAAAAAATATATATGGAGAATAACAAATATTGTTAAGAAATCAGAGAAATTCAAACCCTCAAAATTTCTGATAGGAATGTAAAATGGTGTAGCCACTTTGGAAAACAGTATGGCAGTTCCTCAAAAAGTTGAACACAGAATTTTTATATGACCCAGAAATTCCATTATAGATACCTACCCAAGATCATTAAAAATAAATACTCAAAAACTTACACACAAGTGCTCATAGATGCAATATTATTTATAATAGCTAAATGGAGGAAACAATTCATATGTCCATCAATTGATGAAAGGATAAATAAATGTGATATATTCATAAAATAAAATATTATTCATCCATTAAATATAATGAAGTACTGATCCATGGTACAACATACATGAACCTTGGGAACATTAGACTAAATGAAAGAAGCAAGACACTAAAGGTTGTATATTATTCCATTTGCATGAAATACCCAGAATAAGCACTTTCATAGATACAGAGAGATGATCAGTGATTTTCAGGTCCTACAGAGTGTGGGAATAAGAAGTGACTGGTAGGGACACCTGGGGGGCTCAGTGAGTTAAAGCCTCTGCCTTCGGCTCAGGTCATGATCCCAGGATCCTAGAATCGAGCCCTGCATTGAGCTCTCTGCTCAGCAGAGAGCCTGCTTCCCTTTCTCTGTCTCTGTCTGCCCCTCTGTCTACTTGTAATCTCTGTCAAATAAACAAATAAAATCTTTAAAAAAAAAGAAGTGACTGGTAAATGGGTGTAAACTTTCTTATTGTTACAAAAAAAAGTTCTGTAATAATGTTTGCACAATGTTGTCCATATACTGAAAATAATTGAATTGCACACTTTAAAATACTAAAAATTGTGAATTTTACATCAATTAAGGACAATTGCATATTTCCATATTTTGTATTTCTATATCCTGCATAAATATATATTTTCAGATACATTTAAATGCAGCTAAAGCTAAATTAAAAAAAAGTAAGAACAATACAATGAAAATGGGATTCAGGTAAGATTATCCAAAGGAATAAAATGATGGAGGGGAAATGTATGATTAAATATTGTTATTAATAAGTCTTATGCTTAATTTTGGGTATTAAATCCATGGGTGCTTATTACATTATGAAAGTGACTTAAAAATTTAAAGCACACCTTGGCTTGCATTTTTCTCTTTCTTTCTTTCTTTCTTTCTTTTGTAGAATGCTTTTATTGTGTTTTATTTTTATTTAGAATTCCTTTATTCTTTTCATTTTAGAGGAATTTATAAAGATTTATTTTATTTTATTTTATTTTAGAGAGAGTGTGAACAAGTGGGGAGAGGGGCAAACAGAGAGGGAGAGAGAATCCTCAATCAGACTTTCCTGGCTGAGCATGGAGCCCAATGTCGGCTAGATCCCAGGACCCTGATATCATGACCTGAGCTGAAATCAAGAGCTGGTTGCTCAACTGATGGAGCCACCCAGGTTTCCCCCTTTTAGAGGAATTTTGAATGTCCATTTTGTGATTGTAGTATTATTAGATAGTTCTAAATGAAATTCTTAGGATTTGTGCCTCCTTGCTATAGACTGATGTAGGAAATTCTGGAAGACACCAAATCTCTGTATCTCATTTGTCTGGGAGCACTTTGTTTCAGATGGGGGTCTTTAAATGGCTGGTGCATATGAATGGCATATAATAACAGTGAATAGACAGCTAACAACAATCATCTTCCCAAAGGGGCAAAGGTAGCATTATTATGGTCAGTTGCTCTTTTTCTTCTGTAAAAACTTCCCTTGTTCTCATTGGAGGAGTTGGTTTTTGTGGCAGTGGAAGAAGATTGAACCAGTATAAGACTAGAAAATGAGGGGTGCCTGGGTGACTCAGTGGGTTAAAGCCTCTGCCTTTGGCTCAGGTCATGGTCTCATGGTTCTGGGATCAATCTCCACATCTGGTTCTCTGCTCAGCAGGGAGCCTGCTTCCTCCTCTCTCTCTGCCAGTCTCTCCGCCTTCCTGTGATCTCTGTCTGTCAAATAAATAAATAATATCTTTTAAAAAAATTACTAGAAAATGAGTTTGTATGTCAAGGATTTTAAAATTATACAACGGGGGCGCCTGGGTGGCTCAGTGGGTTAAAGCCTCTGCCTTCAGCTCGGGTCGTGATCCCAGGGTCCTGGGATCGAGCCCCGCATCGGGCTCTCTGCTCCGCGGGGAGCCTGCTTCCTCCTCTCTCTCTCTCTCTCTGCCTGCTTCTCTGCCTACTTGTGATCTCTGTCTGTCAAATAAATAAATAAAATCTTTAAAAAAAATAAATAAATAAATAAATAAATAAAATTATACAACGAAGAAACAAAGATCTTCTCAGTAAATATGTATTCTTTTAAGGCATATTTGGGGCATCATATATTCTCTTCCCAAGAAGCCAATGTACATCACAAATAATAAAATCTTGTTTTTGTATTGATCTGTTTTCACTTAATTCATGTCAATATTACCTCTTCAAAGAGTCTTTTCCTGAACATCTTATCTAAGGAGTGGGTAAGGGGATGGGTTATATAGGTGATGGGGATTAAGGAGTACCCTTGTTGTGAGGAGCATTGGGCGTTTTATGGAAATGTGGAATGACTATATTGCACACCTGAAAATACTATTACACTGTATATTAACTAACTGGAATTTAAATTAAAAAACATTAAAATAAAATAAAATACATCTACTCTATCACTACCTTCTTGCATTTCTTTATATATTTTTCATAGTATCTATGATAGTATTTTGTTTTCACTTATTCATTTGTTTATTGTATATCTGGTAGGATGTAAGCTCCATAAGAACAAAGATTTATGTTGTTCATTGTTGTATTCTGATCACTTAGAAGATGGCATTTATTGGTGAATGAGTGAGTGAGTGACCCTCAGGGATTCATTAGGAAAGTCATGGCTACCAAAGAAAAGTTTAAAGGTAATGACACCAGCAACAGAATATGCCTTTTACATTGTTAATATTAGTGATATTATTAGATCTATTAAAAAAAAGAAAACAAGTCATGAAGTTCCTTTCCAAAGGTACCTTTATATAGGCGTTCCTCATTAAATGCAACAAATACATACAAAAAAGAAAATAAACATTTGCAGATTGACTCTTCTGTTTCTAAGTCTATAAATTTCCTACCATTGCTCTAAAAATTACTAGAAATCCTGTGCCTTAGAAAACACACAAATTTATTATTTTATACTTCTGGATGTCAGACACCCAAACTGGGTCTCACTGAGCTAATAAAAAGTCATCAAGACTTGGTTCTTCTTTTTTTTTTTTTTTTAAGATTTATCCATTTGACAGATAGAGATTACAAGTAGGCAGAGCGGCAGGCAGAGAGAGAGAGAGAGGAGGAAGCAGGCTCCCAGCCAAGCAGAGAGCCCGATGCGGAGCTCGATCCCAGGACCCTAGGATCATGACCCGAGCCGAAGGCAGAGGCTTTAACCCGCTGAGCCACCCAGGCGCCCCAAGACTTGGTTCTTCTTAGAGGCTTTAAGAAAGAATCCATCCCCTTCCCATTTTCAGTTTCTACCCATATTCCCTGGCTTGTGTCTTGCTTCTTTTCAAAACCAGCAATGACCAGTTGAGTCATTTTTCACTTTAAAAGTCTATTTTTCCCTCCCTTTTCCACTATTAAGGAACCTTGTGATTATAGTAACATCACATGGATAATCCAGGACAATCTATTTTAAGGTCAAATAGTTACTTGAATTCATTCTGCAAATTTAATTCCTTTTTGCCATGTAATATTACATATTCAAGAAAGACATGGAAATCTTTGAAGGACCATTATTCTGCCTATCACACTATGTCACCAGTCATTCTTTGGACACTTTTTGTAAGCCAAGTCAAACTATTTTCTAAAAGTGAAGAGGTATGATTGCAAATGTATTCCTTTAATTTAGCCATCGTTTATCAAATCTCCATTGGTCTAATGAAGATCTACTGAATACCTAGTATGTATCAGATAACAAGTGTGACATGCTTCCTGTTATTGAGAAGAATTTATCCTTACCGTTTATGAATTTTCAGAGGCAGACACTCTTAAAGTTTTAGTTTTCTGCTTCTCTACCCCTTAACCTAGCTCTTTTGTGTAGTTAATGATCTATAAGCAGATATGTAAATGTATTTAGGGAGCTCCATAATTAAAGGACTCCTGCAGTGAATCTTCAGGCAAAGCAAATTTTTTCATAATGCAAACAATTACTCTCTGATGCATTAATTTTGTAACTTCATATCTTAACATACGTAAAGCTCCTCATTTTGAAAATGGCTGTCAAATCCTATTCCTTATCCCAGTCAAATAAGCCACAAGTTGCCTGAGCCAACAGCATCACCTAGCTAATGCCATATAAAGAAGCCCAAATATTGTGTATTCCCTCCCTCTTCCCCCTTAAGGGAATTGCTCACTCTACTTACCCTCTTTTACTTGGTGTCCCTCTGCTCATATTTCAGTTTCTTTCATAGTATCTCCTTTAACCCAGTTATTGTTCTACTTCCTTTTCCAAATCTTTCCTTTAGTACATAAAAAAGTTCTGTCTTACTTGCAACCCATATTTCATCACATTTTAAAATCTAACAAAAGAACCATATTCCCAATGCAACTGGGTGACTCAGTAGGTTGAGCCTCTGACTCTTGATTTCAGCTCAGGTCATGATCTCAGGTTCTGAGACTGAGCTCCATGTCGAGTTTCCCTAGGCATGGAGTCTGCTTGGAATTCTCTTTCACCCTCTGCACCTCCAAAAAGAACATGTTCCGTAGCAATTATTGATAGACTTACACTCATATGTGTATCACAGAAGCTTATCACATTCATTTTTGTTATAGTTTTTACATCAATTTATTATATCAGTTATAATTTATTAATTATATCCAATTTATTAACCATTTTATAACTGCAAAAAGGAAGAGACCTCAGGACATACTTCAATGTTTAATGTCAAATTTGGAAAATGACCAAAATGTTGATATATTTGAATAATCAACCAGTAAAGGACATTATGAGGCATTTGAAGCCTATCATCCTAAAACAAAGAAGGGAAAAGCAAGAAGAGGAAGTAATGGGAGATGGATAAAAGTGTACCCACTGGTTGCCAGGAAATATTTATTCAATACTTGCCTCTCCTAATACTTTGAGTGGTAGAGTCATGTACCCCATTTCAGAGTTGTGAAATCTTAGAGCTGAGTGAAGCAATGTGCTCATAATTACTCCATCACATTCTTTATATAGTCAGTGTAAATTAAAACCTTGGTAGACCAACAAAGAACAAGTTCATATCAGAGCTGTATGTGGCATTCTGTATCATAAATAACCAGTATCATAAATAACCAGTATCATCAACCACCAAAGTGACTGAAAGTGCCCAAAGGTTTTCATCTAAATTTTTCCAAGATAATTCCACTTATTACTTATCTTTGTTACACACAGAGGTTAGTATTTCTATGTCAGGATTATATGTCACAGCACACTAAGACCATGATAATGAAAATCACAAAGCAGTCCTGACACATACAGATAATTTACACACAACTGTGGCAAAACTTTGCTCCTGGACACCCCAATTAAGTTTTTCTTTTTGTAAGAAATTCTGACCATTCTGTAAGAAAAGGAGCTCATAGGCTTTGCTCCTTTAGGCTTGGACAGTTCACTTAACCTATCTGAATCCCAGTTTCATTATCTGCCAAGTGGAGATAGCCTTGTTCTTTGTTCATATTATTAGCTCTTTTCATTTTCTCCTCTAGAAATTATAATTGTTAGAGAATGTAGAATTTTCTATGAATAAAGAGCCTCATACTCAGAACTTCAAACTTTTAAACTCAAAATTTTACCACCCAGGAGCAGAATCAGCAGAGATCATCATCGTCGTCATAGTCATCATCGTCATCATCATCATTATCATCATCATCATACCACCAACAATTCACTTCTATTTATAATCTTAGATTATCCCCTATTTTAATTGCCTCACTGAGGCTCAAGCATATATATATATATATATATATTTTAACCTTCAAAACATTTTCTCAACACATATTCCTGTATTTACAAACACATAGCAGCCACAGATACATTTTAGTAAGTGGAATAGTGTGTGTGTGGGCGGGGGGGGTGCCCAATAAAATGCATTTGGGTAGAGAAAGCACTCTGCTTTCATTCCCAGGTCTCATTATATTCACTCATTAATGCAACCCCTTCATGTATTTATGGCACATTTACAGTCCCAGAAGATGTTTAAATCAGCAACATGATCAACTGCCTTTCTTTAATGCTTAACTCATTCATCCTGAATTTATATACTTACAAATTCAATCCAGAATCATGTGCCTTTTGACACGTGATCAATTCTGAAAACTCAGTCATAACTTCTACCATCTTCTGATCAGTGTTATTCTTTCCATGTAAATTTGGTTCCAGCTGTATCCTACATTGCTCAGAAAAAATCTAATACCCATTCTACCTTCATCTATGGACTAGCCTTCCCAAACCTTAACTGGGATTGTTAATTTCTACCATAAGATAGTTAAACTGTAATATAATGTGATTTTCTTATGTTATGACATTCAAAATAAGTAAAACACTATTTCATAGAACTTGTAACCATTCTTATTAATTTTGGTTCTGTTTAAATCCTAATGTTCTAATGGGATTATTGGCTTCTCTTTTTTTCACTGCAAATATGCATTTTATTTATTTCTATGGATTGACCTAAGACTATAATTACTCTTAAATGTTCTTAAACACAATTAACATACACAATTACATTTGTACATAACTATAAATTGGCAATACATCTGTATTGATATAATTAAAACTTAATAAATATAAAAATGGATTAAATAATCATATTCCTAAGTTACAACCAAACTTTTGAGCAAACTATGTGGCATGATTTGAAGGATCATTTATTTATTTATTTAAACATCCTTTTTTTAAGATTTTTTATTTATTTATTTATTTGATAGAAAGAAATCACAAGAAGGCAGAGAGGCAGGCAGAGACAGAGAGAGAGAGGAGGAAGCATGCTCCCCACTGAGCAGAGAGCCTGATGCGGGACTCGGTCCCAGGACCCTGAGATCATGACCTGAGCCGAAGGCAGAAGCTTTAACCCACACAGGTGCCCTGAAGGATCATTTAATGAAGTCCTCCTACCCATATTATCAACCTTTGTGTCAGTATCTTAGCATTGTACCTTCATACCTTTGGGTTTTGAATGATATTTTTCCATTTAAAAAGGTCACTGCACAAATGTAAATAAGGCAGAAGATGTTAGGTCTTAGCAGATAACAAATTTATTCAATGTGATAGGCAAAGTACTAAGAATGACTGCTGGTGAATCATTCTCTTGCATATGTCTCCCCCTTTGAGTGAGGTAGAACCTGTGAATATGATGTAATATTACTCTTGAAATTATGTCACATTATATGGTAATGAGAGTCTATCGTTTTATCTAATCATGTAAGTCCTTTAAAAGCAGAGAATTTTCTCTAGCTAGTGGCAGAAGTGGTAGATGGGGATTTGAAGCAGAAGAAGGATTTGTTATACTATTTCTGCCTTTGAAGATGGAATAGGCCATATGAGAAGGAAAGCGGGTGACCTTAAGGAAATAAAAGCATCCTCTTAACTAACAGCCATTAAAAACAAAACAAAACAAAACAAAAACTTCGATCTACAACTACAAGAAATCAAATTTGGCTAACAATGTGGATGAACTTGGAAACAGATTCTTCCCTAGTCTTCCAGATGACTGTCAAGCCTGAGAAATGTCTTGATTTTATCTTTGTGAGAATAGAGAATCTAGCTAAACCTGCCAGGACTTTAACCTATAAAACTCTGACCTATTAAATGGGGTAGGTTAAGATGCTAAATTTGTGATTTTTTTTTATTCAGCAATATAAAACTAATACAATGGACAGTTATAATACCTAACATATTTATTGATAACTACTCACCAGGAACATGTAAGATAAAGCTATTCATATATTCCATTTCATAATAGAGGGGAAATAATCACACATCAAGCTAAACCTATTGTCATTCAGTTTTGCTGAGATCCCACCCTAAATGCTGCTATCTTGGTTACCTTAAATTGAGTCATATTCTACATCTTAGTTTGGCCTAGTCAGTTGTTCTCAGTAGTTTTCAATCTGAGTCTCAAGTTATCAGATGTTTCTAAAAACCACATAAAAAAGCTTTAACAAAATCTTTACTTAAGCAGTATCCCCCATCAAGAAAAAAGTCTCACTATCCATTCAACTTACTATTGCCTCCATTATTGCCAGATTGCACATCACTTATATACTAATCAATCATCATTACAGAGTTTAGTTGTAACATCTGAATGTTGAAAATTTAGTTGGTACAATTTTAATTATGATTTTTTCCAAACAATTATTTTAGTCAAAATGTTCCAAGATTGAGCAAAGGAATTCACTGAAAGTTCACTGACTATATCTTATTTTATGATTTCATTCTCAGTCTTTTCTTTTTTTAAGATTTATTTATTTATATTAGAAATAGAGAAAGATTAGGAGGACCAAGGGAGAGGGAAATTCAGACTTCATGCTGAGTACAGAGCCTGACATGAGGTTCTATTACACAACACTGTCATCAGGACCTGAGCCAAAACCAAGAGTTGGAGGCTTAACCAACTCTGCCACTCATACATCCCTCATTCTCCAGGATGATGAAACCATACCATTTGCAAGGACTGGTGGAGCTAGAAAGTGTTATGCTGTGTGAAATAAGTCAGTCAGAGAAAGATAAATACCATATGATTTCACTCATTGTGGAATTTAAGAAACAAAACAGACAAACATAGAAGGGGATAAAAAAAAGAGAGAGGGATCTAAATCATAAGAGATTCTTAATTTTTATTTATTTATTTATTTGAGAGAGAGAGAGAGAGAGAGAGAGAGTGAAAGTGGGTAGGGACAGAGGGAGAGAATCCTCAAGAAGACTCCCTACTGATCATGAATCCCACACAGGGCTCAATCCTAGGACCCTGAGATCAAAATCTGAGCTGAGACCAAGAGTCAGAGGCGTAACTGACTGGACCAACCAGGTCCCTCCCTATGTCCCTTTTAAAAACAAATTTTCCATGATACATATAATCTACATTAGCAAGGAACCTGTCAAAGAGACAAAGTAAATAGTATCTACATTATAGCTTGTTGTGTTGCCATAGAATCATTTCTTCCTTGTTTCTTTTATTCTGATGGTTTAAGTGGGTGATGAGTCTTAAGGAGGGCATGTGATGTGATGAGTACTGGGTGTTATATGCTATTGATGAATTACTGAACACTATGTCTGAAACTAATGATGTACTATATGTTGGTTAAGTGAATTTAAATAAAAAAATATATTGATAATGTACTAAAAATTTTATGGACTTAAAATATTAAATATGAAACTTCTTGTCAATTAATTCTGAATAATTCTAACATTAAGGGAGGCAATTTGTGAGACCATGTTTTTGGATCATTTTAAATAAAAAGAATACTGTATATAAAAAAAAAATTCAAAACCACTTCGGCTTGGCTGTATGCATTATTACAGATTCAAATATAGTTTGGTTATATTTTTTTTCAACAAAATCCCACCTCACATGTTGAATGCTATTGGAAACTTGTTGTATAAAGGCTGAAGTTAGGCAGCTCTTAACTACTGAAGTATAAGGAGAATTTAGTATCATATGCAGCAAATTTCTCCATATAGTGACTATATAGTTTTATTTCTTTCTGGGTTTAAATTAAAATACTTTTTTGGGGGGCATCTCGGTGGCTCAGTCAGTTAAGCATCTGCCTTCAGTCCAGGTCATGATCCCAGGGTCCTGGGATTGAGCCCCCCATCAGTCTCTCTGCTTGGTGGGGAGCCTGCTTCTCCCTCTCCCTCTGCCTGCCACTCCCCTCTGCCTGCCACTCCCCCTGCTTATGTGCTCTTTCTCTCTCAAAAAAATAAATAAAATCTTTTCAAAATACTTTTTTCATCTCTTGACATGACTAGAAAAGTAGACTCTTCAAGAGTCTTCAAGATATTTGCAGTTTTGTTTATAAATGTCTATATGTGTAGCCTGAGAAATCAAACTGTTCTGCTTCTAAATTAAAAGATTTTAATTTAGAATTTAAAAGATGTTAATGTAATATAATTTGTTATATATATATATATGTTTGTGCTTATGCTCATTTATTATAAGTCTTTTGTCTCACAAATTAAAAAACTAAAGTATGCTATGATAATCGTACATAATAAGCTTGATACTGGTGACAAATAGTAAAGATGTCTCTGCTTTTGATTTTAGTATTTTAAAAGCAGACAATGATTTAGGACTCCTTTCTGAGAATTTACTTACACTGCAATTACTATGAATCTATGGTAGTCAGGGAATAGATTTCAGACACAATTTACATTCTTACTTGAATTGTTTAGTCTTGGAAGGAAAAAAATGGAAAGAAAATTATATGAGCATATTATAACAATGTTTGTGTGGATTCCCTTTTTATGTGTCTGCATAATATATCTACATGTTTGTTTGTTTTCCCAGAAGTGAACATTCTTCATGCTATACTCATTTACAGATGAATTCTATGTAGTTTAAAGTCAGCCTCTTGGCATCTAGAAGAATTATAGGGCTGATTCAACAGAAGGACATTGCCTGGTTTGCCACTTTTCCCAAAAGATTCAACCCAGTTTCCTCATTATAAAAAAATATAGAAATTCACAGATATATATAATATAGGAATATATAAATTAGATCATAATTTAAGAAGTAACATATTTTATTAGATTTATACTAATTGTTAATCAATTTTATCATTATTGGAAATTTAATAGTTATTAATTTTCACTGCAACATCATTTGTTAATAGAATATAGTTCATTATATATATATTTGTTTCTGCTTATGCTCATTTATTACAAACCATTTGTCTCACAAGGCAATAGTCTGGTTGCAGGGCATACGACTTGATGAAATGACAAATATTGAAGCTTCCCTTATCCCTTTCACCCCGACTCCTCAGGGAAGTGGTAATGGGTATGCATGATGCTTCAAATGATTAAACTACCAAAATGATTTTATAGTGTACCCTTATGCATTAACTAAATTTATCAAGTTTTACTAAATTTATTAAGGATTTTGAAAGGGTAGAAACAAAGCTTGAAGTTTTGTAAACTGAAATTGTGGGATTTATAAAGAAAAATATATCTAGTAACAATCCATTTATCCTTCCTTTAAGTTTACAATTAGCAAATAATGTTTCTCTCATTTATTTGAGTATAGCTGATGCTGTGCTTTCATATATACAAGGATATATTTATTAATTTTATATATCAAAGAAAAAACTAATTAATGTCTTCTAAACCAATACCATACTTGCTGTAGCATAAACACATGAGTAATCCACAAACATTTATTTTGGAGAAAACACAAGAGACAATGAGCTCACATTGACGTATACAGGGTAAGTTGGTGATTTTTGATTATTAAAAGAGTGATTCCACCTTCACAATGCCTCAGTCCTGGATGAAATGGAGATAACACAAAAATTAAATATTTTGCCTATACCCAGACAAAAACATTGAGATAATTGAGCTATTTTGTTGTTTTTATTTTGGTAATTGACATCATGTAAACACTGTCTCTTAATCTAAAAGAATTCCTTACAACACATGAACTAGTATACACATATAATTTGTAAAATAAATAAATAGATAGATAGATAGATAAAAAAATCTAACTGTATTCACTGGGTGAGGTGTCAGTGGGAAAGGAATCCAGACATCAGTTAGAGAGAAATGCCTACCAACATAGACTGGTAACTGCATGTTGCCTGACAGTGAAACAATAGATCTGGAGATGATTTGGGAAGGAAATTTAAAGATCACAAATAGCAGAGAAAAGAAATGAATTATAGGACTTGGGAGTCAAGATGGCGGAGAAGTAGCAGGCTGAGACTACATCAGGTGGCAGGAGATCAGCTAGATAGCTTATCAAACAACTGCAAACACTACAAATCCAAAAGGAGATCAAAGAGAAGAACAGCAATTCTAGAAACAGAAAATCGACCACTTTCTGAAAGGTAGGACTGGTGGAGAAATGAATCCAAAGCGACGGGAAGATAGACCGCTTGGGGAGGGAACAGCTCCCAGCAAGTGGCAGAAGAATGCAGCATTAAATCAGGACTTTTAAAAGTCTGTTCCACTGAGGGACATCACTCCAGAGGCTAAACCGGGGTGAAGCTCATGCAGGGGCAGCATGGCCCCAGGTCCTGCAGGGGCACAGAAGGGTCGGGGGTGTCTGAGTGTCACAAATCCTGCAGGTATTAGAGTGGGGAAGCCAGCTACAGAGACAGAGCCAAGGAGTGAGCTCTCAGCTTGGGGTTACCTTGAACCAGTCACAGGCTGGGTGAGCTGGGAGTGCAGCCAGAGGCCAGGGAGAAGGGAGTGATTGAGCACTTTCTCTGAGGGTGCACTGAGGAGTGGGGCCCTGAGCTCTTGGCTCCTCCGGGCCGGAGATTGGGAGGCTGCCATTTTCATCCCCGTCTTCCAGAATTCTACGGAAAGCATTCAGGGATAAAAGCTCCCAGAAGCAAACTGAAGCAGATTACTTAGCCTGGCCTCTGCTAAGGGTGGTGCAATTCTGCCTCGGACAAAGACACTTGAGAATCACTAGAACAGGCCCCTCCCCCAGAAGATCAGCAAGAATTCCAGCCAAGACCAAGTTCACTTACCAGGGAGAACAGCTGAATTCCAGAGAAGGAGAAAGCAAAGCATGGAATTCATGGCTTTCTCCCCATGATTCTTTAGACTTGCAATTAATTTAATTTTTTTTAATTTTTTTCTTCTGCTAATTTTTTTAACTTTTACCCTTTCCTTTTTTAATGTTTTTTAAATAATTTATCTTAACAATACCTTTCATAAAAAATAATAATCTTTTTGAACCTTCATTATTATAGTCATATTTTATGCTTCACTGTATCTAACTTTATTTTTTGTATACACATAGGGTTTTTTCTTCTAAAAAATTTGGGGTACAACTTCTTCTAATAGAACAAAATGTACCCTAAATCTAGTTCCAGGCTTGTTCTAGTCTCCAGCCGGAGCAAATTTCTCTCCACTTTCTTTTTCTTTATTCTCCCAAGCAACTTACTTTATTCACTCCTTTTTTAGAAATTAAATTTTTTTTTACATATTTATAGGCATAATCCATCCCTTCATTGTGTTTACCCTTATATATACTATTCATTCTTTAAAATTTGGGGAGGTAGTTTCTTCTAAGAGACCAAAATACTCCCCAAATTAAGTGGGTGACCCTGTTCTAGTGACCAGTCTAATATATAGATATTTTTTTCTTTTTTTATATATTTTTAATTTGTTTTCTTTTTTTATTTTTTTTCTGAACTTCTTTTTATCCCCTTTTCCCCCCTACAATTTGAGGTCTCTTCTGATTTGGTTAAAGCACATTTTTCTGGGGTCTTTGCCACACCTTTAGTATTTTATTTGCTCCTTCATATATTCTTATCTGAACAAAATAACAAGGCAGAAAAACTCACCACAAAAAAAAAGAACAAGAAGCAGTACTGAAGGCTATGGACCTAATCAATAGAGACATTGGTAATATGTCAGACCTAGAGTTCAGAATGATGATTCTCAAGGTTCTAACCAGGCTCGAAAAAGGCAAGGAAGATATTAGAGAAACCTTCTCTGGAGATATGAAAGCCCTTTCTGGTGAAAGGAAAGAACTAAAATCTAACAAAGTTGCAATAAAAAAAAAACTATTAATGAGGTGAAATAAAAAATGGAGGCTCTTACTGCTAGGATAAACAAGGCAGAAGAAAGAATTAGTCATATATAAGACCAAATGACAGAGAATAAAGAAGGTGAGCAAAAGAGGGACAAACAGTTATTGGACCATGAGGGGAGAATTCAAGAGATAAGTGACACCATAAGATGAAACAACATTAGAATAATTGGGATCCCAGAAGAAGAAGAAAGAGAGAAGGGAGCAGAAGGTATATTGGAGAGAATTATTGTAGAGAATTTCCCTAATATGGCAAAGGGAAAAAGCATCAAAATCCAGGAGGTGCAGACAACCCCCCTCAAAATGAAGAAAAATAAGTCCACACCCCATCACCTAATAGTAAATTTTACAAGTCTTAGTGACAAAGAGAAAATCCTGAAAGCAGCCCGGAATAAGAAGTCTGTAACATACAACGGTAAAAATATTAGATTGGCAGCAGATTTATCCACAGAGACCTGGCAGGCCAGAAAAAACTGGCATGCAGAGCACTAAACGAGAAAAACATGCAGCCAAGAGTACTGTATCCAGCTAGGCTATCATTGAAAATAGAAGGAGAGATAAAAAGCTTCCAGGACAACCAAAAAATGAAAGAATTTGCAAACGCCAAACCAGCTCTACAGGAAATATTGAAAGGGGTCCTCTAAGCAAAGAGTGGTAGATCAGAAAGGAACAGAGAGAATATACAGGAACAGTCACCTTACAGGCAATACAATAGCACTAAATTCATATCTCTCAATAGTGACCCTGAATGTAAATGGGCTAAATGCCCCAATCAAAAGAAACAGGGTATCAGAATGGATTAAAAAAAATCAATATGCTGCCTACAAGAAATTCACCTCCAGATTTAAAGTGAGGGGGTGGAAAACAATTTACCATGCGAATGGACATCAGAAGAAAGCTGGGGTGGCAATCCTTATAACAGATCAATTAGATTTTAAGCCAAAGAGTATAATAAGAAAAGTGGAAGGACACTATATCATACTCAAAGGGTCTGCCCAACAAGAAGATCTAACAATTTTAAATATCTATGCCCCTATCATGGGAGCAGCCAACTATATAAACCAATTAATAACAAAATCAAAGAAACACATCAACAATAATACAGTAATAGTAGGGGACTTGAACACTCCCCTCACTGAAATGGACAGATCATCCAAGCAAAAGATCAACAAGGAAATAAAGGCCTTAAATGACACACTGGACCAGATGGACATCACAGATATATTCAGAACATTTCATCCCAAAGCAACAGAATACACATTCTTCTCTAGTGCACATGGAACATTCCCTAGAATAGATCACATCCTGAGTCATAAATCAGGTCTCTACTGGTATCAAAAGATTGGGATCATTTCCTGCATATTTTCAGACCACAATGCGCTGAAGCTAGAACTCAATCACAAGAGGAAAGCTGGAAAGAACCCAAATACATGGAGACTAAACAGCATCCTTCTAAAGAATGAATGGGTCAACCAGGAAATTAAAGAAGAATGGGAAAAATTCATGAAAACAAATGATAATGAAAACACAATGGTTCAAAATTTGTGGGACACAGCAAAGGCAGTCCTGAGAGGAAAATATACAGTGGGACAAGCCTTTCTCAAGAAACAAGAAAGGTCTCAAATACACAACCTAACTCTACACCTAAAGGAGCTGGAGAAAGGACAAGAAAGAAACCCTAAACCCAGCAGGAGAAGAGAAATCATAAAGAACCTAGCAGAAATCAATGAAATAGAAACAAACAAAAAAAAAATAGAAAAAATCAACAGAACTAGGAGCTGGTTCTTTGAGAGAATTAATAAGATTGATAAACCCCTGGCCAGGCTTATCAAAAAGAAAAGAGAAAGGACTCAAATAAATAAAATCATGAATGAAAGAGGAGAGATCACAACCAACACCAAAGAAATACAAAAAATTATAAGAACATACTATGAGCAACTCTACGCCAACAAATTTGACAATCTGGAAGAAATGGATGCATTCCTAGAAACATATAAACTACCACAACTGAACCAAAAAGAAATAGAAAACCTGCACAGACCCATAACCAGTAAGGAGAAAATCACTGATGATGCAAAAGGAGCTTTTCAGGGGTAAATAGAATTCAGTATATCCAGAGGCTAATGGAAAAATTTTATACACAATATCTAAATGTTGAAATAATATGGCACAACTTAAAATAATAAAAGAAAGTGGAAAGCAATGAACAAGGGTAATATATTTTGTGGAACTGTTATTTGTTTTCCTAAGGAAACACTGCAGGTAAATTCTATGAATTCTGTATCTCCATTAATACCTTTGTCCCTTCCTTTCTTCTCAGCTGGTGTAAGATGTACTGATAACTTTAGCATACTGATACACTGTAGTTATGATAGAAGAGGAAGTCAGTATTGTCAAAAGCAAGAATTTTTTTTGTCTTAATTATATTCCATTGTGAAGAACCCTAAGAGACATAAGCCTACTCCTAAGAAAAATACTGTGGTCTCTTTGGTTTACTACTGGTTTTCTAGAATAGAGGCTGTATATATGACTTTCATGGTCTTATCTTCATTACTTGCTGCAAGAATGAGCCTTGCTGCAAAAACGACTCGGGATCCCAGTGTATAGGAGTCTACAATACAATTTTTTTAAAACTCAGAAGGGAGAGAAGGAACCCTTAAATATTGACCTAAGCTCAATTTTTCATTGCATGTGATAAAATTCTAAAAGGGACCCCATGATTTTTCCACCCTACAATTACTCCAGTGATTGTATTACATGGTAAAAGGCATTTTTTAGATGGCTTACTAACCAAATAGGATTGTTATTCAGCAGGCTTAGATTAATCACATGAGCTATTTAGAAAGCATAGAGTTTTTGCCAGTTGTATGCAAAAAAGAAAGTCAAAGTGATTCCAAGTGCGAGAAAGATTTAACATGTTTTTATGGAATCTGAGTTGAAGGGGGGCAGAAGGCAGGACCTAAATATGGCTTCTAAGAGCTGAGAGAAATCTGTTTTCAGTAGCTAGGAAGAAAACATGAACTTCAGTTCTATAATTATGAGGAAGAGGAGTCTGTCAACAATGAGAAATTGGAAGAAGATACTTTCTCATAGACCCCATATAACAGTCCATCCTGGTCAACACCTTGATTTCAGTCTCATGAAAGCCTGAGCAAGAGAACCCAGTAAAGCCTGCCTGGATTTCTGGCCCACAGAAAAATGTGGTAACAAGTTGATATAGTCTTCTTGGTAATTTGTTATGCAGCAACAGAAATGAGATACAATGGAAAAATAAATATACCAGTCTCTGCCCTACGGGTGCATTTGTGATTGTCTAAAATAGTGTTTTATTTATGTAATGAGGTATACCTGAATGTCCTTTCATATATTAAAGGTTGTAACAGAGAGGTTATCCATTTACATTAGTTAGGTTTTACTGTCAGAATATAAGCTACTGAAACATGAAAGAACTCATACATACTCACAAAAAATAATAACATAAACATTTTAGATGTTGTTTCCAGAAGAACTGAAACAGTGTTGTCAACACACCAGCAATCCGTTGACCCAGACATCAGATTTACAGTACCATCAATTGTCTCATTTCTTTAGGACACAGAAATAGAAAAATAGGAATGGAGTAGGAAATGGCAGTATCCAGTTTCAGGAAATTGTATTCATAATAAATTCATGAAGTAATCCTCAGATTGTAACTCCCCCTCAAAAAAAAGTTTGTGTTGTAAAAAAATACTAAAATTGCACTTAATGGAGAAGATAGAATAAAATGAATGAAATAGTTTCAAATAATTATTAAAACATATCAGTTCAGGGCTCTTTAGAATGTGAATAAGTTCTCTCAATGCTAAGAAATATTCAAGGACATCATTCCATTACAACACAGTAGATAATAAATCTTAAAGGGGAAAGAACACAGAATTTTAAGCTTAAATTAGTTCTTACATATCATCTTGTCTAAACTGTCCAGTGTGTAGAGCTCCAGAGAAGGCAAATTACTTAGCAAAGATAAGCACTAGTATTTCTACATGTGGGGCAGTTTCTTCCTAGTGTACATTAATAATTAATATTCGTGATTATAAATTAAACTATTAATAAAATGTTAATCTATCATCCAATTCTCCTCACATTATTTTTAACTAAAAAAAGTAAAAAAGGGGGCGCCTGGGTGGCTCAGTGGGTTAAAGCCTCTGCCTTCGGCTCAGGTCATGGTCCCAGGGTCCTGGGATCAAGCCCCTCATCGGGCTCTCTGCTTAGCTGGGAGCCTGCTTCCTTCTCTCTCTCTGCCTGCCTCTCTGCCTACTTGTAATCTATATCTGTCCAATAAATAAAATCTTTAAAAAATAAAAATAAAAAAAATTAAAAAGTAAAAAAGACTCATAAAAGGACAAGACTTATTCATAAAGAAACCCAATTATTTTCATTAAGTTTTTTTAAATTTTAATTCCTGTACAGTTAACATAGAGTGTTATATTAGTGACAGGTGTACAATACATTGATCATAAAGTGAGTACACATTACTCAGTGCTCAGTATACTAAGTGTACTCTGTTTTTTTACTTTTTTTTTTTTTTTGAGACAGAGAGAGATCACAAGTAGGCAGAGAGGCAGGCAGAGGGAGAGGGGGAAGCAGGCTCCCCACCGAGCAGAGATCCTGATGCGGGGCTCAATCTCAGGACCCTGAGATCATGACTTGAGGCAAAGGCAGAGGCTTTAACCCACTGAGCCACCCAGGCGCCCCTACATTTTTATTTTAATTCCAGTTTCCTAACTTACAGTGTTATATTGGTTTCAAATGCACAATGTAGTGATTCAACACTTACTAAATCATCCTTGTTCATCATGATAACTGCACTCCTTAATCCCCGTCACCTATTTAACACAATCCCTGACACACTGTCCCTCTGATTTTTTATAGCAAGCTTTTTTTCATTATTTAAAAATTTAATTTCTTTGCAGTGTAATAGAATTTATTGTTTATGCACCACACCCAGTTCTCCATACAATACGTACCCTCCATAATACCCACCACCAGGGTCTCCCAACTCCCCACCCCACACCCCTTCATAATCCTCAGATTGTTTTTCAGAATCCATAGTCTTTCATGGTTCATCTCCCCCCTCCAATTTCCCTCAACTGACTTCTCCTCTCCATCTCCCCATGTCTTCCGTGTTATTTCTTATGCTCCATAAATAAGTGAAACCATATGATAATTGACTCTTTCTGCTTGACTTATTTCACTCAGCATAATCTCTTCCGGTCCTGTACATGTTGATACAAAAGATGGGTATTCATCCTTTCTGAGGGAGGCATAAAATTCCATAGTGTTTATGGACGACATGTTCTTTTTCCATTCATCCATTGAAGGGCATCTTGGTTCTTTCCACAGTTTGGCCACTGTGGCCATTGTTGCTATGAACATTGGGGTACAGATGGCTGTTCATTTCATTACATCTGTATCTTTGGGGTAAATTCCCAGTAGTGCATTTGCAGGGTCATAGGGAAGTTCTATTTTTAATTTCTAAAGGAATCTCCACACTGCTCTCCAAAGTGGCTTCACCAACTTGCATTCCCACCAACAGTGTAAGAGGGTTCCCCTTTCTCTACATACTCTCCAACACATGTTCTTTGTTGTCTTGCTAAATTTGGCCATTCTAACTGGGGTAAGATGGTATCTCAATGTGGTTTTAATTTGAATCTCCCTGATGGCTAATGATGATGAACATTTTTTCATGTGTCTGGTAGCCATTTTTTTTAAATTTTATTTATTTATTTGACAGAGAGAGAGAGATCACAAGTAGGCAGAGAAGCAGGCAGAGAGAGAGGAGGAAGCAGGCTTCCTGCGGAGCAGAGAGCCCAATGCGGGGCTCGATCCCAGGACCCTGAGATCATGACCTGAGCCAAAGGCAGCGGCTTAATCCACTGAGCTGCCCAGGCGCCCCTCTGATAGCCATTTGTATGTCTTCATTGTAGAAGTGCCTGTTCATGTCTTCTGCCCATTTTTTGACATGATTATCTGTTTTGTGTGTGTTGACTTTGAGAAGCTCTTTATAGATCCTGGATATCAGCCTTTTGTCTGTACTGTCATTTGCAAGTATCTTCTCCATTCTGTGGGCTGCCTCTTCGTTTTGTTGACTGTTTCCTTTGCTGTGCAGAAACTTTTGATCTTGATGAAATCCCAAAAGTTCATTTTTGCTTTTGTTTCCTTTGCCTTTGGAGACATATCTTGAAATAAGTTGCTGTGGCTGATATCAAAGAGGTTACTGCCTATGTTCTCCTCTAGCATTCTGATAGATTCCTCTCTCACATTGAGGTCTTTTATCCATTTCGAGTTTATCTTTGTGTACGGTGTAAGAGAATGGTCGAGTTTCATTCTTCTACATATCGCTGTCCAGTTTTCCCAGCACCATTTATTGAAGAGACTCTCTTCTTTCCATTGTATATTTTTTCCTGCTATGTTGAAGATTATTTGACCATAGAGTTGAGGGTCCATATCTGGGTTCTCTATTCTTTTCCACTGGTCTATACGTGTGTTTTTATGCCAGTACCATACTGTCTTGGTGATCATAGCTTTATAGTAAAGCTTGAAATCAGGTAAGGTGATGCCCCCAGTTTTGTTTTTCTTTTTCACTTTTTTCTTAGCAATTCGTGGTCTCTTCTGATTCCATACAAATTTGAGGATTATTTGCTCTAGTTCTTTGAAAAATACCAGTGGAATTTTGATCAGAGTGGCATTAAAAGTATAGATTGCTCTAGGCAGTATAGACATTTTAACAATGTTTATTTTTCTGATCCAAGAGAATGGCATGTTCTTCCATCTTTTTGTATCTTCTTCAATTTCTTTCTTGAGTGTTCTGTAGTTCTTGAGTACAGGTCCTTTACCTCTTTGGTTAGGTTTATTCCGAGTTATCTTATGGTTCTTGGTGCTATAGTAAATGGATTCGATTCTCTAATTTCCCTTTCTGTATTTTCATTGTTAGTGTATAAGAAAGCAACTGATTTCTGTACATTGACTTTGTGTCCTGCCACATTACTGAATTGCTGTATGAGTTGTAGTAGTTTGGACGTGGAGTTTTTTGAGTTTTCCATATAATGTATCATGACATCTGCAAAGGAGAGATTTTGACTTCTTCATTGCCAATTTGGATACCTTTCATTTCTCTTTGTTTATTATTGCTGTTGCTAGGAATTCTAATACTATGTTGAACGAGAGTGGTGAGAGTGGGCATCCTTGTTGTGTTCCTGATCTCAACGGGAAGGCTGTGAGCTTTTTCCTACTGAGGATGATATTTGCTGTGGGTTTTTCATAGATAGATTTTATGAAGTTCAGGAATGTTCCCTCTATCCCTATACTTTGAAGCATTTTAATCAGGAATGGATGCTGGATTTTGTCAAATGCTTTTTCTGCATCAGTTGAGAGGACCATGTGGCTCTTCTCTCTTCCCTTATTGGTTTGTTCTATCACACTGATTGATTTGCAAATGTTGAGCCATCCTTGTAACCCAGGGATGAATCCCACCTGGTGTTGGTGGGTAATATTTTTAATGTGCTGTTGGATCCTATTTTCTAGGTTCTTGTTGAGAATCTTAGCATCCACATTCATCAGTGTTACTGGTCTGAAATTCTCCTTTTTGGTGGGGTCTTTGCCTAGTTTGAGGGTCAGGGTAATGCTGGCTTCATAAAAAGAGTCTAGAAGTTTTCCTTCTGCTTCAATTTTTTGAAACAGATTCAGGATAATTGGTGTTATTTCTCCTTTGAAAGTTTGGTAGAATTCCTCAGGTAATCCATCAGGTTCTCGGCTCTTGTTTTTGTGGAGGTTTTTGATTACTTCTTCATTCTCGTTACTAGATATCCGTCTATTCAGGCTGTCAATTTCTTCCTGGTTCAATTTTGGGAGTTTATAGTTTTCCAGGAATGCATCCATTTCATCTAGGTTTCTTAACTTATTGTCATATAACTGTTGGTAATAACTTCTGATGATTGTTTCTATCTCCTTGGTGTTAGTTATGATCTCTCCCTTTTCATTCATAATTTTATTAATTTTGGCCTTCTCTCTTTTCTTTTGGATTATTTTGGCCAATGGTTTATTGATCTTATTGATTCTTTCAAAAAATCAGCTTCTAGTTTCATTGATGTATTCTACTGTATCTTTAGTTTCTATCTCATTGATCTCTGCTCTAATCTTGATTATTTCCCTTCTTTTGTGTGGAGTTGGCTTAATTTGTTTTGAGTCTCCAGTTCTTTAAGGTGTAGAGACAGCTAGTGTATTCTGGATTTTGCAGTTTTTTTTAAGGAGGCTTGAGTGGTTATGCATTTCCCCCTTAAGACCGCCTTTGTTGTATCCCATAGGTTTTGGACCAAAGTGTCTTCATTCTCATTGTTTTCTGTGAATTGCTTACATTCTTCTTTTATATCCTGGTTGATCCAAGCATTCTTAAGCAAGGTGGTCTTTAGCTTCTAGGTGTTTGAATTCCTTCCTAGCCTTTCCTTATGATGGAGCTCCAGTTCCAAAGCATTGTTATTTGAGAATATGCAGGGAATAATCTCAATCTTTTGGTATCTGTTGAGCCCTGATTTGTGACCCAGTATGTGGTGTATTCTGGATAAGGTTCCATGTGCACTCAAGAAGAATGTGTATTCTGTGGTTTTAGGGTGGAATGATCTGTATATATCTATGAGGTCCATCTGGTCCAATGTGTCATTCAATGCTCTTGTATCTGTATTGATTTTATGCTTGGATGATCTGTCTATTACTGAGAGTGGTGGGTTAAGATCTCCTACTATTACTGTATTCATATCAATATGACTCTTTATCTTGATTAACAGTTTTCTTATGTAATTGGGTGCTCCCATATTGGGGGCATAAATATTTACAATTGTCAGATCTTGGTGGATAGTCCCTTTAACTATTAGGTAGTGTCCTTCTGCATCTCTAACTATAGTCCTTAGTTTACAATTTAATTTTTCTCATATGAAAAATCGCTATTCCAGCCTTCTTTTGAGGGCCATTGGCATGAAAGATGCTTCTTCATCCCTTCACTGTCAGGCTGGTTGTTATCCTTAGGTTCAAAATGGTTCTCTTGTAGAGAACATATGGATGGGTCCTGTCGTTTTATCTAATCTACAACCCAGTGTCATATTATGGACGCATTTATGTCATTCACTGCTGCTCTGATTATCATCAGTTTGTTCTCCATAATTAAGAGTTTATTTCTTTGCTTTTTCTGCCTTTTCCCCCTTGCTTGTTTATTTCCTAAATTTTACATTAGTGAAATCATATAGTATTTGTCTTTCTGTGATTAACTTATAAAAACAACAAATTTCTGCAAATTGATTTTATATCCTGCAACTTTCTTAACTCAGGTATTAGTTCTAAAAATTGTTGAGTGGAGTCTTCAAGGTTTTCTACATAATGTCATGTCATCTGCAAATAGTGAAAGATTAACTTCTTCCTTGATATTTGGGTGATATTTATTTATTTTGTTTTCTGATTGCTGAGGCTAAGACTTCCAGTACAATGTTAAATAATAAAGAAGAAAGTGAACATCCTTGTTTTCCTTTCAGTCATAGGGGAAAGGATATCGGTTTTTCCCCATTGAGGATCATATTGACTGTGGGTTTTTCATATATGGTCCTTATGATGTTGAGGTACGTTCACTCTATCCCTACTTTGCTGAGCGTTTTTAACGAGAAAAGGTGCTGTATTTTGTTGAATGCTTTTTCTGCATTTATTGACAGGATCCTATGGCTCTTATCCTTCATTTTATTAATGCGGTGTATCACGTTTTGTGAATTGTGATTTTTTAAAAAGATTTTATTATTTTTTTGAGAGAGATCACAAGTAGGCAGAGAAGCAGGCAGAGAGAGAGGAGGAAGCAGGCTTCCTGCTGAGCAGAGAGCCTGATGCGGGGCTCAATCCCAGGACCTTGGAATCTTGACCTGAGCCGAAGGCAGGGGCTTAACCCCCTGAGCCACACATGAGGTGCCCCATGTGATTATTGAACCACCTCTGCAGCCCAGTAATAAATCTTACTTGTGCATTGTGAATAATTCTTTTAATGTACTGTGGAATTCAATTTGCTAGTATGCTATTGAGAGTTTTGCATCAATGTTCATCAGTGCTACTAGAATGTAATTCTCCTTTTCTCTGTTTTTTTTCTTTGAAGGTTTGCTTCCATTTCTATTTATTTATTTATTTATTTATTTATTTATTTGGGACAGTTTCAAAAGAATAGGTATTAACTCTTCTTTAAATGCATGGTAGAATTCCCCTGGGATGCTACCTGATCCAGAATTTTGATTCCTGATTCAATTTCTTTGTTCCTTATGTGTCCAAGTTTTCTATTTCTTCCTGTATCAGTTTTGTTAGTTTGTAAGTTTCTTAGGATTTGTCCATTTCTTCCAGGTTAAGTATGTTGGCATATATTTTTTTCATAATGTTTCCTTCTAAGTGTTTGCATTTCTCTGGTGTTTGTTGTGATATCTCCTCTTTCTTTCATGATTTTATCTATTTAGGTCCTTTCTTCTTTTTGTTAAGTCTGGCTAGGGGGTTATCAATTTTATTCATTCTGTCAAAGAACCATCTTTTAGTTTCATTAATACATTTGAGTACTTTTGTTTGTTTCTATATCATTTGTTTTTGCTCTAATCTTTATTATTTCCCTTCTGTTGGCTTTAGGCTTTATTTCTTGTTCCTTTGTTAGCTCCTTTAGGTGTAAGGTTAGGTTGTGTGTTTGGTACATTTCAAACTTCTTGAGCCAGGCCCGTTTTGCAATATACTTCCCTCTTATGATGGTCTTTGCTGCATCCCAAAGATTTTGGGCTGTCTTGTTCTCATTGTCATTTATTTTCATATATTTTTTAAATGTCTTCTTGGTTTCCTGATTAATCAATACATACTTTAGTAAGGCATTCTATTAACCTCCATGTTTTTGAGGTCTTTCCAATTTTTTTTTCCTGTGTTTGACTTCCAATTTCATAACATTGTGGTCTGAAAATATGCATGGTATCATCTTAATCATTTTGAACTTGTTGAGGGCTGATTGGTGACCCAGTATGTGATCTGTTCTGGAGAATGTCCTATGCACACTTGAAAAGAATGTGTACTCTGCTGCCTTAGGGTGAAATATACTGAATATATCTGTTAAATCCATGTGATCCACCATGTCATTCAAAGTCATTGTTTCCTTGCTCAATTTGTGCTTAGATAATTTGTCCATTGTTGTAAGTAGGGAGGTAAAGTCCCCTAGTATTATTATATCATTACCTATGAGTGTCTTTGTGCTTATTATTAATTGATTTATATATTTGTGTGCCCCCAAGTTGTAAATATTTACAAATGTTAGATTTTTTTTAAGATAGGCTCTACCCACAATGTTTGGAGCCCTCCATGAGTCTCAAACTCATGACCCTGACATGAAGAACTGAGCTGAGATCACAAGTCAGTCACTTAACTGACTGAGCCACCAAGGCATCCCATAGTTTTTATATTGTCTCGATGGATAAATCCCTTAATTATGATGTAATGCTTTCTTTATCTATTAAAGTCTTTGTTTTAAAATCTAGTTTGTCTGACATAATTATGGCTACTCCAGCTTTCTTTGGACAGCCATTAGCAGGATAGGTCGTTCTCCACCCCCATCTTTCAATCTGCAGGTGTCTTCAGTCTAAAATGAGACTCTTTAAGACAGCATACAAATGGATCTTGGATTTTGCTTTGTTTTCTTTTTTGTTTGTTTGTTTTTTTGTCTTTTGACTGGAACTTTTATTCTATTTATATTCAGAGTGTTTATTGAAAGATATGAATTTAGTGCCATTGTGCTACCTGTAGAGTTGGGGTCTGGTGATGTTCTCTGGTCCTCTGTAGTCTCTGCAGCTTTTGGTCCTTTTTTTTCTCCACTCACAGTGCCCCTTTAAAATTTCTTACAAGGCCTGTCTAGTGATCATGAAATCCTTTAAATCTGTTTGTCTGGGACACTATCTTTCCTTTTATTCTAAATGATAGCTTTGCTGCATAAAGAACTCTTGGCTGCATGTTTTCACCATTCAGCACATTGAATATTTCCTGTCATTTTCTTCTGGCCTTTCATGTTTCTATGCACAATTCTGCTGCAAACCTGATCTGTCTTTCCTTGTAGGTTAAGGACTTTTTTTCCCCTTGATGCTTTCAGGATGCCTTTCCTTGTCTGTGTATTTTGTGAATTTGACCATTATATGCCTTGGCAAATACTGGTTTTTGTTGAGCTTAATGGGAGTTCTCTGTGCTTCCTGGATTTTGATGTCTGTATACTTCCATAGATTAGGGAAGTTTTCAGCTGTAATTTGTTTGAATAAATCTTCTTTTCCTTTTTCTCTCTCTTCATCTTCTGGGACTCCTATGATATGAATGTTACATTTTAATAACTCAAAGAGTTCCTGATGTCTACATTTATGATCCATTACCTTTTTTCTGTTTTATTATTTTTCATAATTTTATCTTCTGTATCACTGGTTTGCTCCTCTGCTTCATTCATCTACATTTTTTAAGGCATCTATTTGGTTTTGCATCTGAGTTATATCATTTTTAATTCTGGCCTGACTAGATATTATTTCTTTCGTTGCAGAAACAGGTTCTCTAGTATTTTCTATGCTTTTTTAAGCCCAGTTAGTATCCCTAGAATTGTTTTTTTTTTTTTTTAAGCCCAGCTAGTGTCCCTGGAATTGTTGTTTTTTTAATTTAATTCTAGTTCAGATATCTTATTTATATCTGCATTGATTAAATCCCTGGCCGTAAGTTATACTTCCTCTTCGGTCTTTCATGGTGAATTCCTCTTTGTCATCATATTTTCCAGAAAAGAAAAGGGGGAAAAAACAGAAATAAAGAAAAAGTAATAATAAACCCTTCCTTCCCTCCCCTCTCCCCACCCCCCCAAAACAAACAAACAAACAAAAAAACCCTACATTTTAGGTGTGCTTTGGTCTGTTTGTTAAAGAATCTAGGTCCATGGGGCACCTGGGTGGCTTTGTTATTAAGTGTCTGCCTTCAGCTTAGCTCATGGTCCCAGGGGCCTGGGATTGAGGCCCACATTGGGCTCCTTGCTCCACAGGAAGCCTGTTGTCCCTCACCCACTCCCCCTGCTTGTGTTCTCTCTCTTTCTGTGTCTCTCTCTGTCAAAAAATAAATAAATAAATAAAGTCTTTAAAAATAATCCAGATCCAATAATAATAATAATAAATATAAATAATGAAAATAAAAAGTTAAAATATGTAAAAATATAAATACAAATTTAAAAATAATAAACAAAGTTTAAAAAAGGAATTTACAAAAGAAAATAAATGAATATACTAATAAAAATAAATAATGTGAAAGACCACAAATACATGCATGTTATACAACAGGCTACTAAACAAGAATGGGTCAAGCAGGAATTCAAAGAAGAAATTTTTTTAAAATGTAAATAATGAAAAGGAATACACAACTGTCCAAAACTTTTGAGATAAAGCAAAAGCAGTCTCATGAATGATATGTATAGCACAGGCCAATTAAAGGAGCAAAAAAAAATGCAATGGGTATTACCATAATTTCTTGGGAACAAAAGTCTGGTCATAGAAAAAGAATATCTTCTTTCAGAGTGCTGGGAACAAGTTCAGCCTTCATTGACAATGTGATACTTTCTGTCTGCATAATAGTGCACTTCTGAACTGTGGGCTTTCTTTGAGTCTACTGAGGCAATACTAGTGTGGTAAGATGGGAACAGAAAATTCACCCCTGGTTTTGTGATCTACTGAATTCTGATCTCCTTCCACAATCGGTCTGGTGTAATTTACTTTTCAGATTCCCAGATAGCTGACTTATTCCTCATGAATATGTATTATATTTGCATTCAGTGGGATAGAAGGGGTGGAATATACTTACTCTATCTTGCTCGGATCCAAAATCTTCTTGCTTTATCTACTTTTCCCAGATATTCTCTATTTCTTTTTCATAGTTCTTCTATATTTGTATATATCTTTCTTTTAAAAAAAGATTTTATTTATTTATTTGACATAGAGAGAGACGGTGAGAGAGGAACACAAGCAGCCAGAGCAGAAGAGGGAGAAGCAGTTTCCTGGCTGAGCAGGGACCATGACTTGAGTTGAAGGCAGATGCTATGAATGAACCACCCCTGTATATATCTGTATATATCTTTCATATTATTTTTTTTACCCTTTCTCACTCTTTCTATTTTCTGTCTTTTCCTCCCAGTCACACTTTCTGTGGTTGTATCTTTTTCTTTCTTCTTTTCTTTCTGTGTCCCCATAATTTTTTCTTTATTTTTCTCTATCTCTGTGTTACTTTTCTCCAGTTTCTCATGCTTTCTTTAATTCCCTACCTTTGATATGCTTTTCTCTGCATCTCTATTCTCAGTCCATAACACAAATGTCATAGGGTATATTTTTCTTAATTTATAAGAAATGATAAATATTATGACAGTTAAGGGAACTAATATCTTAACCATGAATTCTGCCAATCCTAAAGAATATAAATATTTAGCATTCTCTTATTTTGAAATCTTTGTTTGAATGTAAAATATCTCCTTCACTTGTTGAAAGATGAGATCTTTTGAAATTTTATTTATCATTAGGTATTTATATACTGAATACTACCTAGAGTATTGCAGCACTGTGAGGTATTGTAAATTGTATAAGAAATACTCTCTGCTATCAAGCAACTCACAACCTAGTAGAAGAAATAAAATTCTGTTTTTTAACATTTTAATGCAATTCTACAGAGTCAAATTATGCATATTTTAAAAAAGAAATGAAAAGGGAACAGTCATGCACATAAGAAAACCAACTATCAAATATGTTATTAGCATCATGAATTTTCTTCATCAAAGTCAACAGAATTGTTTTTAACAAGTGGCAAATCCGACTTGCAACTATCTATCATGGTGTTACTGCCATGGTGTCTAGAGAAAATTGTATGATGACCAGCCTGGATTTATGCATTCTCATTTCTTCAAACCTGGGAATAGCTTAAATTATTCCTACCCACAGACTTAGCCTTACCCATTCCACCAAAAACAAAAATAAAAATAAAATAAAAACAAAATAAAACAAACAAGCAAACAACAACGAACTGCCCCTAAATGGTGGAATATAGCAATTCACTGTCTCATCATTAAATAATCTTGTTTCTGGTCTTAATTGTTCAACCCCAATAAAAACACAGTGGTGTCAGAATTAACAATGTGTGCTCCTGTGAAAAACAATTCATTATTTATGGTTGAGTTGTCTTCACTCTTAGACCTGCATAGGTAAACACCTTTCCCATATCCCTCTGCATGGTTGAGTTGTCTTCACTCTTAGACTTGCATAGGTAAACACCTTTCCCATATCCCTCTTCAGTGGGTTTATGTCATCTGAATGATTTGTTCATTAAGATTCTATTCTGAGTTTCCTCCAACCCCTGGATTTGTTATATTCAGTTTGGGCACATTGAGATTCATGCTATGTGCTTTAAAATTCTTATTTTTATTTTTTTTCTTTTTGTAATTTATTTATTTTTTCAGTGTAACAGTATTCATTGTTTTTGCACAACACCCAGTGCTCCATGCAAAACGTGCCCTCCCTATTACCCACTACCTGTTCTTATTTTTAAAAGATTTATTTGTTTTGAGAGAGAGAATGTGCAAGTGGGGTAAGGGGTTAAAGGAAGAGAGAATCTCAAGCAAACTTCACACTGAGCACAGAGCCTGACATGAAGGTTGACCTCACAACAATGAGATCATGACCTGAGCCAAACTCAAGAGACACTTAACCAAATGAGCTATCCATTCACCCCAAAATTCTTTCGGTTCTTATAAAAGCATAGATCTATAGATCTACCTATCTAACTATACATCTAAAGTATAGGTCTATAGATCTATCTATCTATCGACTACTATAGTAGTATAGAAAATATATTTATTTATTTATTTATTTTGGAAAATATATTTAAATTTCATCCAAGTTGTTAAACATATCAATAATTTATCAACAAATAATATGCAGTTTTCAATTGTACCCATACCATATTTTATTATTCACTTATTAAGGGAAATATTTGTTGCTTTCAGTCTCTGGAAATTATAAATGACATTATGATTAACTTTTGCACACAAGTATTTGCATAAATATGTCTTTTAATATGTTGAATAAATACTTAGAGGAATGTGATTGCTGGATCAAATGGTAAGACTATCTCTATTTTTTTTAAGATTTTATTTATTTATTTGACATAGAGAGATCACAAGTAGGCAGAGAGGCAGGCAGAGAGAGAGGAGGAAGCAGGCTCCCTGCTGAGTAGAGACCCCGATGCGGGACTCGATCCCAGGATCCTGGGACCATGACCTGAGCCGAAGGCAGAGGCTTTAACCCACTGAGTCACCCAGGCACCCAAAGACTATCTTTATTTTATTGGAAACTAATAAACTGTCCTCTAAAGTTGCTGTACCATTTTTAATTCCCAAAAGCAATGAGTAGACTTTCTGTTCTTTGCATACTCATCAGCAATTGGTATTGTTATATTTTTGGATTTTATCAATTTTAATAGGTGTGTCATGGTATCTTTTTGTTATTTTTACTTTGCATTTTTAATAATTACTTTTGAACATCTTATGATTACTTGCCATATGTAATTTTTCTTAGCAGACATGTCTGTTTCGATATTTTTCTCATTTTTAATATTTTTTTAATTCTAAGAGCTTTTTGTATATTGTGGATACAAATACTTTATCAGATGTATAGTGTACAAATATATACTTCCAACCTGTTGTTTGTATTTCTATTCTGTTAATGGCATTTTTTGCAACCAGAAATTTTTCATTTATAAAAATCCAACTTTTTTTTTAAATTTCATGGCTAATGTTTTGGACGCTATATCTAAAAATTCATCACCAAACCCAAACTCTTGCATATTTTCTAATTTTTCTCCTATATACTTTATATTTATCTGTTTTATATTAATTTGTACAATCCGTTCTGAGTTAATTTTTGTGTAAAATGTGAAGTTTGTGTCTATATTATTTTTTTATGGGTGGATATACAATTCCTCCAGAACCATTTCTTGAAAAAGTATACTTTCATCACCAAACCGCCTTTTATGTTTACTTCATCAGTTGGTTATATGTATAGGGATCTATTTTCAGTGAGCCTATTCTGTCCATTGGTCTATGGATATACTTTCTCCACTACAGCTTTCTATCAATTCTTGATACAAGGTTGTCTAAGATCCTTAAGTATCTTATATTTTTTCAATCTTTCATTGGCTTTACTAAGGCTTTGGCATTTCAATGTACATTTTATCATTAGTTTATCAATTTCTACAAAATGTCTACATATATTATATATAGGTATATCTATATATAGAGAGATACATATACAATTATTTTATAATTTGGTAATGTTGAAAAATAAATATTTTTAAATTAAATTTCCAGTTGCTGGGGCACCTGAGGTTCTCAGTGGGTTAAAGCCTCTGCCTTCGGCTCAGGTCATGATCCCAGGGACCTGGGATTGAGCCCTGCATCAGGCTCTCTGCTCAGTAGGGAGCCGGCTTCCTCCTATCTTTCTGCCTGCCTCTCTGACTACTTGTGATCTCTGTCATATAAATAAATAAAATCTTTAAAAATAAATAAATAAATTTTTCAGTTGTTAACTGCTTGGTACAAGAGAGGATAAGGGAGTTGAGGGAAATTGGAGAGGAGATGAAGCGTGAGACTATGGACTCTGAAAAACAATCTGAGGGTTTTGAAGGGGTGGGGGGTGGGAAGTTGGGTGTGCCTGGTGGTGGGTATTATGGAGGGCATGTATTGCATGGAGCACTGGGTGTGGTGCATAAACACTGAATTCTGGTACACTGAAAAGAGATTAAAAAATTAAAAAAAAACAAATAAAAAAAAGAATACATACCAATAATACTTTCTTTTAAAGTGATAATTAAGGGGCACCTAGGTTGCTCAGTGCATTAAGCCTCTGCCTTCAGCTCAGGTCATGATCTCAGGGTCCTGGAATTGAGCCCCACATTAGGCTTTCTCCTCAGCAGGGAGCATGCTCCTCCCTCTCTCTCTGCTGGCTTCTCTGCCTATTTGTGATCTCTCTCTCTCTTTCTGTCAAATAAATAAATAAAATCTTTTAAAATATAAAGTGGTAATTAAGCCCATAGTAGTGATGTAATGGGACAGGCTAAAATATTTATTAATTCAAAATGAGGCAGGGAAGGAGGAGAGCAAAGAAACAGTGAACAAATTGGAGATTTAAAAAAAATAGCAAGATAGTGAGTTAATCCAAACCAAACTGATAATTATATTATGTATAACAAATAGAAAATTATTTCACTAAAAAGCAGAAATTGTCAGATTGGATAAAAACGTAGAACTCTTGTACTTATTTTTCTTATAACTGGAAACTTATATATTTTGACCATGTCCATCCAGTTTTTCACCCCCTTACTCTGGTAAACACAGAAATATGGTCTCCTTTTTTACTTTGTTTTGTTTTTTATTACATTCTACACATAAAATACTTTTCTTTCCCTGTCTGACTTTTTCACTTAATACAATGCTCTCAGGTTCCATACATATTGTTGAAAATGGAAGTGTTTTCTTTCCTATTTTTTTTGAACTTACAGTACTCATTTTGCAATATATATAAATCAACTCATCCAGTACACCTTAAACTTTTACATTGTTTGTATGTCAGTTATATGTCAATAAAAATTAAAGAAAAATATAAAACTCAGTTTTATGTTGTATGAAAGACTCTTAGTATACATAAAATTATTTAGGTTTATTAAAAAAGATACAGAAACATATACCATGAAAACATTAATCAATATGAAGATGAAATAACTATATTAATATCAGATCAAATAGACCTCAGAACAAGAAAGAGGGTTTTTTTTTTTTTACCAATAGGAGTATTAAACCATTAGAAAACATAACAATTCTGAAAGTGTATGCATGTAAAATATAGTTTCAAAATATAGGAGACAAATAAAGCCACAATTATAGCTTGAGACTTCAGCTTCCATATCAATAATTGATAGAATATTTACATAGATGGTAAGTATATAGAAGACTTGAACAACAGTAGCAACCAGGTTGATCTAGTAGATATTTATGTAACCCTCCACTCAATACCAGCAAAGTACTTGTCTTATATTTCAAATATATTAAAATGAATAAATACCCACTATAATTTTTATAATCATTTAAGCATGTACCACTCCAAATCACAGGCAAGTGAATGTCAAAACCATACATTGTAGAAACCTCTTTAGGAGCATAGTTTATAAAATGGTGTGCTTTCCACCACAAAGTTATGTACAAATAAGTTATTCAAACTTTCTAAGCCACAGTTTATCTACTGAAGATTGTAGGCAATAACAAATTTTTAGCCAGATTTTTATAAATACTAAATAAGATAATGTATATAAAGGACTTAACATTTCTGTAGGTATAAGGCCTTATTATTTTGCAGATATTTAACAAGTTAAATTCAAAGTGGAGAAAAAACAATACCAGAGTAGTGTGAGGTTAGAAAACTGCACCTTCTGTATTTTTGTCCTATAGTCAAATGAACTTAACAATAGAGATGCCTTGCTCATAGTGGATTGGTCAATTACTTTTATGTTAATAATTCATTTAAATTTATGGAATTTGAGTATCCAGGATACTGTGTAATAAATAGCACCAAAAAAAGAAATGAGTTTAATGAAGGTCGTTTTCCATAAAACGTCCTTCTTATCAAGAAGTCCAAAATATCAGACTCTAGATTGTATTAGTCCTGATATATTTCCTGAGTGGGTGCTTTATTTAGCCCAAAAATGAATTCTTGAAAATTACTAAGCCCACCCTCAAAGTCAGAACATATTTGATTTTACTGCATATGATAATATACTGTAAAACATGGAAGGAAAAAAAAATGAGGTTCTGATGTTAGGATATAGTCTTTCTTCAAAAAGAAACTAAGAAGATCACCCCAGCCTGTTAGGTAAATGTAATATTCTCTGTTAGACATCCTATGTTGCACATTTCCACTGTATCTGGGAGGTGTAATTATAAAAAGTGAACTCAGTCAAGTGGTTCAATATTTTGCCATCTGTCCCTGCCTCCTTCCAACTCAGGATAACATGGGTCTAATACATAGACTAAATCGCCATTTATTTTTTTTCTTTGCATTTTTTAAATTAATTTATTTATTTTCAGCGTAACAGTACTCATTGTTTTTGCACCACACCCAGTGGTCCATGCAATACGTGCCCTCTCTATTACCATCCACCCGGTTCCCCAACCTCCAACCACCCGCCCCTTCAAATCACTCAGCTTGTTTTTCAGAGTCCATAGTCTCTCATGGTTCATCTCCCCTTCCAATTTCCCAGAACTCCCTTCTCCTCCCCATCTCCCCATGTCCTCCATGTTCTTTGTTATTCTCTAACAAATAAATGAAACCATATGATACTTGACTCTCTCTGCTTGACTTATTTCACTCAGCATAATCTCTTCCAGTCCCATCCATGCTGCTACAAAAGTTGGGTATTCATCCTTTCTGATGGAGGCATAATAAGCCATCGAGTATATGTACCACATCTTCCTTACCCATTCAACCGTTGAAGGGCATCTTTGTTCTTTCCACAGTTGGCGACCATGGCCATTGCTACTATAAACATTGGGGTACAGATGGCTCTTGTTTTCACTACATCTGTATCTTTGGGGTCAATACCCAACAGTGCAATTGCAGGGTCATAGGGAAGCTCTATTCTTAATTTCTCGAGGAATCTGCACACTGTTCTCCAGAGTGGTTGCACCAACTTGCATTCCCACCAACAGAGTAAGAGGGTTCCCCTTTCTCCACATCCTCTCCAACACACGTTGTTTCCTGTCTTGCTAATTTTGGCCATTCTAACTGGGGTAACGTAATATCTCAATGGGGTTTTAATTTGAATCTCCCTGATGGCTAGTGATGATGAGCATTTTTTCATGTGTCTGATAGCCATTT
The DNA here is from genome assembly GCF_922984935.1 of Meles meles. Lineage (NCBI taxonomy): Eukaryota > Metazoa > Chordata > Mammalia > Carnivora > Mustelidae > Meles > Meles meles. Next base: position 70,262,221 of record NC_060087.1, read on the forward strand.
GTAAGTCCTCATTGGAGAACTGTCTGTTCATATCTTCTGCCCATTTTTTGATATGATTATCTGTTTTGTGTGTGTTGAGTTTGAGGAGTTCTTTATAGATACTGGATATCAACCTTTTGTCTGTACTGTCATTGGCAAATATCTGCTCCCATTCTGTGGGTTGCCTTTTTGTTTTGTTGACTGTTTCCTTTGCTGTGAAGGAGCTTTTAATCTTGATGAAGTCCAAAAGTTCATTTTGCTTTGGCTTCCTTTGCCTTTGGAGACATATCTTGAAAGAAGTTGCTGTGGCTGATATCAAAGAGGTTACTGCCTATGTTATCCTCTAGGATTCTCATGGATTCCTGTCTCATGTTGAGGTCTTTTATCCATTTCGAGTTTATCTTTGTGTATGGTGTAAGAGAATGGTCGAATTTCATTCTTCTACATATAGCTGTCCAGTATTCCCAGCACCATTTATTGAAGAGACTGTCTTTTTTTCACTGTATATTTTTTCCTGTTTTGTCGAAGATTATTTGAACATAGAGTAGAGGGTCCATATCTGGGCTCTCCACTCTGTTCCACTGGTCCATGTGTCTGTTCACGCTGTCTTGGTGATCACAGCTTTGTAGTAAAGCTTGAAATCGGGTAATGTGATGCCGCCAGTTTTGTTTTTGTTTTTCAACATTTCCTTAGCATTTCGGGGTCTATTCTGATTCCATACAAATTTTAGGATTATTTGCTCCAGGTCTTTGAAAAATACCGGTAGAATTTTGATTGGAATGGCATTAAAAGTAAAGATTGCTCTAGGCAGTATAGACATTTTAACAATGTTTATTCTTCCAATCCAAGAGCATGGAACAGTCTTCCTTCTTTTTGTGTCTTCTTCAATTTCTTTCATGAGTGTTCTGTAGTTCCTGGAGTACAGATCCTTTGCCTCTTTGGTTAGGTTTATTAACAGGTATCTTATGGTTCTTGGTGCTATAATAAATGGAATTGATTCTCTAATTTCCCTTCTGTATTTTCATTGTTAGTGTATAAGAAAGCCAATGATTTCTTTACATTTACTTTGTATCCTGCCACGTTACTGAATTGCTGTATGATTTCTAGTACTTTGGGGGTGGAGTCTTTCGGTTTTCCATATAAAGAATCATGTCACCTGCGAAGAGAGAGAGTTTGACTTCTTCCTTGCCAATTTGGATACCTTTTATTTCTCTTTGTTGTCTGATTGCCATTGCTAGGACTTCTAATACTATGTTGAACAAGATTGGGGAGAGTGGGCATCCTTGTCGTGTTCCTGATCTCAACGGGAAGGCTGCAAGCTTTTTCCCATTGAGGATGATATTTGCTGTGGGTCTTTCATAGATAGATTTTATGAAATTCAGGAATGTTCCCTCTATCCATATACTTTGAAGCATTTGAATCAGGAGCGGATGCTGGATTTTGTCAAATGCTTTTTCTGCATCAATTGAGAGTACCATGTCATTCTTCTCTCTTCTCTTATTGATTTGTTCTATCACATTGATTGATTTGTGAATGTTGAACCATCCTGGAAACTCAGGGATGAATCCCACCTAGACATGGTGGATAATCTTTTTAATGTGCTGCTGGATCGTGTTTGCTAGGATCTTGCTGAGAATCTTAACAACCATATTCATCAATGATATTGGTCTGAAATTCTCCTTTTTAGTAGGGTCTTTGCCTGGTTTGGGGATCAGGGTAATGCTGGCTTCAGAAAAAGAGTCTGGAAGTTTTCCTTTTGCTTCAATTTTTTGAAACAGCTTCAGGAGCATAGGTGTTATTTCTTCTTTCAAAATTTGGTAGAATTCCCCAGGGAATCCGTCAGGTCCTGGGCTCTTGCTTTTGGGGACGTTTTTGATCACTGCTTCAATCTCGTTACTAGATATCGGTCTACTCAGGTTGTCAGTTTCTTCTTGGTTCAATTTTGGGAGTTTATAGTTTTCCAGGAATGCATGCATTTCATCTAGGTTGCTTAGCTTATTGGCATATAACTGTTGGTAATAATTTCTGATGATTGTTTCTATTTCCTTGGTGTTAGTTGTGATCTCTCCCTTTTCATTCATAATTTTATTAATTTGGGCTTTCTCTCTTTTCTTTTGGATTAGTGTGGCCAGTGGTTGATCGATCTTATTGATTCTTTCAAAAAACCAGCTTCTAGTTTCATTGATACGTTCTGCTGTATCTCTGGTGTCTACCTCATTGACCTCTGCTCTAATCTTGATTATTTCCCTTCTTGTGTCTGGAGTTGGTTTCATTTGTTTTTGATTCTCCAGTTCTTTAAGGTGTAGAGACAGCTGGTGTATTCTGGATTTTTCAATTTTTTTGAGGGAGGCTTGGATGGCTATGGATTTCCCCCTTAGAACCACCTTTGCTGTATCCCATAGGTTTTGACCGATGTGTCTTCATTCTCATTGGTTTCCATGAATTATTTTTCTTCTTTGATCTCCTGGTTGATCCAAGCATACTTAAGCAATTTGGTCTTTAGCTTCCAGGTGTTTGATTTCCTTCTGAACTTTTCCTTGTGATTGAGCTCCAGTTTCAAAGCATTGTGATCTGAGTATATGCAGGGAATAATGTCAGTCTTTTGGTATCGGTTGAGTCCTGCTTTATGACTCAGCATGTGGTCTATTCCGGATAAGGTTCCATGTGTACTTGAGAAGAATGAGTTTTCTGTTGTTTTAGGGTGGAATGTTTTGTATATGTCTATGAGGTCCATCTGGTCCAATGTTTCATTCAATGTTCTTGTTTCTTTATTAATTTTCTGCTTTGATGATCTGTCTATTTCTGAGAGAGGCGTATTAAGATCTCCTACTATCAATGTATTCATATCAATATGACTCTTTATCTTGATTAATAGTTTTCATATGTAATTGGTTGTTCCCATATTAGGGGCATAGATATTTACAATTGTTAGATCATCTTGGTGGATAGTCCCTTTAAGAATTATGTAGTGTCCAGGTGCCTGGATGGCTCAGATGTTAAAGCTTCTGCCTTCGGCTCATGTCATGATCCCAGAGTCCTGGGATCAAGCCCTGCATTGGGCTCTCTCCTTAGCGGGGAGCCTGCTTCCTCCTCTCTCTCTCTCTGCCCGCCTCTCTGCCTAATTGTGATCTCTCTCTGTTGAATAAATAAATAAAATATTTTTTAAAAAAGAATTATGTAGTGTCCTTCTGTATCTCTGACTACTGTCTTTAGTTTAAAATCTAATTTATCTGATATGAGAATCGCTACCCCGGCCTTCTTCTGAGGCCCATTGGCATGAAAGATGCTTCTCCGTCCCTTCACTTTCAGTCTGGGTGTATCCTTAGTTTCAAAATGGGTCTCTTGTGGACAACATATGGATGGGTCCTGTCTTTTTATCCAACCTGCAACCATGTGTCATTTTATGGGCGCATTTAAGCCATTCACACTGAGAGTGATTATTGATAGATAGGTTTTTATTGACATCGTGTTACCTTTGAAGTCTTTCTGTCTGTAGATTGTCTCTATATTTCTGTTCAATGATATTCTTTGGATTTTTTCTCATTTATAGGACCCCCCTTAATATTTCCTGCAATGTCGGCTTGGTGGTTGCATAGTCTTTTAAGCCTTGCCAGTCTTGGAAACTCTTTATCTCTCCACCCATTTTAAATGTCAGTCTTGCTGGATAGAGTGTTCTTGGCTACATGTTCTTCTCATTTAGTACTCTGAATATATTTTGGCAGCCTTTCCTGGCTTGCCATGTCTCTGTGGACAGGTCTGACGTTATTCTAATGGGCTGTCCTCTGTATGTAAGGAATCTCTTTGTCCTAGCTGCCTTTAAGAGGGTCTGTCTAGAAGCATAATTCTTCATTCTAACTATTAGGTGTTGTGAGGACTTTTGAGAATCTAAAATCTTGGGGGGAAACCGTTCTGCCTCTAGTACATGAACGTTTTTTCCATTCATGAGACTGGAAAAATTTTCATAGACAACGTGTTCCACTATATCTTCTAGACTTCTTTCTTTTTCCTCCCCTTCAGGGATTCCAATAATTATGATGTTGGAACGTTTCATGGCATCATTTATTTCCCCTATTCTGTTTCTGTGGCTTCTGAGCTGTTTGTTCCAGGCTTCCTCCTTATCCTTTCTCTCTATCTGTTTGTTGTCCCGATCACTACTTCTATCTTCTGTCTCAGTTACCCTAGCTTTTAGAGAGTTTAGATTAGATTGGAGCTCATTGAGAGCATTGTGAACATCGTAACTGGTGGCTTTCAGTTCTGCCCTAACATTCTGAACATCATCCCTGGTGGCTTTCAGTTCTGCCCTAATCAATTCCATTTTGTCATCCATGGCTTTCTCCAATCTAGCTATTGCCTGGATAATTGTTAGCCTGAATTCCTTTTCTGACATATTGTCTGTGTTGATAGCCATTAGCTCTGTTGCAGAAGGTCCATCCTCTGCATTTTGCTTCTGTTGAGCATTCCTCCTCCTAGTCATTTTGTTAAGAGATGACTGAACAAATGCAGCTGGATGTATCGATTGTGGGGCAGTCAATGTGCACCTCGGAATGCTTCTTTGCAATCAGGATTCCCCACCCAAATGAGAGAAAAGAGAAAAGAAAAAGAAATAGAGAAGAAAAAGAAAAAATAAGAAAAGAAAAGAATAAGAGAGAGAGAGAGAGACAGGAAAAGAAGGGAAGATAAAAGAGAAGGCTCAGCCCAAATGGACCCCAAGATAATATTTATGAAGTATACAAACAAAAACAGACAAACAAAAAGACTGATAAAATTATATGACAAGAGAGGGAGGAGTCAAGATACGGAGAAGTAGCAGGCTGAGACTACATTAGGTAGCAGATCATTTCCATAGCTTATCTAAACAATGCAAACACCTACAAATCCAATGGGAGAGCGAAGAGAAGAAGAACAGCAACTCTAGAAACAGAAAATCAACCACTTTCTAAAAGGTAGGACTGGCGGAAAAGTGAACCTAAAATGACGGGAAGATAGACCGCGGGGGGAGGGGCCGGCTCCCAGCAAGTGGCCGAGGAATGGAGCACAAAATCAGGACTTTTAAAAGTCTGTCCCACTGAGGGACATTGCTCCAGAGGCTAAACCATGGTGAAGCTCACGCGGGGTCAGCGTGGCCCCAGGTCCCGCAGGGTCACAGAAGTATCGGGGCTGTCGGAGTGTCGCAGAGCTCGCAGGTATTACAACAGAAAAGCCAGCTGCAGAGACAGAGCCGAGGACTGAACTCTCAGCTCGGGGTTACCTTGAACTGGTCATGGGCTGGGTGAGCTCGGAGCGCGGCTAGAGGCTGGGGATACGGGAGTGATTGGGTGCTGTCCTCTGGGGGCGCACTGAGGAGTGGGGCCCCAGGCTCTCGGCTCCTCCAGGCCAGAGACTAGGAGGCCGCCATTTTCATTCCCATCCTCCGGAACTCTACGGAAAGCGTTCAGGGAACAGAAGCTCCCAAAAGGGAACCCGAGCTGATTACTTAGTCTGGCCGCCGGTAAGGGCGGTGCAATCCCGCCTTGGGCAAAGACACTTGAGAGTAACTACAACAGGCCCCTCTCCCAGAAGATCAACAAAATATCCATCCAGGACCAAGTTCATCTATCAAGGAAAGTAGGTTCAAGTCCTAAGACAGCAGCGCAATTCCAGAGGAGGAGAAAGCAAAGAACGGAACTCATGGCTTTCTCCCCATGATTCTTTAGTCTTGCGGCTACTTCAATTTTTTTTTCTCTTTTGAATTTTTTTTCTTTTTTCTTTTTTCTTCTTCTGCTAAATTTTTTTAAAAACTTTTATCCTTTTCTTTTTTAACGTTTTTTGCCTAGTTTATCTAAATATATATATATATATTCTTTCTTTTTTATATTTTTTCTTTATTTGTTTTATTTTTTAAATTTTTTTCTTTTTTTTTCTGAACCTCTTTTTATCCCTTTTCTCCCCCCCACAATTTGGGGTTTCATCTCATTTGGTTACAACGCATTTTTCTGGGGTCTTTGCCACCCTTTTTGTATTTTATTTGCTCCTTCCTATCCTCTTATCTGGACAAAATGACAAGGCGGAAAAAATCACCACAAACAAAAGAACAAGAGACAGTACTGAAGGCTAGGGACCTAATCAACACAGACATTGGTAATATGTCAGATCAAGAGTTCAGAATGACGATTCTGAACATTCTAGCCGGGCTAGAAAAAGGCATGGAAGATATTAGAGAAACCCTCTCTGGAGATATTAAAGCCCTTTCTGGAGAATTAAAGAACTAAAATCTAACCAAGTTGAAATAAAAAAAGCTATTAATGAGGTGCACTCAAAAATGGAGGCTCTCACTGCTAGGATAAATGAGGCAGAAGAAAGAATTAGTGATCTAGAAGACCAAATGACAGAGAATAAAGAAGTCGAACAAAAGAGGGACAAACAGATACTGGACCATGAGGGGAGAATTTGAGAGATAAGTAACACCATAAGATGAAACAACATTAGAATAATTGGGACTCCAGAAGAAGAAGAAAGAGAGAGGGCAGCAAAAGGTCTATTGGAGAGAATTATTGGAGAGAATTTCCCTAATATGGCAAAGGGAACAAGCATCAAAATCCAGGAGATGCAGAGAACCCCCCTCAAAGTCAACAATAATAGGTCCACACCCCGTCACCTAATAGTAAAATTGACAAGTCTTAGTGACAAAGAAAAAATCCTGAAAGCAGCCCGAGAAAAGAAGTCTGTAACATACAATGGTAAAAATATTAGATTGACCGCAGAATTATCCACAGAGACGTGGCAGGCCAGGAAGAGCAGGCATGATATATTCAGAGCACTAAACGAGAAAAACATGCAGCCAAGAATACTCTATCCAGCTAGGCTATCATTGAAAATAGAAGGAGAGATAAAAAGCTTCCAGGACAAACAAAAACTGAAAGAATTTGCAAACGCCAAACCAGCTCTACAGGAAATATTGAAAGGGGTCCTCTAAGCAAAGAGAGAGCCTAAAAGTAGTAGATCAGAAAGGTACAGAGACAATATACAGTAACAGTCACCTTACAGACTAATAATGGCACTAAATTCATATCTCTCAATAGTTACCCTGAATGTTAATGGGCTAAATGCCCCAATCAAAAGACACAGGGTATCAGAATGGATAAAAAAACAAAACCCATCAGTATGTTGCCTACAAGAAACTCATTTTAGACGTGAAGACACCTCCAGATATAAAGTGAGGGGGTGGAAAACAATTTACCATGCTAATGGGCATCAGAAGAAAGCTGGGGTGGCAATCCTTATATCAGATCAATTAGATTTTAAGACAAAGACTATAATAAGAGACGAGGAAGGACACTATATCCTACTCAAAGGGTCTGCCCAACAAGCAGATCTAACAATTTTAAATATCTATGCCCCTAACGTGGGAGCAGCCAACTATATCAACCAATTAATAACAAAATCAAAGAAACACATCAATAATAATACAATAATAGTAGGGGCCTTTAACACTCCCCTCACTGAAATGGACAGATCATCCAAGCAAAAGATCAACAAGGAAATAAAGGCCTTAAATGACACACTGGGCCAGATGGACATCACAGATATATTCAGAACATATCATCCCAAAGCAACAGAATACACATTCTTCTCTAGTGCACATAGAACCTTCTCCAGAATAGATTATATCCTGGGTCATAAATCAGGTCTCAACCGGTATCAAAAGATTAGAATCATTCCCTGCATATTTTCAGACCACAATGCACTGAAGCTAGAACTCAATCACAAGAGGAAAGCTGGAAAGAACCCAAATACATGGAGACTAAACAGCATCCTTCTAAAGAATGAATGGGTCAACCAGGAAATTAAAGAAGAATTGAAAAAATTCATGGAAACAAATGATAATGAAAACACAACATTTCAAAATCTGTGGGACACAGCAAAGGCAGTCCTGAGAGGAAAATATATAGCGGTACAAGCCTTTCTCAAGAAACAAGAAAGGTCTCAAGTACACAACCTAACCCTACATGTAAAGGAGCTGGAGAAAGAACAAGAAAGAAACCCTAAACCCAGCAGGAGAAGAGAAATCATAAAGATCAGAGCAGAAATCAACGAAATAGAAACCAAAAAAACAATAGAAAAAATCAATGAAACTAGGAGCTGGTTCTTTGAAAGAATCAATAAGATTGATAAACCCCTGGCCAGACTCATCAAAAAGAAAAGAGAAAGGACCTAAATCAATAAAATCATGAATGAAAGAGGAGAGATCACAACTAACACCAAAGAAATACAGGCAATTATAAGAACATACTATGAGCAACTTTACGCCAACAAATTTGACAATCTGGAAGAAATGGATGCATTCCTAGAGACATATAAACTACCACAACTGAACCAGGAAGAAATAGAAAACCTGAATAGGCCCATAACCAGTAAGGAGATTGAAACAGTCATCAAAAATCTCTGAACAAACAAAAGCCCAGGGCCAGACGGCTTCCCAGGGGAATTCTACCAAACATTTAAAGAAGAACTCATTCCTATTCTCCTGAAACTGTTCCAAAAAATAGAAATGGAAGGAAAACTTCCAAACTCATTTTATGAGGCCAGCATCACCTTGATCCCAAAACCAGACAAGGATCCCACCAAAAAAGAGAACTATAGACCAATATCCTTGATGAACACAGACGCAAAAATTCTCGTCAAAATACTAGCCAATAGGATTCAACAGTACATTAAAAGGATTATTCACCACGATCAAGTGGGATTTATTCCAGGGTTGCAGGGTTGGTTCAACATCCGCAAATCAATCAATGTGATACAACACATTAATAAAAGAAAGAACAAGAACCATATGATACTCACAATAGATGCTGAAATGCATTTGACAAAGTACAGCATCCCTTCCTGATCAAAACTCTTCAAAGTGTAGGGATAGAGGGCACATACCTCAATACTATCAAAGCCATCCATGAAAATCCCACCACAAATATCATTCTCAAAGGAGAAAAAATGAAAGCTTTTCCGCTAAGGTCAGGAACACGGCAGGGATGTCCATTATCACCACTGCTATTCAACATAGTACTAGAAGTCCTAGCCTCAGCAATCAGACAACAAAAAGAAATTAAAGCATCCAAATTGGTAAAGAAGAAGTCAAACTATCACTCTTTGCAGATGATATGATACTATATGTGGAAAACCCAAAAGACTCCACTCCAAAACTATTAGAACTTGTACAGGAATTCAGTAAACTGTCAGGATATAAAATCAATGCACAGAAATCAGTTGCATTTCTGTACACCAACAACAAGACAGAAGAAAGAGAAATTAAGGAGTCAATCCCATTTACAATTGTACCCAAAACTATAAGATACCTAGGAATAAACCTAACCAAAGAGGCTAAGAATCTATGCACAGAAAATTATAAAGTACTCATGAAAGAAATTAAGGAAGACACAAAGAAATGGAAAAATGTTCCATGCTCCTGGATAGGAAGAATAAATATTGTGAAAATGTCCATGCTACCTAAAGCAATCTACACATTTAATGCAATCCCTATCAAAATACCATCCATTTTTTTCAAAGAAATGGAACAAATAATCCTCAAATTTATATGGAACCAGAAAAGACCTCGAATAGCCAAAGGAATATTGAAAAAGAAAGCCAAAGTGGGTGGCATCACAATTCCGGACTTCAAGCTCTATTACAAAGCTGTCATCATCAAGACAACATGGTACTGGCACAAAAACAGACACATAGATCAGTGGAACAGAATAGAGAGCCCAGAAATAGACCTTCAACTCTATGGTCAACTAATCTTGGACAAAGCAGGAAAGAATGTCCAATGGAAAATAGACAGCCTCTTCAATAAATGATGCTGGGAAAATTGGACAGCCACATGCAGAAAAATGAAATTCGACCACTTCCTTACTCCACACACAAAAATAGACTCCAAATGGATGAAGGACCTCAATGTGAGACAGGAATCCATCAAAATCCTTGAGGAGAATGCAGGCAGCAACCTCTTCGACCTCAGCCATAGCAACATCGTTCTAGGAACAACCACAAAGGCAAGGGAAGCAAGGGCAAAAATGAACTATTGGGATTTCATCAAGATCAAAAGCTTTTGCACAGCAAAGGAAACAGTTAACAAGACCAAAAGACAACTGACAGAATGGGAGAAGATATTTGAAAACAACATATCAGATAAAGGGCTAGTGTCCAAAATCTATAAGGAACTTAGCAAACTCAACACCCAAAGAACAAACAATCCAATCAAGAAATGGGCAGAGGACATGAACAGACATTTCTGCAAAGAAGACATCCAGATGGCCAACAGACACATGAAAAAGTGCTCCACGTCACTCGGCATCAGGGAAATACAAATCAAAACCACAATGAGATATCACCGCACACCAGTCAGAATGGCTAAAATTAACAAGTCAGGAAATGACAGATGCTGGCGAGGATGCGGAGAAAGGGGAACCCGCCTACACTGTTGGTGGGAATGCAAGCTGGTGCAACCACTCTGGAAAACAGCATGGAGGTTCCTCAAAATGTTGAAAATAGAACTACTCTATGACACAGCAATTGCACTACTGGGTATTTACCCTAAAGATACAAACATAGTGATCCAAAGGGGCACGTGTACCCGAATGTTTATAGCAGCAATGTCTACAATAGCCAAACTATGGAAAGAACCTAGATGTCCATCAACAGATGAATGGATAAAGAAGAAGTGGTTATATACACAATGGAATACTATGCAGCCATCAAAAGAAGTGAAATCTTGCCATTTGCGATGACATGGATGGAACTAGAGCATATCATGCTTAGTGAAATAAGTCAATCGGAGAAAGACAACTATCATATGATCTCCCTGATATGAGGACATGGAGAAGCAACATGGGGGGTTAGGGGGATAGGAGAAGAATAAATGTAACAAGATGGGATTGTAAGGGAGACAAACCATAAATGACTTTTAATCTCACAAAACAAACTGGGGGTTGCTGGGGGGAGGTGGGATTGGTAGAGGGGGAGGGCGCTATGGACATTGGGGAGGGTATGTGCTATCGTGAGTGCTGTGAAGTGTGTAAACCTGGTGATTCACAGACCTGTATCCCTGGGGATAAAAATACATTATATGTTTATTTAAAAAAAAAATTGGAAGGGGAGGCGAACCATAAGAGACTATGGACTCTGAAAAACAACCTGAGTGTTTTGAAGGGTCAGGGGTGGGAAGTTGGGGGAACAGGTGGTGGGTAATAGGGAGGGCACGTTTTGCATGGAGCACTGGGTGTTGTGCAAAAACAATGAATACTGTTACGTTGAAAAAATAAATAAAATGGAAAAAAATTTATATGACAAGGGAAATATATATACATACATACATATATATATATATATATAAAGCAAAAAAAAAAAAAAAGGAAGAACCTCATCTGAAAGAACCCCAAGTATAATATTTATATACTATTAGGACAAACACAAATACACAAAAACACTGGCAAAAGGAAAAGATGGGTAGTGGTTATAAATTCTCTGTGTGGGCAAGGAAGGTTATTTTGATTCTTCCTGGATGTAGCTTGATGTTTTTGTTAAGGGACTCAACTTTCCTAAGGTAAATGGGGATTAAAAATTGGTTTGCCTATAGGGGTAGCATTGGTTGGGGAAAGGGGATTACCTTGAAATTTAACTCTATATGTATATTAGGAAATAAAAATTAAAAAAGAATAAACTAGACTAAACTAAATTAAAATTTAAAAAATTAAAAAATAGAAAAGCAAAAGAAAAACACGGGTGTATGTAACAAAAAGTTCAGGTTAGAAGGTTATTAAGGAATTTGATGTACTGCATATCTCACTGTCATTGTAAATAGGTTAAAAAATTATGTATATGTATATTTTAAAAAAAGAACCAGAATATTGGTAAAGAATTAAAAATAAAAGTTGTATTTATGAAGTAGTGGTGGTTGTTCTCTTGTCGTCTTTTTTTTTTCTTCCTTCCTGGTTGGTTTTCTGGAGAAGGGGCCTGCCACGTGGGTTTTCAGACAATGATGTTCCCTGAGTTAGGTCCTCCCGTCCCCCTCAAGGGGGTGGGCTCTGAGGAAACTGTTTTTTTCAGGCTTTTTTCTCTGGAGGTTTTTATGTTCTTTCATCTGTTTTCTCTCGTCTTGACATCTTTTGATGGTTTTTGGAGGTTTAGAGGAGAGCAAACTGCACCCAGACCTCCCTCTCAGAGAGAAGCCTCAGAATGCCCTGCAGAGCTGCTGGCAGAGTAGTTTCTGAGTCAAGGTCCCTGGGGATGCAGGATCTCCTCATTGTACCCAACACCAGGGCAGCGATGGCTGTCTGGGCAGCTCCAGACTGCCAGAGAGGTTCCAAGCAGCGATTTCACATTGAGATTTTCCCGCTGTCCCGGGCTGGGAATGCCTGGTTTTTCAGGACGCCAGAGCTTCAGGCTCGTACCTGTGTGCACCTCTCCCATGGGAGGGTGAGGGATGCACGAGTTTCGGGCATGTCTTCTGGCCAGGCTCCCAGCCCCTCTCAGGAGCCGGACCCCATGAGTTCTCAAGTGTGCTGGTGGCTCAGCCGCACTGGGGGCTCAGGGACCAAGACCTGCTTTCTCTGCCGCACTCTCTCTGGCTCAGCACCAGGGGAGGCTGTCCTGGGTCCGCGGACTTAAGCCCCTGTCCCTAACTGCCCCGATTCCCACAATATCTCCCCGCAAACCTTTGCTCTTTTTATCTTTCTTTTCTTTCTTTCTTTCTTTCTTTTTTTTTTTTTGAGTGCTTTCAACCAGGCTCCAAGCTAATGCTGGTCCCCAGACACAGAGCACTCTTGTATTGCGGTATTACTTTCCAATCGGTTGCCTCTGGTGGCTCCCTCCCCCTTTTGTTTATCTTCTGATATCAGTCCGAGGTTCCCACCCTGCTTTACCTGCCACTGGTGTCTTCTGCTCCTGTAGAGATCCAGACGTGTATAATTCTGATCTCAGGCTGATTTCATGGGTGATCGGAGTTCTTTGGTAGGTAATCAGCTCACTTTAGTGTACAGGTTGAAAAGGCGTCTCCTCCTACTTCCCCGCCATCTTGACCCCCGCCATTTATTTTTTAAATATTTATTTATTTATTTATTTATTTGTTAGTTAGTTAATTAATTAATTAATTTCAGAGAAAGAGCTTGAGAGAGAGAGGCAAAGAGAGGCAGAGACAGAATATCAAGCAGACTCCATGCTGGGTGCAGAGCCCATTCAGGGCTCCATTTCTGACCCTGAGGTCATGACCTGAGTCAAAAGTTTAACTTACTGTGCCACACAGGTGCCTCCTGAACTGCCATTTAAACTATAATGTGATCTTGAAAAAAGAAGTCATGTACTAGGAAATGGAGGAAAAAGATTAAAAGAACCTGTATCTATGACAACTGGAGACACAATAACAGCCCTGATCACCTGCACCAGAATTTTGTGGCTTGTATTCTACTTTGACAAATGTATAAAGACACTAAATTATATCATAGTTTTTTTTTTTAAGTTGTTAAAGAAGTACTTAAGGAACTTATCAATAAGAATAAATGAAAAGAGAAAAATCAAGTCTCATAGAGAGCTCTTGCTTTTCTCTTATCTTTCCCTTCTTCTTCACAGTTATGTTCTTGACACAGTTGCTTATACTTATTGACGTCTCTTCCTCACATCCAAATGAAATGCTTTATCTTCTTGACGATCCAATATGAGGACATGGAGAAGCAACATGGGGGGGTAGGGGGATAGGAGAAGAATAAATGAAACAAGATGGGATTGGGAGGGAGACAAACCATAAATGACTCTTAATCTCACAAAACAAACTGGGGGTTGCTGGGGGGAGGTGGGATTGGGAGAGGGGGAGCGGGCTATGGACATTGGGGAGGGGAGGCGAACCATAAGAGACTATGGACTCTGAAAAACAACCTGAGGGTTTTGAAGGGTCAGGGGTGGGAGGTTGGGGGAACAGGTGGTGGGTAATGGGGAGGGCACGTTTTGCATGGAGCACTGGGTGTTGTGCAAAAAGAATGAATACTGTTACGCTGAAAAAATAAATAAAATGGAAAAACAAAACAAAACAAAAAAAAAACAAAACAAAAAAAATTATTTGCATGGTGACAAATATTTTAAGTTTTTATCTTAGTTCCATTTAATATAGAGTGTTATATTATTTTCAGGTGTGAAATGTAGTGATTCAACAATTCTATATATATTTCTGTTCTGATGCTGACAAGTGCATTCCTGACACCCTATCATCTATTTAACCCCCCAACCTTCCCTCTGGTAACCATCATTTCATTCTGTATAATTAAGAGTCTGTTTCTTGATCTCTGTCTCTACCTTTCTTTCTCTTTCTTTTTCTATCTTGTTTTCCTTTTGTATCTTGTTTACCTCAGGGTCAGAGATGGAGCCCTGAATGAGCTCTGCACCCAGCATGGAGTCTGATTGAGATTCTTTCTCTGCCTTTGGTCTTTTGTTTTGTTTCTTAAACTGAATGTATGAGTGAAATTATATGGTATTTATCTTTCTATGAGTGAATAATAATAATATTCAAATATTAATAAATGGAGATTTCATTATTTCAGTCTCATAACTAGAATAAGCAACAAGACAGGGGTAAAATAATGAAATAAAGAACTTAACACTATAAAACAATTAGACCTACCAGATATATGAGGAACATTTTACCCAATAACAGAAAAATACACATTATTTTCAAGTGTATATAGACTTTTCTCCAGAATAGACAAAATGTTGAGCCACAAAACAAGTCTTAATAAATTTTAAAATTCTGAAGTCATATAAATTATCTTTCTGAGCACAATGGAATAAAACTAGAAACAAATGGACTGAAAACCATAAGATACCGAAGAATAAACCTAACCAAAGAAGTAAATGGTCTGTATTCTGAAAACTGTAAAAATTTAATGAAAAATATTGGAGATGACTCAAAAAAATGGAATGACAATCCATGTTCATGGATTAGAACAAATACTCTTAAAATGTCTATACTATCCAAAGCAATCTACACGTGTAATACAATCCCTATCTAAATACCAATAACATGTGTCACAGAGCTAGAACAAACAATCCTAAAATTTGTATAGAACCACAAAAATCTCCAAATAGCCAAAGCAGTCTTGAAAAAGCAAAGCAAAGTTGGAGGCATCACAATTCCTGATTTCAAGTTTTATTTAAAAGATGTAGTGATCTAGAAAGCATGGACTGTCACACGCAGAAATAGACACATAGATCAATAAAACAGAATAGAAAATCCAAAAATTAACCCAAAACTCCATGGTAAATTAATCTTTGACAAAGTAAGAATGTCCAATGGGAAAAAAAGAGTCTTTTCAAAAAATGGTGTTGGGAAGAGTGGATAGAAACAAGCAAAATAATGAAACTGGTCCACTTTCTTACACAAAATTAATACACAAAAATTAATTAAAATGATTGAAGACCTAATTATGAGACAGAAACCATTAAAATCCTAAAGGAGAATAGAGGCAGTAAACATTTTGACATTGGCTGTAGCAACTTCTTTTTTTTTTTTAAGATATATTTATCTAAGAGAGGGAGCAAGGGCAAAAGGAGAAGGGTAGAGAGAGAAAAGCAGACCCCCCACTGAGCAAAAAACCCTACATGGGGCTCAATGTCATGACCCTGAGATAATGACCTGAGCTGAAATCAAGAGTCAGGCAATCAACCTACTGTACCACCAGGCCCGTTGGGTATAGAATTTTTTTTAAAGATTTTATTTATTTATTTGAGGGAAAGAGAGAGAGAGAGAAAGAGAAATAACCAGTGAGCGGAGGGGCAGACGCAGGCTTCCCGCTGAGAAGGGAGCCTGATGCAGGACTAGACCTCAGGGCCCTGAGATCATGACCTGAGCCAAAGGTAGGCACTTAACAACTGAGCCACCCAGATGCCCCAAATTTGTGTATTTTTTAAATCAACAAAATTGGCACCCATTTAGTTAGATTGACTAAAAATAATAGAGAAGGCTCAAGTTATTAAATTCAGAGGGACACTACTACTAATGTTTTCATGAATAAAAGGGATTTTGAGAATACTATGAACATCCATATGACATTAATTTGGATATCTAGATTAAGTGGACAAATTCTGAAAAATATACCAACTACCAAAATGAACTCAGGAAAAAATAGAAAACCTCAATAGACCTACAACAAGTAAGAAGATTGAATCCCTAATAAAAATCACCCCAAAATAAAAATCCAGTACCAAGTGGTTTCATTGGAAAATTCTTTCAAAATAAAAAAAAAAGAAAAAGAATAAACATGGATTGTTCTCAAACTTTTCCCAAAAAATATACAAGGAAAGAACATTTCCTAACTCATTCTCTGAAGCTAGCATTGTCTCAATATCAAAGTCAGAAAAAGACACTGCAAGAAGAGAAACCTGAAGATTGATACCTCTTATAAACATAGATTCAGAAATCCTCAACAAAATACTAGCAAAACTAATTCAGCAACATATTAAAATAATGATACATTATGACCAATTAGGATTTATCTCAGAAATGTAAGGGTGTTTTAACATATGGAAAATAATTGATATAATGCACCACAGAAATGGATTGAAGAGAAAAAAAATGACCTTATCAATTGATGCAGAATATACATATGTCAGAACCGGCACCCTTTCTGGATCAAAATATTCAGCAAACTAGGAATCTGAGGAAATTTTCTCACTATGGTAAAAACCATATAGGAAAAAGCCACAGCTCACATCATACTTAATGTTGAAAGATTGAATATTTTCCCCTAAGTTCAGGCATAAGACAAGATGTCTGCTTTTGCCACTTACATTCAACATATTGCTAGAAATTCTAGTTAGAGCAATTGGACAAGAAAAAGTAAATAAAAGCCTTTAAGTTTGGAGAGGAAATTGTAAAAACCATATTCTCATATGATATGATTTTATTTCTAGTAAGCCCTAAAGAATACACACACACACACACACACACACACACACACACACACATCCTATTACAACTCATAAATTCAGCAACATTGCAGTATACAAAATCCACATGTAAAAAATCAGTGATATTGCCACATTCTAGCATAAATAACCTCTAAAGAAATTAAGAAAATAATTATATACAATTATTGTATATATATATAGTTTTATATATAGTTGTATATAAATATATACATTATATATAATATATATAATTGCATATAAATATACAACACTGAATAATTGTATACAATAGTATAAAATTATATACAATAGTATAAAATTATATACAATAATATAAAATTCACAATAATATAAAATTAGAAATAAATTTAATTAGGAAGTCAAAAGACTTGCATATTGGAAAGTATAATGTATGGCTTAAAGATGAAGACATAAGTAAATACAAAGCCATCCCGTGTTTATGTGTTAGAATATTTAATGTTGTTAAGGTGTGTATATTATTTAAAGTGATCTGTATTTCAGTGCAGTTCCCATCAAAATCTCAATGGTGTTTATTGAAAAGAAATGGAAAATAAAATCTAAAGTTCATGGAATTTTGAGAGACCTCAAATATCCAAAACGGTTTGGAAAATAACAAAGTTGGTGATGTTCATAGCAGCAGTGGCACAGTCACCAAACAGGGGATAAAGAAGATATGGTCCAGGGGCGCCTGGGTGGCTCAGTGGGTTAAGCCTCTGCCTTTGGCTCGGGTCATGATCCCAGGTTCCTGGGATTGAGCCCCACATCAAGCTCTCTGCTCTGAGGGGACCCTGCTTCCTCCTCTCTCTCTGTCTGTCTCTCTGCCTACTTGTGAGCTCTGTCTGTCAAATAAATAAATAAAATCTTAAAAAAAAAAGAAGATATGGTCCATATATACTATGGAGTATTATGCCTCCATCAGAAAGGATGAATATCCAACTTTTGTATCAACATGGACGGGACTGGAAGTGATTATGCTGAGTGAAATAAGTCAAGCAGAAAGAGTCAATTATCATGTAGTTTCACTTACTTATGGAGCATAAAGAATAACATGGAGACATTGGGAGATGGAGAGGAGAAGGGAATTGGGGGAAATTGGAGGGGGAGACAAACCATGAGAGCCTGTGGACTCTGAGAAACAAACTGAGGGTTTTGGAGGGGATGGGGATGGGGAGTTGGGTGAGCCTGGTGGTGGGTACTAAGGAGGGCACTTATTGCATGGAGCATGGGTGTGGTACATAAACAATGAATTTTGGAACATTGAAAACATTAATTTAATTTAATTTTTTAAAAAGGGGGAAATCAAACTTCCAGATTTCAAAAATTACCACAAAGCGATAGTACTCAGAAGAATGTAGAACTAGCATAAGGACAGACATAAAGACCAATGGAATTGAATGGAGATTCTAGAATTAAATCCACACATCTAAATTCCATTGATTTTCAACAAGAGTCCCAAGATTATTTAATGAAATTAGAACAACAAATTATGGGAAAACTGGGTATACCAAAATATAAGTTGAAGAGTGGACTTTGACTTTTTTTCTTATATCACATACAAAAATTAAGAGAAAAAGGAATAAACCCTAAATTTAAAAGCCATATATATATATATTTATATATATATTTATATATATATTTATATATATATATATATAAATTATGTTGAATTTGGCAATATTTCTTTAGTATGAAATGAAGAAGAAAAATAAAATGAAAAGCCTTAAAATAAAAAAAAAACTTTGGTGCATAAAATAACACTATCAAGAGAGTGAAAAGACTGCACAAAATAAAATATTTGAAAATCATATATCTCATGAGAGTTTAATATTCAGAACATATAAAAAACAACTCAACAACATCTATAACTTAATAATGAGAAGAAAAAGTACCCAATTAAGAAATGGACAGGGGACCTGAATTGATACTTCTCCAAAGAAGACATGAAAGACATAAGAATACATAAGCACATGAAAGACATAGAAGACATAAGCACATGAAAGAATTCTCAACATCTTTAGTCATTAGGGAAATGAACATCAAAACCACAATGAGATACTGCTTAACACCTACTAGGATGTATATATCAATCCATGAAAAGGAATGGAGGAAAATTAAAATCCATATTACTAATTGAAAGAAGGCAATCTGAAGAGTTACCTACTCTCTGCTTCTAACTACATGAAATTTTGGAAAAAAGAAAAACTATGTAGGCAGTAAAAATATCAGTGGTTTCCAGAGGTAAGGGGTCAGGGAATAATCAATAAGTAGACATAGAATTTTTAGGGCAATGAAACTACTCTGTAAGATACTTTAATAGAGGATGCATGCCATTATTCATTTGTCCAGATCCATAGAATGGATTTATCACAACTGAATTCTAATGTAAACAATTAACTCTGAATGATAATATTTTAATGTAGGTTTAGTAATACTAACAAATATACTACCCTGGTGGGCGTTATTGAGAATGGGAGAGGCTATGCATATGTAGAAGCAGGGATATATGATAAATCTCTGTACCGTCTGCTCAATATTGCTGTGAAACTAAAATTACTCTAAAAATAAAGTCTATTAAAACCAAGTAGCTACTGTAGATTTAATGGTGTGTGTGTGTGTGTGTGTGTGTGTGTGTGTGTGTGTGTGTGTGTGTTTAACATACAATTCCAATTTTCTTACATTTGAAACTCCTTTTGCAGAGA